>NC_086003.1:15180258-15859812 GCF_030014385.1 Trichomycterus rosablanca
AAATTCAACAAATACGGTATGTGCAATGCATTTAAATTTGTATTTGCATAAAATGGTATATTTATGTTTGCAACAAGTAACATGCAACCTCATGTCATTTTCCTACATCATTTTTTGCTTTTTTTTTGTCCTAGATTATTTTTATTATTATTTTTTTTTTCAAAATAGTTTTTTTACTATTATTATTTTAATTATTTTTATTTATTTTGCTTGGGTGGCACAGCTAGCCCACCACTGCTGAGATCCAGGTTTCAAATCTCAGTGGCTCTATCACACGGCTGGGCGTCTTGGGGGTGGTCGAAGCCCTGTAATGGACTGGTGCCCTGTCTAGGGTATTCCTGTGTTGCACACAGTGACTAGGATAAAGCAGCTGATAAAAATAAAAAAGGAAAAAATACAATTTATTATTTACATTGCCTTATTACAATATATATGACAAAAGTCTCCAAAATGCTGTACTGTGCATATCTGATATTTTCAAACGTAGAAAGTAAAACTTTGCACTTTTTACAATCGATACTGGATGCACTTAAATACTGGAAGCAATATTAGAAAAGGCAAGAATAAATGAAACATACTTAGGTCAAAAAGAATAAACATTGGACATTCCATTAATATTCATACAGTTATGAAACCAACTGCAGTAAACATTGGTTTGAGCCACGTCAAATAGATGCACACTATTACGTTGACGAAATGCTTTTTATGAAAGAGTAGGATTTAGTTTAGTAATTCATTCATTTATATATTCATTACTGCTTAACCATGAGCAAAGCTTATACCGGGAATATTATGGGCTCAGTTTATCAAAGGACATCACTGACTCATACCTAAGAAGAATTCAGAGTAGCCAGTTTACCAACTGTCATGTTTTAAGGTGTTGTAAGGTGGGAAGGAACCAAAATTACTCTGAGCAAACTCAACACAGACCCAGGCAAAACATGTCAAACTCCAAACAGACAGTTACCAGAGCTGAGAATTGAAGCTGCCACTAAAAGCTCCACTATGACCAATGTTGGCAACTATACTTCTGCAAAAGGAAATTTAACCCAAATCATAATCTGCAGATATACATATTTTGTTCATCAGCAGGGATCTCTTATACTTGTAGGAAGCCGAGTACTGCATATTTAAATTGTTTTGTAATTATTTATCCTTAAATCACCTGCAAAGAGGTGATAAATAATTTAACCAATAATACACAATTCACCCCTCATGTGTATCTAGTAAAATGTATGCTGTTGCCAGACGGTGCCATCACAACATTAACGTATCTTTCTAAACGGGCTGCGACACATCAATGAAGCATGACGTATTTGAATAAACATGCATGCCTAATGAAAGTGATGAACACCAGTACATTCATGAACCAAATGCACTGCCTGTCATCAACATTACGCAAGCAGTAGAGAAGATCAAGCAGAGAAGGGCATACATAAGTTGTATTATTAAAGTCAGGGGACACCTTGGTAAAAGACAACACTGCAATATTGAAGCAAACATCACATGTGCGACATCACTGCCGTTGCCTTGTCCTGCAAGGTCAATGTCTATCCATAGCGGCAAAATGTCAAGCCCAAAATCCCCTCCTAAAAGCCTCTGTTACCTACCTTTCAGATGGCCCTGGAGACTGAGCTTGTTTTCTAATGCAGTTCTCTTACTTGTTCGCTTTTTCTATCCCTCCCTTTTCGCTTCTCTCTCTCCCTCGTACTAACATTCTCATGCTGTTACCATGACGATAGGAAGTGGGCTACTTGCTTCCTCTCTGAGTTTGTGAAGAGAACGCGAGAGATGGAAAGACAGAAAAGGTGACTGGAGAATGAAATGGAAATGATAGACACATTACATAAACGGCAACTTATCAGAGACCTAAATTCAATACAATGCCTATCAAAAGAGCAACAGATTAAACAGATTGAACATGATGTGGTGTAGATTAAGAAACATTGAAACCAAAAGAAAACCACATCAAAGTCAAGGTACAATTGAAACACTTAAGATTAGTCCAGTAATTTAGGTGACAGATCAGTTTATATTTACTGGTCAATTGACCTTAAAGACGCACTAGTCGATACTTAATTATTATTCAGTAAATCAAAGCAAGAGTATCATAACACTAAGGAAAAAATATCTGAGTCAACATAGTTGACTCTTGTGCTAATTAACTAGCTTCTTAGTATACTATAGTTACAGGGTTAAAAACGCTGTAGTTCACCATGTACCTACTAGTGTAAAAATTCTAATCTTTAACACCTTAACAGTACAATGCCAAATCATAAAGATGTATAATACAAGTTTAAAAGTGAAACAGGAGTAGAATCCAGCTAAACACAGATACATGTGGACACTCAGAGTGAATCTGACGGTTACTGGTCAATTGAACTTGAAGGTGCACTAGTCGATACTTAATTATTCTAACTATTACTAATAAAGCAGAAATATCTGTAAATCAAAATAAGAGTATCATAACACTAGAAAATTTTTTTTTGAAAAACACAGATCACCTCACTCCACCACAATCATTACTGCTCACAAATGAAAACATGGTAGACTCTTGTGCTAATTAACTAGCTTCTTAGTATACTATAGTTACAGGGTTAAAAATACGATCTGCTGCTGTAGATCACCATGTACCTACTAGCGTGAAAATTCTAATCTTTAACACTTTACACCTTAACAGTACAATGCCAAATTGTAAAGACCTACATGATTAAAAACCCTAAGCTGAAACTCTGTGTTCCAATCAAACGTTGGACATTACACTCTCACCTTTTTCTAACACACTCACATCAAGTTATAAGTTTTATATACAGTGGTACCTTGAAACTCGATGTCAATTGGTTCTGGGAGTGGCGTCGAGTTTCAAGGTATTTTTTCCCATAAGGATGTATGGGAAACCTGTTAATGCATTCCATGGTCCCGTGGAACTGCATATATTTAAGGCTTATGTAAAATAATGGGGTTGTTTTTGGCACTTGTACACTAAAAATAACACAAATATAATATAAAAACACTGTAATACAATTGCAAAACATTTAAAAATCAATATAAAAATACAATCGAACCTGCACATGAGCGCTTTTGTGCTGCGGCTGTGCCGTTATTTCCTATAGAGTGTGGTGGTGCACAAAGCCTAACGTGACTTATTGTACTAAAACAGCGAGCGAGGAATTTCATTAGTCAAGAGAACTTATGAGCAGTAATAATTAAGAGAGGTTTAGTGTTTCTATGTTGTTTTTTTTAATACATTAAGTCACATTAAGCTTTTTTTTTAACGATACACATTTTAGACTCACAATTTCTCAGAACCTCAAGCTATAACACAAGTTTAAAAGTAAAACAGGAGGAAAATACAGCTAAGCACAGATACATGTCGACACTTTCAGAGTGAATTTGATGGGTATTTCACACAAATGCAGATTTGTCTCATATTCACACTTTGATGATGTTTTACTGCGCCGCTCAAGCCAAGCACTGAACAAAAAGGCAGTTGCACACACATCAAGTTAAGTAAAATATCGAGTTTAAGGGTACAAATTTCTCGATAAAGGGCGTCGAGTTTCAAAGATTTTGAGTTTAGGGGACATCGAGTTACAAGGTACCACTGTAGATATAACAAATATGCCTACTGGCACGTTTTGTGCTTCAGGGGAAAACCACAGGGATCACTGTTGCAGATGCAAGGAGATGACTCTCAAGCCTTCTCTTTCTCAGACACAACCACTTTGTTCATGCAGATGGCCAGACCAGGCCATTGGCACTGCTGAGACTCAAACCTGGCTTGTCATGTTAGGGTTCTTCCATGTAACACTGCTGAGCCACCCAAGAACTAAAATAAACACCCAATACTTAGATAGCTTACTACATTCCTCCCTATATTACCAAAAACTATTTTAGTATATTGGTAAGTAATTTATATAACTGCTGTTTAAATCATTGCCTTAAATATAAGGCTGTGTAATCTGATAATGTTAGACTGTAATAACACTGAAACTATTCACGCATGGCAGATGTTCTGTCACGACCGAGTGAGAATGTGTGATACTGAGAAAACACATACGTGAGGTGGGGGTCGAGGTGTGGAGGACTCACAGAGAGATGAAACCAGGTCCACCTAGTTTCAATCATTCGGAGGACGAACAGTGTTTTGCTACTACGACAGGCTGTGGCGTGTGAAATGCAGAATCGTGGTGCATTGCACAATAGAGTTACATAAGCAGTCCATCTGACAGGGAAAAAAATGGTTTAGGTGGGCTGTAGCCAGCAGTAGCAATAGTATAAATGCTTAAAAGGACTGGATAAGAAAATGAGTGGAACTAATTTATGGTCGGGCAGCACAGTGGCGCAGTGGGTAGCACTGTCACCTTACAGCATAAAGGACCTGGATTCGATTCCCCGGACAGGGTCCTTTCTGTGTGGAGTCCTCTGGGTGCTCCAGTTTCCTCCCACAGGCCAATTGGACCTCCTAAAACTGCCCTAAGTTTGAGTTTGGCAGTTGTAGCCTAGCAGTTAAGGTACTGGATTAGTAAGCAGAAGGTTGCTGGTTCAACCCCACCACGGCCAGGTTGCCACTGTTGGGCCCTTGAGCAAGGCCCTTAACCCTCAATTGCTTAGACTGTATAATGTAAGTCGCTGTGGATAAATGCTGAAACTGTAAATGTGCAAATGTGTGTGTGTGTGTGCTCTGTGTTGAACTGGCAACCTGTCCAGGGTCTTTGCTACCTTTCACCTGATAAATTAGACCCATCACAACCCTGACCAGGATAAAGTGGTGGTAAAACAGACTATAAATAAATGAATGGATGAATGAATGAATGAATTTATGGTAGATAGCTCTAAGCATGTTTCAACTACTGTAAATAGGGATTTTACATTTTAAAGATTTCTGTGGGTCTAGTGGCAACTGGAAACACTGGGACCACGACAGGAATTCATCCTGTACAGGGTTCCAGTCAATCACAGAGCATTACACACTTTTACTCATTTTTTGATTTTTTTTTACTCATCACTAACACTTAGGGCCAGTTTAGAGAAGTCAGTGACGTGTGGCAAAACTCACAACGTAGTTTCACTATTAAGAAAAAATTTGCATGTTTTTAGCATGCATTTCAGTTTCAACAACTGCTTTATCCTGGTCAGGGTTGCGGTGGGCAAAAGGCAGAAATACCCTGGACAGGGTGTCAGTCCATCACAGGGCTTTGGCCATCATGTTTTACACTTTGGTTACATTCATGACAGACATGGGGAGAACGTGCAAACTCCACACAGAAAGGACCCAGACGGCCTCACCTGGGGATCAAACCCAGGACCTTCTTGCTGTGAGGCCACAGTGCTACCCACCGAGCCACCGTGCTGCCCCCAATCATCTGTGTAGTCTGTGTAGATGCCCATCAGTCTGTGGCACTGCTGAGATTTGAAACTGAATTTCAGTGATAGTGGGCTGGCATAGCAGACTGCAGTGCTACCCGAGCACTTAGTGTTTTCAGTATTAAATAATATATAGAAAAATTAATATTTTTTTTATTAATGTGTAACTGTATCACCTATCAAATTATAGATGGTTTAAATAATAGGTTTTTTGTTGTAAAACAGGTCCAAGTTAATTTTTACTAAAAACAATTGAATAACTATTTTAAAACGCTTGTTGTTGTTTATTATAGAGAGAGAGAGAGAGAGAGAGAGTACTGTGGATAAGTAAGCTTTCAGTATTTGAAACCAGATGTAGATACAGCATTTGCTTATATACAAATGCCCCTGACTAAAATCTTTACAACTCTTCTTATTCCACCACTGCCTCAAACCACAAATGCAGCCCATCCCTATAAATAGAGGAAGTTCATTTCTTCATGTATTTTGTGACAGGAACATCCAGCGCACGTGTCTCAAGCCTCAAGTTCAGTTACTCTCTGTGTGAAGTTTAACATTAATAAAACGTCATTAACTTGACACGTGCATCTGACCACACTGTATGTTTAAAACCTACAGACAACAGACATAAAAATGTGCATTAAAATAGCATGACATGATTGGTTTTATTGTCTTTTTTATTTAAATACAGTAACTTATTAAGTGTATGTTGCACATCAAATACATTTTAAAATACTTTCTGCAAGCATATGATACAGCCACATACACTGAATTTCAAAAGTGTTCAGACCACCTAACTTTTTTATTTAATATTGAATGGATATAAATGCCCATTAATTCACCAATCAATCATTTATTTTGGTTTACTTTAATAAAGATATTGCCAGTTTAATGATCTTTGTGTTATTTTTGAGTCGATTTGGACTGATTTTGTTTACCATATCCCAAAAGAAAATGTTCATTACATACTATAAAAGTTATAAAAGTATAAAAGTATAAAAGTTTTTTCATGCACATAATATGCAGCATTACTTATGCAGAGTGTAAATGTTTTTATTTTTAAGCATGTATGTGAGTTTTACTGCAACTATTTTTTCTATACTGCTGCTACTACCTCTGTTAGAGAGATGCCATACAAAACGTAATTGTACCTGTGTATAGTGACAATAAAGATTCTGTTCTACTCTATTCTATTCTACTGTATAATATATATGTTTTAAAATACAATGTAAACAATACAAAGATTAATTTGAACATGTAGCAGTAAATAACATACATAGCATTCTTTTATGATTCTGTTAAAAAAATACATTTATGCAATTGTAAGCAAACAACAAACTGCATACTAGTGATTTTAATCATATTTCCTCAAATGTAGCATTTTAAAACTGTGTATAATGTGTCAGTACCTGATGGTTGTTTCCAGTCTTTCCAGGTTTACAGTTCACAGTTCCAGTGGATGGTAAAGACTTCGGTATCTAAAGCCAGATGTTGGTTTACATGTGTACCTATGAATGCTAGGTACACCCTCTATTTAATGCTGAACAATCATTCTCACAACACCACTGCCCAAAACCACAAAGGCAGCCCCTCCCTGCAAATTAGGGAAGTTCATGTCCTTAAACATTTATAGACACGAAACCTAGGGCTGCATTTTAACAGTAAATGTACTCTAAATGTGTCTGTTAGGTGTTCCAAAAAAAGAAACACCACCCTAGATTACACATGCTTTTGGGTACAGTTGTGGTCAAATTATGCAAATAGTCCAAATATGCAAATGGTGAACACTGTTTTACAACATAAATTAAAACACAATAAACTTCTAACAGAACAGAAATGAAACAGCAAATTATTACTTTGATTATTAATTAAATTTACATTAGCTGTAGAATATGCCACCCTAAAGATCAGTGTTTTTACACATGGCTCTATCATAGAATACTAGTCAGTGTGTCATATTTCTGACCCACTAACTTTGCAAACTTTGCTAGTTATTGTCAGGTAAAAACATTAAAGCACACAGAATTTCACCTCCAAGTGCTGAAGCACATAGTGAACATTAAATTGACAATCCTCTTTTTCAGACATAAAATATAAAAACAACTGTCTGTCAAGTTGTTTATGGATTAGGTTGCCATGTCTTCACACTACCTGTTGCACCACTATATCTTCAACAATAAAATTATTGGTTTATTTGTATTGTAGCGCAATACACTCTGGACAGGGCACCAACGGCAACAATGCTGCCCTTGGCGGGCCACATGATAGCACAAGCATTCTCTCACATGAGCCATTCCCACAAAAAGCTTTAACACAAATGAAGGACCATGCTATACTCTATGTATTCCTCACCACTCTTTAACCATATGGCAGGGAACAGCCAAATTTGTGCATACACAAACGTAAAATCCCCATACACAATGGCAAATGTTAGCTTGAGCTCCATGCTGAAGTGAAATTAGTCAGATTCCAGAAAAATTTGATACAGTGGTACCTTGTAACTTGACGTCCACTAAACTCGAAATCTTTAAAACTTGCCGGCCTTCATCGAGAAATTTGTACCCTTAAACTCAACGCGTGTGCGACTGTCGCTTTGTTTAGCGCTTGGCGTAAAGTGTGAATATGAGACGAATCTGCATTTGTGTGGAATAACCGTCAAATTCACTCTAAAAGCTCCACATGTATCTGTGTTTAGCTGGATTTTCACTTGTTTCACTATTAAACTTGTGTTATAGCTCTGGGGGCTGAGAAATTGTGAGAATCAGCTTTTCCGAGAGAGTCTAAAATGCTTATTGTAAAAAAAGAAACTTAATGTGACTTAATGTATTAAAAGAACGGAATAGAAACACTAAACCTCTCTTAGTTATTACTGCTCATAAGTTCTCTCCACTAATAAAATTCCACACTCGTTTTAGTACAATAAGTCACGCTAAGCTTTGTGCACTGCCACACTCCATAGGAAATAACGACACAGTCAGCGCTAAAGCTATTTTGCTGCTTCTTATGTGATTGTGCCTTTACTAAACAGAATACGGTATTCAAAAATTAAACATCTCCATGATTAAGAAGCTTGAGAAAACAATAAAGTAAAGAGAAGTAAAGGTAAAGAGCAGGTTTTATTGTATTTAACTGTTTTCCAATTGTATTTTAGTGTTTCTTATATTATATTTGTCTTATTTTCAGTGTATAAGTGTCAGAAACAACCCCATTATTTTACATTAGCCTTAAAATATATGCAGTTCCACGGGACCATGGAACGCATTAACAGCTTTTCCATACATCCTTATGGAAAAAAAACCCTTGAAATTCAACACCTTTAAAACTTGAAGCCACACCCAGAACCAATTGATGTCGAGTTTCAAGGTACCACTGTAGTTGGTTACGATTGCTATCTGTAAGGTGTGGTGGAGAAAGAAAAATGGTCTGTTTCTTTTGTTTTTACCTGGCCCATTAATGAAGAAAACTCCTGTTCCTTTTTATGCATGACAATAGCCCTGGGTTAAATTAAGTAAAAGCAAGCTTAGTGTGAAACCTAGCTGGTCTGTATAGAGCTCTAATGTCTCATCCAACACTTTTGCCAACTGTGACACTATATACCAACGTCATTAATGCTTCTGTGGCTGAATAAAAGCAAATCCCCAGTCATGTACCAAACACAATTATATAACGATATAATATGAATAAATAAACCTGTACTTTTACAATCTTATATAAAGTTATTATACATTTTTATAAAATATTTTTAATTAATTATTAATAATAAATGTATGTTTAATTATAAATAACGTAGGTTGTTATTAATAAGGTATTTTTAAATTGTCTTTCTTTCGAGTTAAGCCTGAATGCACTACTGTTTACATTTAAAGAAATTTAGGAGACGTCAGCTGTTAAACATGGTGGATTAATAATCTTTCAATCATCCATCCCATGAGAGTTACAGATAATTTCTGTGCATTGCACATGTTCCCATATTCCAAGATAACAATGAAATTCCCCAAACAGCCATTCTGATCATAGTTTTTAAGTCCCTTAAATTAATCTTATCTCCTGTCTAAAGGTTACAGTGACATAAGACCTAGAAGATCAGAGATCAGCACAGATATCTCTATTCTAAGCCAAAGAATCCAGCTAGTCCTGGAGAAATTCCCCAGCTACACCTGGGGAGTATTATCTTACCAGGGGGTATCCTCATGAGATGTCCACACTACTTTAACATCTGAGCTCATTACTCTATTGCGGAGTAATCATAGCCATTCATCAAATAATCCTTCTTTCTGCCACCCATTACATTTTACCATTTATATATGTATATGAACATAGATAAGGATTGGGGAATAAACTGACTTGTTCACACAAAGCTTCATTCAAAATAAACATCTAAGCACAGAACAGTCCTGTCACTAATCTCATCCAAGTACAACTGTACCAATTAATCAGTACATTAAAAATAAATATTTCAATTGATGAATTGCAACACAAACAAACCTCTACTAATGGGTTACATGCTTTTTTACAGTTGTCAAAAAAGCAGGATTTATAAGAATTCATAAACATGCAGTCATCACAAACTTACCAATCTACTCCATCACACATAGAGATCATAGAAAATAGCCGATGTGTTTTTGCCAGGAGTGAGACACCCCATGCGGAAACTGGGAGAACATGCTAAACTCATTCAGAAATCAGAAATATCAGATCCATTTTGACGTCCTACCTGTCAGAGCTTCCGTTCAGAACACTATAACTACCTGGTTAAATTGTGCCCCAGGAAAGAGTCCAGCTATGTTGGGGTACTGTTGTTACGTAGTGTTTAGTAGGGTTGTATGATTTTGGATGTTAGTTAGAGAAGTAATGATGTCATCGGTACTGCGCTGTGTGACTGCAGTGGACTGTTCTGCCACCTAGTGTCTGTTTTGGTGAACTGATTGCATCAGCACCACATCGTCTGAACAGCGGTGCTAGTAACGTAACTCCTGTGGGGGGGGGGGGGGGGGGGGTGCACTGGGGCCCATGGTAGGTGGGGCCCTCCACGACATGAACTCAACCATCTACCTCACTGCCCCCCATTGGCTGCACGTATTATGCATGTATTATAGCAAAAACATGCCTATGAACATGCCTAAACATACAGTATATGCTATAAGGGTGATTCTTCAATTGCGGGCTCTTTTGACCATCTTAACTGTTGAAAAATAAAATTAGGAATAATTTAGTTTTAATTATGTCAAGATAATGCTAGAGCAAAGACTTAATGATGGCTACAATTGAGCTTATATAGAATTTTAATATTTCATATTTATTTGCGAAGTGGCATAGCAAAATGTCATTATGTGTTGGTAATGACGTGTTGCGGTAATGACAATTTGTACTTTTTTAAAGAAAAAACTAGCTAGGCCATGGCTAAAGCTAGTAAACAGCTAGTACAAGATGCACTTTAAATACATATAAATAATGTGTACATTTCTTTTTTTTTGGTAAAGTACTGCCATACTGATGTAAATGGTAATGAGGCTGAATAAATATACTCTATGATCAGGAGGAATACATGATTAAATTACTCACATTTCCAGACATTAAAATGTCAATCTTCTCTCATGGCTGGCATGTGCTTCCTTGCGAGTCTTTGTTTCCATGGTTACAACATAAACAAGTGTTACCTTCAAATGATTCCCTACAGAAACCATACACTGTTGCGGTAATGACGATAATGCTGGAGACAGTAATATATTGCTCAAAAATATGCATAGGTTGTACAAATATGAAGAAAACAAATTACATTGTTTCTTTTTAAGTTATTATAAAACTTATACTGTGATTTTTTTATAATGAATTGATCACTTTTTAGCATTTTATTAGAGCAGAGAAGTTTTAAAGTCTGGGTTGGGGACAAGGTCAAAGTAGCAAAATATTGATGTTTAAATCATCATAAAAAATTAAAATCATAATTATTTTGGTATGTAATTTTTTAGTGATGCAATGAATGATCTTTTTAATACCTAAAATATTTGTTTTGTAATAGTTTTTTTTTTGTAATTGTTTTTGTAAAATCTAAGTATTTTTAACACAAATTTATAACTTAGGGACGTAAAAGTTCCCCCAATTAAGGAATCACCCATATATATATATGTTGAGGGGGCCCAAGTTTTTTTGCACTGGGGCCCATGAGCTCCTAGTTACGCCACTGCATAACTCCACATGCACACTGATCTGTAACATTAGACTGTCAATTTGCCTTTTTTTGTAGTTTCAGAACGAAAAGTCGTTAGAACTAAGTGGGTAATAACGTTAACAGTTTAAAAGGTTTAATAAAAACTTACGTTTAACAATGTACCATAAATTATAACAATAACGTGACAAAAATTACAGATTATGACTCTTTTATGGCATGAAAGACATGTGAACTCTAGTTTAAAAATTACATTTATACTATTATTTCTAGCTTTTCCAATTTTTCTGACCAACTGATTAAAGTATATAGTATATTATTAATGACAATTATTTGCAATAGTTGGTTCTCAGGTCTTACTAGTATAAAAACTAAATATATGCACAAACTGTGCATTTAAATTGACTTGACTTCAACTCTTTCTTACACCATTTGGCATTTAGAAAGGGAATCATAGCCGCTCAGGTGGCGCAGCGGTAAAGTACGCTAGCTCACCAGAGTTGGGGTTTCAAATACATCGTATCGAATCTCAGCTCTGCCTTTCCTACTGGGCTGGGCGGCAGCATGAACAACGATCGGCTGTTGTTCTTAGGGGTAAGAAAGTCGGATCATAGGTTCTCATAACTGGTGCGACTGCGGCCCCTGCTGGCTGACTGATGGTGCCTGCATGGGGCTGAGGAATAATGCTGATGGGGGTGTGGCCCTCCATGCACAGTGCCTGTCAATTATAGGAACTCGACTCGTGCGGGTGAAAAATGCAGTCTGTACTGACTGTGTGTACCAGAGGGGGCGCATGTCAGTTGAGAGGCGTCCTCAGTCAGCGGTGAAGGGTCGAATCAGTATAGAGGAGACATTCAGGGTAATTGGACACGACTAGACTGGGGGATAAAAATTTGGGGGGGGGGAGAGAAGAAAAAATATAAATAAAAAAAGAAAGGGAATCATATTAATCACTTCTACAATGTCCTTAATAAAAGAAGCTATATGCCCACATGTATGTGAACACCTGACCATGAGCTTGGACATTGGACATTCCATTCCAAAACAATGGGCATTTCTATGGAATTGACCCTGCCTTTGTGGCTATAACAGCCTCTCCTTTTCTCTAATAAGTCTTACCTAGTACGGCAGATTTCGAAATGTGATGTGTACCTCAGTAGCAATGTATGAAATTGTGCTTGTAGAGTTGAGGACATTTTTGAGTTCATACACTGAGCTTCCACAAGAAGACCTAGTAAGAAAGATCTCAACGGTCACTCTAAAAGAACTTCAAAAGTCCTGTGCAAATCAGCTGCCTAATAGATACAGTGAAACAAGGTGGTGGCAGCATCATGGTATAGGGTGCTTTCAAGAAGATTTTGGAATGTGTATGTATGGAATTGTGCTTGTTGAGTCGAGGGCATTTTTGAGTTCATACACTGAGGTTCAACAAAAAGACTAAGAGAAAACTGTCAATCTAAAAGAGCTTCAAAAGTCCTGTGCAAATCAGCTGCCTAACAGCTACAGTGAAACAAGGTGGTGGCAGCATCATGCTATAGGGTGCTTCTTAGAGGCAGGGACATGGCAAATGGTGAGAACTGAGGAACCGGATTAAACCACAACACAATAAATATTGCAAAAAAATCAAGGGGTCAAAATTCTCAGTTTAACTGAAAATCGCCCGGATTGCTCTCATAGATTCTCATGTTAAGGCTCTTTTTTTTTTAACTGCAGGCGCTGCAATACATTCTGAATGGGTTCCGGGAGGGCTCGCACTTACGTGCTTGCGTCACACGTAACCTGGTGTCGCGATCTCGTCACCATGACTACCATCACCTCAGTTCGGAGCAACTCAATCGTGTAATCAGGATAAATTAGCAACTTAAGAATTAGGGCCACCCGACCAAACTACAAAGGAGGGAAATCATATAAGTAACAAGTAAATTACAAGTAAGTAATGTAATTTTTAAATTGTGAATTGTGATTGCACTTATTGTATCTCCCCAATTGTTTAATTGTACTTCTTTATTCATTGCACATCAGCCCAGATGCCGATCTTTATTCTGGAGCTGCTGCACCTAAAATAAAATGCTATCTGATGAAGACCGAATTAAATTGTTAGTGTGAAGGTTTTACTTCATTTTATGATTAATGGTAGAGCTGGTCTCTCTCCATGTTCAAAGTTATTTGTGAGGGCAAACTGACAGATGACTTAAGATGTTAATTATTTAAGCTTTAATTTACCCATTGAACGGGTCACCTTGGCCATCATCGCAACAATTAACCCCCCTGAGAGATTTGGCAGGAGCCGCCACTGCCAGTTAGATGTAACCAGCATCCAGACCGGTAGGTGTTGATTTAGGTGTGTTAAATCCTTAACCAGTGGGCTAAATAAGTGTAAGTGTTAGTTCTACATCCTACTCTTTTCGGCCATCTCTCACACCTTAGCTCTGTAACCATGACGACAGTTCATCTCTCTCTCTCTCTCTTTCTCACTCTCTCGCTCTCTCTCAGTTCTCAAGAACAGAATGGAGCGCGCTCGTGACGTCACGGCTGCGCGAGTCCTGACTGACCAATCGCGTACGAGCAGCTGGACGCCGCTGTCCACGAACCGCCAACCTTCTCAGCTCACCGACCGACCGAGCGAGCGACCCGGCTACACTCACCGAGCAAACACACAGTGAAAACAAAGACACGGAGTAAAAGAATGAGTTCTAAACTGTATGTCTAAAACATCACGTCCTTTTTATATTTAATCTCTGTATTAAATATCAGCACGAGATGCGCGACGTCCTCCAGCGCGCGACCATCTTCCCTTCTTCACCTGAGGGAGAAGAGATGGAGGCTCGAGCGCAATATCTGGTTAGTGCTTATATTTGTCTCAGTTATTTAGCTCAGTAGCTAATGTAAGGTAAACTAAAAAAACCGTGTTTTATTAAGTATATAATAATTAAAATAATAATATAATTATTATTATTATTAATGTTTTCTTTGCTGACGTGTAAATGAGGAGTTTGGTTTCTGTCAGGCTAAGTAGCTCTTATTTTTTTATGAACGAAACTGCTAGGTTTCTATAAATAGCATGTTTACACGTTTAGGCGGGACCAGTATGTCTTCCCTCTACATTCTCAATAATGCATTAATTTCACCTCACTTAAATCCTCCTTTTGTCCTCCTTTTTGTATATAGTGGGGCCCTTTAGAATTTCATTAGCAAATGTGTGCTTTTTATTAGTGCTTTAAATCATTCAAGACCAAACAGTAAAATTGATAAAATTATATGCACAATTTAATGTTCAAGGTGGGCTTTCAAAAGAAGGTAATGATCATTCATTCAGGAAAAATCTCATTCTCACATTCTGCAAGCTGCTAATGAAATATTTGTTCAGTCTTTGTACCCGACAAAAGGAGATGACCTGCATTATTAATCCAATCAGCACAAGGAGGTATTTTACTTGCTGTCAACCATGCATGCATTCATGTGGGTCTGGGGTGTGGCTTTAATGGGAACACAGAAGAGAGGGTACAGATTTGACTGGTTTTTGGTTTTTTAAACGAGGCGCTTAAGTTAGATCAGCTTGTCTAAACAGGGCTGATGTTCCTTTGAAGTGAACATGTTCTGATTTAGGACTGCTTAAAGCAAGGTCGTAGTGTTATATATATTTATGTCATTAATTTACTAAAATATGTGTCAGTGGGACAACACAGAAGCTGGATGAGATATCTGACACACTGGTTACATTTTGACAAGTCAAATTCAGTATGAAGGTCAGTATCCGCTGACTGACTGCTGTATGGAAAACGGTTACATATAGCAGCATTGAAAGCAGTCAAGGTATTCTTTACATCTGTAATTGGTGGATATCGCCTTGCTACTGCGGTGCCAGGTGTAGCTCTGGACCTGCAAGAATTGTAAATGAACACTATTTGCTGTAAAGCAATACTATGGCTAAAACACAAACAAAGAATAATAGGAAAATAAAAATGGTGGCTAGAATAATGGAAACAGTAATACAATGCAACAGAGACGGGATAGAAAAGCGCATAAAACTGGTGAAAACTTATGAAAAGTGGTTGTCACAGCATAGGGTTAGGGTTAGACTACCTGCGAGAACACAGTTCTCACTAAAAGAAGACTGGTCCAAGCCTGGCATCACATTTTCAAGACAAAAACAGGTTTTCCAACAAAGGACCCGACACCCCGATCACCTATGCCTTCATGCCCCCTATGCCTGCCATATTTAGTAAGGCAGAAGGACATGATTCCAGAACTGAGCCATGCCACTGATCACCATGGCAGGTGGGCTCGTAACAAGATCCTAATTAGGCCTACTAATACATTGGTCTCATTTATAAATCTTGTCACCTACATTATTACTATGACAGCTTAAACAGCCCATGCTGTTATATTTTAATAATTAAAGATAATTACTAGGAATGTTTCAACCTGACAGTATATGACCGGAGTATTTGACATTTTTAGAGCCAATCCACTAACACATTTTATGTTGTTTACATATGAGATGTCTGGCATGACACAAACACAGACTTATAATTGTTTTACGGCTTGTTACCATTATATGTTAAGCATTTTGTGCAAATGGCTTTCCAAACCTCCCTAATCATTTATCAATTTTATCTACCTGGACCTGGAATGTACAATAAGATGAATTAGTTGAATTGTGAGCACTTTGATGCACAGATCAGTGTAAGTATCACAGTGTTAACTGCGATGCTGAGGGTGCCTAATGAACACTGTAAAGATCTATTCTATATTAACAAAAGTTAAGAATGTGTACTGTGTGATTGTCTGTATCTCATTCTTCTCTTTTATGACTGCTATCCTGCACTCTTTTCTTTTCTCTTCCTCTCTCTCCTGTCAGTGATTCATCCTCATGCCGCAGCAATGAGTAACTCTCTCCTCAACGCCTCCTCCTTAATCCCAGATGCGCAGGAGATCAGAAACACGACCTCAGTGTTGCAGCTTCTGCCCCTTAACCCATGGGATGTGGTACTATGCATCACCGGCACACTAGTGTGCTGTGAGAATGCACTGGTACTCGCTCTGATTGTTCACACTCCTTCATTACGGGCACCTACGTTTGCACTAGTGGCTAGCCTGGCGTCTGCAGATCTGCTGGCCGGCCTGGGCCTGATTCTCAACTTCATCATCACATACATGATCAAAACGGACTTGGTGATGTTGCTGTCAGCCGGTCTGCTTATCACTGCCTTCTCAGCCTCTGTGCTCAATGTGCTAGCAATCACAGTCGACCGTTACCTTTCACTCTACAGCGCCCTCACATATCATACGGAGCGTGCCGTTACATTCACTTATGTGGTGCTGCTGCTTGTCTGGTCCACAAGTGCAATACTCGGCGTTCTTCCTGTGCTCGGCTGGAACTGTTTGCGTGACGAGGCGGAGTGCAGCATCTGCCGACCAGTGCACAAAAGCAATGCAGCTGCGCTTGCCATCACCTTCCTTCTTGTCTTTGGGCTCATCTTACAGCTGTACCTCCAGATCTGCAAGATTGCCGTGCGACACGCGCAGCAGATCGCTGTGCAACGTCACTTTAAAGCTGCCTCGCATGCCTCCTCTGCTGCCAAAGGTGTTTCTACTTTGTCAGCCATATTGGGAACATTTGCGCTTTGCTGGGTGCCACTAGCCATGTACTCACTGGTGGCAGATACATATTACCCAGCAATTTACACCTACGTTACCGCGCTTCCAGCCATCTGCAGCTCCATGATAAACCCCATCATATATGCCTTTAGAAACCCTGACATTCAGAGGTCACTGAGGGTCGTTTGTTGCGAATGTTTGCCCTACGGTGTTACACTGCGACCAAGGATACCAAGTGATGTGTAACAAGCCTTTAAATGCTAAAGCTAAGGATGTAACTTCAAAATTTCTTTACTGTAAGCTACACAAGTGTGGAAGTTGTGAGTTGTCTGTGTTATCTGGGTGTATTTTTAATTATGTAACTGTAAGTTGGTACACATAAGTGTTTAATGTCTTTTTTTAAAGCCTTTTAACTGCTTCGGGTTAATATTAAGAAGCTGTGCTGTCACCTATGTAAATAGCACTTGTATAATTACACAGGCACAAAACACAAATGTAGCGGTAATTCTTTTTTTGTTGCTTTTAAGCACTGTGAGATGCCTACAGACTTCCAAGAACTAATAAACAAAAGAGCTAATTAGTGTTAACTACATTGCTGGCAATATATTTATAAACTGACATATTAACAACTTGTAACTCAGGTTGAGAAGCACGCACATGAGCGTGAAATGCTGCCAGCACCAAGCTTTAGGCTAGGGGTGCCTAACTACACACATAGGACCCAGTTATTTACTCCTACAAACCTCCTAAACTTGAATGCTGAGTTAAAAAGGTGTGTTAATGCAGTAAAATCATTAAACTGGGCCCTGGTCTCCCAGGATGGTTTTTGGACAGTTCAGCCTTACACCTTTTCCACACATGCCACAAGTACAAGCAATGATTCCAAAATCACGCTGTGAACTACCCTCAGTTGTTTTGTAAAATTCCAGTGTGTGAGCCAATTTCTCTCTGAAAATGTGTGTTTTGGCTAAATTTAGCACTCTTAATGATATGCTTATAGTGCTTGACTAACAGCTTTGATGGTTCAAAAATGTGCTGATTTTCAAACAAATGGAATCAGGGAAATAAACTGAGGTGCACTGCACAGACAGAAATGCAGGTGCGCAGTTTAAAAACCAATTATTAATTATAGAAATGTCTCACAAAAATGTATTTCTATCAGAACAATGCAAGTTACATAAATATCTCATGTTTTAATGCTTATGTAAGTCGACTGGGTCTTCTGAGATTCTCGCAGTTTTGAGTGCTTAGTTGTAACCTGAGTCAATAAGAAGTTAAGACTGGCCTTAAACCAGATTAAAGGTCTGATAACTGCTTTCTGAATTACAGGTGTGAAGCACTTAGGTTTTGAAATTCCTGAGTCACTATATAGGAATGATTATCATAAGCCAGCTCATTTTATATGCACACAGTATTACTGTGTTTTGTAGAGATGCACTGATTTGGGTCAACGGGATATTTTAAAATGCAATATTATTCATTCAAGTCAGTACTGATACCAGTATTTTGAAATGTGTATAGTTTAGAGACTAGATTGATCCTTAAAGCACTTGATAGCCCAAATTATTTGATTACAATACAAAAGAAATTAAATTATTCTCTCTGCAAGTTTACCATTCTTCCTTTAGCATTTTTTTTTTCTCATAACAAATTAGGGCATGTCTGCTTTGTCATATTTATAACATATGCCCCTAAACATATACTTATGCCAGTAAGGAGAATGTTTATTTTTTAATACCACACATGTAGAATAGAGATGCTTTAGCAGCATAAGGCTTGCAACAAGGCTTGCAGCTCATTTAGTTGCACCGGACATCTTTGTACTAGGGCATGTGTAGTTCTTAAGCTTCTTTTTAAACTAAAAATGTATTCTGATTGAAAGGTTAATTGTGATCCTGCATTCTTGTCGGATCTCCTAAATTTAGCTCCATGGCCCTAATTAGAAATAGGAGCATTTTTGGACAAAATTTTACCATCTGTCTTGTTCATGCCTTAAAACAATAAGCCTTAAAAAGCAAAAGTATTTCAGTACAACAGAGTTGTTTTTCCTTTGCATAATTATATGTCCTTCACAGTAGTACAGCACATTGCAGATGCATTTTTGCTAGCCTTACAAACTTTTGAAACTACAGTTGACATATTGTTCAGCTTCAACACAGGTTGGCTTGTCACATCACAGCTCCCTGCTACATCTTTACCTTTGTTGCATTGTTTTATGTGTGGGAAAAGGTTGTTAGGCTTTAAACTAGAAGCATAGACAATAAAGCACTATTTATCAATCAAATGCCACAGTGGATTCAGAAAGTATTCAGACCAGTTGACTAGAATTTGCCCATTTTATTGTGTTGTGGATTTGATTTTTAAATGTTTATAATTGCCATCTTTTACCAACATAATCTACACCTAATACCCCAAAATAATGAAGTGAAAGGTTGTGTCAATCTTCTTCTGTTTCAGAATTATTGATTATTGATGTCACTGAGGTCCAGGAATCATTCATAGCCTTATACGCTTGCCCTGATTTGTGCCTTGAAACTATTTAATCGGAAAAATTCCCAGTCTCTTGCCTGGACCTAATGGCTTGTTCTTGTTCTGACACGGCAGTGTAAATTGTGGGCACATATAGATGTGTGTACCTTAACTGTGTGTAAATAATTCAAATTGCAATAGGTTAACTCCAGCTGAGTGCCAGACACATCTCAAGCAAAACTGAAGCAAACACAAGTTCCATATCAAGGGGTCTGAATACTTTTGTAAATAATATTGTTTTTTAAAAACATGATTGCATTCAGTCATTATGGTTGATAAATATTAGTGTAGTACGATGGGTAAAAATAATTCGTCTCAAGTTTTTAGCAGTATCCCTCTGGTAGTGTATTATCCATAGTGAGTACATATTAAAAACACTTTCTGTAATTCATACATAGCCCATCACCACAGAGATAAATCCTCTCATCTCATGTGATGATATCGCTGTATAATCACTGCCATTTGGAGAAACAAAGCAGGGACCAACTGCATTAAGGCAACGTCTTCAATTTGCTTTAATGTGCAGTTTATAAAATGACCAAGCACCAGAACTGCCATTATAAGTGCAACTTAATTAGCCAATAGCATATAGCATTTTTACCAAGGATTCCAAAATGATACAGTGGAAGGGGTTGCAGACTGGGAAACTCTAGCACTAACATAGAAAACCACATCTGATATAACACAAGTTATTCCAACACACACGACATTCACACACATTTTATATATTACGTAGATGTTGACGAGCATGCATACTGCTTGCCTGTCAGTTGTCTTGAACTAGCCTTGAACTAGCCTTCTAGCATACCCAGATAGAACTGATGCATTTTCTCTGCTGTGCATTTTCAGAGGACACTAAAAGCAGGCACTTTTATTCAGTGCTGTCTGTGTACGATTAACACTGGCTGTATTTTGTGGTGTATGATACACATTCTTGACTTCCAGTATTATAACAATATTGCATAATATTTCAGGTATTGTGGTGTTCACTAGGTTGTACAAAACTGTTTAGTCGAACACATATAAGGTGCATCTTGTCTACCTGTTAGACTAGCTATCTTCTGCCTGTATCTTTAAACGCTGTCTTTTTAAGCAATTATGCTGGTAGCTGACCAAAAACGAAAAGGGTGTGGTTTCAGAAGTGGGGTGCATTTTTTAGATTGGGGTCTACCCTGTTCAGTCCCACATATACACACGCACATATGATAAATGGTAACAGTAATGTTATCGCCAGCTATTGTAAGCAAATGTAATGAGATTTAAGCCTGATTTTTTTCCGTACTCATTTTGGGGAGGTGTGCGAGAACCAAACTTGTTGCATATCCATACTAAATGATAGTCTAGTATAAGCAGATTAACTACCCCCAGTTGCTGATTGGGACTCTAATTATTGTATAGCGCATTTGAAATGAACTGTGATTCATCATGTATTGGGTGACACAGTGGTGCAATGTGCCCACCACTGAGAATTTGACCTTTTGAGATCTCCAGCCATCTAACAGGCACAATTGGCTGTGCCTAAAGGAGGGAGGTCGAGGGGTTCCTCATTGCTACCGCAAATACGACCTCTCCTGGCTGGTCATGGATGATTCACGGAAGAGCATAAATACACAATATGGCTCTCTGTGAGACTTCTAGAAGCGGTTGGTGGCATGTGTCAATGGGGCTTTGCATGAACAGGGCAGGGATGGTGGATCAGCATTACCCTAGATGTCATTATTAGTGTTAAATCTCAACCTAGCATAACTTTTATTTTCTGTTATCACTTACATCATAAGCATTTTTAGTGCACCCTCATTACCCAAGTTTGAAAGTAGATGGGGGAACAGCAATAGAATTTTAAAAAGTCTGTGTGTGCGTGTGTGCCTATGACAACAATAATACTTTCTGCCAAAATCAGCTAAAGAAATGTGATGTGAGCTTAAAGAAAAGTGCAAATGTCTGATTAATTTGCCTTATGTTCTCAGTGGCAATAATGTACTGTACCGTGTCTATAACAAACAAAATACATGAAGTAATATTCTTTTGTAATAAAACTATGCTTGTCATCACATATTTAATAAGTAGCCTGCTATCATACAGGGTCTGTGTCTGAAGACTATGGGCCATATCCAGAGTGCAGTTACATCGGAAAGAGCTAATACCAGAATCTTCCTCAGTATTTGGAATCAGTATGCAAAGCAGAGATGTTTGTTTGGACTTCAGCACTAAGAGGCCAGTTATGCTCGGATTGAACACAATAGCAGTGTGACTTATTTGCAATTCACTGTTGAATTCACAATGTGGAATGCACGATATTTTACTGTGTAATATACTGTATACACACAACACTGTTAAGTTACATCCCATTTTAAATACAGATGTTAAATCTTGCATACGGCATTATTGATTTTAGAATAGAATACCTTTATCTGTCATATATACATATCCATGTGTACAGTACAATGAAATTCTTTCTATATCCCAGCTTGTGTGGAAGCTGGGGTCAGAGAACAGGGTCAGACATTGTACTGTGCCTCTGGAGCAGACAAGATTAAGGGCCTTGCTCAAGGGCCCAACAGTGGCAGCATGGCAGAGCCGGGATTCGAACTCTCAACCTTTCGATTGATAGCCCAAAGCTGTATCCACTAAGCTATCACTGTACATACTTTGACAAACATGTGTGCTTGAAATATGATTAGACATTACTGGACTACATAGGAAACCATTAGTGTTTTTTGGAATTTGGGTTTAAAAAACAAATCATAAAAATATGGCATCTTGAAATGATTATAAATAAATAATAAAGTGCACTATTGTTGTGTTCTTCCAAACATTACGCATGTTTCTTACAAAATGCGATATGCTACGTTATTGAAAGTAGTTTACGCCCTGACATCTCCACACAACAAAAACATGGCAACCTTATAGGTGAATATTGCACAGGTATCTGAACTTGCCGCAGTTTGGCCTAGTGGTCTGTTACACTAGCCCATCACTGCTGAGATACAGTTTAGAATCTCAGTGGTGCTATCGACTATGCAGGCACAGATATATACACAGACATGATTTGATGTGTCTGAGGGGGTTGGACAAAGACCTGCAATGGATTGGCACCCTGTACAGGGTGTCCCTGCCTTGCGCCCAAGGTGACCTTGACCAGGATAAGTCAGTTAATGAAAATGAAATTACAAGAAAAAGAACGTGCCATCTCAAAGATCTGGCATGACTTGCGCAGCCATGTCACAAGTCTGGATATAAGTACTTTTACAAGTTGCTAAATCTGGATATGACCCTATTCTTGTGTAATAATACTGTGCCCTATAAATGTTCTATTGTGGTATAGTTTGTATAAAAACCTTGTACGTAGTCATTTACTCACTCTGTTGTTTGTAGATCAGCCAAAGAGCTCATTTAAAATGGTCCTTTGTTGGAAGTGAATTGTAGAAATCACTTTAAATAAAGATGTCAGCATTTTTGAATGTATGGTGCCAATAATTTTTCGTTGCGTGACTGTGATGGTTTCTGCCTTGATTCGTTTTGTAAGAAAACTAGAATTTTGGTTCATATAAGGTCACGTTAAAGGTGTGATCAGCAATAGAACTATTTTTGTACTGTGAAATGCTTTATGCAGCTTCCTGGATGTTTTTCCAATGTTTTGTCATCCGTGTTTCAGTCACCTGCAATAACGAAATGCTTTTTTAGATGTAAAATGTCCTTGCTGATTGTTTCTATAAATGTCAAATTGATCCTTACCTTCTTGACCCTTGATCCTTTCTTGCTTTTCTAATGAATAATACAAACGTTTTGTTGCTGATGGTGTGATTTTAACCCAGTAAAAATGTAAATCAAAGTATGGTCAAACGATTAATCAAGTCCTCTTCATTAATCAAGTCTAATCTTAAAGCCTGGACAATTCTTGCTTCTCAGTATTGGCGTAACTGATCAGATTTTGTGTTGACAGTCAGCACTTGTTAATTTTAATTGTGCACATATACCTGTATGTCAGGAAGTCTATAAGCTGTGACAGGCGCAAAGTCAATTCATCCATTAATGGCTTTACGGTCTCTTGAGGACCCACGTAAACAGGTTGTGTCCATTCTGCTGTTTGTCAGCTGAGCATCCAGTGATCCTGAGGGACTCTGTAGGGAGCTGGCCATGGCGGCAACGGCCAGATGGAGCCTCTCAGGTGGAGGTCGAATATTACGTCACAACCACAGTGGAAATCTGTAAATACATAACAGATATTATAGATAGTTCTCGCTCATTCTGACTCTTTCTCTTTCCCTTATGTCCTTTTATTTAGGATTTTATTAAAGAAATAATAACTTTAACTAGGGTCAGTTTTACTTGGCTTCTACAGTACATTCCAGATCTATAAAAGAACCATCAGATTGTATGCATGCATACGATAAAGCACGTGATCAGTGTAACATCGGGCGGCACGGTGGCTAAGTGGGTAGCACTGTCGCCTCACAGCAGAAAGGTCCTGGGTTCGATCCCCAGGTGGGGTGGTCTGGGTCTTTTCTGTGTGGAGTTTGCATGTTCTCCCCATGTCTGCATGGGTTTCCTCCGGGTGCTCCGGTTTCCTCCCACAGTCCAAAGACATGCAAGTGAGGTGAATTGGAGATGCAAATATTGTCCATGTCAATCTCAATATGAAGTCTAGTGGGTCCTGTGCCTATCCAGAAACACTGGGCAAAAGGAAGGAAGAATCCATCACAGGGCATCACACACTCACCCATTAACATGCTAGATCTAGAGTAGTCAGTCTACCTTCTGCACCCTGGACCCTGGGGCTGTGTGGCACTCACACTTCTTGCTGCTCCACTATGCTGCTAATCTATAGCTTCATTTGTATACAAATGACCAAGATTTATGGCTGTTCATTAATATGCATTTTAGAAAATACCAGCATGTCTTTCTGGATCTCAACAGCAGGTTTGCTTAGTGAATGATAACAGCCAACAGGTGGCACAGTGGTAAAACATGCTAGTCTATCACTGCTGAGATCTCAAGCTCTTGAATTTGAATCTCAGCTCTGCTATCAGCCAGCTGATAGGCTACGTCTGAGGGTGGGAGGGCTGAAGGGATTCCTAAATGCTGGCTGCTTAATGGCACCTGCACAGACACAGGAGATACAGTAATTAGGATTATTGCTTGACTCTGTGGACTATCGTACATGATACTGATCCCTGTGTGAACTTGCCTCTTGCAAATGAAAAAAGCGGAGCTCTCTCAGAGAGAGCTTGTATTAGGAACGTCCCTCCTCGGTCAGAGTAGGAGTCTGCAGTAGAGCATATACAACTGGGTAATTAGATACAATCAATATGGGAAATAAGGAAAAAATGTATAAATAGAATTAATGTATGCTGAGTTTTAAATATACGTAATGCATCTTAAATTATTAATGTGGTAGTGCATATCCTGCATGTCATTTAAGTTTGTGGCTTGGCCTCCTTGTTTCTTGTTAGTGCTTATGATTGATCAAGCTGGAAACCGACTGCATTTTTATACCAAAATGTGGATATTTTGCATCACATCCCACTTTAAAGCTAACATGATTATCATCTTATAATAACTACACTACTGCTGCCTGGAAGCGCTTTAATATACCGACTGCATTGTTACTGTTTATGATAAAGCAGGAATACTTGTTAATATAAATCTTTGTTATGTGTTTTCAAATAAGAGCCTCTTGTTGTTAACGGTTAACTGTTGACTAATGACATTCAGTGTTTGGTTAAAATAATTTGGGGCGTCGCCCAGGTGGTGCAGCGGGACATTCCGCTAGCACACCAACGCCGAGATTCTGAACTCCTCGGTTCGAAACTCGGTGTTGCCTCCGGTCGGCTGGGTGCCATCTAGCGGGCATAATTGGCAGTGCCTGCAGCAGATACTAATTGGCCACCGTATCTGCAGGGTGGGGGCTGGACTATGTATGGGTGGGTGGGTCTTCATTCGCTGTGTAGGGACCCTGACTGGCGGAAGAGACGCCTGTGCAGAATGCATGGACGAGAAGAGGGCTTGTCGGAGGAGGCGTGTACAGCGACGTGCTCTCCTTGGATGCAATCTGGTATCCTTCAGCAGCGGAAGACAAATTGACTGCACTAAATCGGGAGGAAAATGAGGAGAAAATGCATAAAAAATAATAATAATAATAATAATTTCGGGCAAATCTGAGAGTATTTATAAAATGCATTAATTAATGATTTTTTAATCAGCCCTCCCTTATTATCCTAAATAATTAAGTAAACCCATGCTATAGAAATAGCAGAAGAAACACCACAAACACAAGGCTCTCATTAATGACAATGTATTTCTTTTATTTTGTTAACCACGCATACATGCATAATCTATATATTTTTCTGATAAATAGTCATTTTATACTTATACCCAAATTCATCTTACAAGCAATGTTACAAAAATCTATACAATAAACTGTAAAACATCAATACTGTATTCATAAATGACAGATAACAACAGACCATGTGTGTATTCAGACAGCTGGGTGTTAACTGGTAGTTATAAATACATCTAAAAGCTTGCCGGAGATAGACAGCACAACATAAACATCAGACATTATTAGCACACATGCATTCTTTCTCTGTCATACCCATACCCACACACACACACACACACGGCGACAAACTCTACCTTGGTCCTCCCTTGAAACACTGTTAAATAATACTAGTTTTTCATCATTACCTCTATAGAAAGAAAAATAACATTGTCAGATCTTTTAGACTCCACAGTCTCAAAAAGGATAAACAATTCCACTTAGGATCAATATTTATCACAACACCGGCAACAACTGTGAGAAATTGTAGTTACAAATGAAATACTGATCATTAAGAGTAGTGGAAAATGTAGGCATACACCGGGTTGGGTAGTGTAGAATACAGGTAGTCTGAATACAAAAAATATGTTAAAAAACGTAATCGATGCTCGATTATTTTTTAAAAACAGGTTCATGATAAATACAACTCTACCCAGAAATGCTGGTTGCTGGTATTGTCCTGGTACCACACGTTAAGAACTGTTTTGGAGTCCCTGGCTTGGCAAGTTAGAGCTTTTTTGGACCGCAGAGCAGGCCAGTGGTCTAAGTGTTTGGATTTATCAGTGTAACAGAGCTGGTGTGTGTGCGAGGCAGATCCCCACACACCTGTAATAACAGAAAGAGAAGCCAATTTGCAAATAACTAATTAAGGTAGAACAACACTGTGACTAGCAAGCCACCAACCAAAAAAGGGGGACAACTGCAAATAAATACACAGCCAAATTATTAGAAAATGAAAAAGATAAAAACCTTCCACTTGAAGCGACTTAACGCTTATGAGGCGCAGGTGACCATTAATCAGGAGACAAATCACACGCAACTGTGCCTTCACGCTCCATCTGCTGGCCAAACTAGGCAGTGCAGAGGGACATGACTTCTAATATGTAGCAGCTTCTGCCACCACATTACACTCAGTGTATTTAATAGTAAAAAAGCATTAGAGGGCATTGATGTATGTACTGTTTAGAATAACAAGGTAATTTAATACTGATTTTAACTAACCATTTAAATAATTTTTTATGCAGATTTTCTATTACTTTCTGAATAATTTCATTTCATTTTTTTTGCATTTTCCCCCAATTTTCCTCCCAATCTAGTCGTATCCAGTTACCCAATTGCATTACGCTTCCTCCCTATGATGTTGACCTTTACTCTGACTGAGGAGAGTCGTAACTAACACACGCCCCCTCAAAAATGTGTGCAGTAGCCGATGCTGCATCTTTTCACCTGCACGAGGCGAGTTCATATGTGGATCAGCTTTGCGCACAGAGAGACACCCTGATTCCCATTATCCCCCATCTCTGTGCAGGAGCCATCAATCAGCCAGCAGAGGTCATAATTGCATCAGTTATGAGGGATCCCCACATTGTTCGTGTAGGTGCCCAGCCTGCCATTAGCAGAGCAGAGATTTAAACCGATGAGTTTGAGATGTCAGTTACTTCCTGAATAATTGTTATACTAATCTAATCATTTTACAATCATTTCATTTACAACAGTGTGGTAATTTTTAATCCGATGAAATGGTTTGATTAGATGGCACATTTTATGCTCCCGTTAAACAGGACAGGCTCCATGTCAGTAACATTTGGCACCAGTCACAAAACATCATTTAGCAACATTATTTAATATTTAGTGGGACACAGGGCTCCTCTTTAATTACTCGTTTTATGTTACTAAAAAGTCTTATTAAATACATGTAAGACAGTGTTTTTATATATATTTTTTAAGTATTCTACCCAACCCTATGCATACAGCAGCTACCACATGATCTGAACACAGTACAGGAGCAACCAGTATGTGAGCATTGCTGTGTAGTACACTCTGCGTTTAGTTTTGATTGTCCATACTATACTGAAGCACACGAGACCTACTCGATGAATCAATACTGGAAGCGGTACTGCAGCATGCTGCATTATGTAAAAATAAAACAAATGCATATCACGGCTAAAAAATGCTTTTTGGTGAGAGTGATTGAATATGTAATTTCACATATTTGTAATTCTGGACAAATATCAAAAACCTAATCAAATCCACACAACAAATATTATTCCCATAAAGAATTTCTTGGCAACTTTGAAGATACAAATACATATAATGTATTTCACACTGTATACTAGGTTGTAGATGTATGTGCTTACTCACGAGATCCACATTATTTTCACTTCTCCGACTACTTGTCCTTAGCCCAAATTCCATCAACACTCCAAATCTTTCCTCCTCTACTCTACACTTGCTCTTTACTCTTGTCTTTTTATTGCACGCTCCCTTCTCCATCTTCTTCAGCACTGAAGGTTTTTTTTCCGACTCTGTATTTACTCGTGTGCTGTAGTTAATGAACTCGTCCGTCTGTACGAGCAGAGTGTGTTCTGGTGTGAGGAAATAGCAGCAGTGTGTGTAGTATGCGCTTTGTCCGCTTCTCAGTCAGACCACTCGTTCTCCTCAGGCTCCGAGTCTTCGTCTGATTCGCTGTACTCCACAGCGATGCGGCGGGACAAGATGGTGGCTACGTCATTACCCACCGGCTCCTTCTTAGCCTCCTGTTCTCTCTGCTCCTGGACCTTACGCAGCTGGATGCCTGGAGTAGAATGCAAAATAAAGGCAAGGGTTAGGCACAGCTAAGCTTGTTTTACGGGCAGTTGTAGCCTAGTGGTAAAGGTACTGGACTAGTAATCGTAAGGTCGCTGGTTCAAGCCCCACCACTGCCAGGTTGCCACTGTTGGGCCCTTGAGCAAGGCTCTTAACCCCTAAACTGCTTAGATTGTACACTGTCACAGTACTGTAAGTCGCTCTGGATAAAAGTGTCTGCTAAAATGTAAATGTTTTAGTTGTCATTACCACAAGACCACAAGCAATTTGTCCCATCAGGATGTTGCAACCTTCCTTGTGATTGTTGCGGCCTAAAATGCTTAATTATGGATGGTTTGTGACACATTTTTCCTTTTGGAGAACAGTTTATCACATTAATTTACTAAAAACTGTAAATGTGGTGGTTGTGGTGCAAAAATGCCTTCTAGATAGCAGGTGGGACATTCATGGCTGGGAGACACAAATAATCCAAAGACACTAGTTACTACTGAGTATCTCTGTGCTATTTATGTGTAGATGTGGACAGTTAAGTGGTCAGTTAAGTGGTCTTCTTCCAAAGAACACCCCAATGACATTCAGCTGAACTGAACTACAGAACCTTCACACACAAGCACCACAGAGGGAGTTATAAAATCTCTGGACGGGAGGACAATGCTTTACTGCTGTACTACTTGGGGACCAAAATAATATCATGCTAAATATAAAATCTCAAATACAGCTGTGCCATCAACATACTTCTGTACTTACACGTTTACAAACAGCTCAAGTCATTTGCTGTGGCATTTAAACATTGTGGGTAGGTGAATACTGTTGCTTTCAATATCATTCAGAGGTGTCTAAAACCCAAATGGAGTCCTCCTTTTGCATTTTTACCTAATTTAACATAGTTTGTAAAGCCACACACCTGTGTCTCTAAGGCCCCACAATTTATACTGCATTGCAGTTTACTCTGGAGGTTTATTGACCTGTTTGTTTCAATCAACCTGTGGCAGGTCATAGATCAGGGCAAGCACAGAAAACATTATTTATTGCTTTGACTCTTCCCATGACCACAGTGGCCTTTAATCATTTTTAATAACCGATTGAATGGGCAACCTTCTCTGCAGCACTACATAAATCAGGCCAGAGTGTCAAGAATAGCAAGACAGAAGCCACTGCTGAATGAAAGGCATATGACAGCCTGCTTAGAGTCTGATAAACAGCATGTAAAGGACTAAAACAAAAATACATAAACATCTTATAATATTATCTAATATATAATATTAACATTTTTATATTATACTTTACAATTATTATACTATACTATAATAGCATATATCTTACTTAACTTTTGGGCAACCAAAATCCTTACATAGTGTTGATAACCCCACCCTTTAGTCCAGTCTTCCCCAGCAGACTGGAAGCTAATTTTGTCTGCTGCAGACATTAGCCAATTGTGCCTGCTAGAGGGCGCCCAGCCGACCAATATCAGAGCCGAGATTCGAACCCAGGAGTTCACAATCTCAGTGCTGGTGTGCTAGCGGATTATCCCGCTGTGCCTCCTGGGCACCCTTAAAACATTTTTGTTACACAATTTGCTTATCATAAAGATAATATCTTATAGTATAAAACAAGAAGAAGTTCTTTTCTATGCTCTAAGCACTCACCTCTGCGGATGGCAGCCAGGAGGTCGCTGCGGGCATCGCTTATGGGTATGAGGGGTACTGTGCCCTTTCTGGGCAATGTGCCCTCTCCAGGTGGGTGGGCAGCAGCTCTGGCAGGGGAGGGGGCATGGGTTGGTGGTCCTGGAGGAGGAGGGGGCGGGGCAATTGGAGGGCCACTCACAGGGTGTGATGGCGAGGGGACGTAGGCAGAGGGTTGTGCTGGTGGAGGGGACGGACTGTAGGGTCGGGACAGTGCCGACACTGTACCCGGTGCCAAAGCTGGAGGACCAGAAGTGCTGTCGAAGGCGGTCTGCGCTGAGGGGATTAGTGGAGGAGGAGGAGGGGGAGCAGGCGGGATAAAATGTTCCTGCATCTGATGGCTGCTGAAACATAAAAGGAAACGATTATTAAAAGTGCCATAAATAGTGAATAGGCTGTCACTTGTAGGCAGATCTCTGTATTAAAGTTGTTCTGAAGCTTTCACATCACATGTACTTCTTGACATTTATCAGAAAATGTAATAATAAGTTTGCGGAAAGCTTTTTATTTTTATGTAGTATTTAAAGAGAATAAAAAAAATCAAATGTCACAATTAGGGATGCAAATTTTGGCACTTTATTTTAAATGATAGTCAACAGTTAACCTTTAGGTTTTTTTTTCTCTATTTATTTATGTATTTTATGTATGTTAATTTGTCTCCCGCTGCTGTGGATCCCTGATTGCGTTCGAGGAGGATATTTTGCGGATCCCTTTTTAAGTCCGTGCTTCTGCACAGACACCTCTATCCGCTAACCAGGGTCCTTGCACACCCCTACCATTTAGTCTGGTCATTTCCCCACCCAGCAGACACACGATGGGCAATGCAGGCACTGCCAATTGTGCCCGCTAAATGGCGCCCAGCCGACTGGTAGCAGAGTCGAGATCTGAACCGGGGTGTTCATAATCTCTGCGCTTGTGTGCTAGTGGAATATCCCGCCGAGCCACCTGGGCGCCCTTAATCTTTACTGGAGCCTGATGCAAAATATCCACATCAAATTTTTATATAATAAGATATATCCACATGTGCAGTGTAGTTAATAGTTTTGTCATTCATGATTTAATAAGTGCGGAAAAAGATTTTCTGCTTAGATAAAACAGCAGCACAGAAAGACGCATACGCATGAGGATGATGAATTAGTGTTCTAAACCCGGAGTGCCTGACCGGGGGGCGTGACATTGCGAGATTTTTTTACTTCTAAAACTAAAGCAATTAATTTTTCACCCACGGGAGACAGATTGAATTATTCTCACTGACCACGCTCACACGCACGTTTAATGTTATTTAGTTCCGTTTGAAAAAAACCAAAAACCTTCAAAATAGAGCTAACAGCGAAGATAACCGGTTACAAAAGCAGCGACCGCTGTTATAGGACGTGTTTGTGTTCAATACTCTGTTCACAGTGTCGATACAAGTGATTCAGGAGTCGACTCATTTTAAGCTTCTTTTCTCAGTCATCTCTCCGTTTTTACTGTTATAATGAATGATGCGGTTGTAAATAAACACCAACTACTACAGAACATTTTGTGTGACTCGCTTACCTTATAAAGCTCAGGCTTAATTATACTGGTTATTACCACAGAGCGGGAGCCGACTCAGAGTCGTTTACGATTTACCGAGGTGAACCACGAATGTATGTGCTGATAGAATCGGCTCAGATGGGATCGGACTGTATTATCCTTTTAAAGTAAATATTTCAATCAGCAGAATCGCATCACATGTATGATGTGCACAACGGTAATTATGTGCGTTTATTAATGAACGTTAACGTTAGCTTGTCAGAAGCTTTCTCAATGATGTCTGTGCGGTGTTTTTTTTTTTTTTTTTACAATTAGTGATGGCAACCCAAGCAACTGTTCCACTGCACTATTTTACACTAAAAACTACACTATTCCATAATGCTCCAGATTGCATCATTCTAAATAGGTATCGGTATCGGCGAGTACTAAAATACATGTACTTGTACTCGTACTCGGTTGGGAAAAAATGGTATTGATGCATCCCTAGTAATTATTGTGCATGTTGCAGTAACAAATGCTGTTGCCGGTATGTTTGTATTATAATAGTGTGTGTGCTTGTGGCAGTCTAATCATTGCTGTTGGCGGGAGAGTTTTTGCTGTGAGACCTTGTTAAACTCAATATAGGAGGAACTCTAAAATGTTTCCCTCATGGATGCCTGAAACCACAGATAATGTACTAAGAGAAAGATAGCTGTACCTGTAATCTTTGGCAGCAGTTGGTCGTGGGCCGTTAAGCGAGGAATCAGAGGGTGGAGCTCCGTGATGCTGCTGTACGCGGCCCAGGGAGTGCTGGCGATTGGAGGCAGAGGTCGAGACAGGCGGACGATACGCACGGTCCAGTGACTGGGTCTGGGTGGGGCCTGTCTCCTTCCCATCACTTCCTGCTCCACCTACATCCTGCGGGTGGTTGGGGCTGGTTGGGTACGAGCGTTCATCCGACATGACAGACCTAGATCATATGAGGATGAAATGAGAAATGTAGAAATATTTATTCATGTATTAGGACTTTAATGTCATATTTTACATCTTGGTTCATTCATGACAGAACAGGTAGTGACTGGTTTCACATGATTCATCAGTCCAAGTTCGATGTCAAAGATCATCATAGGCAAGTTTGTATCTCCAATTCACCTCACTTGCATGTCTTTGGACTGTGGGAGGAAACCCACGCAGACACAGGGAGAACATGCAAACTCCACACAGAAACTATGAACGCTGTTATAGTGTTCAGCCCCTGGAAGTGCACATGACAGTACACTACGAAGTCCATTATTGTTACATAAGTGACAGTGAAATCCCTACAGAGTTCGTCTTTCCTTCGCAAAGCAGGGTGTAACCTTTCAGATGGGGTAGGACAAAGAGCATCCTGATCCCTGCTAATAGACCACAACCACAATCCACCAGCAGAAAGCTATTTACCAGGCACAGAAAGAATATGAAATGTGTATTAATCGAACCTGTCTGGAGATAAAGAGCCTTCGGATGATATGCCATGGTAAGGAGACGGCGTAAGGCGAGTGTCTGGTCGGAACTCCTTGTCATAAGCCATCATGTTCCACTCCTGCCGACGGTTTCGAGCCTTACGCACCTTCTTTACCTCTCGAGTGGGGTCTTCCAGGTGCTTCTGCTCTTGCTGAGATCAATAAAATAAACAATAGCTTACTACTAAGCACATATCTATATATAGCTGAAAAGCTGCAAAAAGACGGGAGGGCAACAGATGTCCACATAAATTTGGCCATATAGTGTAGCTGTGCTCTCCTGTGTTGAATGGAAAGGTTAATGACCCTTGAATCCATTATCATCTAGTGTTTTTTTTTTGTGTAAATCTAGAGTATACATTTCACAGCTTTTCTCCTCCAAATAACATCCCCTATCTGACTGGCTTGCTCTTGGTGGGTTACAAAGACCACCAAATTGTTTTGCCCTAAACACCTTTTCTTATTATTTGTTTCCATTCTATTTCTATTCTATTTTGTCCTGGTTTAATCCTTTTAACCAGCACTACACTTTTCTGTAATAATATCCAGTGCTGGTAATAATTTTGTGCATCTTTAGGTATTTACTGGTATGCATATGTTGAATACCATTGCTTAAATTGGGGTAGTTTAATCCAAGTTCTTAAAATCTAATACCACCAGAAGCCAATTACGATCACAGTTTTGGTCGTGTTTATATTTGTAGTTCGGTTGGTCTGGACCAAGCAAGAAAATGATACGTTGTTACATTTTAGTCCTGGTTTGCTTAGTGTTCACATTCATAAATTTACAATCCAACCACAATAAGTAAAAAAGTGATGGTTGATGCACGTATGACGCATTTTGTGAGCCAGTCATCAGAAAAATGCACCACGCTGGGTTTAATGCACTTATCGGCATTGTATATATACAGTAAGAGGTGGTAAATGGATAAAGGAGTCAAAACAGCACCAGAAATTTACCTTTATAATAATCATTGTTTTCAATACACTCTGTTCTCTAACGGCACGTTCAGTGTCGCATCTTGTAACATCAAGTCATGTGTTCGGTTCGTTGACATGCCTTTGGTTCATATTGTGTTCATACCTAAAATGAATTGCACCAGAATTCGCTTCGAAACGGACTGAGACCGGTTTGTTTAGGCACTGCTTATCTGGTGCGAACCAGAGTTCAAAGGGAAAAGTCCACACCTACTATAACGAACCGCACTAATAGAGCAATCGCACCGGAATCCGATTTAATCGAACCAAGGCTGACAGGTATAAACACGACCTTAGTGTGCATGTGAACATGCTCAAAATGTGCTTGTATTAATATGGTTAATACTGATTCATTTAGTGGTGTAATTTTAAATGTGCTTATGCAGCTTCCATGCAGCAATTTGATTCTTTGTTAGCCAGTTTTGAGGCAAGACGCAGTGAAAAATCATCAAAACAAGATACTGGCACGCTATGTGTGCTGGTCAAGAATTTAGCAGTCAAGGCATAACAGCGAAAGGTTGTGCCATTTACAATTCACACTGATGGAATAGAGCTTTATTACAGAAATACCACAAGATGACTATGACTTTCCCATTGCAGCTCCCATTGTGTCTCTCCCTCTTTCCCTGTTTCTGCTACCATGTTCTTAGCTTTTTTGCTGTCAGAAAATACGCTGACACCAGGGCAGTATCAGAGAGTGGGCAAATATGAACTATAATAATGCTGGCAGAGCTGAAGGTAAGCAAATCATGGATGGAGAAATGAAAAGAGGGAAAAGGATGCAATCAGAAGGAAAAAACTAGGACATATGTGACACACACACACACCTTCTGTCTTCTCTTTTCCTTCCTCTTGTTCTCTGTGGCCTGCAGCATTTTCTCCTTCCAGAGGTTGAAGAAGTACGATGGATCAGTGTAAAACTTGAGGCCATCTTTTTTGTCGTCTCTGTAAAGCAGCAAATCAGAGATTTAAGAGCTGAGTCGCTCCATCTAAACTGACTAACCTACTCCTACTAGTATTATTAAGGACAGGTTGTATATTGTTACTGAGAACACTTTGACAGAAAAACTCTTTGTAAGGTAGACTAGTACAGTAAAATGGTGACTGTGACTAACCACTGTTAACAAATCAATTTGGCAGACTTTTGCTGACCTGTAAGGAGTGAGGATATTGAGAGGAGGTGGCTTGTCGCACCGTTGGTACATCTCCATCACTGAGTTTAGGATGGAGTTTCTGGAGACAACTTGTTGGTCCTGGATGGTGGAGCTCTTAAACGCTTTTCTCATGTTGATGTCCTGCAGGGACACTGTTTAACACAAAAGTAAATAAACATTTTATACTCCTAAATGAGACATATGCATTTAGTCTTCCTGAGCCCTCTGTTAATAGTTGTTTTTTTCTGGATTCTTTTTTTTTATATTTATATATCTATATATATTTGTTTATGCATTTTCTCCCCCTTTTTTCCCTTTTTAGCGCGTCCAATTGCCTAAATGTGTCATGCTTCCTCTCCACCAATGCCGATCCCCGCTCTGGTTTAGGAGAACGAAGCTAACCCACGCCCCCTTCGACACGAGGGCAGCAGCCGTATGCATTTTGTCACCTACACTTTGACGAGTGCAATGCGGATCAGCACTGTGTATGGAGAGACACACCCTGACAGCACTCTTTTCCTGTCTCTGTGCAGGCGCCATCAATCAGCCAGCAGAGGTCGTAATTGCATTAGTTATGAGAGAGACCCTATCCGGCTTTTTCATATCCCACCCCATCTGAACAACAGGCCAATCGTTGTTCATGTGGATGCTCAGCCCAGCCGGCAGGCAGAGCTGAAACTCGATACGATGTATTCGAGATCCCAGCTCTGGTGTTCCAGCGTGTGTTTTTACCACTGCGCCACCTGAGCGGCTTTTTCTGGATTCTTAAATTAAACATTAAACATCTTAAACATTACTGGTATTATTATTGGGCTATAATAATTTGCAGCACAATAGAGCAGCAGGTCTGGACTGAAACCTCACCTTCAGTTACTACTTTATTTGTTTGTCACTTTCTTCTGGTATTTATAGTTTTTTACTCCCAGCTTATTAGTGCAGACCACACCTTCAGCTGTAGTGAATGAAGGCTGAAGCCTTATAGTGTCAGGGAATGTAGGGAAACTTTGTTGGAGTTCAGAGTGACTCCCTCTTTGTACTGGGCAGCCCGGGCAGCCCACCCACCCTACTTTTATTTATTAATTTACAAAAGAAAATGTGAAGACCTGTGGAGGAAATGGGGAGGAGGTGGGTGCAAGGACTCAGAGAGGAGATAAGGGAATGATAGGAGTAAATCTATAGACAGACAGTTAGGAGATGGTAGTTTCAGCTGTGTCCTTTTCACCAAAACTGAAGTTATTTCATAATTTCATTAAGTGTATTGGGTACACTAAATACGCCCGTGTATACAATAAATGAGTAAACAGGCGAGGTTCTAATGCCCTGCAGTGGACTGGCACCCATTCCAGGGTAAATCCAATGGTTATTGTAGTACACCCAGGATACAATATAGGATCACATACTCATCCATTCACATCTGCTTGTTTTTTTGGAAGATGGGAGAAAACCAGAGTAGCTGGAGGACATCCAGATGCAAATACATTCCTACCTCTGCATGAAGTCAGTGGAAAATGTTCAAACTGGTCTACTATTTCTGGAAGACTATGGTAACAATATGGAAACAATAACCACATTTTACAAAGGTGATTTGAGGAAAAGCACAACAGGAACACACACATGCTTACAGAACCTGGATAGCTGAATAATGAAAAAAACATTGCCTGATCTGATGAATCTTAATTTAAGCTGTGACAAGCAGATGGTAGAATCCATATGTGGCATGAAACCGCATGAATTCATAGACGCATCCTGCCTTAGGGAAACAGTTCATGCTGGCATTGTGGCGTAATGGTGAAGGAAATGTTTCTTGGTGCACATTAAGCACCCTAATAACAACCTAGCATTGTTTAAAGGTCACAGCTTATCAGAGTGCTGTTGCTGACCATGTGCATTTCTTTATGGCCATAATTTACCATCTTATAATAGCTACTTCCAGCATGATATTGCACCATGTGACAAAACACAAGTGATCTCCAACTGACTTAATAAACCTGAAAATGAATTTAGTGTACTTTAATGTCCTCTCCAGCCACCAGATCTAAATCCATTAGAGGACCTTAGGGATGCGGTATAATGAATGATTTGAGGCATGAATGTGCAGCTGACAATAACATGATGCAATTATCTCAACATGTACCAAACTCCCAAAGCTCTGTTTCACACACCATGTGGAATCCATGCAAATAAAGCTGTTTAGTAAAGATTATCCTAACTTGTATTATACTGGTATTCCTAATAAAGTGGCCACTAAGTGTATATGGTGATTCATCTGATAACGTGTCTTAAGAAGTGGGAGAAAACTAAAGTACCCAAAGAATATTTATGTGGACACAGTGAGAACATGCCTGATTGCACAAAGAACGTGAATAAAGGCAATGACTGAACCTGAGTAATTATGAGTATGCTGCAGTGTTGTTAATTAACACAGTTTACACATCTTTTTAAATACAGTGGTACCTTGTAACTAACGCCCTTCGTCAAGAAATTTGTACCCTAAAACTCAACATTTCCCCTAAACTCAATGTGTTCAGTTTTTTTTTTTTTTTTTTTTTTTTTTTTTTTTTTAGAGACGAATCTGCATTTGTGTGGAATAACCGTCAGATTCACTCTGAAAGCATCCACATGTATCTGTGTTTAGCTGGATCTTTCTCACTGTTTCACTTTTAAACTTGTGTTACAGCTCAGGGTTCTATTACATTTGTGTTATTTTCAGTGTGTAAGTGTCAAAAACAACCTCATTATTTTACAGTAGCCTAAAATATATGCAGTTCCACGGGACCATGGAACACATTAACAGGTTTACCATACATCCTTATAGAAAAAAATACCTTGAAACTCAACACCTTTTAAACTCGCCACCAGTCCCAGAACCAACTGACGTTGAGTTTCAAGGTACCACTGTACTATAATAACTAAGACCCTACCTAATTTGCGGCTGTGAAAATCGTGTCACAGACCGTGAAATGAGGTTTGTGTTTAGCGATTTAACATTTTTCATTCACGTAGCATATGAAATATGAGGCTCAATATGCAATATGAGGTGGTTCTAGCAATCATACGGCAAAAAAAGTTAGTGTAACAGACTTTTCTGTGGTGTAGTGTTCTAACAATGTTTGATGTGTGTGTTTACATATTGAGTGCATTTTGTCCCTTTGGGTGTTTCATAATCAATAAATAAGTGTGCTTCTCTACACACGTGATCATCTCTTTGTAGTCTGTGCTGCTCCTCAAAAGAACAAGCCAGTAAAGTATTATGCTCCCGATAGTTTGTCAGTTTGTACAGTTTATTTCATACTTAATAAACTCAGCAAACTCTAAAGATGCTCGGTTACACTAGCAATCGGTTAGACAAAATATACAAGATGTCGAAGTCTTAAGCTGCTAAAAACACGACTCAGGTAACTGAGTTTGAAAAACTTCCAACCAATTCTGTGGACACAGGGGACGTCAAAACACGATGGATGGACTAGGTTTATTTAATTTATGAGTGTAATTTAATGACTGCTGTAAAATGTGGCACTTTTCGGTAAAAATCCATGCAAATTTTAATATGATGTTATACAGTGTATGTACTGTACACAGCTTGCACCAAAAAGCATCAAGTCATACATCTGAGGTTTGTACTTATGATCCAGTCATCACCGAAAACACTGCTTATTCTCTAAGGACCACTGTGGCTTTCTGGCAGTCTGTTTTTTCTCATTTCACTCTCTCTCTCTCTCACTTACACACACAGACACTTACCCTCCTCAACAGTGGAGTCAAGCTGTGTAACCTTGACTGCCAGCAGGTCAACTTTCTCCTGTAAGCCGTTCATTCGTATATAGAAGCTGTTAGCCTCGTTGAACAGCTCCCCAAAGATGTCCTCTGCATGCCTACCTGCAAGTACACATACACAATGCATTATAGGAATGACTAACTGTTTTGGTATCAGTACGTAAAAATGTCAATTTACTTTGAAGTTAAATTGATCTAATTTCCTTAACACTGGAGTTAACTGTTTAATTAAACTTTAAATCTAGCATGACATGCAAAAACAAATTTGAAACAGTGGTAGCCTAGTGGGTAGAGCTTTGGGCTATCAATCTAAAGATTGAGAATTTAAATCTCGGCTCTGCCATGCTGCCACTGTTGGGCCCTTGAGCAAGGCCTTTAACTCTCTCTGCTCCAGCCGTACAATGTTTGACCCCAGCTTCCAAACAAGCAGAGAAATGCGAAGAAAGAATTTTGTTGTCCACAGAAAGAACTTAATAAACTCATGTGTAAGGCTCACAGCAATTTGGGACTCACCTTATCTGTGGGGAAAGAAATGACGTGTGGTCTTGTGTTAAAAGTAAAATGAGAAATTCAAGTTCTTGTAATTTTGCTTAACTTACCGTGACTCGCCAGAAGAAAATGTTGCAACAAAGCTAGCATCATAAACTCATGAGGAGAAGCGCACACATCTGTTTCTGTGTACACTCACACAGTGTGTGCATCATTTCTGTCCCCACAAACGTGGTAAATCGTGGTAAAACAGATGAGGTCAGCCAGACCATATTTAAAAAACTACTAATAAGCTCCTACTCGGTGGAGAAACAGGAGTAAACATGAGAGTAGTGAGTTGCATGCCAGCCCAATAGGGTGCTTGACATTAAAAAAAAACTTATATTTCCTACTGCATTCTACTCTGTGTCTGTCTACCCCTTTGCTGTAAGTGATGTTCTTCGAGTATGGATGACACTGTTAAACGATTCTTACTTAGTCCACCCAGCTGTTTGATAATAGCTGCCAGTGTGCTGTTGGTTACACACTCCAACTCGCTGGTCACCCCTTCAGGCAGTGCCCCCCGACACAGGTGCCTGGGCTCGATGCTTCGTTTCACCAGTGGCATAGCTGCCCAATCTGCACACAGCTGGGGGAAAAGAATGCCAGTTAACATCAATATTAAAATCTCACTTTAAGAACATTTGTAAAACTTTAATGTTTGATTTTAGGCGCTAAGTTATAATGAAGTACCTTTTATTATGTATTATTATAAAATTTTTAATTATTATGAATTTAATTAATAATTAGGTGGCAGGTGTAGTCCCATACCTGCAAGACTGGGAAGGATAAACCCAATATGCAGGATGCCTAACCAAGGTAGAACAAAACTGCAGCTAAGGAGCCACAAACAAAAATGAAACTACTAAATAAAGGCGGGCCTTTAATAAAATACTCAGCCCAAAGCAGTAAGGCAATAGGACAAGCGCATTAGTGGAGTAGGGGATACCAAACTCCACACACTCGTCCAAAAATAAGGGACTATGCTGCCCCAGCAAACGTGGGAAAACTCAGGTGGCCATGTGATACGCCCCCAGCGAAACAAACAACCACAGAGGAAAGTAGTGAACAATAATTTGTGAAAAGAGGTGAAAACTGAGCTGTCACAGCACTAGCTACTCGGTCCACCAGTATGAGATAAAGAGATAAAAAGAGAGAAGCTCAGTATATGCCAGGTAGCGGAGAAGGCACTCCATCACTGATGCAGCCCGCGTCCAATGGGATTCGTCTGTGGTGCTTTGGTCAAAAGGGTAAAGTCACACTGTGGCAGCTTGCCCTGGAGGCAGCTTGCCAGTCCAGGGTGTTTACTTTTTTTAAACTACAACCCACCCCTTTACAGGATTTGATTTGGAATGGATATAATTGATGTTTTTACCCATCTTATTTACAAAAGTATTCAGGCTTCTTTGGCAGCTACTCTTCTTGGACACATCTCTAAAAAAATGCACACATACTTTCATGACAGATGGCTCTCAAGCTCTGTCAGGTTGGATGATGTTCAACTGGGTTTGAGTCGATCTGAAACCACTTAAGAACATTCAGAGACTTGCCAGCCACTTTAGTGTTTCCCTAGCTGTGTGCTTCAGGTCAATGTCATGTTGAAAGGTGAACTGTCACCACAGCTTGTGGTTTTCTCCAGTGTTTGGCTGTATTTATCCATCCCTAAATTGGCACTACTCTCCTTGTTCCTGCTGGTAAAAAAACACCACATAGCATGCTGCTGCCAGCATCATGTTTCACCATAGTGATAGTATTAGCCAGGTGATGCACAGTGTCTGTTTTGGCTAACATAGTGCTTGCTGTTACATTTTAATCTCATCTTGGTTCCCCTATTTGTTCCATGTTATTTATTTTAACATTACTGTTACAGTGTTAGTACTGCAGACTGCACTTTTGTGGAATGAGTTTAACCTGGCAGGTGTAGGAGGCGCATTTGGAGAAATAGTGTGGGTGTCTTTAAAAAGCACTTCAAAGCAACCTGCCTTGGTTAAGCCTCCTGGCACCTCTGTAACGAAGCGTTAACCATTTAGTGAAATCTTAATATTTTATACATCTGAAATGTTACTACATATGTAAGCAGCAGCATTTAGGTGCAGTGTTAGTATACTTGCCTTTCATTCTAAAATCACAGCACAGATCAGCTGAATGATAAATAGCAGTGCACTTCCAGTACACTAAGTATCAGATTGTGTGTTGGAACTGGGACGGTTTGTAAAATGCAATAAAACATTAAGCTGTGAGTTGTTAATTCACTTAAACCTTGATTTAACTAACTAAAGTACAAAGAAAGGAGTTTCAGTGTTTTACTGGCCAATTTAGTTGTATTTTTAAATATAAACACATTTTAAATTTAATACCTGCACCATGCAACACATTTAAGTTGGAACAGAGGCATATTTACCACTGTGTAACCGCACCTTTCCTATTAATTTGACTATTTAATCATTTAGGAACTGAGGATGCTAATTGTTACAGTTTTGCAAGCAGAACACTCAGTAGTTGCTGTTGTTTGAGTCTCCTCATGGTGCGCCATATATTTTAAATAAGAGACAAATCTAGACTGCAGACAGGCCAGTCAAGCACACAGAGGCAGGCAGGCCTGTTGCAGCACATGTATAATAAGGCCTGGCCATGGACTTCCCTGGAAAAGACGTCGCCTTGATGGCAGTATACACCGACCAGGCATAACTTTATGAACATTATGAGCACTGACAGGTGAAGTGAATAACACTGATTATCTCTTCTTCACTGCACCTGTTAGTGGGTGGGATATATTAGGCAGCAAGTGAACTTTTTATCCTCAAAGTTGATGTTAGAAGCAGGAAAAATGAGCAAGCATAAGGATTTGAGCGAGTTTGATAAGGGCCAAATTTTGATGGCTAGACGACTGGGTCAGAGCATCTCCAAAACTGCAGCTCTTGTGGGGTGTTCCCGGTCTGCAGTGGTCAGTATCTATCAAAAGTGGTCCTAGGAAGGAACAGTGGTAAACCAGTGACAGGGTCATGGGTGACCAAGGCTCATTGATGCACGTGGGGAGAGAAGGCTGGCCCGTGTGGTCCGATCCAACAGACGAGGTACTGTAGCTCAGATTGCTGAAGAAATTAATGCTGGTTCTGACAGCAAGGTGTCAGACTCCATGACTCGACGGGTCAGGGCTGTTTTGGCAGCAAAAGGGGGACCAACACAATATTAGGAAGATTGTCATAATGTTATGCCTGATCAGTGTAGGTTTTTTGTAAAATCACAATATACACTCCTGCGTTAATGCCAACTTTACACATATGCAAGTTACCCATGCACATACAAAAGTAATTTCGACCCTTCCCCTACATGGACTGAGGTTTCTGAACCTAACTGTTTTTTATTAACATTAATATTTGTAAAAGCATTTCATTGTGTAGATTTGGCAGATTAAAATAAAAATGTTTATGTATGAGTTGTTCAGGCCGTAAGGACTGTCTTAAATTCTGATTAATGTTTAAGAAAAGGAAAGTAAATGAAAGGCTAATGAATTATTAAAGAAATATCTTATTCTATTTTGAAATTTATGCTGTTAAATTTGTTTAATTTCTATAGTACACATGACTATTTAAAAATGATTATCAGTTTATCTTTTACTATAACACCCTAACAGGTGGAATTTCTTGGTCCAATCTGGATTATAAGAACCTTTCTCACAGACTCTGATCTGCTTCTTGTTGCCATAGCAGCGCTGTCTGCTACTGCGAGGGCTGTCATGGTAACTAGTTTTCATCGCTACCTTTGGTCTAAGTGATTTTTATTCATCCTTGCACTGAATGATTCGATGTGCAGCCTGTGGCATTATCAGACCATTAATTGTCTTGTATGGCATTTTAGTACAAACACAAATTCCATGCACATGAAGTGCAATCAGATGGACCTCTAATACAGAGCTAACTCATATCCAGTGTAAAACCATATTAAGAGAGAAAAAAGACAAAGACTGTATTGTGCTGCTACAATGAGAGTTCTGTTGAATAAAATACTTCATTTTAGTATCATTCATGTACATGATTGTATTGATGTTAACACGAATGAATCATGTTTCATGACATGCAAGGTCAAGCATTATGCTGATGCACCGGATGTGTGCCTTTTCAAATACAGCTACATTCACAATTCAAGATTTAGTGTCACCCAAAGATTTAAAATGATTTAAAGTTATTGCTCTAAAATCCTTAAAATTTACATTCAGGCAAGTGTGTGCAAATGTTTTAGCTGTAAGATTCCCTTTTGCACTGGCTATATGGCACTGAAGGCAAACCTTGAGTTTATTTTTTACTCTCAAGCATACACATAAAGTCATCATAGTGGCATTCTAGCAACACTGGCTTCAGTGACTGTACCTAATTAGCTTTACCCAGATGCTCGCCTACAAAGCCAAAATGGACCAGCCCCAAGCTACCTTAGAGAACTCATAAAATCCTGCTCTGTACCACTCAACCTTCAAGCCACTAGTCTTGCTCGTCTTGATCTTCCTCCCAGAATTCAAGGAACACAAGCATCAAGGCTCTTTTCTGTACTACCACCCAAGCGGTGGAACGAACTTCCCCTGTCCGTTCGTACATCTGAGTCCCTCGCTGTCTTTAAAAAACGATTAAAGACCCACCTCTTTACTAAACACTTAGGCTGAGCAATAACATAAATTACTAACCTTCTATAGCATCTTACTTAATACTTTGTTTTTTGTTCTAACAGGTTTTCAGCAGATTTGTATCCTTGGACTGTTGTCTACTTAAACTAAAGTAGGGAAATGTAACGCTGAAAATGTAACGTGTTAAAGAATCAGTTTGGGCAGGGACCTAAGCCTGGTGCACATTACATAAATGTAATAAGTCAGAATCTTTGTACAGTGCACACTACACCACCTGATCACATTTGTCATTTTGTGATTTTAGGGAAGTGTTCACTACATGATCATTCAGCAATGAGGAATTTCACACTACACATTCATGTCATTGACATGTACTTCCCGAATCCAGGCTTTACTTTGATATACAACTTGAGAACTATGTAACTGTTAAAGTACATTAACAAAACATATTTATGCAAAAACAGATGGGAGCGGGTTAATACCAACTGTTTCATACAGCGTATGTCAGTGGTTGCACTACAGTATGATGTGAGTAATCAGTCAGTCTAGAAATAATCTAAAACAAGAACAAAAAGTACAGAGACTGTTTTCAGGGTACATGCAGTAAACCAGTATAAACATAATATAGGTATAATATCCAAAACTAAGAATATCAGGCTGCACGTATCAAGAAAAATATCAAAGTATCTTTTAACGGATCATTCCTATTTTACAAAGATGACTGTAAAACAAGAAAAAGGAAACTTGTGGACAGCGTTTTTGGGGGGCTCAGTGATTCTAGATTTTTTGCTAAATTCCACACATTTTTCTATATCTGTAGAATGGTTAGGTTGTCAAATATGAGGTGGGTGTGTGTGTGAACAGACAGACTCTATTCCATCAACCCTCAGACTCTAGAGGCCATTACCATGGTAACCTGCCAGTGCCTTTTCCTTATGCTTCAATGCCCACTCACACGGCCTCATGAAGACAGGAAGTATAGGCTATGTGAGACAGAACAAAAGCTTGTTCTATCAACAGAGTTTTAACCAAAACAGAATGACATTCTCATCCTAGAATGTGCAGGCACTCAGCCCTGAGCTGAGATTTGAACTTGCGAGTTTGAAACGTCCACATTGATGGGAAAGCCAGCTTCTCTTTAGCTTCAGTTACATTTGGTGCCAGAATTTGTTTATATTCAGTGGAATCCCTTTTTTTATCTGTCTGTGTTTTTCTCTGCCACTGGCTGCCACAAATATTACAGATCAACCTCATGCTTCAGTGTTTGCAATATGTTCCTTCCATTAGGTGCTTTTTTCTCCAAACATACCATTAGTAATTATATTGTGGCTTGCTTTAAGGTTGCTTCCTTTCACTTTGAAAATATGCTATTTGGCCAAGGGTTCACAAACTTTTGCATACAATGTACATTATCATCATATTTTACCACACAGGGCCTTGAGTGCGCCTACACAACTGTACCAATATTTAATAAACTATACCCAATAATTTAAACAATACCCTTTTCCAAGATAAATAAATTCATAAAATGAGGCAGAGATCCACTACGGCATGTTCCCCAATCCTATCAATGAGAGTCTGGTCCTATTAGTTGTTGGGTTGGACTGGCTTTTACTCCACAATAACTATGTCCCAAATGACTCACAACTACCCTGTGAGCTATTTGGATTGTGACAGCTTTCCACTGAATCTCGCGCGCGCGCGCGCGCACACACACACACACACACTGCAACTGTAATGTAGCCAGGAGGCTCAGGGGAACTACCCAGAATAAAAATAATGGGTTGCAAAATCTCTACTGGCACCACTGTCTAGAGGGCTTTTAATAAGCATTAAATATACTGTACAAGAAACTGTAATGTATAAAATAAGTTGTTAAAAATATAATGTATTTCCCAATTAGAGATGCAAACTTTGCCAATTTATTTTAATGTGATAACCCAACGTCAGTAGTCGATGATTGAGCAAAAACTGACAAGCATATAGTGTCTCAACAAGCCTGTCTGCCTATCAACAAGTCTTAATACATTTAAAGACAAAATACAGTGTAATGTTGTGAACAACGCAGTAATGTAAAACACTAAGATAAACATAACACAGTGAGCAGAACCAGTTCAACATTAGGACCATACATTTTAAATAGTAGCTGGCAGCAAACTATTTATTCTAAGAGCTTATTATAGGAATAGTGGTAATGATGTTGCGTGACTCTCCATGCGTGAAACAGATACCCATATAAATTCGCCTCATGCAGGTGAAAAGATTTGTCGGTACTGCACAACTGGGAACACTCAAAGTCTTAGATACACTATATTGCCAAAGGTATTCACTCACCCATCCAAATCATTGAATTCAGGTGTTCCAGTCACTTCCATGGCCACAGGTGTATAAAACCAAGCACCTCGGCATGCAGACTGCTTCTACAAACATTTGTGAAAGAATGGGTCGCTCTCAGAAGCTCAGTGAACTCCAGCGTGGTGCCGTGATATGATGCCACCTGTGCAACAAGTACAGTTGTGAAATTTCCACACTACTAAATATTCCACAGTCGACTGTCAGTGGTATTATAACAAAGTGGAAGCGATCGGGAACGACAGCAACTCAGCTACGCAGTGGTAGGCCACGTAAAATGACAGAGCGGGGTCAGCGGATGCTGAGGCGCATAGTGCACAGAGGTCGCCGACTTTCTGCCGAGTCAATCGCTACAGACCTCCAAACTTCATGTGGCCTTCAGATTAGCTCAAGAACAATGTGTAGAGAGCTTCATGGAATGGGTTTCCATGGCCGAGCAGCTGCATCCAAGCCTTGCATCACCAAGCGTAATGCAAAGCGTCGGATGCAGTGACGAATCATGCTTCTCCGTCTGGCAATGGGGATGGCCCCTTCCTGTTCCAACATGAATGTGCACCAGTGCACAAAGCAAGCTCCATAAAGTCATGGATGAGAGAGTTTGGTGTGGAAGAACTTGACTGGCCTGCACAGAGCCCTGACCACAACCCGATGAAACACCTTTGGGATGAATTAGAGCGGACATCGTCCAACATCAGTGTCTGACCTCACAAATACGCTTCTGGAAGAATGGTCAAAAATTCCCATGAACACACTCCTAAACCTTGTGGAAAGCCTTCCCAGAAGAGTTGAAGCTGTTATAGCTGCAAAGGGGGGCCGACATCATATTAAACCCTATGGATTAAGAATGGGATGTCACTCAAGTTCATATGCATATGAAGGCAGGTGAGCGAATACTTTTGGAAATATAGTGTATGTTTAACCCCTTTCCCTGGAATATGCCTTGTCACAATTTGATAATGGACAATGCAGTGTAAATTGTGGGGCCTTATAGACCCAGGTGTGTGCCTTTCCAAAAAATGTTCAATCAATTCATATTGCAACAGGTGGATTCTAGACACATTTCTGAGTTCTACACACATCTTAAGACTGTGTCAGGCTGCACCTGACCACAATTTGGAAGGTTACATCAAAGGATTCAGTTATATGCAAATTCAATTATATCCATTTAAAATCAAATCAACAACACAGTACCATGTGCATAATGTCAAGGGGTCCCAATACTTTCTTAATCCATTGGAGATACATGTGCTTTACCAATTTACATGTGCTTGTTATCTTGTGCACTCTGATAAAAATCCACACACAAAGGCTGCTTCCCAAAGAGTTTTTCTACACATTAAATGTGTGCACTTTTAGCGATATAGCAGAGATGTACAGTAGTTCTGTAATGCTGTGAATGTGCCGATGTTTTTGAGACGCTGATTAAAACCTCACAGAGACACAAAATCACACATTCAGCTTTGACATTGTGGAACGCTGTAGTGATTAATAGGAGGGAGCCATGGTGACACCTCAGCCATGATGGTGAAATTATACGCTGTGCTCTTGTACAAAGAAGACACATTTGCATAATCTCTTCACTGGAAGCCAGAATACAAATTGAAGGCCTGGATCCAATTCTTCCTATGGGAAGATTTGAGTCAGTGGTATTCCCCCCTTAAAAGAGGAAGCATATTAGTCATTCTTCTATAAAATATGCCTTGACAAAAAACCTAATGAGCTAGCAAGATGTGTGGCTGTTACACGAGGCCTGACTGTGAATACAGTAGCTATTTAAAACTCTATTTAACAGTGAGTGAACCTACAACAAATGTTTTCCGAGAGACACTGGTTGGCACTTGTTTCTGTGACAGCAAGCACTAGACGAGTGCTAATGCGGATCAGCCCTGTGTACGGAGAGACACATCCTGATCAACGCACTCCTTCCCCGCCCCTGTGCAGGCGCCATCAATCAGCCAGCAGAGGTCGTAGTTGCATCAGTTGCCAGGAGACCCAATCCGGCTTACTACTACCCCACCCCTATATGAACAACAGGCCAATCGTTGTTCATGTGCCCGCTCAGCCCAGCCGGATGGCAGAGCTGAGATTCGATACGATGTATTCGGGATCCCAGCTCCGGTGTGCTAGCGTGTGTTTTTACCGCTGCGCCACCTAAGGCTTTTTTGACCTGAATTTGATTTTAGCAGTACAAAGACAAAAGTCTGGTGTTCTAACTAATCAACTTTATTGTGATTTGTATATAGAGGGGCGGCACAGTGGCTTGGTGGGTAGCACTGTCGCCTGACAGCAATAAGGTCCTGGGTTTGATTCCCAGGTGGAGTGCTCCAGGTCCATTCTGTGTGGAGTTTGCATGTTCTCCCCGTGTCTGTGTGGGTTTCCTCCGGGAGCTCCAGTTTCCTCCCACAGTCCAAAGACATGCAAGTGAGGTGAATTGGAGATACAAAATTGTCCATGACTATGTTTGACAAAGACTTAAACTGATGAATCTTGTGTAACGAGTTACTACCTGTTCTGTCATGAATGCAACCTAATTGTGTAACAACATGACCTTGAAATTCTAATAAAATAAAATAAACATATCTGTATATACAGAGGCCTATTTGGAAATTGCAAAAGACAGGGGCATGAGACAATGTCCTATAATTAGTCTAACTTGAGTATGGCAGTAGTGAAGATGTCATTTTCCCCATTCTTACTTAATACAACATGTCAGACTTAATGTACTGTACAATCAGCTCAATTTCATATTCATGGAACCAGTCTGAGATGCCTTGAAGATAGCCATTAAAAGATAGTTAAATGTGGCCATAAAAAAATGCTCAGCAACAATGTTAGATTTTAGTTATGACATGCAAATGATCCTCATTTGGTATTGGGGGCAATGTGTGTCAAGGAAATCCTCCCCACACCATTACTATCCTCAGCTGTTGACACAAGGTATATTCCAGGCAATGTGTTTCCACTTTTAAACACTTTTTTTAGTGAGCCTGTGCCAACCTTTGTTTGAGATTTCTTTTCTTGACTGGCAGGGAAGAATGTAATGTAGTCTTTTGCAGTTGTAGCTCATCTTCTTAAAGGTTTGACAGGTTTGCTTGCACAGCTGTCGCTTACTGGATGTTTCTTTTATTTGAATGCTTTTTTTTTACTTGAAGAAAAAGAACGGTCAGTTCATGGGTATGAATGATATCAATGCTGTAGCCAAGAGGATGCCCCAATCTTACCAAATACACCAAAATACATTTCTGAAGTATTTTAACATATTGCCTATTATTAAGTACACTTTGAAATCTAATGTAACTGCTACCTGCTGTTTTATGTAATGACAACACATGTAATGATCACATTTCCCAGAATAAAAAGCACTGATTCTCCACAGCAAGCAGACAGTCTGTTGTACACTCCCTTCATTAACCATGCCTCTGATTAATGTGTTCTCTGGAGCCATTTTTGAGTCCTGCTGAAAAACAGATTGATCGAATTCGCATTGTATTGCAATAAATGATTGATGAAGCCCTATGCCACTGGTGGTGTCTGCACAGTCGTATAATATCAATTCATCAAACGAATAACCAAATGTATTATTTATAAATATGAAAGCCAGTGATAGCTCAGTGGTTAAGGTACTGGACTAGTAAACAGAAGGTTGCCGGTTCTAGCCCCGCCACCACCAAGTTGCCACTGTTGGGTCCCTGAGCAAGGCCCTTAACCCTCAATTGCTCATCGTGTCCCGCTCATTGTGTAAGTTGCTTTGGATAAAAGCGTCTGCTAAATGCTGAAAATTTAAATGAAAGCACAACCATGGCAAGATTTATGCTTAACTTACAGTGAGGGCCAAATGTCTGATGCTGCAGGTGAAAATGCCTCTGTTTTGCATTTCTTAAAAATTGTATTTCATCTTTACAAAAAATCCAGAAAAAAAACATTAAATAAAAGTTATAAATTAATTTGTATTTAATTAAGGGAAATAAGTATTTGATCCCCTACCAACCAGCAAGAATTCTGACCCCCACAGACCGGTTATGTGCCCATGAGGCACACAAATGAGTCCTGTCCCTGTATAAAAGACACCTGTCACAGAATCAGTTTCTTCCGTTCAAATCTCTCGACCACCATGGGCAAGACCAAAGAGCTATCAAAGGACGTCAGGGACAAGATTGTAGACCTGCACAAGGCTGGAATGGGCTACAAGACCATCAGCAAGAAGCTTGGTGAGAAAGAGACCACTGTTGGTGCGATAATTCGAAAATGGAAGAAATACAAGATCACAGTCAATCACCCTCGCTCTGGAGCTCCATGCAAGATCTCACCTGGTGGGCTAAGAATGATTCTGAGAAAGGTGAGGTCAGTCCAGAATTACACGGGAGGAGCTTGTCAATGATCTCAAGGGAGCTGGGAGCAGAGAAATGCTGGATATGACCCCATGAACACCATCCCCACCGGGCATTTCTTTGCCTCCAAACACGGCGAGTGGAGTTGATGCCAAAGAGCTCAATTTTGGTCTCATCTGACCATATCACATTCTCCCAAGCTTTCTCTGAATCATTCAGGTGTTCATTGGCAAACTTCAGACGGGCCTGTAAATGAGCCTTCTTGAGCAGAGGGACTTTGCGGGCACTGCAGGATCTCAATCCATTACGGCGAAGTGTGTTACTAATGGTTTTCTTGGTGACTGTGCTCCCAGCTCCTGGATTTTTTGTTGATATTCTGTCTCTCTCTGTTAAAATAAACCTTCCATAAAAATTATGGACTGTTCAAGTCTTTGTAAGAGGGTAAACTTACAAAATCAGCAGGGGATCAAATACTTATTTCCCCCACTGTATTTATCTTTATTCTCACTAACTCATAACCACTTTACAATATGTGCATACCAAAAATACACACTGGCAAGACATCTTTCTAAAGCCATCACACACTTATGCCCCCCATATGACATCTAGAGTAGACAATTAAACCACTGGCAAGATTTGAGGCATAAGAGTAAGTCCTCATGTCCTCAATTCCCATTCCCTTAAAATCCTTCAATAGGTAATCTGAATGTACTCATTTTATTTCACCTTCAATTTTTTTTGTAAGTATGAAGGAATATTTAAATATGTGATGCCTTGTTTCCAGAATAGGCTGTGTACCCACTGCAACCTTGATTAGGATATCGAGGTTAATGTTAAATTATGAATAAATTAATAACTGATGCATGAATGACAGCGTAAATTAGTCTTTAGTAACCACTTTATTCAGGTCAGGGTAATGGTAGGTCCAGAGACCATTCCAAAAAAAATGTGTGAAGAATATACTCTTAACAAAGTACCAAAGCATAGCAGGACCCCATGCATACACTATTTTTTATGAGCGATAAATTACACTATCCCAGTACTGCTGGGATCCAGGAATTGAAACCCCAGCTATGCTATCAACCAGTCAGGCATCTGCATACAGACATGGGCGGCATGGTGGCTAAGTGGGTAGCACTGTCGCCTCACAGCAAGAAGGTCCTGGATTCGATCCCTAGGTGGGGCAGTCCGGGTCCCTTCTGTGTGGAGTTTGCATGTTCTCCCCGTGTCCGCGTGGGTTTTCCTCCGGGTGCTCCGGTTTCCTCCGACAGTCCAAAGACATGCAAGTGAGGTGAATCGGAGACACTAAATTGTCCATGACTGTGTTCGATATAACCTTGTGAACTGATGAACCTTGTGTAATGAGTAACTACCGTTCCTGTCATGAATGTAACCAAAGTGTAAAACATGACGTTAAAATCCTAACAAACAAACAAACAAACATACAGACATGATTGGCTATGTCTAAGGGGATGACGTCCTGTCTGAGCTGTGTTACTGCACTGCGCCCAGTAATTCCGGGGAAATCTGAGCCACTGTGACAATGACCAGGATAAAGCAGTGGTAATAAAACATGAAAATTAAATAAAATGCAGGCAAACTTAGATCCACCTGTTGGCATGTTTTTGTGAAGTAGGAGGAAATACAAATGGCCCCTGGAACAACATGTCAATCTTCTCACACACAAACACTGATCTCAAGACAAAAATCGACACTCACACATGTACTTACTCACTCAAACATCAGTTTAGCATTTTAAGCAGACATTAAGCACCATCTGCATGATTCTGAAACATCCCCACAGACAGTGACCTAAGGCAAGACTGTTACATTAAGTAAATGAATGATTGAGTGTGTGGTGCTCCCAAATGAGCCACAGATGTAAATAAATAGGATTATAGGAATCTATTATGCCTTGCAACAGGCTGGTGCCTAGTCTGGTTGTATTCCTACTTTGCATGTAGTGTTTCCAGGATTTGCTCTGGATCTCGGCGACCCTGACCATGAGTAAAGAGTGATTACAGAAGAATAATTAAAAAATACGATAAATAAATGAAATGTGATTTGACACTGTAGGTGTAATTTGGGATTGGGACACTAAGCTGGAATAGAGGTGTTATACTGTTGTTGATTGCAATTACGTCACATACAATTACGCTCAGTAGGTGAACAGGTATACCACACACACACACACACACACACACACACACTCACACTCACACACACACACACAATTTCAGTCTAAATAAAATAAAGCCCGTCAGCTTTCTGACAGAAACGACCGTTAAATGAAGTAAATACATATCAGCGTATAGTAGCAGTGCAGCTAAACGCTAAAACGCACTTAAATAACTGAAGCAGTTGTTATGTCTGGCGTCTTATGTAACTACTGCAAACGACATTTTTACTGTAATAAACGACAAGAAGCCTTAAATGTGTTTAAAAACCGTCGTTACTCACCAGCAGCTATTAAGCGTTCCTTCCTTTTGAACCACTCCTCACGACGAGGGGCTAATTTCAGGTAATATTTCACCAAGCGTGTTCCTCATGAAGCGCTGCCATGATTATCGGCGGGTTTATCGCAATGCTCTAAGGATGCGGGACGACTGTACATCAAGCGGCGGGCGCTTCTGCTTCACGTGCACGCGCGCGCGTTTCCTTGGCAGCGAGCGCACCGCAGCAGAGACGCCAGGGCGCATGCGCATTATTGTCAGACCACCACCCAGCGTATCGGGCACGAGCGCGAGGGCATCAGCAAGAAGGGACCGACGACTGGACAAACATAATCGATTACACATCTTTGGTTTCACAAATAAAACGTATTTTTGCCGTATGGTCGTTATGCTGTCCATCAATTAAAAGAGACCACCACAAGCACAATCGCTGACCTATTATTTGATTCATTTCATATAGGCTACCCTTATAGTATAATTGCACAATGATAATCAATTAGACATAATTATGATGTGCCTACACCAATGCTTTAAGGGTATTATAATTACATTTGTTTGTTTGTTTATTAGGATTTTAACGTCATGTTTTTACACTTTGGTTACATCCATGACAGGAACGGTAGTTACTCATTACACAAGGTTCATCAGTTCACAAGTTTATATCAAACACAGTCTTGGACAATTTAGTATCTCCAATTTACCTCACTTGCATGTCTTTGGACTGTGGGAGGAAACCGGAGCACCCGGACGAAACCCACGCAGACACGGGGAGAACATGCAAACTCCACACAGAAAGGACCCGTACCACCCCACCTGGGGATCGAACCCAGGACCTTCTTGCTGTGAGGCGACAGTGCTACCCACTTAGCCACCGTGCCGCCCTATAATTAGATTACATGTGTTAATTAAATGCATTACGCATTATGAAAACCAGTGAACCAACTAAAAATATAAAGTCAGCAACATGCTGTGGGTGTCCTATGGGAGTCCCTTTTGATTGATAAATAGGGAACAAGGTAACAAAGTAAACTGAGCAGAAGATAGTAAATGCATACCCTACAAGTTGGTACTTTTCAGCAAATGTACGTACTAGATACACTATACATGGTGGCTCAGTGGGTAGCACTGTCGCCTCACAGCAATAAGGTCTTGTGTTCGATCCCCAGGTGGGGCGATCCGGAGTTTGGATTGTGGAGTTTGCATGTTCTCCGCATGTCTGCGTGGGTTTACTCCGGGTGCTCCGGTTTCCTCCCACAGTCCAAAAACATGCAAGTGAGGTGAATTGGAGATACTAAATTGTCCATGACTGATTGTCCATATAACCTTGTGAACTAATGAACCTTGTGTAATGATAACCAAAGTGTAAAACATGACGGTAAAATCCTAATAAACAAACAAACAAACTAGATACGCTATATGGACAAAAACATTGAAAGACTTTTTCAAATTATTGAATAATGTGTTTGAGCCACAACAATTGCTAACAAGTGTAATAAATCACTTACATGAATGAAAAGTATATGCTTCCAACTTTGCAGCAACAGTTTAGTGTTCCAGCACTATTGTGACCCTGTGCACAAAGCTAGAATCACATGAACAGATCTGGAATGAACTAGGACATCAATTGAGGCTTTCTTGATCAACATCAGTGCCCAGCTACACAAATGTTCTTTTGACTGAATGGTCAGATGTTCAAATACTTTTGGCCATATAGTGTAGGTGCACCTACTAAAGTCCTTAATGTGTGTATAATACACCTGGACGAAATGTATAGTTCACAATAACTTTTGCAGTACAATTAGAGCTCATGTCTCAGAGCCCATGGCATTGGTATAAAATGTCCAACAAGGTTATGGTCAGGCGTCCACATACTCCACATCCACAAAATAGATCTGTTTGCTAGATGGTGCATTTATACTTAAGAAATAAATTTCCAATTGTTGAAGGCAAACCTTTCCACATCCATATCAAATCTAAACCAAGTCTGTAAGCTCAGTCTGTAGTAGGTCTGTAAATATTATGAATCAGTGTCAGAAAACTGCTACATATCATAAAATTAATATAGAATCCCAATTTAAACAGAGATAACAAGCAACATCTTATACGTAGATCAAGGTCAAATCAAATAAAAATAAGCTACCTTAACCACTGAGCTACCACTGCCCCTAGAGACACAAAGTTTTTTAAGTTAGAGAAGAAACAAGCCAAAGGCCAGCATGGTGGTGGTGTTGAGAGTAAACAAGATGGCACAGATCATTTTAAAAAGACTTGCTGGTAGCATCGCTCATCAGTCATTAGTGGTAGTGTTTACAAGGTTGTTATAGTAACAGTTTGCATGTGTTTTCCAAGTGTGAAATCTGCTAAGCAATATTAGTTGTCAGAAGAACCCAGTAATGTTTCCGATATTAAGTGTGATTAAGGGGCATCTTTTAGAAGGTATTGACAAATAAAACAAATAGAAATTGACAAAAAGTACATCTTTATTTTTTAAATCACAACATTTCTTATTACATAATAACAAGGTAAAGAGTGGTCTCGATATACAGGACTAAAACATTTTTATAAATAAAACAAAAAACGTTATTTTAACACAAAGTATGTAGTAATATCACAGTAAAACAGGTTTTTTTTTTTTTTTTGCAAAACATCATTTAAAGCCCAATATTCTCCTTCATTTTAAACAACCAACTACAATTACAAACTAGCTAAAACATTAAATCCTTAAAAATGTGAAGACCTTAAATGTAGCACAAAATTACTACTTAAATAGTTAAATATATACAAAATAATAAATAACATTGATGAAGTAACAATCATTTCCAATTCTTATAAATTAGGTTTAATAATCTATAAAGAAACATGATTCTCTGACAGTGCCTCTTCTAATGTCTCAATATGCACTAGTGGAATTTTTGCAACTTCATAGAAGACTCTGCAAAATGGAAAAAGACAGCGTGAGAATCAAACGCAACTCAGGCAATAAAAACTTTCAACAAAAGGCAATAATGTATGATGATGCATCCAAAATTAAGTCATTCATCAAAAAATGCTCACCAAAACTAAACCTTCGCCTAGTTCACACTACATGATTTTTGCCCTGATTTTTGCTCGCCAACGTGGCAGCTCGGAAGCAACTTGCCATTCGCTCGGGGATCAAAACTCGGCTCTCGATCGCTGTGTGAGAACTGTTCAACAACTTGCTAGATATTCTCTTCTGCGCAGCAACTCTTCTGCGCAGCAACAGAAGAGAATTAAGGGCAGCTGAGAGAAAGTGGAGGAAATCTAAGCTCAGTGTTGATCTCCACTCTTACCAAGATCTGCTGTCCAGGTTCTTATCCGATGTGACTGCTGCAAAAACATCTTTTTACAAAGCCAAGCTTGAACAATCTGCTGGTGACCCACGTAAGCTTCATGCTATATTTTCCTCTCTTCTGAACCCTCCTCCTCCCCCCCATCTGCCTCTCTTACTGCTACTGACTTTGCAACATTCTTTCAGGACAAGATTAAAAAAATCAATCAATCCTTCTCTCCGACTGACCCACTTTCAACTGACCCTCAACCCACCAACACACTCACCAGCTTCACCCCACTCACCATGGATGAGGTTACACAGCTCCTCTCATCCAGCAATCCCACTACATGCACACTCGACCCTATACCATCCACCATCCTTAAAGACATCTCACAGGACCTAATCCCCTTCATCACACCCATCATCAACAACTCCCTGACATCAGGTGTTGTCCCTACTGCTTTTAAGAAGGCTCAGGTTATTCCCCTTCTTAAGAAACCTACACTAGGCACTACAGACATTAACAACTACAGACCGGTCTCACTCCTCTCTTTTCTATCCAAAATTCTTGAACGTGCTGTCTATAACCAACTATCTGCCTTTCTTACTCAGAATGACCTCCACGATCCGTACCAGTCTGGCTTCAGGGCAGCGCATTCTACGGAAACAGCACTTGTAGCTGTTACTGAGAAGCTTCATGCAGCCAAAGCAGCCAAACTGTCATCTGTCCTTATTCTTCTTGACCTCTCTGCAGCCTTCGACACAGTGAATCACAGCATTCTCTTGTCCACTCTGTCCAACCTTGGAGTAACAGGTTCAGCATGGCAATGGATGGCCTCCTACCTCGAAGGGCACTCCTACCAAGTGTCATGGAGGGGATCCATATCTCCCCCATGCACTCTCTCAACCGGTGTTCCTCAGGGCTCTGTACTTGGCCCACTTCTTTTCTCTATCTACACCCGCTCTCTGGATAAGGTCATAGCCTCCCATGGCTTCTCCTACTACTCTTATGCTGATGACACTCAGCTCATTCTGTCATTTCCTCCTTCAGACACACAAGTCTCAGCTCGCATCTCAGCATGTCTGCGAGATATCTCACAATGGATGTCGGCTCATCATCTACAACTTAATCCCAGCAAGACAGAGATGTTGCTCATTCCTGGAGATCAGTCTCCAACCCAGGACCTTCTCATTTCTCTTGATGACTCCCAGATCAGACCATCTGATAAGGTACGAAGCCTTGGTGTTGTCCTGGATAACCAGCTGACCTTCTCTCCTTATATAGCCAACATGACAAGATCGTGCCGGTTCCTCCTCTACAACATCAGGAAGATTCGACCATTTCTCTCCAGGGAAGTTACCCAGATTCTGGTCCAATCACTTGTAATCTCACGGTTGGACTACTGCAACTCCCTCCTGGCAGGAGCTCCCATGTCCACTATTGCCACATAACACTGCCACATCACCCCACTGCTGCGTTCTCTTCACTGGCTTCCTGTAGCTGCACGCATTCAGTTTAAAACACTAATGCTCGCCTACAAAGCCAAAAATGGACCAGCCCCAAGCTACCTTCGTGGTCTAATCAAACCCCGCTCTGTACCACGCAACCTCCAAGCCACCAGTCTCGCTCGACTTGAGCCTCCACCAAGGACTAAAGGAAGACAAGCATCAAGGCTCTTCTCTGTTCTAGCACCCAAGTGGTGGAATGAACTTCCTCTGTCTGTCCGAACAGCTGAGTCTCTTGCTGTCTTTAAAAAAACGATTAAAAACCTTCATCACCTCTTTACTAAGCACTTAAGCTGACTTGTACTTATTTACTAACATTTTTTTTTCATTTCCAAAAAAAAATAAAAAATACACTTTGGTCCTAACAGGTTTCAGCAGATGTGTTCTTCGACTGTTGTTTACTTAAACTAGAGAAATGAAATGTTCACTATGGAAGCACTTCTGTAAGTCGCTCTGGATAAGAGCGTCTGCTAAATGCAGAAAATGTAAACGTAGATATCTGGACCTGTTGGCAACTCAAAATCCTGTAGTGTGAAAGGCGTTGCGAGTGGCAGCGAGTGCTATGTGGAACTACAGCCAATGAGAACTTAAGATACGGGGTGAGGAGATGTAAATGTGTGGTTCAGGGGCATAATATAGTTTCTATCAGAATACATCGGCACACACACAAGCTTTACAGTATTTGTGAGCTCATCGTCCACTCCAAACCATAATACCAACGCTGCGTTGCAAAAACATTTATTAACCTCCAACACACTACAGAACACACAATCCCTGCTGGTCGCGTAGCCCAATCCACTTTGATTCATTTATTTTTCCTACTTGATTTTACACTGCACATCAGTGCACAAACAACTTCAATTGCTCGCTTATTGTTGACGTGCATTTTTGGACATGGTATCATTAAACCCTTCGTCACTTCTTGCGTGTGTTTTCGTGACAAAATGTAGTTTGGGAGACCAGATAGACTCGTCTATGATTCCTCCTGATGGTAGATCGTGTAGTGTGTGATCCCCTATAGTGTGAAATCCACAACAACTTAAGACTTCCCATTACAAGAGATCCAGTTGTGTAGTGTGAACTGCACAGTGATCATCAGTGGCATGAATATAACCATGCATCAACCAAAAAAAATAGCACTTCAGTCATTTATGTTGGTGGTAAATGAGCAGAAACTATTGGTGCACAGTCCAGCAATAATTATGTTTTTTTCCAATGAAGCAGTTCATTGAATGACTTACTTATGAGAGTACTTGTTCTCCACAGCTTTGAGATTCTCGTCCACAGGGCAGGCCAACATAGCATATAGTCTCCTCACCAGTGAGCTGAGCTCACTTAGCGTGTAACCACTATGGTACTGAAGAGCTGGTGTCTGCAGTAAAGAAAAGTGTGGAGAAAAGTGATTAAGAATAAGGGAAAGTGGTAAGTCAACCTTCTAATCTGGATAATTAATCATCATTTTCCAGTAATAATACTCATGTTAAAATGGAAAATGCATAATTTGATGATAAAATGATTCACCAAAAATAGTTAACCACAAAAGTGTGAGACACTGCTACATCTAGTTTATTAGTAAACAAGTTTAAACCCCATTTTTCATTAAAGAAGATAAGTACAATAAGGTGTGCTTGTTGGAATTTAACACACACTGGAATATTATGGCTGCTATAGTACGTAGATGTAGACATGCTGATTTATGGAAAATTTGGCACTTACCCATCCTCCCAGGCCTTTAGTGATGAGGGCGAGGAGCAGGCAAGCTGAGGCCAACCGAGAAGCTCTCTCAGGCACCAGCTCCAACTCTAGCAAGCTCAGTTCACACACGTAGCGTGCTAAAGTTAGCGTCTCCATGCAAGCATTGGCTACCTGTGTTTAATCATAAAGTATAATGATGTGCAAAATGACCCACTATATCAATTAAATTAACACAATTTAAATTTAAATAAGGGTACAATATAAGGCTTTCAGGCAAAGTCATGCAATGTCCACAGATGAACATCAGTGGTAACTTAACATGGCACAGTCAGAAAACGCTATCTTTCACCAAGGTTAAGAAACTAAATTATCTAGTGCTAAAGCAAGTACTGAAGCTCTTCATAGATAAAATACGTTCCGCCAAAGACCAGCCTGCTTCTGCTGAAACATCAACACAAGAACTGTTTCTGTAGAGCTTTATGGATTAAGCTTTTATGGTCAAGCAGTTATAGCTTGCCACCACTGAATTAGCTCTAAAGTTCTGTGCAAAAGGAAGAACAGGTTTAATTCCCAGGTGAAGCAGTCTGGGTCCTTTCTGTGTGGAGTTTGCATTGTCCTTCAGGTGCTCCGGTTTCATCCCACAGTCCAAAGACATTCAGTCAGGTGAATATGAGATACTAAATTGCCGTGTGTGTGTGTGTTTGCCCTGTGATGGACTGGCAACCTGTCCAGGTTGGTTTCTGCATTCTGCCCAGTAAATTATACCCACTGTGACCCTGAATCAAGCAGTGGTAAAACAGACAATGAATTAATGAATGAATTTGACATCCTGCCACTGACTGGTTGGTATGTAGAGACAACAATCATCAACAGGTGAGTTAGCAACAGAAGAGTGACCGTTGTTATATCACATAGAGGATGTCCAACAAGCTCATGGTCAGATTAGGGAAGACCCTTACCTGCTTCAGTATGACTGAGACACTCAGCACAAAGCAAAGTCCATAAACACATGGATGCTTAGTTTGGTGTGGAGGATCTCCAGTGGCTGAGACAGAGCTCTAAACTCAACCACAATGAAACCTTTGTAATAAGCTGAAAAAACAACTGCAGGCTCAACTACATTTCTATGCCTATGGTTTTGGAATGGGATGTCCAACAAGCTCACGGTCAGGTGTTCACATACTTCTGACCATTAGTCAGAATTAAATTATTTTTTAAGTAAATGAGATGTGAAAAGAAAAAGTGAGAAGAATATACCTTTGCATAACGCCTGAGGAATCGATAAGGCACTGGGATGTTAATGTCAAATTTAAGGCATTGTAAGATGTTCCTTTCCATGGCAAGAAACTCCCGTCTCTGGTAGGCATCGTCACAAATGTACATAAAGTCATCAACACAGGGTGGGCACCGCTCCTAGTTTTAAAAGAATCAAATAAATCTTAGTTTTTAATTTAAATAATACATGTAATCTTTACCTCTGAAAGCTTTAATACAAACACTAAACAATACAAGCTACATAAACCATGAAGCAAATATTCCAGTTTATTACTATTCCATTAAAATTGATGGCATTACTATTTGTATGGGTAGTGCTGGACAATAATTCGATATTGATATATATCGCGATAGAAAATGTTTCAATAACGGTGATATGATTTTTAAACAAATTCGATCGATATGCATTACGTCAGTGCGCTTTGCCCGTGTTACTTTTTTGCGGAAGCATTTCTGCACGCAGGTGTTCCCACAGATGATGCTAGGTAAACAAGTGAGTGACCAAAACACTACTAGATCAACAGCTACTAGCCACATACAAAAATAAGGTATCAGACAGTTTCTGTGCCACCCCTGTGTGAGCAATGGTCTCAGTCTGGCCACCCCTATGGAAATTGTCTGGCTCCGCCACTGTCCACAGTTGAAAAAGAAGCAGATGAAATAGCTGATAAGAGATGAAGGACTAATTCAGTGGTGTAATCAGCTTGTATTTCTTGCCAGAAACCAGAAAAGAGGTTTGCAGGTACAGCCATCCAATTTTGGTGTTCTTGGCAGTTTTTCTGACATTTGTGTTATTCATATCGATATCGGAATTATATCGTATCGACCGAAATTAGGAGATATATCGTGATATAAATTTTAGCCATATCATCCAGCCCTATGTATGGGTAATTATAATATCAGAATACATCAATAATAATAAATCTGAATATCAGGATTCTGACATTCAGGTGCTCCATGAGTAAAGTCTTACTTCAAACTTTGCAGAGATGAGCATAGCTGTGGAGCCAAGAAGCTGCAGGGATTCCCTCATAGTCTCAGTGACGGACAGGTAGTGATCAGTCAGCTTTACCGCCAAGTACAAGGTTTCATGATTTAGCTCAAAGTTTTCCTGCATAAAGAATCCAGAAACACATGCACACGTGCCTGTGTTATAAACTGTCATATATAGTGTCACATAAAGTATAACTGATTGACACAGACAATCTGGATGCACTCACTCACTCACTCGCTTATCCAATCAGGGTCACGGGGGGTGCTGGAGCCTATCACAGCTTTTTAATGGGCGCAAGGCACACAGTAACACGCTGGACGGAGCGCCAGTCCATCACAAGGCAGACACACACACACACACACACTCACCAACAGGGCAATTCAGTGTCTCCAATTAACCTGACTGCATGTTTTTGGACTGTGGGAGGAAAACGGAGCGCCCGGAGGAAACCCCACGCTGACACGGGGAGAACATGCAAACTGTAAGGCGACAGTGCTACCCACTTAGCCACCGTGCCACACAATCTAGATGCATGTCTTTTATTTTTCATATAGGGACAAAGGTAGCCTAGTGGGTATAGATGTGGGTTGCCAAGGCTACAAAAGTTGCGGATTCGAATGCCAGCTTTGCCATGCAGTCACTGTTGGGCCCTTGAGCAAGGCCCTTAAACCTCTTTGCACCATGGGCGCCATACAATGGCTGCCCCTGCGCTCTGACCCCAGCCTCCAAAGAAGCTGGGACATGCGAATAAAGAATTTCAAACCCTGGTGTCACGAGTCAAAAAATGGGTCGCAGAGAAAAATAATAGTAATTAAATTAACTAATTTTATCAGGCACGTAAACGCGAACTGAACTGAACATGAACGCCAACCTATGGAGGCTTTGCTTTACATCCTGTAAACCACAGTGGGACCAGGTTGCCACCAATTTTATTAATTAAGTATATTTAGTGTTGGGTTCAATCAGCCATCAATCAGCCTGCAGAGGTCATAATTGCTAGTTATTAGAGAGTCCCTATCCGGTTTAATATCCCACCCCATATGAACAACAGGCCAATCGTTGTTCATGTGGCCACACAGCCCAGCCAGCAGGCAGAGCTGAGACTCAATACGATGTATTCAAGATCCCAGCTCTGGTTTTCTAGCGTGTGTTTTACCGCTGCACCACCTGAGAAGCCGGGTTTTGTGTTTGGGTCAAGATAAAAATCATGGACAAATTGTGGGTTGCTTAAAAAAAAGTTTTAAAAAATGCTGCCCTAGACTATCCTATTATCCTTATCCCTAAGGACAGTAGGAAAAAGTTTGGGGCAGAGTTTGTGCTGTAACTGTCCTATAAGGCTCTGAATTTTGGCCTATTTGAAGGCTGCATCACATGCAGAGAACGTAGACATGAAACACCTAAATATTACAGCCCACACTGTTGCTATAACAACATTCAGCCCTCAGTGGAGGAGTTGCCAAAGCATTAGTTAGGTTGGGTACTTGGGTAGTCTTGGGTTTTAAGACCTGGCTTAGTCAGCACTCAGATTATTCACAAAGTACTGGATAGAGATGTATAAAACTGTTTCTTCTTGAAGCTTGTTTCGCACACAGTTTATTAATTCAGCAAACAGTGCACTGCCTCACTGGTCCCAGTCAATTTGTAATCAAAAGGCAGATGGTACAATTGATCACTGATGAATAATAAATCACACATAAGGTAATTTATTATTTACAGGTGCAACATCTACTCACAAAAAACAATGCCTATTAAAAATAAATGTAAAAACTGCCTGGTTAATACAATGCTGGGAACAGGGGAGACCAGTTATTTAAGAAGTTCAGAAACAAAGACATTGGTAAGTGGATAGTGTTCAAAAATCCACAGCAGTAATCAAAACTCAAAGTCGTGTATAACATGGTGCATGTAATATTCCAGCATGATATAACATTAAAGTATCAAAAATACAGCAGAACACACCTAGGCAGATACAAAGCAGATATTGCATACACAGGCAGCTTGGAACTTAGTAATAGAACAAACATAGAATATAATATAAGAATGTTTACCTGGACCTCCACCATCCAGTCCACAAGAATGCCTCTCATATTTGCATTCAAGTCTGGCTGAGAGTGAATATAATCTGTCAGGATAAAATTCTCCTGGAAATATTGAACACAGACACAGTTATAAATCTGCACACTTTTGCTTATAGGCAATACAGAGCAACTCTAAATCCAACTTGGCACTATAATTCCTCATTTTATTATCTGTTAGATTTCACAACTGTACAGTTGTACAAATTGTGACACCAGCTAAAAGCAGGATCAGCACTGTCAATTTTATTCATGTAATTCAATTATTGTATTATCATAGTGGCTCACCAATTTGTGCCAAACTTTGTGAGAGAACTGACAGTCAAGAAAAGAACATTTCTCAATGCAAGACTGCAAATAATTTGGGTCTTTTACCATCTACTGTACATAATATTGTGAAAAGATTAAAGGAATCTGGAAAAATTGTCAGTCCATGTAGGGTAAAACAGAAAAATCCCTCAAATGGCATGCATGAGAAACAATTTCAAGAGTACTTCAGAAAACTTGTCACTTAACACAGTCCACCGCTGCATGAAGAAATGCTCATTTACATTTTCGGCATGTAGCAGATGCTTTTTATCCAAAGCGACTTACAGTACTGGGATAGTACTGTCTAAGCAATTTAGGGTTAAGGGCCTTGCTCGAGGGCCCAACAGTGGCAGCCTGGCAGTGGTGGGGCTTGAACCAGTGACCTTCAACTGCCCGTGTACATCAATCTACACAAAAACACTGCCAAATCCTTTGGGCCAGAGCCCATTTCAAATTGCATGGAAGACAGTGGAATCGTGAGTAGTTGTCAGATGAGTCCACGTTTCAACATGCTTTCATTAAAAAAAAAATGAATGTCTGGTTCTCTGTACCAGAGACGAAAAAGACCATTCAGACTTTGCACCTTTCAGAAAAAGCTGCAACAGCCAACATCTGTCTTGTTATGGGGGTGCATCACCACCCAGAGGATGGGTGACTTACATATGTGCGAAAGTACCATTAAAATGGAGGGATCCTACTGCATTATATTACAGTGGGGCCAAAAAGTATTTAGTCAGCCACTAATTGTGCAGGTTCTCCTACTTAGAAAGATGAGAGAGGTCTGTAATTTTCATCATAGGTACACTTCAACTATGAGAGACAAAATGAGAAAAAATCCAGGAAATCACATTGTAGGATTTTTTAAAGAATTTATTTGTAAATTATGGTGGAAAATAAGTATTTGGTCAATAACAAAAGTTCAACTCAATACTTTGTAACATAACCTTGGTTGGCAATGACAGAGGTCAAACGTTTCCTGTAAGTCTTCACCAGGTTTGCACACACTGTAGCTGGTATTTTGGCCCATTCCTCCATGCAGATCTCCTCTAGAGCAGTGATGTTTTGGGGCTGTCGCTGGGCAACACGGACTCCACAAATTTTCTATGGGGTTGAGGTCTGGAGACTGGCTAGGCCACTCCAGGACCTTAAAATGCTTTTTACGGAGCCACTCCTTCGTTGCCCGAGCGGTGTGTTTGGGATCATTGTCATGCTGGAAGACCCAGCCACGTTCCATCTTCAATGCTCTCACTGATGGAAGGAGGTTTTGGCTTAAAATCTCACGATACATGGCCCCGTTCATTCTTCCCTTAACACGGATCAGTCGTCCTGTCCCCTTTGCAGAAAAACAGCCCCAAAGCATGATGTTTCCACCCCCATGCTTCACAGTAGGTATGGTGTTCTTGGGTTCTTCTCCTTCCTCCAAATATGACGAGTTGAGTTTTTACCAAAAAGTTCCATTTTGGTTTCATCTGACCACATGATATTCTCCCAATCCTCTTCTGGATCATCCATAAGCTCTCTGGCAAACTTCAGACGGGCCTGGACATGTACTGGCTTAAGCAGGGGGACACGCCTGGCACTGCAGGATTTGAGTCCCTCTCGGCGTAGTGTGTTACTGATGGTAGCCTTTGTACTTTGGTCCCAGCTCTCTGCAGGTCATTCATCAGGTCCCTCCGTGTAGTTCTGGGATTTTTGCTCACCGTTCTCATGATCATTTTGACCCCACGGGATGAGATCTTGACCGCAAGGGAGATTATCAATCGTCTTGTATGTCTTCCATTTTCTTACAATTGCTCCCACAATTGATTTATTCACACCAACCTGCTTGCCTATTGTAGATTCACTCTTCCCAGCCTGGTGCAGGTCTACAATTTTCTTCCTGGTGTCCTTCGACAGCTCTTTGGTCTTGGCCATGGTTGAGTTTGGAGTCTGACTGTTTGAGGCTGTGGACAGGTGTCTTTTATACAGATAACGAGGTCAAACAGGTGCCATTAATACAGGTAACGAGTGGAGGACAGAAGAGCTTCTTAAAGAAGAAGTTACAGGTCTGTGAGAGCCAGAAATCTTGCTTGTTTGTTATTGACCAAATACTTATTTTCCACCATAATTTACAAATAAATTCTTTAAAAATCCTACAATGTGATTTCCTGGATTTTTTTTTTCTCATTTTGTCTCTCATAGTTGAAGTGTACCTATGATGAAAATTACAGACCTCTCTCATCTTTCTAAGTAGGAGAACCTGCACAATCAGTGGCTGACTAAATACTTTTTGACCCCACTGTATATATTATTATATTTTGGGCCCTACTAAATTCACAGGAAAATGTGCTTAATTTCACGAACCTTGTTTTTGAAAAATCACAGATTTTCAAGGAAAAGTGCTACATTTCATGGCAGTCATTAAATGACACTCATAAATCAAATGATAGAATAAATGGAAACTACAATACACAGCACAGCCTACTTTAACGGTTGAATGTAAACCTAGAACATTCAGCAACAGTGCGAGGGGAAAGATGAAAATTCTTGTCCGTGTTTTGACCCCCCCCCCCTGGCCTCCACAGAATTGGTTGGGAGTTTTTCAAACTCAGTTACTTGAATACGTGAAATGTTTTCAGCTGCTTTAGACTTCAACACCTTGGACAGTTTGACTAAGCGATTGCTCACTGAATTGCCGTAGGATTGCTAGGACTGCCTCAAACTAAACACAAACCTTAAATTTTGAATTTCACAGCAAATTGCATATCACACAGGAAAAGGCTCGTTTCACAGTTCATGACGCAATTTTCAGCCATGAATTAGGTACTGCCTTAGATATATATAGAGTAGGATCTCACCTCTCGATTTCTGAGGTAGTCAAAAATATCTTCGGCATACTCTGGACTCATCAGGTGGTCTTCGATCTGCACATTATCAACGTTGAATGCTACTGGTATCTGAGGGTTCTAATAAACACATAGACATTGTTAGATTCTCATTGCTTGATCAATATATTTTCAACTAGTTTTCATGTAGTCGGCATATTTAGTAATCAAAGTAGGGATGTGATGATAAATCCCGAACTGAACCGAATTCAAGTGAGCTGAGTATGTATGCATTTAAGTATTAATGCAGAAAATTGAATGAGGCACAGTTAGATCTTCATATTCAATGTGCTGATTGAAAAGGGCTAAGGGGAACATGAGGATTAAATTGATTATAGAATTAAAAATATACCATTAAATCATGCAATTAATGGCACTCAGGTGGCGCAGCAGTAAGAAAACACGCTAGCACACCAGAGCTGACATTTCAAACTCGTCGTTTCGAATCTCAGTTCTGCCATCCGGCAGGCTGGATGCCTACACAAACAACGATTGGCTGTTGTTCATACAGGGTGGGAGCCAGACGGGGATTTCTCATAACTGATGAAATTACAACCTCTGCTGGCTGATTGATGGTGCCTGCACAAAAATGGGGGATAATGTTTTGATCAGGGTGTGGCTCTCCGTACACAAAGCAGATCCGCATATGAACTCGCCTCGTGCAGGTGAAGAGATGCAGTCGGCTACTGCACAAGTGCCAGAGGGGGCGTGTGTTAGTCACAGCTCTCCTCATTCAGAGAGGAAAGTCAACATCAGTAGAGAGGAAACATAATGCAATTGGGTAATTGGATACGCTAAAAGTCGGGAGAAAAAAGGGGAAAAAATGCATAAACAAAATAATTTTAAAAATCTGGCTATTAATTATTATATCCCAATGTAAAACAAATCCTCTTTTTCAGAATGTAAAGCAACGACTAAACCTAAAACACCAGAAGCTTTGAAAACATAGCCAATCAATATTTTTACAGATTTTTTATGTAAATCTTCAATAACCTTTTGTTGTAGGACTGCAGGCTGCAGAGTTTGTTGACGTGCAGGCTGCTCTTTCTGAGGAAACGTGCCAGTGTCTGCTGACAGTGACTCCGCTTGATGTTCAGCAAGTTTGGGTTGCTTCTCAGATGACAGATGTTTACACCTGGAGTAACAACAAAAGGGCCATGAAGTTAGAAACAACATTTTAATGGCTAATTTCTTTAACAAATAAGGGTAAAATATTTGAGGGCTTCTATAATGACCTGGGGAGCACACAGAGCACTCTGTAACCTGCAGCATCCCCCAATCTTTAGGAACAGCCAATTGTGTCTGTATCAGTCAGGCCGGTAGCAATGCTAAAATGCAAACCTGGCTGGTGGGCAATACATTGACAAAAGAATAGCCTAGATTTTCCACAATACAGTGGATCCTTGACTTACAAATTTAATTGGTTCCAAAGGGCTGTTCTTAAGTCAAAATGTTCATTAGTTAAACCTATTTTTCCCATAAGAAATCATGTAAATAGAATTAATCTGTGCCAGACCTCACAAAATCCCTCTTACCTAACCTTTCTAATGTCTTAAATTGTCTTTTTTGTTATAAATACAAGTATATTTGCCCTTAAATCATAGAATAGACATTACTGTAATAAACAACAATACACAGTAGTACTGTACTGAAAAAACACATCACATATCAGTACAGTACGTGTGCTGTACTATACACCATAATAAATTTCCTTCTTTTTTCATAAAATGTATCTACCAGAAACAACAATAACGCTCATATTTCTCTATTATTTCCTTCTTTATTTCAAGTGTTGTATTTTGTAATTGCACAAAAGAAAGAATACTTTACTCAGCGAATTCCTTCTTCTCTCTCACTAACTGTCCCCTCTGTCTGATACACAGTGACAGCTACTGGCAGGAGTAATTATACAACAACAAATAGTGATTTTTTCATTTTCTTACCACTGCACTTTCTCTGCACATTCTTTGGGGACATTTTAATATTGAATTTTACAAAATATAAAGAAAACACCGGAAAAACACCGTCCACATGTTCGCTCACTGTGTATATGTGTGTGTATATATATATATATATATATATACAGTGTATCACAAAAGTGAGTACACCCCTCACATTTCTGCAAATATTTCATTATATCTTTTCATGGGACAACACTATAGACATGAAACTTGGATATAACTTAGAGTAGTCAGTGTACAGCTTGTATAGCAGTGTAGATTTACTGTCTTCTGAAAATAACTCAACACACAGCCATTAATGTCTAAATAGCTGGCAACATAAGTGAGTACACCCCACAGTGAACATGTCCAAATTGTGCCCAAATGTGTCGTTGTCCCTCCCTGGTGTCATGTGTCAAGGTCCCAGGTGTAAATGGGGAGCAGGGCTGTTAAATTTGGTGTTTTGGTTACAATTCTCTCATATTGGCCACTGGATATTCAACATGGCACCTCATGGCAAAGAACTCTCTGAGGATGTGAGAAATAGAATTGTTGCTCTCCACAAAGATGGCCTGGGCTATAAGAAGATTGCTAACACCCTGAAACTGAGCTACAGCATGGTGGCCAAGGTCATACAGCGGTTTTCCAGGACAGGTTCCACTCGGAACAGGCTTCCTCAGGGTCAACCAAAGAAGTTGAGTCCACGTGTTCGGCGTCATATCCAGAGGTTGGCTTTAAAAAATAGACACACGAGTGCTGCCAGCATTGCTGCAGAGGTTGAAGACGTGGGAGGTCAGCCTGTCAGTGCTCAGACCATACGCCGCACACTGCATCAACTCGGTCTGCATGGTCGTCATCCCAGAAGGAAGCTGACGCACAAGAAAGCCCGCAAACAGTTTTCTGAAGACAAGCAGTCCAAGAACATGGATTACTGGAATGCCCTGTGGTCTGACGAGACCAAGATAAACTTGTTTGGCTCAGATGGTGTCCAGCATGTGTGGCGGCGCCCTGGTGAGAAGTACCAAGACAACTGTATCTTGCCTACAGTCAAGCATGGTGGTGGTAGCATCATGGTCTTGGGCTGCATGAGTGTTGCTGGCACTGGGGAGCTGCAGTTCATTGAGGGAAACATGAATTCCAACATGTACTGTGACATTCTGAAACAGAGCATGATCCCCTCCCTTCGAAAACTGGGCCTCATGGCAGTTTTCCAACAGGATAACGACCCCAAACACAACCTCCAAGATGACAACTGCCTTGCTGAGGAAGCTGAAGGTAAAGGTGATGGACTAAACCCAATTGAGCACCTGTGGCGCATCCTCAAGTGGAAGGTGGAGGAGTTCAAGGTGTCTAACATCCACCAGCTCCGTGATGTCATCATGGAGGAGTGGAAGAGGATGCCAGTAGCAACCTGTGCAGCTCTGGTGAATTCCATGCCCAGGAGGGTTAAGGCAGTGCTGGATAATAATGGTGGTCACACAAAATATTGACACTTTGGGCACAATTTGGACATGTTCACTGTGGGGTGTACTCACTTATGTTGCCAGCTATTTAGACATTAATGGCTGTGTGTTGAGTTATTTTCAGAAGACAGTAAATCTACACTGCTATACAAGTTGTACACTGACTACTCTAAGTTATATCCAAGTTTCATGTCTATAGTGTCGTCCCATGAAAAGATATAATGAAATATTTGCAGAAATGTGAGGGGTGTACTCACTTTTGTGATACACTGTATATATATATATATATATATATATATATATATATATATATATATATATATATATATATATATATATATATATATATATATATATATATATATATATATAGAGAGAGAGAGAGAGAGAGAGAGAGAGAGAGAGAGAGAGAGAGAGAGAGAGAGAGAGAGAGAGAGAGACGGTTGGAGTGAACTTGTTCGTGACGTCACGTGTTTCGCAAATCTGTTCGTAATCCGAAATTTGTTCGTACTTCAAGTCAAAAAAAGATCGTTCGTAACCCGAAATGTTCGTATGGTAAACCGTTCACAACTCAAGGGTCCACTGCATATTAAACTAAGTCTGTGGAAATTCATTCCTATTCAGCAAAAAGAGTCAGGGGTCAGGCATTGATATTGAACAGAAGGTCTGACACAATCAACATTCTAAACCATACCAAATGTGTTTATTGTGGTTGAGGTGTGTGGAATGTGGTGGAAACTCAGTACAGGGCTGTCCACATACTTTTGGACCTATAGTATATATGTATAAGGAACCAATGGCCTGTGAAAGTCCTAATCCTTGATCCTTACTCTTTCAGTCTGGAGTTAGTCTTAACAGCCACGTTGCTTGTCTGTGCCTTCTTGACTGGCTTGCCACCTTTGATTCGGGCTTCATTATGAACTTTGTTGGTCTATTAAAGAAAGAGGAAACATTTATAAATCACAGTAATGAAGAAAATGTGCATCTGTGCCAGTTCAATTGGGCAGCATTTTAACCATATAAAATGAACAAACTTAACCCTTTGATGCAAACCCCTTCTAATGCACAACATGGGTCAAAAATGACCCATATTCATCCATTCAAGAATATTTTCATATGCACATGTCAGTTATTCATGTATTTGCTGTCTTAGCTAATAAAAGCTATCTATACTAGAATATGTAAACAGCTAACAAGCAAATAGTATTGGACATATTCAAGAGCCTAATCTTTGGTTGTCTTTCAAAAGATCAGTAAATATGTTTTTGACTACAAACACTTACAAATGTCAGTAGTTTCTGTCAAATTCCATAGTAAATACATAAGGGTAATTTTTGACACATGTTGTGCATTAGGAGGGTAGTGATACAAAAATGATTTTTATTAAAAAAGCAAAAAATATAAAACTGAAATAAGGATTTGTGATGATCAAAAACAAGTTAATTGGAAAATTCATGGAAGCTTGAATGACGAAATTAATTTATTGCAAAGATATAGAAAATAAAACCCAGGTTGTGCATCAAAGGGTTAAGATCATCTTACAGAGGGGTGATGAGTTATACTCCATACATGAGCTGACAGTACAGTTTCAATATACCTTAGAGAATAGGTTCTAAAACCTTTTACAACTTTACTGCATTAATCCATCCATCCAATACGGTACTGATTGAATAGCAGATTATAAAAAAAGTTATATGCAGATTAAATATTTTAAATTATTTTTAAATCTCAAACTACATGTTAGTTTAAACTTACGTTTGTAAGATCAACAAAGGCAGCTCTTTTCTTGGGTCCCTCCTGGGGGGTGGAGGGGGTTCTTTTGACATGATAAGCATCTTCCTGTGACAGAAAACGTGAGAATTAGTGTGTGTGTGTCTATGTGTGTGTGTGTCTGTGTGTGTGTGTGTGTGTGTGTGTGTGTGTGTGTGTGTGTGAGCAAAAAGACAATGCATCATTAAATAGCCACACAAACATATACTCGCATGTTTAGTTACCTACTGACACCTAGGGACACTTTAGAGTAACCAATTTACCCTCAAAATGTTCTGTAGTGGTAGGTGGAAACCAGAGAGCAGAGGACACACAGAAACTCGGGAAATGAAATCACAGACAGTGACTGGGGTGTAAAGATCAAACCTAGGACTTTAGGGAGCACATGCAGTTGGTAGAGAGTTTGGCATCCACTTTACCAACTGCATTACCATACTGTTCTACCACCTGCTAGAAATTCTGTACAGAAAATAGAATTCATTTATTTAAGTCACCTTATCTTGATTACTATGGGTATTTAACCTCTGTCATTGGATCTGTGTAGCACCAAAACTACCTGCTTGGTCATAAAGTGCCAACATTTTAATTGGTCTTTTGAAATAGAATTGCATTATATAACATAGTAAAGACAAGGGATGTCCCGATCCGATCTCAAAGATCGGGATCGGGGCCGATCAGGGCATTTTTTAATTGATTGGAATCGGCTTTACTAAACCCGATCTTAATCCCGATCTTTTGTGTTACGTCAGCATGTCCGCTGTGTGGAAATACTTTAAATTGAAAAGTAAAACAAGTCCAACAGTGAAGTGTAACGTCTGCAGTGTGAGCGTTTCACGAGGCGGTGGGAGCAGAGCTGCGTTCATGTGTGAGAGTGTGTGTGAGTTAAGGATCACTCCGGTTTACAAAACAACGTAGTGATGCACTCGTTTAATAAAGAAATAAATACACGGTATATTCACATATTGTCGGGAGCAGAACACTTTATTAACTTCTTCTGTTACGGTACCGAATAGCCGACAGTTGAGTCAAGCACGCTATTTCATGTTCTATGGAAGGCCTAAAGGGTAAAAACACACTCACTTCGTGTACAAACGTCCATCAAACCATTGTCACAATACAAGCACTTTAAGAACTGGCTTTCCTTCATAACAAAAGAGCCTTTCCATTTTATTTTGGTTTTCAGGTTTTACTGTAATGCTTTTAAGTAACTTTTTTTCTTATATTCAAGTTAAGCTGCTACACAGATTTCTGTTCATTTTTAGTGTATCACTACATTCAAAGAAAAAAATTTTTTAATGCAAAGTTTAAAGTAAAACTAATTATCTCTCATTTTGATTGATTTTGTAAAAATACAAAAACATTAAGCAATAGCTTGGATGCAGCATTTTTCCCTTCAGCACTGCAGAGCTATTTAGTTGTTAAACATATACACTGGATTAATTTGAATAATTGTAATGTACTTGAAGTGTGCACTGTGTGAACAGTATTATCTAGTTCTTATCTAGACAATATCTAGAAAATACAAGTATCGGTTTGAGAATCGATATCGGATCGGGATCAAAATTAATAATCGGGATCGGTATCGGGAACAAAAAAACGTGATCGGGACATCCCTAGTAAAGACTATATAATTAAATACAGAAGGAAAAACAATTTAGAGATGTGGAAAGCTAATATCTGACTGCATACATGGAACAGTAGTCTCCTGCCAAGGTTGAGAAGAAAATGTAAAGTCACCACACATGTCCCCAATAATCAGATATGCTCAAAATGTCCATGCCAAATTACTGATGTAAAAAATATAAACAAACAAATTCCACTCACTAGTTTAATGTTATAATCCATCAGTGTTTCAGTTGTTGATGGAACACTTATTATTAACACCGTATCTCCAGCACTTCAGCTAGGACTATAACAGCTCTGACTTGCATAAAAAGTAACGTTGACGTAAATGTAATTTTGTGCTAAAACTGTAGGTGTGGAAATAATTATCCTTTTGCCAAGGTGTCAGTTAAAGTAGAAAATAGAAAATTCTATCAGATGATTGAAGTATACCACAGTACAAAAGAATAGTCATTGTTTCTTTATATAATAATAATATCCAGTCAGATGAGATATGGTCATTACTTCATTCCTGAACATTATGGTAGGAAATACCATTTGTTTACTGATAATGATTGTTCACTCTGGTGTGTTTAGGGTGAAAAGAAAGAGAAAGAAAATGAGGATGCTGACGTGCCAGTGAGAGCAGGTCACATTGTAATGAGTTTGAAAAGGAGCAAATATTGACTATTGAGAGACCTAGTCAGAGACGATCGCTCCTCTATTGCTGTTGTTTGAGTTGGTCATCTTCTGGACCTTCATCAGTGGTCACAGGACGCTGCCCACAGGGCGCTGTTGGCTGAATATTTTTGGTTGGTGGACTATTCTCAGTCTAGCAGTGACAGTGAAGTGTTTAAAAACTCCATCAGCATTGCTGTGTCTGATCCACTCATACCAGCACAACACACACTAACACACCACCACCATGTCAGTGTCACTGCAGTGCTGAGAATGATCCACCACCCAAATAATACCATCTCTGTGGTGGTCCTGACCATTGAAGAACAGTGTGAAAGCAGGCTAAAAAAGTATGTAGAGAATTATATGGACTACAGTCAGTAATTGTAGAACTACAAAGTGCTCCTGTATGGTAAGTGGAGCTGATAAAATGGACAGTGAGTGTAGAAACAAGGAGGTGATCATAATGTTATGCCTAATCGGTGTAGGTCTACAGGAGAGAAGGCTGGAGAACAGAAAATAGGTCTAGAGGAGATCAGAACGGAGCAGATGTCCCCGCTGCCCACCCAAGTGTACTTGTGTGTAAACGAAATGTATTTATTTATTAGGATTTTTACGTCATGTTTGACACACTTTGGTTACATTCATGACAAAAATAGTAATCACTGGTTACACAAGATTCATCAGTTCACAAGTTTAATATCAAACACAGTCATGGACAACTTTGTATCTTCAATTCACCTCACTCGCATGTCTTTGGACTGTGGGAGGAAACCGGAGCTCCCAGAGGAAACCCACACGGACACGAGGAGAACATGCAAACTCCACACAGAAAGGACCTGGACCGTCCCACCTGGGGATCGAACACAGGGCCTTCTTGCTGTGAGGCGACAGTGCTACCCACCAAGCCACCCTGAGTAAATAAAAACAACAATTTCCTAACCATTGGTCACAATAAGTGCACTTGGGTTCATATAACAATGCATAGATTTCTGTTTATATGATTATGGGTATGGTTGAACTTTATTAATCCCTTATCTCATCTCTGCCATCACAGTACGTAATAATGGTAAAACATAAATAAATGCCGCTCAGGTGGCACAGCGGTAAAAAGACTCGCTGCAACCAGAGCTGGATTCTGAGTACATCGTATCGAATCCAGCTCTGCCTCCCCGGTTCGAGGCTGAGTGGCTGTATGAGCAACGATTGGCCGGTTGCTCAGATGGGGGCGGGACAAAGAACCGGATGTGGGTCTCTCTCTGTCAGAATGCGATTACGACCTCTGCTGGCTGATTAGAGGCGCCTGTACAGAGATGAGGAAGAGTGACCTTAGGGTGTGTCTCTCCGCATGCAACGCTAGGTGGCGCCACACTCATCAATGTGTGGGCGGCAAATTAGGAGGGGATATGGGTTAGCTTCGATCTCCTCGGTCAGGGCAGGGTTCGGCATAAACAGAGAGGAAGCACGATGCAAATTGAACAATTGGATGCGCTAAAGGGGATAAATTAAATTCATCTTATGTGTGGGTGAATTTTTAAATAGATTACATTGGCAAGAAAATCCCCCCCTCCCCCCAGCATGTCTGTCAATAATTGTTGGACCATGTGACGCTCACAGTCAGTTGGCATGGAAGCTGTTGTGCCAAAAAGAAGTCACAATTTTTGTTTTTGTGTCATCCCAATGATCAGTAGATCACTAGATTCAATGTGCTGATTTAGGAGTAGGGGCTTCTTTCTTGCACAGCAGCGTGTACGTATACAGCTTGATTGTACCGACTCCTATTCCGAATCTGACTCCTGGTGATCATATGAATAGTGTTTATTCAGAACGTCCTGCCTTCTTTTTAGATCTGATAACATAATTCTATCTAAATAGTAATAGTTAATAGAAAAGCGTCGTGTTTCTCACCTGGTTGGTACGTCTGTTCACTTTAATATAAGCTGTATTGACTGAGAAGTGTCTGTTCCCCCTCTGTGAAGCCATAATTCACTCCAACCTGCTATCAATCCACCAGCTTTTAAAGGTATTAGAAATCTATTCGATCTCACACTGCTAATCGATTATACACCAATCCTGCACAGACACTCAGCTGACACGAACACAAGTCTGATCGACTGCTGCACAACTGATCACATCACCATGTACGTTCTATCAAAGCTGTGTTGAAAAGCAAACATTTGAACGCGGAGCAGCTCTCAAAGTGCACGCTGATTGGCCCTTTGTTATAAAAGACAACCGTCAGTTTAAGCACTATAACCAATCAGCGTCGCTTTCTTTCTTTCAGCTTGGCCAATAATTGAAAAGAAGGCGGGCGCTACTTTCTCTGCCGACATGGCGACGTTTATCGCCACCTACCGCGATAAAGTGGAAACATTCATCCATTCATTCATTTATTCATTCGCTGTCTGTTTTACCACCGCTTCATCCTATTCAGGGTCGCGGTGGGTCCAATCCACTGGCCGAAAGGTAGGAAACATCCTGGACAGGTTGCCAGTCCATCACAGGGCAAACACACACTCATACACACACCTAGGGGGAGTTTTAGTATCTCCAATTAATCTGACTGCAGGTCCTTGGGCTGTGGTAGGAAACCGGAGCACCCGGAGTAAATCCACACAGAAAAGGCCCAGACTTTCTAATTATTTATAATCCTTTATAATCCTTTATTTAAGCTGACCATCTCAGATTTTCTGTTAAATAAGTATTTTAGATAGATAGATAGATAGATAGATAGATAGATAGATAGATAGATAGATAGATAGATAGATAGATAGATAGATTCAACTTTATTGTCATTGCTCAGTACAGGTACAAGGCAACGAAATGTAGTTAGCATCTACCAGAAGTGCAAATAGTAGCATTGTGCAAAAAAAAACAAACAGAGAATATTAGTAACATATACCTATGATTAATATGAATATAAAGTTATACTATAGCTATTCACATATATGAAATTATATCTATGTACATATTACTATATACATAATAGCAATAATAACAATAAGCATATTAATAAAAAAATGAATATGTATTATAATAATAACAGTAATAATAATAATAAAGATTAGTTAGGTATATATTAGTAATAACAGTACTAGTAATAAAGGATGAGTAAATAGTAACTATACAGCTGTAACTATAACTATATAAGGATGGTGAAAAAAAAACTATAACTATACATACGTATATATGTATGACAGTTGTGTAAAGTTGCAGGTGCAATGATAAATAATTACGACAGTCCGGGGTGATGGTAAAGTGCAGGTGCAACTTGTGCAATGATAAATGTGCAATGATAAATAATAACACAGTCCAGTGTGTAATCAGAACGGTGCAATGATAATAATTTTACTTATTTACTTAATATTTTAAATACACATGGCATTAAATGCACATTTGGTTGCATCACAATTACAGGGGTACCTTGAAACTCTGTATTTTTTTCCATAAGGATGTATGAGAAACTTGTTGATGCATTCCATGGTCCCGTGGGACTGCATATATTTTAGGCTAATGTAAAATAATAGGGTTGTTTTTGACACATATACACTGAAAATAACACAAATATACAGTAGTATAAAAACACTGAAATACAATTAAAAAACAATTAAATACAATAAAACCTGCACATTACCTTTACCTCTTTATTGTTTCCTTATGCTTCTTAATCATGGAGATGCTTGATCTTGGAATACCGTATTCTGTTCAGTAAAGGCGCATTCACATGAGAAGCGACTAAATAGCTCACTCAGACTGTCTGTGTGTGATAGGTTTCCTTTGTGCACAGTTTTGCAGGACTTCTTTTCTCATACTTAGCAAATGACACTGGAGTAGAAGATCTGAACAGCAAAATTTCCATAAGATCTCTTGATGTTCTAACACCACCTACCCCAATCTGCACTGCCTTGTGCTGCCTTTCTGCCCCCTTTGACCTATAGTACACTGGGTTTTTTTTAATCAAAGTATGGTCAACCTAATAAAAGTCAAAGACTGCCATGACATTCACTCTTTATAGTGTATGTAGACTTTTGACTTTCAATGTGTAATTGTGCCACCTGACATTTGCTTAGTGTTGAATTTGTTTATTCTGATTGAAATGACCGTATATATTTGTAAGCGTGTCTATTATATTATTTGTCGCATGCACAACATGCATTTTGATTTATCAAATTTTACTTCATGATTTTAATAGTAACAGTTCTCCGCACAGCACACTTTTAGGTGTAGCGGTGACAGACAGGAAGAAAGAGCAGCATGTCGCGCTCTGATTGGCTGGAAGCTGGAGTAACCCGGAGGTTGCTGGAAGCTCGGGGCCGTGTCTGTGGTGCTGAACATGGCGGGGGTGTTTGAGGTGGAGGTGGACGGTGTAGAGCACGACCATGGACACGAACACGAAGTTGAAGCTATCCAGGTAATGGTAAAACAGTTGTAACATTGGCGTATTACCAGACAGATGTTTTTAGTCAGAAGCAGCACTTGTAATGTTCACAAAGCTTGTAGTTTCTAACAGAGCAGTGCTATCGTGCTAACTGCTAGCAATTCTGACTAGAGGCTGGTTTCCAAATTGTCTTCTGGAGGACGCGAAGTGCACTAGATAGCGTGTAAAAGAGGTCGTTTCTGACGTCATGTAGTGCATTAATCTAGGGAGAATAGAGGTATTAGGAATTGGTTTGATTAGCTACCGGTGTAAGGATTCAGGTTATGTATTATTGTCAGCTGTGTAGTAATTTATTCACAATTGACGTTATATTTTACACAACACACTTAGCGTTTGATATTTAGGGGACACATTTTTGGTTGACATTGAGTGAATTTGGTTGACACGTCACTAAATACGGTTTTACGTACAGTACATCCTAATCGATTCTATGCTCTTATTTTTGCAACTACATATCATTGTAGTGACACGACAGCTGGACTGTATGAGATTATTCAGTAATAAAATTATTGTGTCTGGTTTTATATGGCACACCACGATATAATGTGTACTACTCAGTGTCAGATTATACGAGAGAAGTTCTTTAATGACAGACTTGTGAGTACACAGTTAGATCATAAAAACACGTCAGCGTAATGGTGGCAATGTTGTGCCTAAATAAAACAGGATTTAACATACAACAAGGAATGTTTGGAGCAGGACAGTTTGGACAGTGATCAAGGAGTAGCCACGTATTGTAGTTGCACAATAAGTATGGCAAAATCTGAAATGTTGGCATAAACAAGTATATGTAGGTACATGTCGTAAATGATTCATGTTCATTAATGATCACTTAAGTTTAGGCAGCAGTGATGCACTGGAGAATCAATCAAGCAATGTTTCACACAGATCTAAACTATGCCTTGGGATGGAGATATGATCAATATTACCCCAGTAAACTTGGAAATAAGCGTTTACTCATACGCTATTAATAATTACTGGTAAACAATGAGCCCTTTTGTTTTTGTGTAATATGCACCGACCCGGCATAACATTTTGACATTAGCATTGTAACTGGACCACAGAGCAATGGAAGGTGGCCTGGTCTGATGAATCACGTTTTCTTTTACATCACGTGGATGGCCGGGTGCGTGTGCGTCGCTTACCTGGGGAACACACGGCACCAGGATGAATTATGGGAAGAGGGCAAGCCGGCGGAGGCAGTGTGATGCTTTGGGCAATGTTCTGCTGGGAAACCTTGGGTCCTGCCATCCATGTGGATGTTACTTTTACACGTACCACCTACCTAAGCATTGTTGCAGACCATGTACACCCTTTCATATAAATGGTGTTCCCTGATGGCTGTGGCCTCTTTCAGCAGGATAATGCGCCCTGCCACAAAGCAAAAATGCTTCAGGAATGGTTTGAGGAGCACAACAATGAGTTTGAGGTGTTGACTTGGCCTCCAAATTCCCCAGATCTCAATCCAGTCGAGCATCTGTGGGATGTGCTGGACAAACAAGTTCGATCCATGGAGGCCCCACCTCACAACTTACAGGAGTTAAAGGATCTGCTGCTAACATCTTGGTGCCAGATACCACAGCACACCTTCAGGGGTCTATAAGAGTCCATGCCTCGACGGGTCAGCGCTGTTTTGGCAGCAAAAGGGGGACCAACACAATATTAGGAAGGTGGTCAAAATGCTATCTTTAATCAGTGTACAGTGTGCTGTAAATTTACACCCAGTGTCTTTTGACTTTGTACTAACATTCACCAAAATATTATGTAGTTCTAAGCATACACAATTATGTTTAATTAAAGGTATTGATAAATGTTTTTATCCATACACAGGGCTCTAGAGTGCGACCAATTTGGTCGCACATGCGACCTAATTTCTCAATGGTGCGACTAAAAAAAATCTGAGGTCGCACCGGTGCGACCAGCCGTTCGAGGGGAAAAAAGTCTCCGCTACTCTGAAAGTCTCCCTGTGGTACAACAGACACACATCAGGCCCGAATCATGGTCTAAACCAATCAGAGACAGCGAAGGGCGGGACAATATTGTAGCGGCGATATGTGAGCGACATTCAGCTCAGCCAATCAGAATGCAGCACCAGGTTTATACATGTGCGTTTCGACGTTCAGTTGGTTTAGTTTTGTATATGAGACTCGCCGGACAGTCCCAGCATTAAAGTTCGGTTTCTGGAGCTAGACAGTGAAGTCTACCTTGTCGTGTGCTTTTATTCCCACACCTCCATCACCACACAGCAAGAGACCTGTAACATCCCGGACAGTGGTGAGCCGACCCTCTAGTAGCAATAGGCTAATGCTAGCGGTAAAGTGCGGCGATAGCGAAAGTAAAAACACCACAATATTTTCGTTAAGTAAAATATAAAAATAACTAAAAGACAGTGAAATATTAGAATAAGTGTACCGCAGTAAGTGCACCGCAAGTGATTTTGGGAATCTGTGTAAAAGATCCAGTAAAGCCGATAATATAATGCACTGTATTTAAGATTACACTCTAACACTCTAGAGCCCCATACACACACACACACACACACAAATATATGTATATACATATCATTTTAAATATACACACACATATAAATAGATAGACACACATACATACACACATTTACTCTATTATTATTGTTATAATTTTTATAATAGTGTACTATAATTAGACTATAATACTATAATTAACTGTAAAGAGCATGGGAAGACCATGGCCGGCAATAGTGTATTTGAGACTGGTTCTAATAAATTTCGAATTGAAAGGCTGAAAAGCACAATGCATCTATAAAACACATTACATGCCCCAATAAATGCACTGCCCAAGTGTCCCCTCTCCCCACTGCCTTTCAGCGGCAGGCAGCAGCAAACAGATCATCAGAGGAGGCCATGTTGACCATATTGTTAGTTAATCAATCAAGTCAATATTGCCTATATGGACAGCGGAAAAAAAAGTGAACCTGTAAAACTGCGGTGTTAAATGCGATGCGGTCGAAAATTAGGGTGCACCTAACTTTTGTGCTGGTGCACCTAAGAAAAAAAGTTAGGCGCACCAGTGCAACAAGTTAGTCTAGAGCCCTGATACACTAAATTAATACCATCAGTTTTTTGTTGCACAGCTGCCACATTTAGTCGACGCCTTTATCCAAAGCAACTTACACTTTTAACTGATTACAGTGCAAGCAAAAAAGGGTTAAGGACCTTGCTTAGAGGTCAAACGGTAGCAACTTTGTGGTGGTGGGGCTTTGAAACTGCGACCTTCTAATCACTTAGAAGGCCTTCTAATCCTTCTTAGCCACTGAGCTACCTCTACTCTGTAGCTTGTGACTAATTCTTCTTCAGTTATTCATTCATTCATTTTTTTTAACTTTTATACATCAAGGGTACAGGTGGGGGGTCTTGCATGAAACAGCGTAGCTGTTGGGAGGTGCGCTTGTCGGTGCACTCTCATTGCCAGTCCCAAGCCCGAATAAAATAGGAGAATAGGATGGTTGCTTCAGGAAGGGATCAGCCAAAAGAAAAAAAATATTTATAGGCAGGCTGTACAACACATCCATATTGTTTTTATATACCAAGTATTTTGTAAGACATTGTGTTAAAAGGTTTTAATCAGTGTTTTGAAGAATCTCAGAGGTGTCATTCTATAGTGTGACTGACCGAGTTACCATCACACTATTAGGCAGCTTATTAAGATTATGTGCATATTGTTATGTACATGAAGTGAGAAAATGTGTTATTAAAATGACTAACCAAGGGAAAATATTGTCTGCAGGTTGACCTGTCCCAGCTGTCACCAGAGGAGAAATGGAGGTTGGTGCATTTTTGATTTTCTTAATTTATTTGGTCTTGACCTTGATAACAAACCATCTTTTACTATTTAGCCTACATACAAGACTATATTTTGCAGTGTCCTTCTTGCAGCAAGCACTGTAGAAAAACACCAGATAAGCAATAAGTACAGTGGATTTTATATGTTTAGTCTCATGGACTGTGGAATTTCTGTGACGTTTACTAAAGTGACTTCACCTTGTCTTGTTAAATAATCACGTCTTTAATGACTTATAGTTTTATAATATCTTATTCAACATTATACTGATCGTTTACAGTCTTGGGTTTGTTTGGCCAGTGATAGCTCAGTGGTTAAGGTACTGGACTGGTAAACAGAAGGTTGCCGGTTCAAGCCCCTCCACCACCAAGTTGCCACTGTTGGGTCCTTGAGCAAGGCCCTTAACCCTCAATTGCTCATCGTGTTCAGCTCATTGTGTAAGTCGCTTTGGATAAAAGCGTCTGCTAAATGCTGAAAATGTAAATGTAAATGTTTGGGTGTGTCCTATAATCTTCACAAATTCAACAGGTTTTAAGTGGAATTAAAGAGCATCAGTCATATTTGGAATATTAAAGTCTGTTACTACCAGAGCTTGTTAGTAGGGATGTCCCGATCTGATCTCAAAGATCGGAATCGGGGCCGATCAAGGCATTTTTTAACTGGTCGGTATCAGCTTTACTAAGGCCGATCCTTGTTTTACGTCAGCATGTCCGCTGTGTGGAAATACTTTAAATTGGAAAGTGAAACAAGTCCAACAGTGAAGTGTAATGTCTGCACTGTGAGCGCTTCACGAGGCGGTAGGAGCAGAGCTGCGTTCATTACTGTAGAATTTTACTGTTTATATGGTGTGTGAGTCAAGGATCACAAAGTTTGTTACAGTTACAACACGCATACAAGTACGGTGGCTCATAAGAAACAAACCAGATATCATTTAACCAAACATTATTATTATATGATGAGAAGAGGAAGCGGCTGTTCGCTAACACGGCAGATATGCTGATTTTCCTCAAAAAGAACCTTCACGTCATTTTGAGTGTTCTTGTTCTACTACTACAACGCTGCACTAAGTTTGTTTACTTTTATTTTGTAAAAATAAAAGAACATTAAGTAATAGCTTGGATGCAGACAATTTTTTTTCCTACAGCACTGCAGAGCTATTCAGTTGTTAAACATATAGATTAGATTAATTTGAATAATTGTAATGTACTTGAAGTGTGCACTGTGTGAACAGTATTATCTCGTTCTTATCTAGACAATATCTAGAAAATACAAGTATTGGTTTGAGACTCGGTATCGGATCGGGATCAAAATTAATGATCGTGATCGGGGACATCCCTACATGTTAGTGAGGGAAAAGCCAGAGCAACCTGGACTGTTAGCAATAATCGTTCTTTATTACCGTGTTTCCCAGAAAATAAGACCTAGTAGAGGTTTTGCTGAATTGCTAAATATAAGGCCTCCCCCGAAAGTAAGACCTAGCAAAGTTTTTGTTTGGACCGTACGCTGTCCCTGCTGTGCTGTACGAGTGTGCTGTGGTGAGCTTCCCCTGGTGGCCGGAAGCTGTAATACCGTCCCTGCTGTACAAGTGGCTTAGTATATACAATATATATATACAGTATATATATATATATATATATATATATATATATATATATATATACAGTATATAATAAATGTTTTTTTTTTTTTGTTCAACAATAAATGTGAATTCTTCTTCATGGAAAAATAAGACATCCCCTGAAAATAAGACCTAGCGCATCTTTGGGAGCAAAAAATTAATATTAGGGATGCACCGATCCAACTTTTTCAGTTCCGATACCGATCCGATACATTGCATTACATTGCATATCGGTCGATACCCAATACCGATCCGATACCATAGTTGAATTAATAAACCGTATACTTTATCATGTGGGAAAGACTTAAGGATTGACTTAAACATTACTAAGTTTGCAAAACAAAATATAATTAACACAGATATAAATGTACTGAACTGCTATTTATTTGTCAATAAAATAATAAACAATTGTGCAGGACCTTGTTCTTAAAATATTTTAAAATAAATTAAATGTATCAGCTGAAACTGAAGTAGTTACACAAACAGTAATCAATCTTATTTTTTAAATATGTAGTGTAAACAGTAATTCTAAATCTAGCAGCGGAAGAAGAACCTGAGAATAAACGAATACCTTGGTACAATACAATCAGTAATCAAACACTGTAAACAAGCAAACATCTAGTGCAATTCAACATAAAGGGTGTGTTCGAAAAGCTAGCTCTCTCTCTACATAGACGCATTTTACGTCATCCTGTGCGCGCTCCCGAGAAGGAGGCTGTTCGAAATCTTCTCTCTTTCTCTCACAGAAAGATAAACATGGCTGACGGTGCGGACAAACGAATGGAGTTATTATCAAACGTAAATAAAATATTACTGATTTTTAACCTGTATAAACTTGTACCGAGTGTTTTTATTTGCAAGTTCGGGCTTGTCAGTAAATGTAACCGTTATCGGTACATGAAGGGAAGTGTTATATTGACGTTAGCGTGCTGTGCTACCTCGATTCATTGGTTTTAATGGCAAGATGCTAAACGCGAAACCCGATGGTAGCGCTGTCTAAGTAGTGCGTTCGAATAATATTGACTTATTAGAATCCTCTCTACTGAGGCAGCGTATCGGCCCCATGGATCGGCCTAATTATCCGATACCCGATCTATCTCATTTTGGTAATATCGGCACCGATATCCGATCTTAATATTGGATCGGTGCATCCCTAATTAATATAAGACACTGTCTTATTTTCGGGGAAACAGGGTATTGCTGCATATTTTATCACCGCTTTATCCTTACTGGGCACAATGCAGTAACACACCCTGAAATGGACGCCAGACACTCGAGACGCCTTGGCCTGTTTTTATTGCATTTTACAAATTGTCCCAACTTCTGGAAATGAGTTTTGTAGCAAAGGCAGTATAGGAATTATAGCTTATTTCTTACCCTGATTAATGATGACAGAAATCCAGACATTGTGTATATAGAATGTAAACAGTGTTTTAATATTTTAATACACTACATAGTGATTTAAACTGCTGCCTCAGTCAGGCTGTTGATGTTTGGGGATAAAAATCACTGGATCAACTATTTAATTAGTATTAATCTGAGAGTAACCCATTCCAACCCATTAAGCTGGGCGGCACGATAGTTAAGTGGGTAGCACTGACGCCTTACAGCAAGAAGGTCCTGGTTCGATCCCCAGGTGGGGTGGTCAGGGTCCTTTCTCTGTGGAGTTTGCATGTTTTCCCCATGTCTGTGTGGGGTTCCCCCAGGTGCTCCGGTTTCCTCCCACAGTCCAAAGACATGCAAGTGAGGTGAACTGGAGATACAAAATTGTCCATGACTGTGTTTGATATAACCTTGTGAAGTGATGAATCTTGTGTAATAAGTAACTACCGTTCCTGTCATGAATGTAACCAAAGTGTAAAACATGACGTTTAAAACAAACAACCCAGTAAGCCATATATATACAGTGTATCACAAAAGTGAGTACACCCCTCACATTTCTGCAGATATTTAAGTATATCTTTTCATGGGACAACACTGACAAAATGACACTTTGACACAATGAAAAGTAGTCTGTGTGCAGCTTATTTAACAGTGTAAATTTATTCCTCCCTCAAAATAACTCAATATACAGCTATTAATGTCTAAACCACCAGCAACAAAAGTGAGTACACCCCTTAGTGAAAGTTCCTGAAGTGTCAATATTTTGTGTGGCCACCATTATTTCCCAGAACTGCCTTAACTCTCCTGGGCATGGAGTTTACCAGAGCTTCACAGGTTGCCACTGGAATGCTTTTCCACTCCTCCATGACGTCATCACGGAGCTGGCGGATATTCGAGACTTTGCGCTCCTCCACCTTCCGCTTGAGGATGCCCCAAAGATGTTCTATTGGGTTTAGGTCTGGAGACATGCTTGGCCAGTCCATCACCTTTACCCTCAGCCTCTTCAATAAAGCAGTGGTCGTCTTAGAGGTGTGTTTGGGGTCATTATCATGCTGGAACACTGCCCTGCGACCCAGTTTCCGGAGGGAGGGGATCCTGCTCTGCTTCAGTATTTCACAGTACATATTGGAGTTCATGTGTCCCTCAATGAAATGTAACTCCCCAACACCTGCTGCACTCATGCAGCCCAAGACCATGGCATTCCCACCACCATGCTTGACTGTAGGCATGACACACTTATCTTTGTACTCCTCACCTGATTGCCGCCACACATGCTTGAGACCATCTGAACCAAACAAATTAATCTTGGTCTCATCAGACCATAGGACATGGTTCCAGTAATCCATGTCCTTTGTTGACATGTCTTCAGCAAACTGTTTGCGGGCTTTCTTGTGTAGAGACTTCAGAAGAGGCTTCCTTCTGGGGTGACAGCCATGCAGACCAATTTGATGTAGTGTGCGGCGTATGGTCTGAGCACTGACAGGCTGACCCCCCACCTTTTCAATCTCTGCAGCAATGCTGACAGCACTCCTGCGCCTATCTTTCAAAGACAGCAGTTGGATGTGACGCTGAGCACGTGCACTCAGCTTCTTTGGACGACCAACGCGAGGTCTGTTCTGAGTGGACCCTGCTCTTTTAAAACGCTGGATGATCTTGGCCACTGTGCTGCAGCTCAGTTTCAGGGTGTTGGCAATCTTCTTGTAGCCTTGGCCATCTTCATGTAGCGCAACAATTCGTCTTTTAAGATCCTCAGAGAGTACTTTGCCATGAGGTGCCATGTTGGAACTTTCAGTGACCAGTATGAGAGAGTTTGAGAGCTGTACTACTAAATTGAACACACCTGCTCCCTATGCACACCTGAGACCTAGTAACACTAACGAGTCACATGACATTTTAAAGGGAAAATGACAAGCAGTGCTCAATTTGGACATTTAGGGGTGTAGTCTCTTAGGGGTGTACTCACTTTTGTTGCCGGTGGTTTAGACATTAATGGCTGTATATTGAGTTATTTTGAGGGAAGAATAAATTTACACTGTTATATAAGCTGCACACAGACTACTTTTCATTGTGTCAAAGTGTCATTTTGTCAGTGTTGTCCCATGAAAAGATATACTTAAATATCTGCAGAAATGTGAGGGGTGTACTCACTTTTGTGATACACTGTATATATATATATATAAAATTAAGTATGCAAGTAATTGAGACATTTCAATACTTAAACTATAAATATATTTATTAAGGTCAGTGTTGTGGCGTGTCCGATTTCATTGGTAAACACTGGGTGCAAGGCAGAAATACCCTGGACAGGGCGCCAATCCATCACAGGCCATCCCCCCTCAGTCATAGCTCATCATTTCTGTTTAAATGTCCAGCTTGCTGATGGCACAACTAAGAACTAAAACTGGCATTCTGTCCAGGATGTGTTATTGCATTGTTTCCAGTGAGTTTGGACTAACTGGACCCACCATGACATTGACCAGGTTTCACACATAAATAATTTTACATAGCAGTGAAACCACATCAATGGAAAAATGTTTTCTCTTTGCCTGTTGAAATGCACATGCAAGATAAAATCTCTAGTGCCTCATCATCAGCTACTGAGCCCATGTTTACATTACCTGCTGTTTGTTCATTAAACAGTCATTCTAATGTTGTGTATCCGGGTGCAGCCCACGTTGTTCTGTGTAGGTAGTGTGTACTGCAGAGTTACTCGTCATACTGTGCTTTGTTTATTGTATTGTGCTGCACCTGGTTTGTTTGAAAGCTTTTGCCCTGTCTGCCATTATTGTGGTTGTGTGCACAAAAATACCATGGTGGCAGTATGCTGATAAGGATAGTGACATTTTACTAAAATAAAGGATTTGCAGACTGTAGATGTTTAAATCATCTAGAGCTCTCTGTTGGTCTAGTCTTTATCCAAGATGATAGTGTGGTGGGAAGAACCCTACCAACTCGAGTAAATATTTTATTATGCGCTTATGAGGCCGGGTAGTCATTCATACCTCAGAGTGCTACAAAATCATGCAAGCAGATATATGAATTTATGAGAGCAAATATGTGAAATATTTATATAATAAAAGACAAAGTATACATCTAATGATTGATTATGAATTAACATAGGAACACCTACTATCCTTTAATATTTTTTTTATAATATATATATATATACACAGTGGGGCCAAAAAGTATTTAGTCAGCCACTGATTGTGCAGGTTCTCCTACTTAGAAAGATGAGAGAGGTCTGTAATTTTCATCATAGGTACACTTCAACTATGAGAGACAAAATGAGAAAAAAAAATCCAGGAAATCACATTGTAGGATTTTTAAAGAATTTCTTTGTAAATTATGGTGGAAAATAAATATTTGGTCAATAACAAAAGTTCAACTCAATATTTTGTAACATAACCTTTGTTGGCAATGACAGAGGTCAAACGTTTCCTGTAAGTCTTCACCAGGTTTGCACACACTGTAGCTGGTATTTTGGCCCATTCCTCCATGCAGATCTCCTCTAGAGCAGTGATGTTTTGGGGCTGTCGCTGGGCAACACGGACTCCACAAATTTTCTATGGAGTTGAGGTCTGGAGACTGGCTAGGCCACTCCAGGACCTTGAAATGCTTTTTACGGAGCCACTCCTTCGTTGCCCGAGCGGTGTGTTTGGGATCATTGTCATGCTGGAAGACCCAGCCACGTTCCATCTTCAATGCTCTCACTGATGGAAGGAGGTTTTGGCTTAAAATCTCACGATACATGGCCCCGTTCATTCTTCCCTTAACACGGATCAGTCGTCCTGTCCCCTTTGCAGAAAAACAGCCCCAAAGCATGATGTTTCCACCCCCATGCTTGACAGTAGGTATGGTGTTCTTGGGTTCTTCTCCTTCCTCCAAATATGACGAGTTGAGTTTTTACCAAAAAGTTCCATTTTGGTTTCATCTGACCACATGATATTCTCCCAATCCTCTTCTGGATCATCCATATGCTCTCTGGCAAACTTCAGATGGGCCTGGACATGTACTGGCTTAAGCAGGGGGACACGCCTGGCACTGCAGGATTTGAGTCCCTCTCGGCGTAGTGCGTTACTGATGGTAGCCTTTGTACTTTGGTCCCAGCTCTCTGCAGGTCATTCATCAGGTCCCTCCGTGTAGTTCTGGGATTTTTGCTCACCGTTCTCATGATCATTTTGACTCCACGGGATGAGATCTTGACCCCAAGGGAGATTATCAATGGTCTTGTATGTCTTCCATTTTCTTACAATTGCTCCCACAATTGATTTATTCACACCAACCTGCTTGCCTATTGTAGATTCACTCTTCCCAGCCTGGTGCAGGTCTACAATTTTCTTCCTGGTGTCCTTCGACAGCTCTTTGGTCTTGGCCATGGTTGAGTTTGGAGTCTGACTGTTTGAGGCTGTGGACAGGTGTCTTTTATACAGATAACGAGGTCAAACAGGTGCCATTAATACAGGTAACGAGTGGAGGACAGAAGAGCTTCTTAAAGAAGAAGTTACAGGTCTGTGAGAGCCAGAAATCTTGCTTGTTTGTTATTGACCAAATACTTATTTTCCACCATAATTTACAAATAAATTCTTTAAAAATCCTACAATGTGATTTCCTGGATTTTTTTTTTCTCATTTTGTCTCTCATAGTTGAAGTGTACCTATGATGAAAATTACAGACCTCTCTCATCTTTCTAAGTAGGAGAACCTGCACAATCAGTGGCTGACTAAATACTTTTTGACCCCACTGTGTGTGTGTGTGTGTGTGTGTGTGTGTGTGTGTGTGTGTGTGTGTGTGTGTGTGTGTGTGTATATATATATATATATATATATATTAGGGCTGTCGAAGTTAACGCGATAATAACGCATTAACGCAATCTCGATTTAACGCGATTTTAAAAAATAGTGCCGTTAACGCAAATTCTATTTGGCCCTGCGAGTCATCCGTAGTTCATGTTGAGACTTGACCGTGCACCAACGTTTTAACGTCGGACTTGCCACCGTTTGTTTCATTTGCGGTTTGTTAACATAATGTAACCGAGCATTGTAGTGATGCACTTGCTTAATAAAGAAATAAATACACGGTATATTCACAAGTTGTCGGGATCATAACATTTATTACTTCTTCTGTTACAGTACCGAATAGCAAACAGCTAGTCATACCGTTAGCCAAGCATGCTATTCCATGCACTATGGAAGCCCCAAAGGGTCAAAACACACTCACAATGTTTGCTGATGGAGAAATTTTAACCTACAATCTGACATACAGTGGGGCCAAAAAGTATTTAGTCAGCCACTGATTGTGCAAGTTATCCTACTTAGAAAGATGAGAGAGGTCTGTAATTTTCATCATAGGTACACTTCAACTATGAGAGACAAAATGAGAAAAAAAAATTTAGGAAATCACATTGTAGGATTTTTAAAGAATTTCTTTGTAAATTATGGTGGAAAATAAGTATTTGGTCAATAACAAACAAGCAAGATTTCTGGCTCTCACAGACCTGTAACTTCTTCTTTAAGAAGCTCTTCTGTCCTCCACTCATTACCTGTATTAATGGCACCTGTTTGACCTCGTTATCTGTATAAAAGACACCTGTCCACAGCCTCAAACAGTCAGACTCCAAACTCAACCATGGCCAAGACCAAAGAGCTGTCGAAGGACACCAGGAAGAAAATTGTAGACCTGCACCAGGCTGGGAAGAGTGAATCTACAATAGGCAAGCAGGTTGGTGTGAATAAATCAACTGTGGGAGCAATTGTAAGAAAATGGAAGACATACAAGACCATTGATAATCTCCCTTGGGGTCAAGATCTCATCCCGTGGGGTCAAAATGATCATGAGAACGGTGAGCAAAAATCCCAGAACTACACGGAGGGACCTGATGAATGACCTGCAGAGAGCTGGGACCAAAGTAACAAAGGCCACCATCAGTAACACACTATGCCGAGAGGGACTCAAATCCTGCAGTGCCAGGCGTGTCCCCCTGCTTAAGCCAGTACATGTCCAGGCCCATCTGAAGTTTGCCAGAGAGAATATGGATGATCCAGAAGAGGTTTGGGAGAATATAATGTGGTCAAATGAAACCAAAATGGAACTTTTTGGTAAAAACTCAACTCGTCGTGTTTGGAGGAAGAAGAAGAACCCAAGAACACCATACCTACTGTGAAGCATGGGGGTGGAAACATCATGCTTTGGGGCTGTTTTTCTGCAAAGGGGACAGGGCGACTGATCCGTGTTAAGGGAAGAATGAACGGGGCCGGGTATCGTGAGATTTTAAGCCAAAACCTCCTTCCATCAGTGAGAGCATTGAAGATGGAACGTGGCTGGGTCTTCCAGCATGACAATGATCCCAAACACACCGCTCGGGCAACGAAGGAGTGGCTCCGTAAAAAGCATTTCAAGGTCCTGGAGTGGCCTAGCCAGTCTCCAGACCTCAACCCCATAGAAAATTTGTGGAGTCCGTGTTGCCCAGCGACAGCCCCAAAACATCACTGCTCTAGAGGAGATCTGCATGGAGGAATGGGCCAAAATACCAGCTACAGTGTGTGCAAACCTGGTGAAGACTTACAGGAAACGTTTGACCTCTGTCATTGCCAACAAAGGTTATGTTACAAAATATTGAGTTGAACTTTTGTTATTGACCAAATACTTAGAAGAAATTCTTTAAAAATCCTACAATGTGATTTCCTGGATTTTTTTTTCTCATTTTGTCTCTCATAGTTGAAGTGTACCTATGATGAAAATTACAGACCTCTCTCATCTTTCTAAGTAGGAGAACCTGCACAATCAGTGGCTGACTAAATACTTTTTGACCCCACTGTATATATGAAGTCAAGGTTCTCTGCTGGATAGTATTACTGCCTAGTATGTGAGTGAATAAAACAACCTTACAGTTTTCTCTTGTCCCAGCAGTTTTTAACATAAGTACATTTAGCATAAAATGTGTTCACCATTTTAATTGTAACATTTCACTTAAAAATCCTTGTTTTCTATAACATTTACACAGATTTTTTTTAAATGCGATTAATCGCGATTAACTATATGAAATTCTGAGATTAATCGCGATTATAATTTTTAATCGTTTGACAGCCCTAATATATATATATTATTATTATATACACTGATCAGCCATAACATTATAACCACCTTCTTGTTTCTATACTTACTGTCCATTTTATCAGCTCCACTTTCCAGAAGCACTTTGTAGTTCTACAATTACTGACTGTAGTCCAGCTGTTTCTCTACATACTTCTTTAGCCTGCTTTCACCCTGTTCTTCAATGGTCAGGACCACCACAGGGCAGATATTATTTATGTGGTGGATCACTCTCAGCACTGCAGTGTCAATGACATGTTGTACTGGTATGAGTGGATCAGACACAGCAGCGCTGCTGGAGTTTTTAAATACCGTGTCCACTCACTGTCCAATCTATAAGACACTCCTACCTAGTTGGTCCATTCACGAATATAAAACTGAGGACTCGCATACAAAGATAAATAAAACTACAATGAAACAAGAAAGACTATGACTTGGAAAAAATAAAATAAAATAAAAAACTTTAATGTTCCTGCCATGAATGTAACCAATGTGTTAACATGGCGTTAAACAATAAAATACATTTACATTTTCAGAATTTAGCAGACGCCTTTATCCAAAGCACCTTACATTACAGTTACAGTATACAGTCTGAGCAACTGAGGGTTAAGGGCCTTGCTCAAGGGCCCAACGGCAGCAACCTAGCAGTGGTGGGGCTTGAACCAGCAACCTTTGGATTAGTAGTCCTGTGCCTTAACCACTAGGCTACGGCTTGCCCTATAAATAAACAAACAAAATAAACAAACAAACCTAGTTGGTCCACCCTGTAGATGTAAAGTCAGAGACGATCGCTCATCTATTGCTGCTGTTTGAGTTGTTCATCTTCTAGACCTTCATCAGTGGTCACAGAACGCTGCCCACGAAGCGCTGTTCGCTGGATATTTTTGGTTGGTGGACTATTCTCATTCCAGCAGTGACAGTGATGTGTTTATAAACTCCAGCAGCATTGCTGTGTCTGATCCACTCATACCAGCACAACACACACTAACACACCACCACCATGTCAGTGTCACTGCAGTGCTGAGAATGATCCACCACCTAAATAATTCCTACACTGTAGTGGTCCTGGGAGAGTCCTGACCATTGAAGAACAGGGTGAAAGCAGGTTAACAAAGCATGTAGAGAAACAGATGGACTACAGTCAGTAATTGTAGAACTACAAAGTGTTTCTATATGGTAAGTGGAGCTGATAAAATGGACAGTGAGTGTAGAAACAAGGAGGTGGTTTTAGTGTTATGGCTGATCAGTGTATATATATATATACTGTATCATAAGCTGGTCATAAAATTAGAATATCATGAAAAAGTTGATTTATTTCAGTAATTCCATTCAAAAAGTGAACCTTGTATATTATATTCATTCATTACACACAGACTGATATATTTCAAATGTTTATTTCTTTTAATGTTGATGATTATAACTGACAACTAATGAAAACCCCAAATTCAGTATCTCAGAAAATTAGAATATTACTTAAGACCAATACAAAAAAAGGATTTTTAGAAATGTTGGCCAACTGAAAAGTATCAACATGAAAAGTATGAGCATGTACAGCACTCAATACTTAGTTGGGGCTCCTTTTGCCTGGATTACTGCAGCAATGCGGCGTGGCATGGAGTCCATCAGTCTGTGGCACTGCTCAGGTGTTATGAGAGCCCAGGTTGCTCTGATAGTTACTTCTGAATTGTTGGGTCTGGCGTATCGCATCTTCCTCTTCACAATACCCCATAGATTTTCTATGGGGTTAAGGTCAGGCGAGTTTGCTGGCCAATTAAGAACAGGGATACCATGGTCCTTAAACCAGGTACTGGTAGCTTTGGCACTGTGTGCAGGTGCCAAGTCCTGTTGGAAAATGAAATCTGCATTTCCATAAAGTTGGTCAGCAGCAGGAAGCATGAAGTGCTCTAAAACTTCCTGGTAGACGGCTGCGTTGACCTTTGACCTCAGAAAACACAGTGGACCAACACCAGCAGATGACATGGCACTCCAAACCATCACTGACTGTGGAAACTTTACACTGGACCTCAAGCAATGTGGATTCTGTGCCTCTCCTCTCTTCCTCCAGACTCTGGGACCTTGATTTCCAAAGGTAATGCAAAATTTACTTTCATCAGAGAACATAACTTTGGACCACTCAGCAGCAGTCCAGTCTTTAACCCAGGCGAGATGCTTCTGATGCTGTCTCTTGTTCAAGAGTGGCTTGACACAAGGAATGCGACAGCTGAAACCCATGTCTTGCATACGCACGTCTGTGCGTGGTGGTTCTTGAAGCACTGACTCCAGCTGCAGTCCACTCTTTGTGAATCTCCCCCACATTTTTGAATGGCTTTTGTTTCACAATCCTCTCCAGGGTGCGGTTATCACTATTGCTTGTACACTTTTTTCTACCACATCTTTTCCTTACCTTCGCCTCTCTATTAATGTGCTTGGACACAGAGCTCTGTGAACAGCCAGCCTCTTTAGCAATGACCTGTTGTGTCTTGCCCTCCTTGTGCAAGGTGTCAATGGTCGTGTTTTGGACAACTGTCAAGTCATCAGTCTTCCCCATGATTGTGTAGCCTACAGAACTAGACTGAGAGACCATTTAAAGGCCTTTGCAGGTGTTTTGAGTTAATTAGCTGATCAGAGTGTGGCACCAGGTGTCTTCAATATTGTACCTTGTCACAATATTCTAATTTTCTGAGATACTGAATTTGGGGTTTTCATTAGTGGTCAGTTATAATCATCAACATTAAAAGAAATAAACATTTTAAATATATCAGTCTGTGTGTAATGAATGAATATAATATACAAGTTTCACTTTTTGAATGGAATTACTGAAATAAATCAACTTTTTCATGATATTCTAATTTTATGACCAGCACCAGTATATGTGTATATATATGTACTGTATGTACTGTATATACGTATATACAGTATATATATACATATACTGGTGTATACATATACTGGTGTATATATACTATATATATATAGTATATATATTTATATGCTATATGGCCTATTATGGCCTTAATTGCCAGGTGCAGCTTTATTTACTGTATTCCCATCACAGCCTTGGCTATACTGTACTAAGTAGGAGTGAGAAGTGAAACTTGTGCAAACCTTAACTCCTCAAGCCTTGTTAATTGCATATCAGAGTACAAACAGAGTTATTTAAAACATGTAAATAAAAGATTACTAATATGCAAAGTGAGTACATATTTAGTAAAACACTCAAATTAATAATTGATAGAATATGTAAGTGATATAATTGAATCAGCTACCACAACAGACAAAAGCAATCTGCTGATCAATAACATATGAATGCACTTTCCCGACCGCACATTAAACATAACTCAAGCTTGAAAAGGTTTATGACCAAAAGTATGTGGACTTGTGACCATGAGCTTGTGGAACATCCTATATTAAAACCATGAAGCTTAATGTCTTTGTTCTTTGGGGTAAAGTCATGCTGCATCAGGAAAGGGCGAAACCACTGAACCTAATCATTTGAGAGGTATCCACATATTTTGGTCATATAGTGTATGAACCCTGGTGTAGGGGTACAGGAGCTTTTATGACATCCTATTCTAAATCCATAAATATTAATATGGAGTTGGTTTCACCTTTACAGCTATAACAGCTTCCACTGTACTAGAAAGGCTTTCTACAAGATTCTTGATTGGGTCTGTGGGAATTTTTGTCCCTTCATCCAGAGGTGCATTTGTGAGGTCAGACAATGATGTTGGACGAGAGGGCCTGGCTCACAGTCTTTATTCTGGTTCATCCCAAAAGTGTTCTATTGAGTTGAGTTCAGGGGTTCTGTGTGGGCCAGTCAAGCTCTTTCACACCAAACTCACTTAACCATGCCGTTATGGACCTTACTTTGTGCAGTAGGGCACAGTCATGCTGGAACAGAAAAGGGCCTTGCCCAAACTGTTCCTACAAATTTTTGAAGCATAACATTGTCCAAGATGTCTTGGTATGATGAAGCATTACGATTCCCCTTCACTGGAATGAAGGTTCTTAGGTCAACCCCTGAAAAACATAGCACTTCTCTTCTCTACCAAATTTTACAGTTGAAACAATGCAGTCAGGTAGATAACATTGTCATTACATGTCATTAGCCTTCGGATTGGGCTTCTTAACTCTCTTTTTGGCACTGACCCCATTTTAAGCATTCCGTTTTCATGACCACACTGCATGACATTTCCTGCCGCAAGTCTTTTCAATGTTGGCATTGTAGTCCACAGAATGTCAACTGCTTAAGCTAATAATAAGTGAATATGATTGTGAGCTCCTAGAAGTAGTTAGTAATTTATTTAAATTTAAATTTAAACTTCATTATTTTTGTATGTCACAGAGAGTCCTGATCCCGGAATGTGGTAAACTTGCTTACTATCAACCTCAGTTTCTCTAACAGTCTCTTGTTTTTGTGTGTTTGTTACAGAGTGGAACATGCAAGAATGCACGCCAAACACAAAGGGCACGAGGCCATGCATGCTGAGATGGTACTCATCCTCATCGTCACTCTTGTTGTTGCCCAGCTCCTCCTGGTTCAGTGGAAACAGAGACATGCTAAATCATACAATGTAAGTACTATTACACTTCTCTCTGTACTCTTTTCTGATGTGCTTTCTGTTCAAATTGGCACAATTACATGCTGTTATTAATAACAAACTGTAGTTAGAGTTCTGCTGTGTCTTTTTTTCTTCTGGTAGGGAATATACAGTCGAGATACTGTCTGAGACCAATCTGAAAAATGATTGTATGCTGGTGCGAATGTCAATGTTGTTATCGGCCGGGTGTCTACACAGGCGTGATTCTCTATTTATAGTTTAAATCTCAGCGACTCTATTGGCCGGACAGGCACAGACATGATTGGCTATAGACAGAACAATTTTCAGTGGTGCTATGGGCCGGCCGAGCATATATATGTACAGTATATACAGTATATACACTGATCAGCCATAACATTAAAACCACCTCCTTGTTTCTACACTCACTGTCCATTTTATCAGCTCCACTTACCATATAGAAGCATTTTGTAGTTCTACAATTACTGACTGTAGTCCATCTGTTTCTGTACATACTTTTTTAGCCTGCTTTCACCCTGTTCTTCAATGGTCAGGACCCCCACAGAGCAGGTATTGTTTAGGTGGTGGATGATTCTCAGCACTGCAGTGACACTGACATGGTGGTGTGTTAGTGTGTGTTGCGCTGGTATGAGTGGATCAGACACAGCAGCACTGCTGGAGTTTTTAAATACCGTGTCCACTCTCTGTCCACTCTATTAGACACTCCTACCTAGTTGGTCCACCTTGTAGATGTAAAGTCAGAGACGATCGCTCATCTATTGCTGCTGTTTGAGTTGGTCATCTTCTAGACCTTCATCAGTGGTCACAGGAAGCTGCCCACAGGGTGCTCTTGGCTGGATATATTTTTGGTTGGTGGACTTTTTTCAGTCCAGCAGTGACAGTGATGTGTTTTAAAACTTCAGCAGCATTGCTGTGTCTTATCTACTCATACCAGCACAACACACACTAACACACCACCACCATGTCAGTGTCACTGCAGTGCTGAGAATGATTCACCACATAAATAATTCCTGCTCTGTGGTGGTCCTGTGGGGGTCCTGATCATTGAAAAACAGCATGAAAGGGGGCTAACAAAGCATGCAGAGAAACAGATGGACTGCAGTCAGTAATTGTAGAACTACAAAGTGCTTCTATATGGTAAGTGGAGCTGATAAAATGGACAATGTGTGTAGAAACATGAAGGTGGTTTTAATGTTATGGCTGATCTGTGTATATAGACAGTTGTAGCCTAGTGATTAGGGTACTGCACTAGTAATCAGAAGGTCACTGATTCAAGCCCTTGAGCAAGGCCCTTATCCCTCAATTGCTTAGACAAAATACTGTCACAAGTTGCTTTGGATTGAAGTGTCTGCTAAATGCCGAAAATGTAAATATATTTGGTGAATAATGGTTGATAAATATTTTAAAAGATCATATTTCTCTTTTATGTATTGTAAGACATGAGTTTAAGGTCATTTGGTATCATCAATGCTTATTTACAGGGTGCTCACAGGTTGAAAACTGCCTTTTAGGTGTTGTTTAGATGGGATGATTTTCACTCCACTCCTGAAGGCACGCTGTCCTGCAGAGTTTTAAACACTATCTACCACTGTGACATGAAATCAGCTCTCAAGCGCTAAATCAACAAGTTGGATTTAGTGTGCACAGAATTTAAAATTTACTAAGACAGTGAGTGTCCAGTCCAGGGCTCTTGACCTAGTATAAATAAAAGGTGGTAATCACTTGAACCTATACATGCCTTACCTCTAGAGGGAGCGCTTACGTTTCTGAGTTACACTAAAGATTCATGTTGCACTGATTATTGACCCCATGATGACTAAGTACTACTGTTACACCCAGGAACGTGGGCAGATGTTTTGGGAGGGGAGGGATGGTGGGGGGTGGGGTGTTGTAAACGAAATTTAGTTGACTCACTGCAATGAAAAGTAGCCTTTTAATTAATTAATTTTATCAACCTCCTCTTCCTGGTCAGGGTTGTAATGGGTCCGCTTCATTTGGAAACACTGAGCTGGCTCTTTCTCCTCAGACATAGTCAAACTCGTCTGCTGGGATTCAAGCCTGTAATAGACCGCTGTTCCTAAATGAACAAACTTCATGTGCTTCTGCATGCTCACACAAACACAGCACCTACTGTGGCTTTTAATGTAAGCAGGGCCGTGGTTGCATACTGGGTAAGCACTGGACTAGTGATTAAATGGTTACTGGTTCCAGCCAAACCAGGGGCCACTAAGCAAGGCCCTCAACTCTTAATTACTTGCATTAAATTTAGTCACAATAGTAAGTTGCTCTGGATAAAAGCATGTACTAAATGGTGTAAATGTAAATGGTATATGCATTCTGTCCTGAGTGTTATTGTGTGTTTATTTAGATTGTGGTGCTTTACAACCACTTTAGTCAACATCTCAGCTGAGCTGGAGGCTTGGGTCCCAATTCACATTCTATTTGCTATCCAGTGTGCTCCAATCAGTTACTTCACTATTAATAAACAAGTAGTTCAACAACCACTTAAAAAATTAGTTGGATATTTGAGACACAGCTGCTCCCTCTCTGCTTTGTGGTTATTGGTTATACAGTGGGGCCAAAAAGTATTTAGTCAGCCACTGATTGTGCAGGTTCTCCTACTTAGAAAGATGAGAGAGGTCTGTAATTTTCATCATAGGTACACTTCAACTATGAGAGACAAAATGAGAAAAAAAAATCCAGGAAATCACATTGTAGGATTCTTAAAGAATTCTTTTGTAAATTATGGTGGAAAATAAGTATTTGGTCAATAACAAAAGTTCAACTCAATACTTTGTAACATAACCTTTGTTGGCAATGACAGAGGTCAAACGTTTCCTGTAAGTCTTCACCAGGTTTGCACACACTGTAGCTGGTATTTTGGCCCATTCCTCCATGCAGATCTCCTCTAGAGCAGTGATGTTTTGGGGCTGTCGCTGGGCAACACGGACTCCACAAATTTTCTATGGGGTTGAGGTCTGGAGACTGGCTAGGCCACTCCAGGACCTTGAAATGCTTTTTACGGAGCCACTCCTTCGTTGCCCGAGCGGTGTGTTTGGGATCATTGTCATGCTGGAAGACCCAGCCACGTTCCATCTTCAATGCTCTCACTGATGGAAGGAGGTTTTGGCTTAAAATCTCACGATACATGGCCCCGTTCATTCTTCCCTTAACACGGATCAGTCGTCCTGTCCCCTTTGCAGAAAAACAGCCCCAAAGCATGATGTTTCCACCCCCATGCTTCACAGTAGGTATGGTGTTCTTGGGTTCTTCTTCTTCCTCCAAACACGACAAGTTAAGTTTTTACCAAAAAGTTCCATTTTGGTTTCATCTGACCACATGATATTCTCCCAATCCTCTTCTGGATCATCCATATGCTCTCTGGCAAACTTCAGACGGGCCTGGACATGTATTGGCTTAAGCAGGGGGACACGCCTGGCACTGCAGGATTTGAGTCCCTCTCGGCGTAGTGTGTTACTGATGGTAGCCTTTGTTACTTTGGTCCCAGCTCTCTGCAGGTCATTCATCAGGTCCCTCCGTGTACTTCTGGGATTTTTGCTCACCGTTCTCATGGTCATTTTGACCCCACAGGATGAGATCTTGACCCCAAGGGAGATTATCAATGGTCTTGTATGTCTTCCATTTTCTTACAATTGCTCCCACAGTTGATTTATTCACACCAACCTGCTTGCCTATTGTAGATTCACTCTTCCCAGCCTGGTGCAGGCTCTTTGGTCTTGGCCATGGTTGAGTTTGGAGTCTGACTGTTTGAGGCTGTGGACAGGTGTCTTTTATACAGATAACGAGGTCAAACAGGTGCCATTAATACAGGTAACGAGTGGAGGACAGAAGAGCTTCTTAAAGAAGAAGTTACAGGTCTGTGAGAGCCAGAAATCTTGCTTGTTTGTTATTGACCAAATACTTATTTTCCACCATAATTTACAAATAAATTCTTTAAAAATCCTACAATGTGATTTCCTAAAAAAATTTTTCTCATTCTGTCTCTCATAGTTGAAGTGTACCTATGATGAAAATTACAGACCTCTCTCATCTTTCTAAGTAGGAGAACTTGCACAATCAGTGGCTGACCAAATACTTTTTGACCCCACTGTAAATAATTCATTCATTCTATGATGTGCTCCTCTAAAAAAGTTATCATCCTTGTTTATTGAGAGCTCACTGACAATGCAGGCTGTTCGGACAACCTCCTCACCCCCCATATTGAATTGAGATCATCCAATGGCCATACACAGTTTGCTAAGAATCAGCCTTGTATTATGATGCTCCAGCCTATCTTTACCATTCTGATTTTTTTTTTATATCTTTTTGCTTTCGTCTAAACATAAATTCTGATTTGGCTGAATGCTTGTGTTCAAAATGTAGATGCTCATCTGTGTGTTTTCTTTTAGCATTTGTTAACTGTGGAATTGTTGTTCCTGCGGTTTTTAGATTATGCTGCATCTCTAAGTGAAACCTGACTATTCTCTTACATTTATAGCCTTTTTCCAGTCAAGTGCTTTATCATTTATTTCTGAAAACTGTAAAGGAAAGATCACATGTTTACCAGAATGTTTAAACCAGGAAGAAGGTTAACTAACTGCTTACATGAATAAGCAAAATGTATTTAGGTAGTTTCCTTTTAGGTCTATGACTGTAAAAGAGGTGTCAGACTGGTAGTAACTCCAGACTGTTACAGTCATGTTGAAATGGGTTTGTGGCTGTATACATTTTCAGTTTACTGTGGCTTTTATAAATATGCACAGTCAGGGTCCTTTTAGAAATTCTACAGTAGTTAGAGATCAGGTCATTCCAGTTCTCATGCTTGATATTGAAATGTGTTTATTAAAGTTAGGCTGTCATTATGTTATGGTGAACAGGTTCATTTTAATATAGACAAATCTAACCTTGATTTTTGATTATTTAATTTGGTATTGAAATCAGGCATGTGTATTTGCAGAAGTGGAAAGGGTAGCCAACAACCTTGGCTTATAATAGTATTAATTTGTAGTGTTAGGGCAAAGATATTGTGTGTCTTCATTAGCAGCATATACTTTTTATAGTATTATTAAATATGTTTCTTTGTTTCTACAAAAAACTACTTTATTCCTAAAGAAAAACACTTTCTAATATAATACTTTTATTTTCTAGTCGTTATTAAATTCTGGGTAAGTCCAGAGAATAACCTAACAACATAAAAATAATGTCAATTTTAAAGATAAAACAAAAAGGCTTTATCAAGTAACATGTCACTGGTGTATAAAATACAGCTGTTTAGATGCAAACACTTTCTATACGTCTCAAAATGTAAATATTAATAGTCACTCAGTAGCGATGTGGAAGAGGTAAAAAGCATGCCAAGATGCATGAAAGCTGTGATGTTTGAGCTGTGAATGTTTAGAAAAATCAGGATTATTTTACCATTCTAATGATTTCTCAAGTCTTCCTAAGTTAACACGTAAGTACTGTAATGTTCTTCAACAATAAATGTATTTTTTTAATTATTCAAGGTCTGAAAACACTGCATCTTTTTTTTATTTTGAATTTTGGTAAAATGTTGTTTTCATTGCCATATATACCATTTCTCAAATAAAAGCAAATGCAAATGCTAAAAGCTTGGTTTAAAATGAATAGGATTTTATTTATAAGCACATTTTAAGTGTTTTGTTTCTGTTTTATAGTTGGTGACCCTCTTTCAAATGTGGGTGGTCCCACTTTACTTCACCACGAAGCTGCACTGGTGGAGGTTCTTGGTGACGTGGACCATCTTCTCAGTGGTCACAGCCTTCATCACCTTCCGAGCCACTCGCAAACCTCTGGACTGCACCACACCGAGGTAATTATGTGCTTAATTGGAATTCTTTAAGCCAGTGGTTCTCAAACTTTTTAGACCAAGTACCACCCATTATCAAACCAAAACTTCCAAGTACCGCCTATGTTTCTCATCACAGAACCACATATGGCACACATTAATTAGGTGTGTGTGTGTATATATATTAGGTAAACTATACGACATCCCCGATATTAATATCAAATATTGCTACCTTGCCTTAAATGTAGGCCTAATTCAAACAACACTTAAACGAGAAAAAAAGATTTATTTCAAAAGGAAAAAGAACTACAGGGAAGAGACATGCTGTGGTTGCATTGCATTAAGTTTCAGAACAATCCTCTCTTGTGCAGAGATGTGCCTGTGTTTGTTTCTGCTTTAAAACATACACGCCATGAAAGAACCAGATTTAACACAATTAAACAAGATTATAGTTTATTTCTCAATTATTTGTCATTATACTACTAGCTCTCTCTGTGTGTGTGTGTGTGTGTGTGTGTGTGTGTGTGTGTCTCGCTCGCTCTCTGTGATGCTGAAAGTGTTTCGGATTTGAATATCGACAATAAACAGCTCTCATTACAATTTACGATTAATTCCCTCTACTGATGTGAAGCTGAATGGGTGGATTACAGTCTAGAACTGCGCAGAAATAAAAGACTCGGTTCCTTTCGTTCATTTCAAAGATCCGTTCAATAGAATCGGATCGTTCGCGAATGACCCATCACTAGTATATCTGCAGTTACTGACCATTTTAGTCAGAGGGGTGCGCGTGTTTAGCGGAGCAGCCTGGTGATGTCAGGAACGAGATCAGTGAGCTTCAAACGCAGATCTGGCTCTGACAAAAGCGAGAGAGCTACTGATAACGTTTGGAAATTTCGAGATGGAAACCGCGAATGTGAAGTATAGACGTAATGAAGTACGGTGGCTGCGTAGCCCCGAATATCTTTAAAAACACATTCGTTTTAATACAATTAAACTGATTTTATTAAAACAGAATTATAAGAATGTGAAATAGATTTTTATTAGTAATTTACACATTTTGTTTAATATTTTTTTATTTATAATTATTAAATTATTTATTTTTTCGGTGCATGTAATTACTTTTCCAAGATTATCTGGCGTACCACAGTTTGAGAACCACTGCTTTAAGCCATTAATGCTTGTTTTAAATCAGTGGCCTCCAGTCTTTTATGCACCATGGACCGGTTTCATATAAGATATGATTTCACAGACCGGCAGGGCATTTAAAATAGAATAACTATAGAATGGAAAATCAGTGTGAATCCTGAGCTTTTTTTATGCAACGAGACACTGCCCTCACCTAGTGGTAATTAGAAACAATAACACTCAAAGAGTGTTGGAAATGTAATTGCTTTTGTAGCGTTCTTTAATTATTTATTCTTTCTGTTCGTCCCAGGAATAAATGACCCACGGACCAGTATTGGTCTGCGGCCCCGTGGTTGGGGAGCACTGTTTTAAATGACCCTCACTAATCAGCAGATTTCACAGACTTGCACATTACAGACACAGACCAAGAGCTTCAACTGTGTTGTTTTTACACTGATCACAGGCAGTATCCTCTGTTAGACCAGAGTCAATACGCACCTTATTTACAGTCTATAATAGAACAGAATTCATTCTAATACAAAATTAATTCATTTACTGTTTTGAGCTCAAGTTTCAGTTCAATTTCCTGCTTGCTCCGTGTATATAAGCATGCTGTTTTTGACTGAAAGTGAGCAACACAGCGGTTCGGTGGGTAGCACTGTCGCCTCACAGCTAGAAGGTCCTGGTTCAGTTCCAAGGTGGAGCGGTCAGTGTCTTTTCTGTGTGAAGTTTGCATGTTCTCCCCGTGTCTGCATGGGTTTCAAAATTGCCTGTGACTGTGTTTGACATTAAACTTCAACTGATAAATCTTGTGTAACCTGTAACTACCAGTCCTGTTATGTATGTAACCAAAGTAAAAATCTTCCTGTTAAAGTGTGGCTCATTCAAACCAGATTTTGGAAAACCTTGCACTGCTGACACCCTTCCGATATCCAGTATACAGGTCCTTCTAAAAAAAATTAGCATATTGTGATAAAGTTCATTATTTTCCATAATGTAATGATAAAAATTAAACTTTCATATATTTTAGATTCATTGCACACCAACTGAAATATTTCAGGTCTTTTATTGTTTTAATACTGATGATTTTGGCATACAGCTCATGAAAACCCAAAATTCCTATCTCAAAAAATTAGCATATTTCATCCGACCAATAAAAGAAAAGTGTTTTTAATACAAAAAAAGTCAACCTTCAAATAATTATGTTCAGTTATGCACTCAATACTTGGTCGGGAATCCTTTTGCAGAAATGACTGCTTCAATGCGGCGTGGCATGGAGGCAATCAGCCTGTGGCACTGCTGAGGTGTTATGGAGGCCCAGGATGCTTCGATAGCGGCCTTAAGCTCATCCAGAGTGTTGGGTCTTGTGTCTCTCAACTTTCTCTTCACAATATCCCACAGATTCTCTATGGGGTTCAGGTCAGGAGAGTTGGCAGGCCAATTGAGCACAGTAATACCATGGTCAGTAAACCATTCACCAGTGGTTTTGGCACTGTGAGCAGGTGCCAGGTCGTGCTGAAAAATGAAATCTTCATCTCCATAAAGCTTTTCAGCAGATGGAAGCATGAAGTGCTCCAAAATCTCCTGATAGCTAGCTGCATTGACCCTGCCCTTGATAAAACACAGTGGACCAACACCAGCAGCTGACATGGCACCCCAGACCATCACTGACTGTGGGTACTTGACACTGGACTTTTGGCATTTTGGCATTTCCTTCTCCCCAGTCTTCCTCCAGACTCTGGCACCTTGATTTCCGAAAACAGTACTTTGGACCACTGAGCAACAGTCCAGTGCTGCTTCTCTGTAGCCCAGGTCAGGCGCTTCTGCCGCTGTTTCTGGTTCAAAAGTGGCTTGACCTGGGGAATGTGGCACCTGTAGCCCATTTCCTGCACACGCCTGTGCACGGTGGCTCTGGATGTTTCTACTCCAGACTCAGTCCACTGCTTCCGCAGGTCCCCCAAGGTCTGGAATCGGCCCTTCTCCACAATCTTCCTCAGGGTCCGGTCACCTCTTCTCGTTGTGCAGCGTTTTCTGCCACACTTTTTCCTTCCCACAGACTTCCCACTGAGGTGCCTTGATACAGCACTCTGGGAACAGCCTATTCGTTCAGAAATTTCTTTCTGTGTCTTACCCTCGTGCTTGAGGGTGTCAATAATGGCCTTCTGGACAGCAGTCAGGTCGGCAGTCTTACCCATGATTGCAGTTTTGAGTAATGAACCAGGCTGGGAGTTTTTAAAAGCCTCAGGAATCTTTTGCAGGTGTTTAGAGTTAATTCGTTGATTCAGATGATTAGGTTAATAGCTCGTTTAGAGAACCTTTTCATGATATGCTAATTTTTTGAGATAGGAATTTTGGGTTTTCATGAGCTGTATGCCAAAATCATCAGTATTAAAACAATAAAAGACCTGCAATATTTCAGTTGGTGTGCAATGAATCTAAAATATATGAAAGTTTAATTTTTATCATTACATTATGGAAAATAATGAACTTTATCACAATATGCTAATTTTTTGAGAAGGACCTGTAGATTTACGTAGATATCCAAACCAAGTGTGAAACGGACCTTGATCAAACATAAATAAACATCAGTTGTGAACATGTCATCTGAACAACTTGGTTGCAGACAGTTTAGCCGTTTTCACATACGCAAACAAGCCTGTCTGGCACCATGTCAGAACCTGCTGGGAATTTTGTCTAGAATTCACACAGTATGTTAAAAATAACATCCAATTAGCAGCAGCTTTACAGCAGAAACACTTTGTGGAATGACTTCAGAGGAACAATAATAATAGTCATTGATTGTCACCAACCTTCAAACTGAAACAGAAAACCACATCTGATGTACAGTGGGGCCAAAAAGTATTTGGTCAGCCACTGATTGTGCAAGTTCTCCTACTTAGAAAGATGAGAGAGGTCTGTAATTTTCATCATAGGTACACTTCAACTATGAGAGATAAAATCCAGAAAATCACATTGTAGGATTTTTAAAGAATTTATTTGTAAATGATGGTGGAAAATAAGTATTTGGTCAATAACAAAAGTTCAACTCAATACTTTGTAACATAACCTTTGTTGGCAATGACAGAGGTCAAACGTTTCCTGTAAGTCTTCACCAGGTTTGCACACACTGTAGCTGGTATTTTGGCCCATTCCTCCATGCAGATCTCCTCTAGAGCAGTGATGTTTTGGGGCTGTCGCTGGGCAACACGGACTCCACATATTTTCTATGGGGTTGAGGTCTGGAGACTGGCTAGGCCACTCCAGGACCTTGAAATGCTTTTTACGGAGCCACTCCTTCGTTTCCCGAGCGGTGTGTTTGGGATCATTGTCATGCTGGAAGACCCAGCCACGTTCCATCTTCAATGCTCTCACTGATGGAAGGAGGAGGTTTTGGCTTAAAATCTCACGATACATGGCCCCGTTCATTCTTCCCTTAACACGGATCAGTCGTCCTGTCCCCTTTGCAGAAAAACAGCCCCAAAGCATGATGTTTCCACCCCCATGCTTCACAGTAGGTATGGTGTTTACTCCATTCTTCTTCCTAACAAACACGACGAGTTGAGTTTTTACCAAAAAGTTCCATTTTGGTTTCATCTGACCACATGATATTCTCCCAATCCTCTTCTGGATCATCCATATGCTCTCTGGCAAACTTCAGACGGGCCTGGACATGTATTGGCTTAAGCAGGGGGACACGCCTGGCACTGCAGGATTTGAGTCCCTCTCGGCGTAGTGTGTTACTGATGGTAGCCTTTGTTACTTTGGTCCCAGCTCTCTGCAGGTCATTCATCAGGTCCCTCCGTGTAGTTCTGGGATTTTTGCTCACCGTTCTCATGATCATTTTGACCCCACAGGATGAGATCTTGCGTGGGGCCCCAGATCGAGGGAGATTATCAATGGTCTTGTATGTCTTCCATTTTCTTACAATTGCTCCCACAGTTGATTTATTCACACCAACCTGCTTGCCTATTGTAGATTCACTCTTCCCAGCCTGGTGCAGCCTGGTGTCCTTCGACAGCTCTTTGGTCTTGGCCATGGTTGAGTTTGGAGTCTGACTGTTTGAGGCTGTGGACAGGTGTCTTTTATACAGATAACAATGTCAAACAGGTGCCATTAATACAGGTAACGAGTGGAGGACAGAAGAGCTTCTTAAAGAAGAAGTTACAGGTCTGTGAGAGCCAGAAATCTTGCTTGTTTGTTATTGACCAAATACTTATTTTCCACCATAATTTACAAATAAATTCTTTTAAAATCCTACAATGTGATTTCCTGGATTTTTTCTCATTTTGTCTCTCATAGTTGAAGTGTACCTATGATGAAAATTACAGACCTCTCTCATCTTTCTGAGTAGGAGAACCTGCACAATCAGTGGCTGACTAAAGACTTTTTGGCCCCACTGTATATAGAAACCAAATGGTAACAGGAAAGATGATTAGATTGTTCATTATCTCACTACTCATAATCGTTACAGGCCCACACACAGAATACAATAAGGCACAGTTTAAGTATGTAAACTACTGAAAATTGTGCCTGCGTTGTTTCTCGTAGTTATTGATGTCTAATCAGTTATTATGATAGCCCACTACCACTGAGATCAGGGGTTCAAATCTCAGTAGTGTTATCAGCCGGTCTGCCGCTTGCACGGCTAGTGTCCAAGAGGGTAAAGGTGGCCGAAACAGCCTAACTGTTGGGAGGAGGGTTGTGACAGGTGGGCATCCTGCATTAAAAACTGCATCAGATAAATATGAGTAGTAGCCTAGTGGTTAAGGTACTGGACTAGTAATCAAAGGTCGCTGGTTTAATCCCCATCACTGCCAGGTTGTCACTGTTGGGCCCTTGAACAAGGCCCTTAACCCTCAATTGCTTAGACAATATATTGTCACAGTACTGTAAGTCGCTTTGGATTAAAAAAAGTGTCTGCTAAATGCCGGAAATGTAAATATGAACCAAAACAGTATTGACACCATTACTCATCAAGATGCTAATGTGACAGTGACACCTGTTATCAGGTTAATGCATGTGCAAAAGCAGAGTACACAGAGCCTGGTATGATCCACTGTGCATGTTCTGTAAGAATCACTACTGCCTGGTATAAAGAGGACCAGCTGGCTGCACACGAGTCAATGGAGGTGTGGGCTACCCCTGGTCCTCCACAGCCAACCTGAACATAGTACCACTGAGATCAGTCAATCTCAGTTTGAATCTCAGTAGCGCTACCAGCCGTTCAGCCGCCTGCACAGTTACACAGCCTAACCATTGGGAGGAGGGTTGTGACAGGAAGGGCATCCTGGAAAAAAACCCACGGAGACACGGGGAGAACTTGCAAACTTCACACAGAAAGGACCCGGACCGCCACTCCTGGGGATCGAACCCAGGACCTTCTTGCTGTGAGGTGACAGTGCCACTGCCTGGTAGAAAGAGGACCAGCTGGCTGCACTCGAGTCAACGGAGGTGTGGGCTACCCCTGACCCTCCACTGCCATCATAAGCACAGCATGTGGCTGAGGTCACAAATGCAACGGGAAAAATGCCTAAACTGGGAGAACCAAAACTCCAAATGATTAACCAGTACATCTTTAAGAAAGGTTCTATCCAATACTATAATTATTATAACTATAATTAGCCTTGCCCATGGGACTAGTATCATTTCGTATACACTTTACCCATCAGGCATTATCTTTATTTTCTGTAGTGATCAAATCAAAAGTGCAAGTTTAACGTATTTTGTTTAATTCTTTTTTATTTATTTATTTATTTTTTTCCACTTTTTCCCCCCAATTTTCTCCCCTAATCTAGTCATGTCCAATTACCCTGAGTGCGTCCTCTGAGCCACCTGAGCGGCTTGTTTGTAATTCTATTTTATTGCATATGGTCTCACATGTAAATACAGAAGTGCAGTTAGGACATCAACTCTTATCTAAAGTCACATTTTCTCTGAACTGCTTTTGTCAACAATGGAATGAGTGTCAACATGTCTGACACATTCTTCCAGTCACACGTTCAGAGTTCACCATTAGTCACTTTGTAAACATGATCTTGACACATTTGTTAAAGGTACTTTTCTGTGGGTTTCCACCCACGGTGCGGCACGGTGACTAAGTGGGTAGCACTGTCGCCTCACATCAAGAAGGCCATGGGTTCGCTCCCCAGGTGGGGCGGTCCGGGTCCTTTCTGTGTGGAGTTTGCATGTTCTCCCCATGTGGTTTTCTCCGGGTTCTCTGGTTTCCTCCTACAGTACAAAGACGTATGTGCAAGTGAGGTGAATTGGAGACACTAAATTGTCCATGACTTGTGAACTGATGAATCTTGTGTAATGAGTAACTAGCCCTCCTGTCATGAATGTGACCAAAGAGTAAAACATGACGTTAAAATCCTAATAAACAAACAATCTACCCCCCCCCCTTGTTCTTTCCTTTCATTTAATCCTGGAATGTATCCCTTATGACCATGAGACAACAGATCCTAACAGCAAAGATCATAAAGAAACTATTCAACAACACAAAAGCTAAAACACTCCTAAAATTCCAGTCAGTAACAAAAGTAAAGCACATGTAATGGACATACATAGTCAACAGACGCACCTTCACTAAATAAAACAGAATAGCGAATAAAATACACATCATAACTTTGCTGCCATCAACATGGCCCAAGGGCAACACTAAACTGAACTTGTTCTTTCCTTCTTCCTCTAGGCTGGTATACAAATGGTTTCTCCTTCTGTACAAGATCAGTTACACAACAGGAATTGTGGGATATTCTGTTGTCATGTTCACCCTCTTTGGCATCAATCTTATATTTAGGTAAGTGATACCAGGAAATGACATTGGTATCTATGAAGATATAATCTCATAAAATACCACTCATAAAATACCACATCAAATGAATCAGCCAGTCGCAAGCATTACAGTGGGGAATGACGGAGCCAGACATTTACTACTTGAGAATAAAGGTTATATTGTTTCTGGTGATTTGGTGCATGGGAACGAAAACTCACTGGCGAGGGACGACAACATTGACTGTATTGAGCTGACACACCAGCACAGGTATTCTGAACTCCCCGGATCTCAGCTCTTCTACCGGACTAAAAAGGGGGCGGGGCCTTAAACATTGTGTACGGACCCTGGTTAGTAGTGTAAGGAAAAAAAGGAAGGACGTCTCTCCGAACTTGCTGAAAATGGTAAATCTTTATTACAAGAAGCAGTAGCAAGATACACGGATGTAACTTGGGATCAGCGGAGCAGGACTGAACATTTAGTGACTGAAGAACACAGTATATATACATTTGAAAATACTGCCTACCATTTAAGCACTTCCTGGGAAGGATGTGTATTTCCAAAAGCAGTGCAGACAAGATGGAACTGTCACCTCAGTTCTACTTGATCTAATTGTCTTTAATCACTTTCATGTCTAGGCCAGTTCCCTCTGTCTGTGATGGTTGTTGATCATCCATTATAATAATCCCTTTAAGTTGGTTAGAACTTGTAAGAGCTGTCTTTGCTCTTCCTGTTTCACATGCTAAATAAGGCAGATGGTCTCCCTAACTTTGGGGAGAGACACCCTGGTTCAGAACTTGATTATGATAATAATGCCATTGAGTGCAGCTAGGTAAAACCAGTCACAATTGGGTCCATGCTGTAATTCTTACAGTAGCCTGAGGCACCTGATCTGTACAGAAGTGGAAGAACACGTAGATCAGTGTGTGACTCTCGGTGCGCGAAACTAGCCTCACATGGCGAATCCATCGATGTATGGTCGAATAAGAAGTGGTCGATGAACTGCGCATGCATCGGAAGTAACGTGTCAGGCAAATATACCCTCCTCGGACGTGATTTGGGTCTCCAGCAGTGGAAGCCAAACTGACCATGGCAAAAAAAGAGGAGCAAATGCATAGATAAAATAGCAAAAACATTTGCTCTTCATTTGTTATAATTACTCACTATGTAGCACCGATGATGCGCTTTGGGACACAAGTCCGTATATGTAAAAATCCTCCCACAGCTATAACAGCCTCCACTCTTTAGGAAGGCCAACTACAAGAGTTTGGATTCAGTCAAAAGCGCATTTGTGGCGCCCAGGTGGCACAGCGAGATATTACGCTAGCGCACCATCACCGAGTTTCTGAACTCCTCGGTTTGAAACTCGGTGTTGCCACCGGTCGGCTGGGCATTATCTGGCGGGCATAATTGGCAGTGCCTGCAGCAGATACTAATTGGCCACCGTATCTGCAGGGTGGGGGTCAGACTATGTGTGCGTGGGTGGGTAGGTTTTTATACGCTGTGTAAGGACCCTGATTGGCGGAAGAGACGCCTGTGCAGAAAGCAGGGGCGAGAAGAGGAGGGCTGTACACGTGTCGGAGGAGGCGTATACAGCAACATGCTCTCCTTGGATGCAATCTGGTATCTCTCAGCAGCAGAAGACAAAATTGAGTGCACTAAATCGGAAGGAAAATGGGGGGAAGATGCATTAAAAAAAAGTGCATTTGTAAGGCCTGCCTTAAAATCATAGCTTTCATTAATCCCAAAAGTGTTTAGTTGGGTTTACCTGACTTAAACCTGCATCGTTAAGTATATCATGTACAACTGTTTATGCAGTTATTTTTTTTTATTTATGCATTTTCTCTGAATCTACTTGTATCCAATTACCCAATTTTACCTCTACTGCTGCAGACCCCCAATTGTGACAGAAAAGGGCCGTAACTAACACGGCTACCCTCCAACACATGTACAGTATCTGACCGCTTCCTTTCACCTGCACCAGGCCGGTTTATATAGAGATCCGTATCGCACACAGAGAGTCACAGGCTGATCTCTATTATCCTCTGTCTAAGTAGTCGACCATCCAGCAGAGGTACCACTAGGGTGCCCTGTTATGCAGTTATTTTAAGACTTTTGCAATAGGTTTATTTGACCTTTATTAGTAATCATCAGGTACTGAAGTCATTCATTGTGTGATGTGCAGTTTCAGAGATTCCTGAGTTCTGAGTGTTCTATTGTTATTTCCTTAACAGACATAGGATGTCAAATCAGGAAGTTTTGACAAAAAAAAAACATGTAAGACCATGTAAGCTGAAGCTCAAAATGATACACAGTCCAAGTACTCTTAAGTAACCTGTAGACCTGCCAGCATCTACAGAGTCTATTGTTTATTATTCCTGAGTCACAGTGAGAGTACATTTGTGCACTGATGTGTGTCCATTTAGTTTAAAAAAGCACCTCTGAGGTCATGCACTGATGTTAAAACAAGAAGATCTGACTCACAGTCAGTTTTAATTCATCCCAAAGTGGTTCAGTGGGGTTCATGTGAATGCCCATGATTTTGTTCAACAAGCTTATAGTCAAGTGTCCGCATACTTTTGGCCAAATAAACAGGAAGCTAGGGTGTTGCAGTGGTCTATTACGCCAGACCGCCACTCAAACCCAGATCTCAGCTGTGCTATCGGCCAGTGAGTGAACGGAATAGTGTTTTCCTGCCTAGTGTTTGGTGGCACACCTTAAACCCACTTCAACTCGGATCATAATCCAGTTGGTTTGAGCTTAAGATCACTGACCTTTGACTGGGCATTTTTCTTTAGGATTAAAATATCCTAAATCCCTAACATTAAAACCGCCTCCTTGTTCATTCACTCACTGTTCATTTTATCAGCTCCACTTACCATATAGAAGCACTTTGTAGTTCTACAATTACTGACTGTAGTCCACCTGTTTCTCTATATTTCTTTTTAACCTGCTTTCACCCTGTTCTTCAATGGTCAGGACCCCCACAGGACCACCACAGAGCAGGTATTATTTAGGTGGTGGATAATTCTCAGCACTGCAGTGACACTGACATGGTGGTGGTGTGTTAGTGTGTGTTGTGCTGGTATGAGTGGATCAGACACAGCAGCGAAATACCGTGTCCACTCACTGTCCACTCTATTAGACACTCCTACCTAGTTGGTCCACCTTGTAGATATTAAGTCAGAGACGATCGCTCATCTATTGCTGCTGTTCGAGTTGGTCATCTAGACTTTCATCGGTGGTCACAGGATGCGGCCCATGGGGCGCTGTTGGCTGGATATTTTTGGTTGGTGGACTATTCTCAGTCCAGCAGTGACAGTGAGGTGTTTAAAAACTCCAGCAGCGCTGCTGTGTCTTATCCACTCATACCAGCACAACACACACTATCACACCATGACCATGTCTGAGAATTCTCTGCAGTCCACCACCCAAATAATACCTACTCTTTGGTGGTCCTGTGGGGGTCCTGACCATTAAAGAACAGCATGAAAGGGGGCTAACAAAGCATGCAGAGAAACAGATGGACTACAGTCAGTAATTGTAGAACTATGAAGTGCTCCTATATGGTAAGTGGAGCTGATAAAATGAACAGTGAGTGTAGAAACAAGGAGGTGGTTTTAATGTTTTGGCTGAACAGTGTATGACTTGGTAATCTTTCTGTGGAATGTTTTTTTTAGCTTTAGAACAGATGTGATGGATCTCACGTCTTCCAAATAGTTTCATTTTTGACTAATGAGTCAACAGCACCCTATCTGGGTTACTTCCTGAATTATGACTGCACCGGTTATGATCTAAGTGGTGCTATCGGCAGGTGAGTGAATGGAACGGTGTTTTCCTGCCCAGTGTTTGGTGGCACACCTTAAACCCACTGCAACTCAGATCAGAAAATACATTAATTATTAACAAGGAAATTATCTTTCATGGGTTTTGGTACTTTGGTTTTTTTTTTTTCACTTCCTTCTATTGTTTTAATTAGAATAAAGCCAGAAGACTCCATGGATTTTGGCGTTTCCATGCTCTTTTATGGCCTCTATTATGGAGTTCTGGGCAGAGACTTTGCTGAGATGTGTGCAGACTTTATGGCTTCTACAGTAGGGGTAAGTGCTAAAGTAATGACTAATACTATATGCTGCTTGCTTATGGGAGTCTTTTGTTTATCCAATGTCTTATGAACACTTCTGTTTCTGTGTTGTGGCCAGTATTACAGTGCGTCAGGGATGCCCACCAAACACCTGTCTGACAGCATCTGTGCTGTGTGTGGCCAGCCCATCCTGGTGAACGTGGATGAGGAGGGAATCATGGAAAATACCTACAGGCTCTCCTGCAACCATGTGTATCCTTAAACACTAACACAGCATGAATTAAGAATGAAGTGATGTGGGCCATACTGCATACAAAGGGCCATCCAAGGCTCAATGTCACCCCCCCCCCCCCCCTTCCTTTCTGGATGCCGGGCCAGGTCTGGGGCTCTGCTGAGACTCAAACTTTCTAGTTCAAACGCTCCATAGTGGTATTCTAGAGCAGGGTTTTTCAAGTGACCCACATTTGGTCCATGAATTTGTCCGCGACCCAGGCAACACAAACTGTGCATCAAAACAAAACACAAAACAAACTATACTTAATTAATACAAATGGTGGCAATCTGGTCCCACTTTGGTTTACAAGATGTATTGTAAAGCCTCAACAATGGGGGTTTGTGTACAAGTTTATTTTCTGTTTATGTGCCTGTTAAAATTTGTTTATTTAATTATTATTATTTTTCTCTGTGACCTGTTTGGAAAACTCTGGGTCTGTTCGAAAACCTAGTGAGCTGCCTTGCCGTCTACTGCCCACCTAGGCAGCTGCCTAAGTAAAGAGGATTCTGATAAGTCATCAAACTTCTGATAGAGGTTATTCAGACATACTACTTAGATGGTGATTACGTCACTCCAGCACAAGCAACCCTGATTGGATAAGCGGTTAAGACAGTGAGTGAGTGAGAGTTTTTGCTAACTAAGCTAATAGCCTCAGGCTATTCAAACCAATGGGCTAAGGCGGCACAATCCGCTAGCATGCCAGCTAACATCTTCCTCCGTGTACCGAAAACGGTTAAATTGTCCCTAACAAGCCCGGGTTTCCACATATGTGACACCTTCATACAAATTAAAAATCAATGAGAATTCATTTACATTTGAAAAGAACTTTGTTTGTTGCTTCGCATTTGTCCGCCATATTTGTAATTTTTTGTGGGAAAAGTTGTGCTGCACTGAATGCTGGAATTGCCCTCACTGCTAAGGAAGCATCGGACGCTCCCTCATTATTCAGGCAGTTTATTGCTTTGAAATAAGGCAGCATTTTAAGGTATCTACAATTCGAACAGACTTCTTCCCAGGAAGATGTGAAATCCTGTCTATGTAGAGAGCTCACTAGGTTTTCGAACAGACCCCCTGTTCTAGAGCATTAGACTGCTTCGCCATCTGAGTGACCTAGATGCACTTGTTGGTTGCACATCAGACTTTACATTTACATTTTCGGCATTTAGCAGACGCCTTTATCCAAAGCGACTTACATTACAGTTACAGTATACAGTCTGAGCAATTGAGGGCTAAGGGCCTTGCTCAAGGGCCCAACAGCAGCAGCAACCTGGCAGTGGTGGGGCTTAAACCAATGACCTTCTGATTACTAGTCTGGTACCTTAACCACTAAGCTACGACTTGCCTACAAACATTAGGCATACAGTGCATTTGGGAATTTGGAATATTACCTACCATTCTTTGAACAATTGCCTTTAATTAGTCACATTAGAGGGCTTTCGAGCATTAACCATCTACTGGGTTAAGGTCAGGGCCTTGACTAGACAACTTGAAAATTTCGCCTCGGACTTGCTTGTGTGCTTTGGTCTTTTTGCATAACCCAGTTGGTTTGTGCTTAAGATCACTGACCTATGACTGGGCATTTTTCATTAGAAATAATATTGTTAAAAAGGAGAAGTCATAGTTTTTTTATTTTTTTTTTACTATGGCACATCTGTCATACAACCTCCATCATATATGACATGGTCTAATCTTTCTGTGAAAGTACTCCATCTGGGTTACTTCCTGAATAAACCTTTTAAGGAACTTTGATAAGCCGACCACTTCTGTAAAGCACTGTTATAGGTTTTCTTAATTTAGAGATATTACCATTCACTGTGGTGCACTGGAGTGTCAGCGCTTTAGAAATGGCTTTGAATCTCTAAGGTGTTATATAGTTCAATACCTTTTTACCAACTTTTGATTTTTATTTTTCATTTAAGTGAGGTTTAGATTAAACAGAACTAGCAGTTAGCAAGCCTGAGTGTGTGTGGTGTAGTTTAAGCTTATTATCAGTTGACTTTTTTTACAATTATTATTGAAATGATAATTTAACTGAATTGTTTTTGGCTTGTCCTATTTTAATTGAATATTATTAATAAATGAAGTATCTATCTATATTTAGTTCTAAGCTCAAAAGCAGTTAAATGCCACAAATGTGCTAGAATAAAAGAAATCAGGCATGGGGCAAATACTTTTTATTTTAATGTATGCCATTAAAAAGTAAAAAAAACCTGGTGCAACGTGATATTCTGCTAGCACACCAGCGCAGAGATCCTGAACTACACTGTTTGAAAATCGGTGTTGCCACCGGTCAGCTGGGCGCCATCTAGTGGGCATAATTGGTAGTGCCTGCAGCAGACAAGGTTCTGCTAGGGCGGGTTGACCGGACTATGTGGGTGGGGTCTTGAAACGTTGTGTAAGGACCCTAATTGGCAGATACCGAGGTGCCTGTGCAGAGTGCATAGGTGGAAAGGGGTTCCTCTAAGGGCTGCGCATGGGTCGGAGGAGGCGTGAGCTGCAATATACCCACCTCGACTGCAGTCGGGGATCCCCCAGTAGTGAAAGACAAACTGACTACACTAAATTGGGAGAAAATGGGAGAAAATGCATTAAAAAAAAGTAAAAACCGTTACCCCGTTATTGGTTCAAATTTCAGCTGTGTTGTCAGCCAGCTGGTCGTCAAAACAGACATGTATTGCTATGTCTTGGAGGGGGTGGCTCGGTGGGTAGCACAGGGATGGCTGTCTACCCAGACATGACCCAGACGTGATTTGCTATGTCTTGGAGAGGTGGCTAAAGCCCTGGGAAGAATTGGCGCTCTGTCCAGGGCATTCCTGTCCTGCGCCTAGTGGAACCGGACATGCCGCAGTCTTGAAGAGTATAAAGCATTTGATAAAAATGAAATGAAAAAAAACAACACATTTCATTCCAAAACTGTTAACCTCTCTGATCCCCTCTTTCTAGAAAATTCCACAGGATTAAGTTTATGTCTGTTGGGGTTTGTGCCCATTTAATCAAAAGAGCATTTGTAAAATCAGTCACTGATGCTGTACGAGAAGGTCTGGCTTGAAATATGTTGTCCAAAGTTAAGGTCCGGGCTCACCACGTGTGCATTGGCAACCAGTTTCTTTTGTATTCTACTCTACTGTTATATAAACCAGTATAAAGTGTACCATGGTAATGGCAAATAAAAAAGAGGAACTATTTTTCCACTTCCCATGTGTCATGCTCACGTGTAACCAAATGTTTCAGTGCATTCATGTTAAAGTTCATTTGTCCATGTTTGGAACATGGACATGTAGTTACTGCTCTATGTCACGTCTACATCAGTGCTGTACGCATTTCTGTTTTTAGATCAGTTCCATATTTATTGTTGAGATGGAGTTTTTTGTTTGTTTGGATTTATTTGTGCCATGACATCACACATGGTGCAACTAGTAATTTGATAGATTCATTATTAAGCTACTGATAAAACACACGCTTTGAAATATGTATACTAATGTCTTAATATCTGCATGTTTGTTCTTCATGGTCAGTGTTTCTTCCTTAACCTGTTTCTTCCAGATTTCATGAATTTTGCATACGCGGGTGGTGCATTGTGGGCAAGAAGCAGACATGCCCATACTGCAAAGAAAAAGTGGACCTCAAGAGGATGTTCAGTAATCCGTATCCTTTGTTTATTCTTATGTGTGTTTATGGAGGGCTTTTTAATGTACCTGAGAGCCTCAATGCTAAAATGAAGTCAGTGGGTTGAGAGTAAGCCTCATTAACATTTATATTATGATTTTTTTTGTACCACCATTGTATCGCAGTGGCCCAGTACCCTAACCAACAATTTACTGGATAAGTGTTGTGCGAAATCACCAAAGACTTAAAATGTTAATATATTTTACATGGCAGGTTTTCTTTTTTTCAGTTAGTTTATTTAGTGACAGGGTCCTCATAGCTGTAATGGCAACAGCCTGTGTTCGGGTATATGCTTGTTTGGTCAGTGCTTTTAGTGTCTCAACCTTCCTCTTTTCATTGTCTTGGGACTGGCTATGGTGAAGTTACATGGCAGTTTACCAGTCTTATGTGTACCAGTGTAACAGACCTAGTACAATTGTTGTTCACTTAAAACAGCTGTAAATGTCATCAAATAAATGTAAATAATATTAATAAGAATTGTAAGTTGGGGGACTTGGGTGGTATGGTGGTAAAACACGCTAGCACACCAGAGCTGCCATGTTGATCTCTCGAGTTCGAATCTCAGCTTTGCTACTGACAGGTGCCCATACAGACCACGATTGGCTTGTCTTATAGTGGGAGTGTCAGAGGGAATTCCTCATGACTGCTGCAATTATGACTTGATGGCGCCTGCACAATGAGACATGGGGTAATGGAGATAAGTGCGTGACTCTCCATTCGTGATATGGATTGCGTACAGATGTGTTAGTCATCATGGCCCTTCTCGGTCAGGAGTAGAGGTCAACAGCAGCTGAGGAAGCGAAATGTGATTGGGGATTGGATATGACTGGTTAGAAGAAAAAATGAGGAAAATGCATAAAAATGAATTGTATTTTGGGTACTTGGGTGGTGCAGCAGTCTAATGCACTAGCTCACTACTACAAAGTGTTCGAACTCATGAGAGAGCCACCGGCCTGGCTGGCCATTCTCACAAACACAATTGGCCGTGTTTGAGGAAGGAAATGTTGGACAGGGTCTCTTCCTGCTGCCGCTACAAGATGTGATCTCTGGGACTGGTCCAGGCACTTTACGGGACTCTCTGTAAGCAGGCCACAAGACTGGCCGGTGATAAAAAGCAGCTACAGATTGGACACGGAGGTGTCGGAGGTGGCATGTGGTCATTCTACTCTCCTTGATTAGATCAGGGATTGTGGAGGTGGAAATAAACAGGAATTAAAAATGACTAGATTCGATGATGGGGGAGGCGGGGGGTGGAATGTACCACATGACATCCCAAACACTGTCTTATGAAGCCAGCACACAGCCTGGTCATTATGAGTAAAGGTAAGTTGGTATTTATGTAGGATTGAAAGTAAAAGGGCTCCATTCTGTCCCCTGTTTTGTGTACAGAGAACTAAATACTGGAAGGTCACACTAGTTTCCTTTTAGTAGTGGCTGCACTTACAGGAAACCTTTAGTTACTTTGGTGAACTGTGAGTAAAGTTTGTTGTGTTGCCATTCAGGGAAAAACCAAATTTCAGTCTTATTTAAGGTAGTGTGGTGTGTATAGCACTAAATAGAAATATACAACAAGTAGTTTCAGTAAACAGAGAAAGAATATTTATTTAAATATTTTCTTTGGGATTTCAGTCTGGAGATTGAAAAGGTCATTTCAGGATATTCCAGGACTGATATTTAAGGTCAATTATCACGAAGATTCAGTTTCACCACAGATGACATAACTGTTTATACATCTGTGAATCCATGATGCCAGTCACACGGTCAGTATTGCCAGTTCCTACAGAAGAAAAACGTCCCATATTATTACTGATCTACTTCAATGACTGACCACGAGTATAGTGTTCTTCAGGTCATAAGCCTTGCCTTTCTTGCACCACTGAATCCCCTGATTCATATGGCCAGACAGTTTTTTTCAGTTTTTATTTGTCACTCCAAAGAACAGGGACGTTGTAGCTTAGTGGTTAAGGTACTGGACTAGTAGTCAGAAGGTCGCTGGTTCAAGCCCAACCACTGCCAGGTTGCTGCTGTTGGGCACTTGAGCAAGGCCCTTGACCCTCAATTGCTCAGACAGTATACTACCACACTACTGTAAGTCGCTTTGGATAAAGGTGTCTGCTAAATGCCGGAAATGTGAATGTAACTGTGTCCCAGACCTCTGCAGTGATCTTTTAATGATTTCCACTGACCCATTTGTCCCAGATTGTTAAGCCCTCTGTGTGAAATGTTGGTCTTTATCCCACGGCCAAGCACGTAAGCTGCAGCACCATAAGTCTGGAACTTCCCAACAACACTCTCAAATGGTGTCTCAATGAATGTTCAAGGTCTTGGAAACTTTGTTATATCCCATGCCCTTTTGATCCTCTGTCAGCTTTCATGACGGCTTCTTAGTTTTCACCGTTGTGCAACACACCTTGAACACTTACATCTCTGAGTGGTGTTAATATAACACATCACAGCTGAAGCAAATTAAAGGTAGTTATTGAGTTACCAATGTTGTAATCATGTTTAGGTAGCACTGTCGCCTCACAGCAAGAAGGTCCTGGGTTCGATCCCAAGGTGGGGTGGTCCAGGCCCTTTCTGTGTGGAGTTTGCACACCTAATTTCTATTTCTTAAGAGTTCTTAATGTACATGGACTAAATGTATCTTTTTCTGTAGGAAATATATCAAAATCTGTTTTTTTTGTCCTTGGCTGATTCTTATTAAAAGTCACGTTAAGTTAAATACATTAATACAGTGCAAAATGCACATTGCTTTATTTATAACGGGCGGCACTGTGGCTCGGTGGGTGACACCGTATCCTCACAGTTAAAAGGTCCCGGGTTCCCAGGTGGAGCAGTCCAGGTCCTTTCTATATAAAGTTTGCATATTCTCTCTGTCTGTGTGAGTTTCCTTCCTACAGTCCAAAGACATGCAAGTGAGGTGAATTGGAGATACTAAATTGTCCATGACTCTGATGTTAAAACAACTTGTGAACTGATGAACCTTGTGTAACAAGTACCTACCGTTTCTGTCATGAATGTAACCAAAGTGTAAAACATGATGTTAAAATACTAACAAACAAAAAAACAAACATATGGTGCTACTCAAAATACAGCATAATTATTATTTTTTATTTACTGAATCATTTCACTTCATTTAAAGCAAAATTCAGCTCAGCTTATCTTTATTTGAATCTCACAATAGAAGTGATATAGCAAAGGGTCTGAATACCTTAATGAATGAAGAGATTTTAGTTTCTAATTTTTAATTATTTTTATTTCATCATCATGGGTATTTCCGTGTGGATTGCTGAGTAGAAATGGCAATTATATTAATTCATGTTCAAGTCCACAGTACACAGTAGGGATGTCCAGATCTGATCTCAAAGATCGAAATCGGGGCAGATCAAGGCATTTTGTAACTGATCGGTATCGGCTTTACTAAGGCCGATCCTAAGCCCGATCCTTTGTTTTACATCAATATGTCCGCTGTGTGGAAATACTTTAAATTGGAAAGCGAAACAAGTCCAACAGTGAAGTGTAATGTCTGCAATGTGAGTGTTTCACGAGGTGGTAGGAGCAGAGCTGCGTTCATTACTGTAGAATTTTACTGTTTATATGGTGTGTGAGTCAAGGATCACACCGGTTTACAAAACAATAACTTTTAATCCGAGAACATACAGCTTTTACGAGTTTACGTGTTACAAGACTGAACGACATCTCAGTATCAAGCACTCTGATTGGCTTAGTTATGTAACCGAGCATCGTAGTGATGCACTTGCTTAATAAAGAAATAAATACACGGTATATTCACAAATTGTCGGGAGCAGAACACTTTATTAACTTCTTCTGTTATAGTTCCGAATAGTGGACAGCTAGAGTCATCGCGTTAGCCAAGCATGCTATTCCATGCATTATGGAAGCCCCAAAGGGTCAAAACACACTCACTTCGCGTAGGAACGTCCATCAAACCATTGTCACAACATTTTGAGTGTTCCAGTTTTACTACTACAACGCTGCACTAAGTTTGTTTACTTTCATTTTGTAAAAATAAAAGAACATTAAGTAATAGCCTGGATGCAGGCAGTTTTTTTTCCCTACAGCACTGCAGAGCTATTCAGTTGTTAAACATATACATTAGATTAATTTGAATAACTGTAATGTACTTGAAGTGTGCACTGTGTGAACAGTATTATCTCGTTCTTATCTAGACAATATCTAGAAAATACAAGTATCGGTTTGAGACTCGGTATCGGATCGGGATCAAAATTAATGATCGGGATCGGGAACAAAAAAACGTGATCGGGACATCCCTAGTACACAGTGTTCAAAAACTTCTGAATAGGTTCTTATACTTCCCTAATCTACTGTACATACATAGTGGGCGACAGTCTAAGACCATTTGTCTTGTATTTAATGTTTTTTTTAGGGCTGTCGAAGTTAACGCGATAATAACGCATTAACGCGATTTCAATTTAACGAGATTAAAAAAAATAGTGCCGTTAACGCAAATTCTAGTTCATGTTGAGACTTGACTGGTAGAACAAACGTTTTAATGTCGGACTTGCCACCGTTTTTCATTTGCGGTTTGTTATCATAATGTAACCGAGCGTTGTAGGGATGCACTTGCATAATAAAGAAATAAATACACGCTATATTCACAAGTTGTCAGGAGCAGAACACTTTTTTTTTACTTATTCTGTTACGGTACCAAATACCGGAAAGCTGAGTCAAGCACGTTAGTCCATGAACTATGGAAGCCCAAAAGGGTCAAAACACACTCACTTCGTGTAGAAACGTCCATCAAACCATTGTCACAATACAACCACAGAAAAGTCTGTTACAATAACTACGCCTTATCCCACCTAAAGCACCGCTGATCTACAATGTTTGCTGATGGAGAAATTTTAACCTACAATCTGACATTTACTGCCTAGTATGTGAGTAAATAAAACTCCCTTACAGTTTTCTCTTGTCCCAGCAGTTTTTAACATAAGTACATATAGCATAAAATGTGTTCACCATTTTAATTGTAACATTTCACTTAAAAATCCTTGTTTTCTATAACATTTACACAGATTTTTTTAAATGCGATTAATCGCGATTAACTATATGAAATTCTGAGATTAATCGCGATTAAATTTTTTAATCGTTTGACAGCCCTAGTTTTTTTATGACAAGTAATAGTCAGTATTACAAATCTGGTAACACTTTGGATCTTTAAAAAATGTAAATTAATTTTAGATTTCTTAGTATTTAGTATGACAGTATATATAATAGGTGAACAGTGGTTGCAAATGTATTACATTAAAAAAGCTTCTTATAAATCACTCAAATTCACATGACCTGAGTTATCTGATCATGTGCTTTAATGGAAAGGATAATTATCCTAAAGTCCTATTTGTTTTCCTTCCTTGTGTGGTAATTTGAATTTACTGTACTTAAGTTATGTTTATGCAAATGATTTCTCATAAAGTCCTGATGGTAAACCCTTATAGATTATCTTACTGTACTTAAGTTATGTTTATGCAAATGATTTCTCATAAAGTCCTGATGGTAAACCCTTATAGATTATCTACTGTTAGAAGATGTGTAGTCATAGTGACTCATCTAAAATTACAAATTTTTTTTTTTTTTTTTTTTTTTTAGATATTTACTGTACATGATGTAAATTTTGCCTATTTTCCCCTAAAGTTGATAAGGAACCAATTTAGTTTTTTTATATTGCATTTTTTTTAATATATTGCATATTTTCAGTGTTTTTTGTATTTGTGTCAACAACCCCATTATTTTACATCAGCCTAAAATATATGTAGTTCCACGGAACCATGGAACGCATTAACAGGTTTCCCATACATCCTTATGAGAAAAAATACCTTTAAACTCAACGTCTTTTAAACTCAACACCACTTCCACTTTACGATATACACTGATCAGCCATAACATCAAAACCACCTCCATTCTATTAGACACTCTTATTAGACACTCCTACCTAGTTGGTTCTTCTTGTAGATGTAAAGTCAGAGACGATCGCTCATCTATTGCTGCTGTTTGAGTTGATCATCTTCTAGACCTTCATCAGTGGTCACAGGACGCTGCCCACGAGGCGCTGTTGGCTGGATATATTTTTGGTGGGTGCAGTATTCTCAGTCCAGCAGTGACTGTGAGGTATTTAAAAAGTCCATCAGCATTGCTGTCTGATCCACTCATAACAGCACAACACACACTAACACACCACCACCATGTCAGTGTCACTGCAGTGCTGAGAATGATTCACCACCTAAATAAAACCTACTTCTATATGGTAAGTGGTGTGTGTAGAAACAAGGAGGTGGTTTTAATGTTATGGCTGATCTGTGTATATTGTGTAACTATATCATTAGACAAACTAGTCTTGGTCCACTTTGGTTCTGTTCCACACAGTGTACTGAAGCAGTAAAAAATGCTTTGACCAGGGAGGCATAAACAGCACTATTATCATCATCATCATTATTATACGATACAATATTTAAGTTTTAACTGCTTTAGGCTTGGGTGCTCTCAAGCTCACATTGTTAAGAATCATGTGATTAACAAGTATGAAGTGTTTAAGTTTCATGTATTCAATGTTGGTGCGTTTGTCTCCTTGACTGACTGTAATAAGATGGGAGCGACCTCACGTGATGTATGGACAGTTACTGGACTGGCTTCGCTATCTTGTAGCCTGGCAGCCGGTGATTATCGGAGTAGTACAGGGCATCAACTATATCTTGGGCCTGGAGTGACCCTGCTGAACCCCTGCTGAGAGAGAGACTTTGCACTCAATCTGCCCAGGCAGGAGTCTTTAGCCTCAAGGATGCTCGGACTGGAACTTACCAAAAGTGTAATGTACTGTATATAAGCACACCCCGTGCTTACCTGTATTTAAAAAAAAAAAAAGAAAAAAAAAAAGAAAGAAATTCTGGCTCTGGACGTGTTTGTAAATGATGTTTTTGAACATTTGAAATGGAAACTTTATTTTGGGCTCATAGTTTACTTTTTTTTTTAATTAATGATTATTGTTTTTAATCATAACCTGTATCTTAACACGTAATTTAAATTGGCTGTAGGTTACAGATTCAAATGAAATAAATCGGCCCGTTCTTTGTCAGTCTTAGTAGTAGAATTTAGTTTTCTAATTATTTATCATAATTATGGTCTGTGGTGTGTGTGCGTGTGTTAATAAAATCTTGGTGAGGACGATACACTTACACACCAGCATCTCTACAGCTCATGTGTTGTTTTTTTGCAGACTCGCATACACATTTACATGTCACTGTGGGTCTGCTTAAGTGGTGATGATGGCTGCTGCTGCTATCTCATTCTGAAAAGTTGGAAAGTTCTGAAAAGGTCTGCTAATAATAACTTTTATTTTAAACTTGTTTCTGTTTTACTTGATTTTGCATGTGGAGTTTTAACTAGCTTTTAAGGTACTTTCTAATACAGTAAACTTCATGACTATAATATTTTGTTGAAGCATTGTATGTGAGCATTTCTTCATTTTATGAGTTATTTGAAAATGATGGTAGTCATATCACCCTTTTTTTTTTGTGCATTTTTCTCAATTTTCCTCCCAATCTAGTTGTATCCAATTACCCGCTTGCATTACACTTTTTCTATACTGATGCTGATCCCCACTCCTGATTGAGGAGAGCAAGACTGACACATGCTCCTCCGACACGTGTGCAGTAGTAGTAGTAGTAGTAGACTGCATCTTTTCCACTGCACAAGGCGAGTTTATATGCAAATCAGCTTTGTGTACGGAGAGCCACACCCTGATCAACGCATTATCTACTCTGTGCAGGGGTCATCAATCAGCCAGCAGAGGTCGTAATTGCATCAGTTATGAGGTCCTGGCTCCGGCTCTCACCCTGTATGAACAGCAGCCAATCGTTGTTCGTCTAGCTGCCCAGCCTACCGGATTTTTGAACTGACGAGTTCAAAATGTCAGCTCTGGTGTGCTAGCGTGTTTTACCGCTGTGCCACCTGAGTGGCCTTATCACACTTTAAAACCTAAAAAATCATATATGAGTTTTCCCACTTGCATTTTGCTTCTTTTCTACTGCTGCTGACCTTCACTCCTGACCAGTGAGGGGCCGTAACTAACAAACTCCCCCCTCCTACATGTGCATTAGGCCAGTGGTCCCCAACCACCGGGCCGCTGACCGGTACCGGTCCGGGGGCTACTTATTACTGGGCCGAACAAAAAGAATGATTAATTAGAGATTGCTAGAAAAGCAGTTTTCACTGCTTCTATTTCGGTTGATACTGTCACCCCTAGGTGGGAGCAGCGTCTCGTTGCGGCGAAAAAAGCTCATTTTACATCGTTTGTGAGCAATATTATTAAATCCTCTCTTCCCTGCCGGTCCGTGAAATTATATCTTATATGAAATACTGGAGCAGTCCCCTCCAGTATTCCCACCCTTTAGACGAGCCAATCACGTATGTTCATAAAGGCACCTGGCCTGCCGGTAGCAGAGCTAATATTTAAACTTGTGAGTTAGAGTGGTCAGCTCTGGTGTGCTGGTGTTTTACCACTGCCTTATTCGGCTAGAAGGTCATGCTTTGATCAAATTTCTTGTCCTTATTTGCTGATCGTCACACCTCAAATAACTGCAGAAGTTAGAGAAATGCTATTTTAGTATTTTTTATTTAAAGGCATGTAGAACAATATTTTCAATAAAAAACAACAAAACCTTGCATATGCGTTTGGCCAGGTTTAACCATAATTAGGTGAGAGGTTTTAAAAGTACTTGCTCCTTGTAAGATCTTTTTAACCATAGATTTAACTGATATTATTTTGAAGTTATACAGTTTTATAATCATATGACATGACTAAACAACTTTGGTTTGTTTTCTGTCAGAATTGTATCAATATTATTGTTAAACTAATCTTCAGGAACTTTTTTTAATTGAAATGAATAAACTTTCTGACACGTGTATTTTTTCTTTGTGCTGTATCAAGGTCTGCAACACATTTCAGCGAAAGACTACTATTAATTTACATTTTAACTGGTGTGTTTTTAAGTAATAAAGTTAATGTTTATTATTTATTTTAAAAAACCCTACAAATTCTTTTTATTCTAATTTAGCATAAATATGAAAGTCTGCGATTGATTGACTCCCTATCCAGGGTTTTCCTGCCTTGCGCCCAACCATCTATTCGATTGTCAATTTTATGCCACTCATTTTTTGTATGTATTTTAATTTTTTATTCTTAGAAATAAATTATGAAGCAACGTTGAGAATCTGAATATATGTAACCTATGATTGAAATACAGGTACTGTGTAAGTCACTGCCCTCTTTTTGGTTCTGTAATACTGTATTTAGATTAAACAAAACAATAAACACCCACAAAACCCAACACCCATATTGCCAGTACCTCATCTAATCACCAAACACCTTTTACCAGTAATTAATGTTTTATAGCAGACTCTCTGAAAAAGTGCTCTAAGATGTTTTTATTACCAAAGGTTTTGGGGATTATGCCAGTGCTTTTTTGTAAGTCAGGTAAGCAGTGGTTTCCTTCTTCATACTCTTTTGTCTATCATATTTTAAAGACCTTAACCTTATTATTAAAGAGCGTAAACTTAACTCAGTTAAAGAGCACTACAGTTCTTCAGATGTTTTCACTAAGATATTGTGTAGCTTCATGACAAAGCTGTTGCTGAGCTCTTTGGAAGAGTTGCAGGATGCTTATTCTTCAGTAGATTTACATGGAGAAAATGACTCAGTAAGTTGCTCAGTAAACTGGACTAAACTGTGTCTCTTATAACGTGGAATTTGGTGTTGTCTATTTACTGTTATACTAGTTACACATGTAACATGCCAGCAACAGTAACCACGGAAAGACTAGTGACGTCAAACGTTACGTCGTGCGTACAGTTTAAATAGAACGCGGCATGTCGCTTCTACTCCACTCAACAGCCCAGCTATGACTCGGACACGCATTCCGACAGGTAAACACTTCAGTTTCAATATTATTAACATTTATAGCTATTCTCTTTTATTCTGTGAGACAGTATTCGCTGATTTGTGTGTGTTTTATTTACTTACTTTAAAGTGGGACATGTTATTTGTCCAACTGCGAAATTGTTCTCGAACCTTCTTCGACAGTCCAGTATTTAAAAGTGGAAAACTAGGAATTTGTTCGATACATAAAAACAACAATGTTCGTCTGGCAGAATTTTTAAAAATGTATTTAAATTTGCCGAAGTTTTGGGCAAAGATACAGAGGTCCATTTTTAACACTGTGTATAATACACGAGTTTGGGAAATAATAAGTTTTCCACCGAATTAAATCTACTAATATCAGAAGCAGCACTTGCCACTGTGTGGTAAATTAAATGGCTGCTAAAACCTTAAAGACTTTATAGCCATGATTTACCTATAATACATACATATTATTATTATTACAGTGGTACCTTGAAACTCAACGTTAATTGGTTCTGGGACTGGTGTGGAGTTTAAAAGACGTGGAGTTTCAAGGTATTTTTCCCATAAGGATGTATGGGAAACCTGTTAATGTGTTCCATGGTCCTGTGGAACTGCATATATTTTAGGCTAATGTAAAATAATGGGGTTGTTTTTGACACTTATATACTGAAAATAACCCAAATATAATATACAAAAAAAACTTAAAAATAACAGTAAAACAGTTAAAAATAAATAACTGTTGCACAAAGCTTAACGTGGAGAGAACTTATGAGCAGTAATAATTTAAATAATTAAGTTTAGTGTTTCTTTGTCATAATTTTAATACATTAAGTCACTTTAAACTTTTTATTTTTACAATAAGTGTTTTAGACTCTCTCAAACAAAGCTGATTCTTACAATTTCTCAGCAAGTTTTAAAGTGAAACAAAAGAAAAATCCAGATAAACACAGATACAAGTGGAGCTTTTAGACTGGATTTGATGGTTATTTCACACAAATACAGATTTGTCTCATATTCGCACTTTGATGACGTTTTACCGCACCGCTCAAGCAATGCGCTGGACAAAGCGGCTATTTATCATTTTAAATTAAAGTCAATAAAAATAAAAAAAAAAGGTGAACACGTTGAGTTTAGGGAAATGTTGAGTTTAAGGGTACAAATTTCTCGACGAAGGGCGTTGAGTTTCAAAGATTTTGAGTTTAGGGGACGCTGAGTTACAGGGTACCCCTGTATTATTATTATTAATAATAATAATAATAATAATTTCGGGTATGTATGAGCGGTCGGTGAGCACCAAAATGAAGCATTACAACAAACTAGTCAAAAAGTGTTTAAATCAATGATATGCCATTAACATTAGACTAGAAACCCTGCTTTTATAGTGTAAATTGAGCACATATGTTGTACTTCTTTTTTGTTTCTCTATTTCCTACATTGACTGTCCTGAAACATATTAAACGTGATTATTATATTAAATTCATCATGTAATCACCGACTTCTAGTTTGTAACTGCTTAGTGTTTTATTTATTTGTTATATTTTCTATTAACCACTGCTTTCTGTGCATAGCTGTCACACTTAATTGTTTTAAATCTCTTAACTGTGATATAAAACAAATGTTTTTAAATGTACATTTATTTATCATATAATATAATAAGTTATCCAACACCAACTGGCCCTGTCTGGAAAAAGAATTTACCCAAATTTTTATAATGTTGAATGTAAACATTGCTTAAATATTTCCAGCAATGTAATCTAAAATGCCCTAACAAGCAGCATATAATGCCGTGATCTAAAACATTCCAGAAGACATGAGAAAGATTATTAAAATATATCAATATATGTCTTAATATGGCTTAATGGGTGTTTTTAGACTCTTAGAGTCCAATGAACCACAGTGAGAGCTGTTTCCCAATTGTGATAAGGTTTTGGTGTTAGTGTATCCACAGTCTTTTGTAAATAATGATATCAGGCGCATCATGGTTTGGGGATTTCCTCTTGGTACTCACTGCTTGCAGGTAATTGCCTACAATTTATGGCAATGTGTTGTACTGTCATGAATAATAATCACGTTGCCTTTTAAGGCTACACATTAATGTGGTGTAAAGGGGTTAATAATGTGTGTTGATCTGGGATGGATTGGTGGCCTTGCTATCTGTGTTTACTGAGCCAGATAAAGCAGTTAATCAAATTTAATGATGGATTAATTTTTTTTAAACTTAAATATTTTTAATTTTTCTTTAAAACATTCAGACAATTTTAGGGTGACGCAATAGTCATATGCTATTTCACCATAGCAGAGAGGTCAGACTCTCCAGTTTGATAAGTTCAAATTTCAGTGATGCTTCCGGTCTGGCCAGTCACCCAACACACACTTGGCCATGTCTAAGGGAGGAAAAGTTAAATAGGGTTTCTTCTCATTGGTGCTGCAATAGCGACCTCTGCTGCCTGGTCGAGGTGCCAGCATAAATAGTAAAGGATACACGCAGGGCAGAGCATGACTCTGTAAGAATCAGCTTTTTGAGAAAAAAAAGTTATAATGTCAAACTTTTGCTTGCGTAAGCAAAATGAAGATACATAAAAGTCAACTTTGTGGCAGTCAGACCTACTGTCCTCTACTTTTAAATTAAGGGATTGTGTATCTCCTCCCTCGCTGCGTGTAACTGATGTGTGTTGTATTGTCTCTTCAGGACCGCTTTCACTCTACACTGGGTCAGCTTTGCTTCTCTTATGTCTTTCCATTACTGCCCAATCCAGTAAGTTTATAATCTACAGCTCATTTCCAAACTGATTTTTAAACAGGGCTGCTTCATAAATGTGTGGTGGATTGTCATTAGTATTGTAAAAATGTTCAAATACGCTAGTACACCAGAGCTGGGTTTTTTAATACATCGTACTACATGAGAAAGGATTGGCTGTTGTTCATAGGGTTAGGGGCAAGCCGGATTATAGGTCCTCATAACTGGTGCAGTTACGACCCCTGCTGGCGGATTGATGGCGCCTGCACAGGGCTGAGGAATAATGCTGATCAGGGTGTGGCTCTCCGTGCACAGTGCTGATCAGTATATATGAACTCGACTCGCGCAGGTGAAAAATGCAGTCTGTACTGAGCATGTGTTGGCGAGGGTTTATGTCAGTTGAGAAGTGTCCTCAGTCAGCGGTCGAGGGTTGAATCAGTGGAGGATGCAATCAGGGTAATTGGACATGGCTAGATTAGGGGAGAAAATGGGGGGGTGTTTTCACTAACTGCTTTATCATGGTCGCCAGGCAACACACACTGTACTTAGTTGTTTGATCTGATTTCATGCGTTTATCAAATTATTTTACACATGCAAACACACCTTTTAATATAGACGCAAGTATATAATGATGAAACTTTCTGTTTTGTAGATTTTCAAGTTACAGCCCCTAAGATTGTAGCTATAGAGCACAAATCTGAAGGTAAGTCTGATCAAGTATAGCTAAAATGTGAGTGTGAGACCCAAGAATTAAAATCCTGTTGAGAACTATTATGTCGTTAATAGTAATATGCAAACTTTCAGGTCAATGCTATTCCATCACCTGCAAAGTAAAGACTAATGGATTTAAGGAGGAGACAATGGTGTACTGGTTGGCCAATAGCACCTTTGTAGAGAGAGCCTTCAGGAGAGGCAGAGTGATGGCCAAAGAGAAAACGTAAGATCTAATTGACAGGTCCTTTATTATTCAACATCTATTCAAAGTATTTTATTTGTACTGATTTAGTGTAGATGTGTCAAAGTGATTTACAAATAATGTTACCCACTGTCTTAACATTTGTTGAATTGAGATTTGTACATGGATTTTTGCATTAAAATTGACACCAAGTTTTTGGATAAGGTTGAAGGGTTTGTAGAGGACATGATTGGCTATATCTGGGATGGAGTTTTGGGAGATAAAGAAGTGGTTAAGGCTCAACTATAGATTAGCATCTTTTTCAGGGTGTTGGCACTAAATGATTCTGGGGCAACTGGACCCACTGTGACCTTGACCATGATACATCCGGGGTAAAAAAAATTAAATGGAATATAAAAATAAAAAATGAAATAAATAATTAACTGTAGCTCCAGCTTAAACACTGTGAGTGTGGCATTAATACTCCCTGGACAGGATGCCAATCCATCACTCACTCAGATGTTAACTCCTATCTAGGAGCAATTTAAATCAGCAAATTTGCAGTGCCACGCCAGCATTTGGGAATCACTGCTGTCAAAGCTTTACAATCCGTATGTGGTTTCAACTAAGCTTATGTGGCTGCTTTTGTATGAAGCTTTAATTCTCGAAGAGCCATTTGTTCTATTGTTGATGCAATTTACTTTAAATAAGACTGTTGCATTGCTGTTATCAAGGACAGACAATTTTATGCTATTTTTTAATGCGTTTATGCTATAAATGTTTCATCAGCTAGCTGGTTCTGCTCTGAGCTGTTTTTGCTTTTAGATGTGTCCACAATAAATGCACTTACAGTTGATCGGGAAAGATCTAGCAGGGCAAAACTTACAGATCTTATGATAATGTTACATGGAAAAGACTCTGAGCTCTTAGCAATTAGTGCAATTAAAAAAAGTCAAGCCTTAATATGGTTAAGGATATGACATAAAGAGATGTTATTTTTAGAAATGTTATTTCAACAGTAATGCTATATTGAATGTAAGATGTAACAAATGTATAATGTAAAAACTTATTATATCTGCAGGTCTCCCAGCAGCTCAGAATATCTCCAGACTGAGTTGGTCTTCACAAGGGTTTTACCGAAGGACCTTGTCACCAATTTTACCTGCATAGCACTTAACCCAGCTGGATTTGACAAGAAAATTACTCAAGTAAATAAATTTTAATTATTCAGGTAAAAATTCTTCATTTTTACCTGAAGGATTTTTCTTAATTCCTAATTATTAAGAGTTTTTAATGTAAATGGACTAAACGTATCTTTTCTGTAGGAAATATATCAAAATGTTTTTTTGTCCTTGGCTGATTCTTATTAAAAGTCACGTTAAGTTAAATACATTAATACAGTGCAAAATGCACATTGCTTTATTTATAACGGGCGGCACTGTGGCTCGGTGGGTGACACCGTATCCTCACAGTTAAAAGGTCCCGGGTTCCCAGGTGGAGCAGTCCAGGTCCTTTCTATATAAAGTTTGCGTATTCTCTCAGTGTCTGTGTGAGTTTCCTCCCATGGTCCAAAGACATGCAAGTGAGGTGAATTGGAGATACTAAATTGCCTGTGGCGGAGTTCGACACTGAAGTTGTACTGATGAATCATAGTAACCTGTAACTACTAGTCCTGTCATGAATGTCAACAAAGTGTAAAACATGACAATACAATCTTAATAAACAAACTTCATTTATAACAGTCTTACTAAGTGCTGAAAATGAGACGGTTTAACATTACTTTTGTATTCTTATTTTTAATGACCGTAAAGGTATTAGGATCGTCCCTGGCTATTTTACGCATTAAAATAAAAAATAATACAAGTTTAGTTTTATTATATGTATTAAACCACAATTAACAATTTTAAATAATGATTTATTTAGTGTGCCAACCATGAAGGTTATATAGGAAAAGAACATTTCCTCTAAATGGATTCAGTGTAGTTTCTTTGGTGGCATAGCATCTTTTTTTTTTTAATGCATTTTCTCCCTTTTTCCTCCCGATTTTTAGCGCGTCCAACTTTTTACCCAATTGCATTATGCTTTCTCTCTACTGGTGCTGACCCCTGCCCCGACTGAGGAGAGCAAACTGACACACCCTGATTAGCATTATTCCTCTACTCTATGCCAGCAGAGGTCATAATTGCACCAGTTATGAGGTCCCTATTCGGCTCCCTGGATGAACAACAGCCAAACGTTGTTTATATAGCTTCCCAACCCAGCCGGATGGCAGAGCTGAGATTTGATACGATATATTCGAAGTCCCAGCTCTGGTGTGCTAGCGTATTTTACCACTGCGCCACCTGAGCGGCTAGTGGCATAGCATCTTATAGCTAATACAGTTTTAAGCATAGTCTATGTGACTTACTAAGAAGCTTATATTAAAAGAAATATTAAAAAAAAAAAAAAAAAAAAATATCAGAAAGAGTAGGGACAGTTTGAATGCGAATAAAAAATGCAGTGTTTCTTACATTTACTTTGACTTTTATTTCATTGCAGACAGAATGAAACCACGATATTTTATGTTTTGTCTGGTCAACTTCATTTTATTTATTAATATACAAATAAAAATACAATAATATAGCGCATCCCCTACAGAAGCCAGCATCCACACAGCACCCATTTCTTTAAACATATTCATTAAACACAAATCTGAAATATTGATTGATTTACCACAATGCATGTTTCCACTGTGTGATGGTCCATCCCAGATGCCTCTCAGCCCGAAGAATTTGATGCTGCTTCTAGACATGGTTAACATACAGTTTATTTTTTGCACTGTAAAGTTTTAAGTGGTATTTGTACATTCTGTATGCAATAAAAGAAAAATCAAAGTAAATATAAGAAACACTGCTTTTTTTTGTGTGCAATTTTTGTACTATCCCAACTTTTTCTGATTTGGGGTTGTACGTAGATAAATGTTAATAATTAACATTTAATGATTTAATGTTAAATGATTTAATGTTAAATGTTTAAAGGCACTTTAACATCTATAAGAATATATATCCTAAAACAGTGTATTCTAAAGCTCTTTCAAATGTGACTTACAGATTATGTCAACGGTTCAGAGGTGCCGAAGATTCAGAGCTGCATCACGTACAAATCTCAAGCGGATCTCTGGTCGACAGCTGGAAAGACAGTATTAAAGTTCTGCAGGCTTCTGTTTTTTATATGTTTGTACCAGAATACTTTTAAAGCATATCCTTGTTACTATGTTTTAATATATAGAATTATTTGTGCTGCTATTTTGCAGTACTGTTTTATTTTTAAGAATTATGTTGTATGTTACTGAGATTATTATGCTAGTAAATTTCTGCAGAAGGATGTAAATTTTACATGCAGGCATGTTAATACATTCTTTATCACCAGTTTGTATATGATAAAGCTTTGACTTACATGCATGTCAGACTTAATTTACAATAAACAAGTAAAGTTTTAAAGTAAAGTTTTAAGTTCATATTTATTGTTTTAACACACTCCTTCCACTTTGTTTTAAATAACGCTATTAACTAAAATGTGATCAGCTGATATTATGTGGCTAATTTGTTTGATGTTTGAAAGTACATTCATTCATTTTCAATAACTACTTTGTGCTGGTTATGGTCATTGCCGGAATTACTGGACACAAGGTAAAAATAGACCCTGGACAGTAGTCCTAGTCAGTGAACATGGCTATTGGAAGAACAGTCATGTTTACTAAGTAGGACTAAGTTTTTCCACAGTTCTGATGCTTGTAATTTATTCATTCAAGTCTATTTTACCACTTCTTTTATCATACTCAGTAGGGATGTAACGATGCACCACAAGACAGTTAATAACCGATTCAAAAATCGATTTGACATGTACAGTATAATGAATCGATATTCACTTTAAACAGCAGAGGGAACTGGCGCTATACACCACAAATTAAGCAAACAACCAGTTATTGTGCGTTAAACTGTGCGGAAGTTTGCTTACCATAGAGAATGTAACTTACTTTTAATCAACAAAACAGTCCGGTTGCATTTAATTTAGAAGAGTAAAAAGTAATCTAGCGTGATGGGACAGGAAAATCAAAAGGCTGTTGACACATGGAAGCTTTCTTGAGATGTCATATAGATCTATTTTAAACTACCCATAGCCTATGTTGGGTCTTTGAGGATGGACACATATTTGATTTGCCCACCACAAAAGTGCAAAGGTCAATGGGTGGCGACTATGAAAGATTCAAATTCAGTTAATAGACCTTCATCGTGGACTCATCAAACTTTCTTTGAGCACACAATACCTTTTTGTCATCCTTGATGAACGCATAAGAGTAGTATCATAATCCATGTCAAAGCGAGTCCTAGAACATTTTTTGAACACGTGGGGCTGTCTAATGCACTTGTGTCAAACTCAAGGCCGGCAGGAGCTTAAAAGATGTATGAATGTCTTAAAATACACTGTAAAATCGTACATAAACTGCATCTCCCACAATGCATGCCGATTTTGTGACCAGCAAAGTGATCGCATCCCGCCACTAGATGGCAGTGTTTCCACATTAGCGTTTAACTAAGGCAGTTTTTCAACAAGTGATGCTGAAGTCTTCTTCTTCTTGTTCCTCAGCCTTTGTCCCATTTTTCGGTTATGGGGTCGGCATTAACGGCTTCTTCCCGTTAGGGCGGGATTTGGCACAGTTTTTACGCCGGATGCCGTTCCTGACACAACCCTCCCTATTTATCCAGGCTTGGGACCGGCACTACAATGCACTGGTCTGTGCATCCCAGTGGCTAGGTAACTATGGGACAATTCAGTGTCTCCAATTCAGTGTCTCCTAGCGGCATGTCTTTGGACTGTGTGAGGAAACCGGAGCACCCGGAGGAAACCCACGCAGACACGGGGAGAACATGCAAACTCCGCACAGAAAGGACCCGGACCGCCCCACCCGGGGATCGAACCCAGGACCTTCTCGCTGTGAGGCGACAGTGCTACCCACTTAGCCACCGTGCCGCCCCAACAAGTGATGCTGAAATATTTACAAATAATCCTGAAATGTACAAGAAGAGAAAATTGAAGCAGAAGGAAGGGAATTTGATGAACGATGGGAAAGTGAATACAAGTTTGTGCTTCAAGAAGAGAAACCGGTACGTCTCTTGTGTTATGAGGCCGTGTCTGTGGTAAAGGAGTACAATATAAATGTATATATACATTATAAATATACTGTTGATGCATGCTCAATAATCCAGGTACACAAATCCACAAAGTTGAATCAGTTAATCTGGACATAAGTTTGTTGTAGAGATACGTTTCGCCACTCAATCCAAGTGACTTCTTCAATCTGAGCTGGTGGTGGATACCCCAACCTTATAACAAAAGAACATGCTACGCCAGAAATTAGTTCACCCTAAGGACCGGGTTCCTCGACACAAACAGAGTAACGTAGTGTATGCTGTTAGGAGCCGGGAGGATTGCCGGGAACTGTACATCGGGGAAACTAAACAGCCACTGGCGAAACAGATGGCCCAACGTAGAAGATCAACCTCTTCTGGCCAGGACTCGATTTGTCGATTTACACCCACCTGCAAGCCAGCGGCCACTCATTTATTGATGAAGATGTGCAGATCCTTGACAAGGAGGAACGCTGGTTTGAACGGGGAGTCAAAGAGGCCATCTATGTGAAGAGGGAACGACCATCCCTGAACCGAGGAGGGGGCCTGAGAGTACATCTCTCACCATCTTACAACGCCATAACAGGCGCTATACCCCAATCATGTGTGAAAGGCACACATGACCACTGTAATTAATGGTCATTGTGATTTGCATATGGACCTGATCACCGGTTCCATTGTTATGCAATGGGCGGTGATCGGTTGTTATGCAAATCGGCTGCATATAAGGTTGGGGTATCCACCACCAGCTTAGACTAAAGAAGTCACTTGGATTGAGTGACGAAACGTATCTCTACAACAAACTTGTGTCCAGATGAACTGATTCAACTTTGTGGATTATAAATATACAGTAAAAATTTGGCATTTTGACACCAAATACAGACTTTAGCCTCCAAGAAAAACAACAAATTGTCCAAGACTTAAAAGGTAGACTGCAATCAGAGCATGATACGTTATATTCGGCCCCAGGGGCGGCTCGTTCATTAGGGCGATCGGGCGACGCACCACCAAAGGGCGAAAGGGAAGACATTTTTCTATCACATTCAACCAGTGTTAAACTAGCTGTGACTGTTCTGGAGTCAGTCTTGCCTCTGAATATCGTAGTCCAGTCAGCGTCGAGTTGTGTTCTGTACAGTACCGCCCCTTTTGGGGCAACTCCACTCTAACTGAAATTCGCCCCGGATCGCTCTCATAGACTCTCATGTTAAAGCACTTTTTTTCGTACTGCAGGCAATGTAATGCATTTTGAATGACTTCCGGAGGGGCACGCACTTACGTGCCTCCGTCACACGTAATCGTTCCTTATTTGGAAACTAAAGGTGATGTTCCGTATTTTTATCAATGGGAGAGAAATGCTGCAGATTAGACTGAGACAGGGTGTTATGTATGAAACAGAAGGAAACTACTGCTACCGTGGGAATTAGAAAGCGTTTGGTTATTATTTTAAGTAGTGTTTTTTCAGTTTTAGTAACGCCATGTGTAGGGCGAAAGTAAAGTAACACAAGCAGGTCCGGCACTTTTCTCACTGCCCCCTAAGCAACGCAGTCCAGAACCGGGGCTGCATGTCAGTGTGAAGATGGATTATGTAAAAATATTGTTTGCACTATTGAGAAAAAATGTTACATGATGTTCTTTATGTTGTTTTGTCTAAAATATGTTTCTGATTTATTATTATAAAGAATGAAAATAATAAATGTTAAACAGCCTAAATAAAACATTTTGATAATGTTCCCATGACGGTGTAAGACCCGTTATATTTTTTAATAGGTGCAACCCTAACCGCCTACTCCCCGCTCAGGTAAACACCCGCCATACCACCCCCCACCCTATGCCTTCCACCAACCCGTCAGCCCAGGGTGTTCCTTATTTCCAGTTCTGAAAGTTGACAACCCTAATTGGAGCAGCTAGCACCTAAAATAAAATGCTGATGAAGACTGAATTAAATTGTTAGTGTGAAGGTTTTACTTAATTTTATGATTAATGGTAAAGCTGGTCTCTCTCCATGTTCAAAGTTATTTGTGAGGGCAAACTGACAGATGACTTAAGATGTTAATTACTTAAGCTTAAATTTACAAATTGAACGGGTCACCTTGGCCATCATCGCAACAATTGCCCCCCTGAGAGATTTGGCAGGAGCCGCCACTGTTCGGCCCTTTGAGGGCCACCATAATGCAGATGTTCCCGAGTTTGACACCCCTGGTCTAATGGTTTAGAACCGCTGCAGTAGAGTATTTCACCAGCAGGGGGCAGCACAAGCGGCGGCGTCATGGCGCTGGGGGCGGAGCTTTATGGTTTGAAAGTGGCGGGTAGACTGAAAGGAAAGCGGAGCAGAGAGAAGTACACACTCAGTTTTTACCGTTTCAGTCACAGCAGAACTAGAGGAGTTTTGTTTTACTTAGATAAAGAAAACTGAATTTTCTTTGCTGTTAAATATTGTTGTATGTATTGTCGAAACTACAAACATAATAGACACGTTTGTTTTTCTATGCTAGCGTCTCTCGGGTACGTAGCATTACTTTAAAGCCTAGCGGTCTGAAGTCTTCGGTTAGCTTCGTGCTAACTGTCTGAATGTGATGTAATGTTTTGTAACTAATATATTTTCGAAATATTTTTAAACGTGTCAATCTTTATGACTATTTGAAGTCAGTTACTCCACTATATAGTGTGTCAAAGTAGTAATGGTACCAGTGGTAGCGCTAGTGTTTTGATGTGCAGTGTAGTGCCCTAGTTTTCGGTTTGAAACACAGCCTGTAGAATATTTTAAGCGTCGTTGTTTGACAATAAGCTCACCATTTTTAGAAATTCATGTAATACTGTTAATACTGCTCTATTCCGCTGTTTCTGTCCGTTCAGCATGACTAAGGAAGATGACAAGATGATTCCAGTGCGGGTGGCACTGCGCTGCAGACCACTGGTGCCTAAAGAACTCAACGAAGGATGCCAGTGCTGCCTTACCTTTGTGCCAGGAGAGCCACAGGTCCAGTTAACTCTTTACTTTTTCACCAGTCACTCCATTAGGAGCTGATCATCCATACATGTGGGAGCAACGCACTGCATTAAACTGCAGACACGACCAAGATCAAAACATCAAAATTGGTTGCTGGCCCACGCATGTCAGAAACAAATACGGAGTTTTAATAAGAAATGCATTAATTAATTAGAACTTAAAATGTGAGAAATTTCCCAACGGATTAAGCTATGAACCCAGCTGCTATAAAACAAGTGGTACAAAAATATATAAAACAGTTTTTGTATTGTTTTGTGTTGTTTTTTTCCTGATCTGCCATTAACAATCTAATCAATAATGGCATTATTCACCAGCTGTTTTTATCCAAAATTTTGTTTTGGTGATTAGTTGTTGCTAATCTCTTAGGATTTTCATGCACATTCTAGTGTTTGCACAGAAAAGTGCAAAAAAAAAAAAAAAAAAAAAAACCATCCAGTAAGTGGCAGCCCATTGAAGGGTGGGTGTGGGGGGATCTAGTTGATGACACATGTTGGAGTGATATTTTTATACATTGGTTCAGCTAAAAGCAAAGCACATTACTTCAAGTGTAATTGATCAGCCAACACCTTTTTAATGCCTGACACTTTATTATTGGCCTAAACCTAACGGGGTGTTTTAGTTAACAACTTTTGTTCCCAGTCTTCCTTTTAAACCCATGTCCTGTTTTTATTTACTTGCACTGAAAGCCATGGTTTAATAACAGTAAAAGTTGTCTCCTTTTTGCTAAATGTAGAACGTGTGGTACCGTATTTGTTCATCTTGGAATGGAATCTTTTTATCTTGTCTCATATACATGTACACACGTACAGTACAATGAAATTCTTTTTCCTGCATGTCCCAGTTTTATCTCAGTTTATTCCAGTTTTTCCTGCATATTTTTCCCAGTTTTTTTGGAAGCTGGGGTCAGGGCTCAGGGTCAACCATTGTACAGTGCCCAGTGAGCAGAGATGGTAAGGGGCCCAACACCAGTTCAGCTGGAATTCGAACCCACAAGCTTTTGATTGATAGCCCAATGCACTACCCAACAGCCTTCCACTTGAGGCAGAGGTAGATCAATACAGCCTGGTAAAGAAACCTGGCAGAGAAAAGACAGAGAGTGACGTCTAAACAAATCATGATCTGTGTTTGGAACTGACATTGACATCTTCTTTTGTATTGTTTGTTTTTGTATTTTCCATAAAGAGCGTGGTGGCTTGGTGGGTAGCACTGTCGCCTAACAGCAAGAAGCTTTTGGGTTCTATCCCCAGGTGGGACAGTCTGGGTCCTTTCTATGTGGAGTTTGCATGTTCTCCCCGTGTCTGTGTGGGTTTCCTCTCCCAGTCTAAAGACATGCAAGTGAGATGAATTGGAGATACGAAATTGTCCATGACTGTGTTTGACATTAAAACTTGTGAACTGATGAATCTTGTGTAACCAGTAACTACCATTTCTGTCATGAATGTAACCAAAATGTGTAGAACATGATCCTAATAAATAAATTCCCATAAAGAGCTGATTTGCCTTTTTATTTTAAACTATAACTATGTTCTGAAATACAGAGAGGTTATATAAGGAAATATTGTAGATAGGCTTCAACAAATAGTCCATAGTTAAAAGGAAATTGTGGTTGAAATGTCTTGGCTAGGAAACTTGAGTAAGTTGACTCTTGACCAAACAGTAATGTAATAATGTTATTCTTCTCTTTCCTGTATTTCAGTTGGTGGTGGGCAACGACAAAGCATTCACATACGACTATGTGTTTGATCCCACGACAGAGCAGGAGGAGGTGTTCAACGCTTCCGTTTCACCTTTACTTTCTGGCCTTTTCAAAGGTCTGTAGCACTCACCAGTACTTAATAAAAAGGAGACAACCCCCAACATATGAAAGATGCCAAACACAGCTCACAATAAAACATATTCTAATCGAATGCCCCAACAGCTACACATACTTGGAACTGTTAAAGAAACCCTCAACCAAGAAAACACAAGAACAATCCTAAACTTCCTGGCAGAAACAAAAATAAAAACAAAAATAAAAATTGACAAAAAGAATCAAGAAAAATGACAAACATAACACCGATCATGCAATAAATAACACAATCGACCGTATAAAGTGGTGTAAAAAAAATCAAATCAGAGGTCTGTAGAAATGAGCTTAAGCGTGGTCGCTACTAAGGTTTAAATGCAAAGTGGAAAATGAATACTCAGATTGTGATTCTTTTTCTCAGGATACAATGCTACGGTGCTAGCCTATGGCCAGACTGGCTCAGGAAAGACTTTCTCCATGGGAGGTACCTACACATCGGCACAAGAAAACGAACCTACCGTTGGCGTCATACCCAGAGTGGTGCGGAAAATATTTCAGGAGAAAGCCAAGAGGGCGGACTGTGAATTTGTCCTTTTTGTATCGTATCTTGAGGTAATAAGTTTCTATAGATCTTTTCCAGATATGTGTTTCTGTAGCTTTCATTATTTTTATGGCATTTAAATGATGCTTTTATTCAAAGTGATTTTTGTTACAGAATAGTGTGAGCATGCCTTGCTCAGGGGCCCAACAACGGCTAAAACCAGCAACCTCTTGATTACTAGGCTAGTACCTTAACTGAGCTACCACCTCTTTAATCATGAATTATTTAAATGTATGTCTTTAAAGTAGGTCCCATTTTCATGGTAGGTGCATACTATGTAACGTGGGGTTTTGGACACTCCAGGAAATTACTTGTGTCTGCTGTGTAAACAATGTCTACACATGCTATCTGGGGGCAGTGGGAGCTGGACTTATAAATAGAAGGTTGCTGTTTTATGCCTCACTGCCACTAGTTGCCACTATTGGGTCCCTGAGCAAGTCCCTTAACCCACAATTGCTCAAATTATATGCAGTCTTTTTGTAGCTTTCCGCTAAATGCCACCAGTGTAAATGTAATCAATATATGTAAAATAGTATGGCTTAAAATCAGAAATTAACATGCAAGTGTGAAGAAGTGTATCACAAGTGCAGAGAACACTATACATGCAGTAACAAAAATCTCTTGCAAAGCATTGACTGTTTGCTAAAAGCATCCTGTGCAGACGTGTTGTGGGCAGGAAATAAAAGTTACATGTCATCAGTAAATATTTCTTTCTTTTTGCTTTTCCCCCCAGATTTATAATGAAGAAATTTTGGATCTTCTGTGCCCATCAAAGGATAAACCTGTTATTAGTATCAGAGAAGACCCAAAGGAAGGCATCAAAGTAATGCTTAAGGCTTTATAAAGACAAATATACACTATATCTATATATATATATATATATATATATATACAGTATATATAAAATAAATATGGACATTTTCTGTTTTAATGCATTTAAGTGGTTCGTTCAGTGGTTCATACCCATGGTTAAAATGTATATGACCATTTGTATCAAAAATGCTTTCAATTTTGGAGTTAATGGCAAAGTCCATCAAGGTCCTTACACAGAGCCCTGACAACAGCCTTATATCTGGGATGAATTGAAACTGTCAATTGTGAGCCAGTATGTCCGCCCCACATCAATACATGGTGCACACTTTAGTAAAAAAAACGTTCTCAGAGCAGTAGCTGTGAAGGCGATACTTTATAATAATGCCTATGATTTGTAATGGGATGACTAACAAGGTCATGATCAGGTGTCACATACCTTTGGCCATATATTGTGTAATAATTTTGACATGACCTGAAGTTTATATAAATTCCTGTTTATTAAGTGCTACTCTGTTGCTGCAGATTGTAGGACTGACAGAAAAGGCGGTTTTTACAGCTCAGGAAATGGTAGGCTGTCTGGAGCTTGGGAACTCTGCTCGTACCGTGGGCTCTACAGCTATGAACGCAGCCTCATCACGTTCGCATGCTATATTTACGATCAACTTGGAGCAGCGCCGTGGAGGTGACAAGTAAGTCGTTCACAACATACTTAAATTTTTTGCTGTCTTTAATGTTCGGCACCTGATAAGCATCAGCTGATTACGTATTTAGACAGCCCTTCTAACTAGTGATATTATTAAGAGGTACCTTAAATCAGATGTATATTTATCAGTCTCAGTAGACAAACATTGGCTGTATAATAGGCTGCATTTGCAAATCTACAAGACTTTCATGGTATGCATGGTATTGATCACTTTGGTCAAATTAATGTCTTTCTAGAGCTCACTGACTTCAATGTAAGAGCTGTTATTTTGATGTGGTAATGTCTAAAATGTCTAAAAATGCATATCAGTCATAAAGTGTTTGGCCCCACAAGCTCACAAGTTGCCACACTCAAGTTCCAGAGTGCTTCTAAAAGCAAGATCAGCACAATAACTGTTTGTAGAAACCTTAATGGATTGGGTGTCCATGGCCAAGCAGCTGCACACATAAAGCACCATGCGCAATGCTAAATATTGGCTGGTCAGGCTCAGAGCCCTCATCTGAACACCTTTGAAATAAAAGAGAAATATTGACTGGTAGCCTGACATCAGTTATTTATTAATCATGTTAGCCGTTTGCATGTTCTTGAAAGTATCTTAATGTTGTTTTTCCCCCTCCTCCTAAGAAACGACATGATGGTCTCCAAACTGCACTTGGTGGATCTTGCTGGATCAGAGAGACAAAAAAAAACTAAAGCAGAAGGAGACAGACTGAAGGAGGGTGAGGAAAACCGTTGGCAAATGAACTAATTGCTAATGTTGCAATATAGAACACAGCTTAGTTGCACTTGTTTTTATTACCCAGGAATCAGCATTAACAAAGGCCTGCTGTCTCTGGGAAACGTAATCAGCGCCCTTGGTGACGACAGTAAGAAGGGCACCTTTGTGCCTTACAGAGACTCCAAGTTGACCCGTCTGCTACAAGGTGAGTGTCAAAGTTTTAGTCTTCGATTTGTTAAAATGATCTAATACTTTAATTTCTTATTGCAGTGATGTCAGAATTTGTAAAACCAGAAAAGTGGTATTATTAAAGAAATTATAGAATTAAATTATTTAAGGAGTGTTGTAGATTAAGCACTTTTTAAACTTGCCATGGTCTGTTGTCAGAACTACTTGAGGATGAAACAAAACCCTGAATCTCAAATCTCATTTAGCTGTTAAATTCCTAAGATTATGATGGAGAAATACCACTTGTGGTAACCTGTGACATAGAAGAAAGAGTTCTATTTAAAAAAAAATCCCATCCTAATTTCTTAGATTCATCATGCACAAAATACAGTTTTTGAAAGATTATTTGAACAAACTGGTTTCAAAAAATTTGGGACAGTAGGTAAAATGCAAATAAATACAGAACTGCAGTGCTTAGTAAACTGTCATTCATTGTATTTAATAAGAAAAATAAAACAGCCCAAAGAAAAAGGATTTGTTCATGGCACTCGGGTGGCACAGCACTCTGTAACATTAGTCCACCACTGCTGAGGTTCACCACTGCTGAGATCCACCGCAAACCTGACCAGAATAAAGTGGTTGCTAAAAATTGAAATTAAACTTAGTGCTAATTCCTAATTTGATGCCTGCTACACAAGTTGGGTCAGGGCAATATACGACTGGGAAATTTGTAATGAACAAGAACACCTGTTTTGGAATCATTGAATACGACAGGAGCATTTCAAAGAAGCTTGGTTTTTAAAAAGCAAGCATGGGTTGAAGTGAAAAAACATTTATGTGTATGTACATTTAATGTCCTTAAGGAAGAAGGGATGACCGTTTTGCTCTCCTGACAATTTTACAGACTCTTTAGGAGGGAACAGTCACACCTTAATGATTGCCTGCATCAGTCCAGCCGACTCCAACATTGAGGAGACGATCAACACACTTCGCTATGCAGACCGTGCTCGTAAAATCAAGAACAAGCCTGTTCTCAATGTCGATCCACGTGCTACAGAGATGAAACGGCTCAAGCAGCAGGTACCAGTGCTTAATGAACTTTTTTTTTCCAGAATGACATCAGATGCATTCAGATTGGTGGCTTTAAATATGTATGCACTATAAACATGTTGAACTGATGCCATAAACTTCGCTTACTGGGAGGTAATTATTTTTTTGCTTTCAGGTGCAAGAGCTGCAAGTGATGCTACTTCATGCTCGAGGAGGAGTAGCTCCTGTTCTCTCAGGGTAGGATTCAGATGAAAGTGGCATCATTGCACACTAAATTATGTGTGTGGTCGGTTATTAATTTTGGGGTTGTTTTAGTGATATTGCACTTTTTCATGAACATCTACTACAATGCTTAAACAACATTTACTAGACTTCATTGTGCTGATGAGGTGGATCATCCTACAGTGCATCTTGCTGCCATCTCTTAAGTGGGTAAAGGATGCACATGTACTTGCCCATATACATGATCTTTTGTTTTGGTGCCTGCATTTAGCATTGATGAACTGTGTCTTGTGCCACTTTCACCTCCCCACCAGTGCTAACATTTTTGCAATTTTGAGGGTGATTGTGATGCAAATACAATTGGCAGTCACTGGGTAGTGATCCTTTAAAATAGAATTTGTATACATATGAAGATGTGGTTGGATGTTGTTGTACAGAGTTTTAAATGGGGAATGAAACTTTTTTTTGTAGGTCTGAGCAAGGTGAGAATGTGTCTAAGATTGTGGAACGTAATCGCCGTCTGCAAGAAGAAAACAGTAAGCTGAGTCGAGAACTCAGTGAGGCTGTAGGACAGACTGCCCTTATGTGTGAAAGGATCATCATGGTGAGTACTTCAGGTTGGAGCTAGACGAAATATCATTTACTTTTTTTTGTGTGTTTTTTTTAAACACAGTCCCAATTTTTGGTGTGACGGTTCACCCCTGTGTTTTGGAAACTTTCATGCTTTTGGAGTTTTATGTGTAGCTGTCTATGTGCTCACTGACTTGTATATTATAGTCTTGAAGCCTATGTAGGATTAATATTATACTTAGGAACTTGACTATCAATATCAGTGCTGATAGTGGTAGGGATGTCCCGATCCGATCTCAAAGATCGGGATCGGGGCCGATCAAGGCATTTTTTAATTGATCGGAATCGGCTTTACTAAACCCGATCTTAATCCCGATCTTTTGTGTTACGTCAGCATGTCCGCTGTGTGGAAATACTTTAAATTTTAAAGTAAAACAAGTCCAACAGTGAAGTGTAACGTCTGCAGTGTGAGCGTTTCACGAGGCGGTGGGAGCAGAGCTGCGTTCATGTGTGAGAGTGTGTGTGAGTTAAGGATCACACCGGTTTACAAAACAACGTAGTGATGCACTCGTTTAATAAAGAAATAAATACACGGTATATTCACATATTGTCGGGAGCAGAACACTTTATTAACTACTTCTGTTACGGTACCGAATAGCCGACAGTTGAGTCAAGCACGCTGGTTCATGTTCTATGGAAGGCCTAAAGGGTAAAAACACACTCACTTCGTGTACAAACGTCCATCAAACCACTGTCACAATACAAGCACTTTAAAAACTGGCTTTCCTTCATAACAAAAGAGCCTTTCCATTTTATTTTGGTTTTCAGGTTTTACTGTAATGCTTTAAGTAACTTTTTTTCTTATATTCAAGTTAAGCTGCTACACAGATTTCTGTTCATTTTTAGTGTATCACTGCATTAAACATTTTTTTCTTCGAATGTAAAGTTTAAAGTAAAACTAATTATCTCTCATTTTGATTGATTTTGTAAAAATACAAAACATTAAGTAATAGCTTGGATGCAGCATTTTTCCCTTCAGCACTGCAGAGCTATTTAGTTGTTAAACATATACACTGGATTAATTTGAATAATTGTAATGTACTTGAAGTGTGCACTGTGTGAACAGTAGTGGCACTTGATATTGGTCTTCTTGACAATACCATTCATGATTATATCTCTCACAGGTGCAAATTTGATTCTAATTCTCAGTTCAATGGTTTAATCCTAAACACTGCTACTACACTGAAGGAAAGGCTCAGTTTACAAGGTTTTTTATATTGGTAGGAAGTATACCAACAGTAGATATTAAATGTATGCAATAAATATGTTTTCGAGTTAAATGGCAAAAAAGCATTAAACCATTCTCAGTAGTTTAATGAGCTTATGGTTTCAGTTCTTAGCTGTCTGGTTAATTGTGGTTAAAATATTTAGTACATTTTGTCTTGTTTTTTCCCCTAGCATATTTAGTGGTTTAAAGGGGACTGGGTATCAGTGTTTCAGCTCCTGATCACTCCACTTTATATTGAAGTTCAGCCGGATTTATTTTATCGCTGATTACTCGCTCTTTGGCAGCACTGAACGAGCTTATTTTTACCTTTGCGTTTTGGTTGACACTGTTTTTATGTTTTGGTAGACTGAGCAAACCAACGAGAAACTGCAAAACAAACTAGAGGAACTGAGGGAGCATGCTGCGTAAGCTTGCTGTTTTTTTGTCTCTAAAACTGGGTTCCTTGTGCTCTAGCATGTATGATTGTGCCAACTGTCTTTGTCTTTTTTTGGTGCAGGTGCAAGGTTGACCTTCAAAAGATGGTGGAGACCCTAGAAGATCAGGAGCTAAAGGAGAACGTAGAGGTCATCCGCAACCTTCAACATGTCATTCTAGAGCTACAAGTAAGAGCCAGTAGATATTTCAGAACTGTACACACACATTGGTTTATCTGAACATACAAGAAGATGCATGTTGCCAGGTGCTAGTTATGCTTTTTTTTCTGTAGAGTGAAAGTGCTGGGATTGCAGCCACCATAGATGCAATGACGTCAGGCAATTCAACCTCTCTTGAGGTTGATGCAGAAGGCAATGCTGTCGATGCGAGTGGCAGTCCTGCTAGTGGCTCACCTGTGGTATGCGTTACATGCTTTTCAGATTTTTTAATAGTCTTAGAGAAGCTACATGTTGTTGAATGTGTTTTTTCATTCTTTTTAGGCCAGCAGTTCTGATTCCCAAGCGGCCTACACTACCCAGCATGCTCTTAGACAGGCTCAACTCTCCAAGGAGCTGATTGAGCTTAATACAGTCCTTGCTTTAAAAGAGGCCTTTGTCAAGAAAATGTGCCAGAATGACAGCCACTTGAAACCTATACAGACAGAATATCAGGTACATGGTTTGATTTATTTGCAAGTTTCCTATATTGAGTCTTTTTAATTTTTTTTTATACTTCCATGGTAAGGAAATACTGCAACTGATCCTGCTAAAGATAATTTTCTTTTAAATCCGCAGGAGTTTTTAAATCAGTGTAGCATTGTTATAAAATCCATTTATCTATTGCCAGTACCTCCCAGCATTTGCAAATCTTATAATCAGATCTGTGTGGCTGGGCGATTTTGCAAAAAAAAAAATTATTTTTAAATTATACCCGATTGTCGATTACGATTTCGATTTTTTTTTTGTTCTTGTATAATGCAATTAAAATAAGATTCAAATTTCTTTTTTTGCATTGTAATTAAAGGCTGCAGAAGTGCAAAAATAGTAACAGCACCACCTATAATTATCCTTTCAAGGGACTCAAACTTTATAACAATAACGATATCACAATAATTAACAATAATTAAAACAAAATAGATCTACATTATCTATTAAAGCAATAAGCCACGAGAGGCCGTGCGTTACTGTGATTTTAGCACTTCTTTCCCCGTGCTAAAATCATAACAGTAATGCACAGTCTCGAGTGGCTTATTGCTTTTATAAAACGGCGGTCAACATAAAATATAATAAATACAACAATGTTTAATTCATAAATGTATTTATTGTGTATAACTTACAATAAAGCATTCTTCCGCGACGCAAAATAGTTCGATTAACAGTGTTGCTAGGCAACATGAGGGCGAAAATAACAAACTTTTTCTATTCAGTGGCGTATTAATATGGAATGATGTGAGGTGGTCATAGGTGTGCGTTTATTGGGGATTTTACAACGGCTTCGAACGCGGCTCAGCCAATCAGATTTTAGGACCGGAACTATCCGTTTTATAAATCCTTATCTATCTATATCTAAGAATAGCTCACAAACAACTTTTATTTTAAATAATGTTCAGCAGAACCTCCTTACATTAGGAAAAAAACTACAAAAGTTCTTTACAGGTTTCTTAAAAGGAACACGAGCCTGTACTGTGCTGTTTCCACCACTGAGTGAGTCTGTATCAGTATCTACATTGGGGGGGCATCAAGTGATCACTCAGCTCAGCTTTGATTTTGTCCTCTTGTTATTTGGGGGGTGGATACAACATTTTAAACATTTAAGGATGTGTAATGTGTCATTTTAGTCCCATAAAACTTTCAAACTGTATTAACCACTATTATGTGTCGTAGAATGATTCGATTCTATTGAACGGCCCTTTAAGCCAAAATAAAGGAACCGATTCGCGCATTTGGGAGTCGTTACATACATACGGCTCTTTAAAAGGAACCGAGACAAGATTCCCAAACGCGATTTTTTTTACTCAGTAACAAATGTGATTTAAAATGTAGCGAATTACAATTCTTAGTACAAAACTTACTTAAGTAAAAGTAAAATTACAGGCTGTAAAATCTACTTTAAAAAGTACAAGTACACAAAAAAAATGACTCAATTACAGTAACGCGAGTAAATGTAATTCGTTACTTTCCAGCCAATCCTGATCTCGGTGTTTGATTCAGTGAATCCTAATTAAACTCTTCTGTTTGTGTCTTGTTTTGCCGATCGTGTTTGCGTCCTTATTACTGAATCTAACCGTTACCGTGTATAATCCTTGTTGTCTTCCGTTTACTGTTTTGGTTTTCGCTGGTTTTGGACTCTACCTGATTTTGTACACTGTTTTCGCCCTTTTTATATTAAACTTTCCCTGATTTATATTCCGCGAGCGTCTGGTCAGTTTCTGAGTCGTGACATGTTGGTATTTTAATTAAAATATAAAGTATGTAAACAATCGCGATTGTCACATTCTAACATCGGGTGAAAACGTTCATGCGAATTAATCGTGAAAATCGCCCAACCCTAGTGAACTTATTGTTGCTCATTCAAAACTGCCATAGGAGAACATCAAAAACCTACAGTCTGAGGTTGGATCTCTGCAAAAAGAGAAGGAAGATCTCATCCTCGCCCTGCACTCTGCTAAGAAAGACGCCAATCAGGCCAAGTAGGTTTCCATAAATTTGTTGTAAAAATTGCACAGAAAGCTGTGAATAATGTGCATACAATTATATACCGTCTTTTCTTTTCATTTTTTATCTTACAGATTGAGCGAGCAGCGCAGGAAGAGGTTGCAGGAGTTGGAAGGGCATATCTCAGATCTGAAGAAAAAACTGCAGGACCAATCTAAGCTCTTGAAGCTCAAAGAAACTTCAGTGCGCAGTGTTACCAAGCTTAATCATGAAATTCAGGTACATCAGTCTTGCATACAAAATATTAACAAAGCCCCTGTGCATCTCTAAAAAGTACGTAATATGTTTTGGCTAAATTGTTTGATTACTTTACAACTTTACACTGTGTGTTATGCTTGATGCTTTTAGCTTTATAACCTTCAGACCCTCAAATCCAGAAGTATTTGTGCTGTACCTCATATCTTATTATTCCTTTTCAATTGTGCAAGATTATACAGTGTATCACAAAAGTGAGTACACCCCTCACATTTCTGCAGATATTTAAGTATATCTTTTCATGGGACAACACTGACAAAATGACACTTTGACACAATGAAAAGTAGTCTGTGTGCAGCTTATATAACAGTGTAAATTTATTCTTCCCTCAAAATAACTCAATATACAGCCATTAATGTCTAAACCACCGGCAACAAAAGTGAGTACACCCCTAAGAGACTACACCCCTAAATGTCCAAATTGAGCACTGCTTGTCATTTTCCCTCCAAAATGTCATGTGATTTGTAAGTGTTACTAGGTCTCAGGTGTGCATAGGGAGCAGGTGTGTTCAATTTAGTAGTGAGAGCTTCACACTCTCTCATACTGGTCACTGAAAGTTCCAACATGGCACCTCATGGCAAAGAACTCTCTGAGGATCTTAAAAGACGAATTGTTGCGCTACATGAAGATGGCCAAGGCTACAAGAAGATTGCCAACACCCTGAAACTGAGCTGCAGCACAGTGGCCAAGATCATCCAGCGTTTTAAAAGAGCAGGGTCCACTCAGAACAGACCTCACGTTGGTCGTCCAAAGAAGCTGAGTGCACGTGCTCAGCGTCACATCCAACTGCTGTCTTTGAAAGATAGGCGCAGGAGTGCTGTCAGCATTGCTGCAGAGATTGAAAAGGTGGGGGGTCAGCCTGTCAGTGCTCAGACCATACGCCGCACACTACATCAAATTGGTCTGCATGGCTGTCACCCCAGAAGGAAGCCTCTTCTGAAGTCTCTACACAAGAAAGCCCGCAAACAGTTTGCTGAAGACATGTCAACAAAGGACATGGATTACTGGAACCATGTCCTATGGTCTGATGAGACCAAGATTAATTTGTTTGGTTCAGATGGTCTCAAGCATGTGTGGCGGCAATCAGGTGAGGAGTACAAAGATAAGTGTGTCATGCCTACAGTCAAGCATGGTGGTGGGAATGCCATGGTCTGGGGCTGCATGAGTGCAGCAGGTGTTGGGGAGTTACATTTCATTGGGGGACACATGAACTCCAATATGTACTGTGAAATACTGAAGCAGAGCATGATCCCCTCCCTCCGGAAACTGGGTCACAGGGCAGTGTTCCAGCATGATAATGACCCCAAACACACCTCTAAGATGACCACTGCTTTATTGAAGAGGCTGAGGGTAAAGGTGATGGACTGGCCAAGCATGTCTCCAGACCTAAACCCAATAGAACATCTTTGGGGCATCCTCAAGCGGAAGGTGGAGGAGCGCAAAGTCTCGAATATCCACCAGCTCCGTGATGTCGTCATGGAGGAGTGGAAAAGCATTCCAGTGGCAACCTGTGAAGCTCTGGTAAACTCCATGCCCAGGAGAGTTAAGGCAGTTCTGGGAAATAATGGTGGCCACACAAAATATTGACACTTCAGGAACTTTCACTAAGGGGTGTACTCACTTTTGTTGCCGGTGGTTTAGACATTAATGGCTGTATATTGAGTTATTTTGAGGGAAGAATAAATTTACACTGTTATATAAGCTGCACACAGACTACTTTTCATTGTGTCAAAGTGTCATTTTGTCAGTGTTGTCCCATGAAAAGATATACTTAAATATCTGCAGAAATGTGAGGGGTGTACTCACTTTTGTGATACACTGTATATAAAAGTAGGAGGAGTTTATTTGGACTGCATTCTCAGTAAGACCCTGGGAGCAAATGCGTGACCATAACTAAACAATTGCAGGATGATCTTGGTTTACTCCCCTGTGGTTGTTATGGTCTGTAGTCCCTTATTTTTATGGCCCTGCATTAATAAAATCTGTTGCTGTTGGGATTTAAATATGCAGCTTGTATCTCATTTTAGTGGCGTTTTTTTAATGATTGCATTTGACTAACTGATAGTCTGCACGGTTTTTCTTTTTAGTCATACAGCCTGCTCAGGTACGCTTAGTAGATCAAGATTAGCACAGGTGCTTGGGTACAATACAGGTCACTAAATGTTAGATCACAAATTTGGGGCAGTGAAAAGGGCATGTATGTTTAGGTGTGTGCCTGTAAAAATATGTAACATTTATGCATTTATACAATGACTAATATTTAAAAATAACTGTCAATTCAAACTGTTGGTGACATTTAATGACCTTCAGCAGATTTTCAATTTAGAACAAATGTTTTAAAAACTACCATATAATTAGTAATCTTTCAACTGATAATGAATGGGTTTTCAAGCCTATATCCAACAAATGACTAGTAGTTAAGACCTTTTTAAAATGTGCACTATAATAGTCCTAATACTATTGCTATTAACTGTCAATGCTGCAGTTATTGAGCTGTTTCTTAAGGTTGTTGAAGTTTTATGCTGTTTTCTGTGTAGGCTATGAAAGCTCAGCGGGTGCAGTTGATGAGGCAGATGAAAGAGGACTCTGAGAAGTTTCGAATCTGGAAGCTGAAGAAAGATAAAGAAGTTTTGCAGCTTAAAGAAAAAGTAAGATTTGTATTCATGCAGTAGTATAACCATTGTTTTTTTTGGGTTTTTTTATGCGTTGCCTTCCTCACGTTGCAGTCTTCTACCCTCAAGGAGGGCTGTGCTTAACACTTGCACCCTCTTTGATATGTGTGCAGTAGTCAACTGCTTTTTTTTTTAACCTGCCTTAGATGGGTTCACACAGGGATCAATATTTCCATTATTCCCTGTCTGTGCAGGTGCCATCGACCAGCCAGAAGAGGCTGCAATACATGCATACAGTGACGTAGGTTTACTAAAATCTCAGCTAGCTCGGTCACTTCTGCTCTTTGGTGGTGATAATGTCTTAGGAAAAGAAGTAGGGATGTCCCGATCACGTTGTTTTGTTCCTGATCATTAATTTTGATCCCGATCCGATACAGAGTCTCAAACCGATACTTGTATTTTCTAGATATTGTCTAGATAAGAACGAGATAATACTGTTCACACAGTGCACACTTCAACTACATTACAGTTATTCAAATTAATCCAATCTATATGTTTAACAACTGAATAGCTCTGCAGTGCTGTAGGAAAAAGAATTGCCTGCATCCAAGCTATTACTTAATGTTCTTTTATTTTTACAAAATATAAGTAAACAAACTTAGTGCAGCATTGTAGTAGTAGAACTGGAACACTCAAAATGAAGTGAAGGTTCTTTTTGAGGAAAATCAGCATATCTGCCGTAGCGGACAGCCGGTTCCTCTTCTCATCACATAATAATAAACTTGCTGTATTCGACTGAGTGTTTATTTTTAGGTGCCGTATCAAATTGGTAGTAATTGTAGATCGTTTGGTTAAATGATATCTGGTTTGTTTCTTATGAGCCACCGTACTTGTATGCGTGTTGTAACTGTAACAAACTTTTCTGTGGTTGTATTGTGACAATGGTTTGATGGACGTTCCTACACGAAGTGAGTGTGTTTTGACCCTTTGGAGCTTCCATAGTGCATGGAATAGCGTGCTTGGCTAACGCGATGACTAGCTGTCCGCTATTTGGTACCGTAACAGAAGTAGTTAATAAAGTGTTCTGCTCCCGACAATTTGTGAATATACCGTGTATTTATTTCTTTATTAAGCAAGTGCATCACTACAACGCTTGGTTACATAACTAAGCCAATCAGAGTGCTTGATACTGAGATGTCGTTCAGTCTTGTAACACGTAAACTGGTAAAAGCTGTAGGTTATGGTCCTGAAGTTTTCATACTCGGATTAAAAGTTATTGTTTTGTAAACCGGTGTGATCCTGGACTCACACACCATATAAACAGTAAAATTCTACGGTAATGAACGCAGCTCTGCTCCTACCGCCTCGTGAAACGCTCACAGTGCAGACATTACACTTCACTGTTGGACTTGTTTCACTTTCCAATTTAAAGTATTTCCACACAGCGGACATGCTGACGTAAAACAAAGGATCGGGCTTAGGATCAGCCTTAGTAAAGCCGATACCGATCAGTTACAAAATGCCTTGATCGGCCCCGATTCCGATCTTTGAGATCAGATCGGGACATCCCTAAAAAGAAGTTTTAAGTTTCAATCAACTGATAGTGCTACAGCTGAACATTTCTGTGTGCCTTTGTGTGAAGCCTCTAGTAAGTACAACAATAACTTTTTACATTGTTTTTATACATTTCCCTCCAATGTGGAAATCGGATGAAAATAGATTGTTGGTATCCAAAGGAAAATTTGTCATGTTTGTTTAGGGGTAGCATTACATGACCAGATCTTACTTTCTTAATTGTGGATGCTTTGAATGTTGACGTCTGGCAGGATGCTTGACTAGAGCGACTAACGTCAATACTTGCCCAGGCATACAAACAGCAAAGCGACCAAGTAAAAAACGCCATAGTGACAATAAATACAAGCGCAGGAAATGAAATGGCTGACAGATTTGATGTGTGTGGAGTGAGTGTACAAATAGCCTGTTGATGCAGCAATGAGGAATGCCTTCAGCTCCCACCCTCAGACAAAGGCAATCATGACTGTGTAGGCACCTGGCCAGCCCAGAGTAGAGCCGAGATTCCAACTTGACAGCTCAGAATCTTGGCAGTGGTGGGCTAACATGTTAGCCCGCTGCATCACCCAAATGCTCATTTATTGTTTTTTGTTTGTTTAATTAGTATGTTTAATACTCTTTTATATATGTTAAACAAGTGTCCTCATTTTTCATTCTTGTGCTTGTGTTTTGGTAGGATCGTAAACGACAGTATGAAATGCTTAAGCTGGAACGTGATTTCCAGAAACAGGCAAATGTGTTACGCCGCAAAACTGAGGAGGTATGCGTGTTTGATACATCTGAAGAAAATGATTGCTACCCTTAAGATGTTGAAGGATATTACATAAACCCCCTGCGGTGGCTAACTTGTGTTTTCTCAGGCTGCCGCAGCCAACAAGCGCCTGAAGGATGCCCTACAGAAAAGAAGTGAGGTGGCTGAGAAGCGCAAAGACACCCAAAACCGTGGCATGGAGGGAGTTGCAAGCAGAGTAAAGGTACCTGAGGCTTCCAGACTTAGTTACAGTAACTGCTTGGGCAGAAATGTATTAACACAATTGGTCATCCAGCCACCTTTGGTGTCTCATTTGCACTTTTTGCACTAAACCCATGCAAGGACCTATGCAAAATCACACGTTAGGTACATTCTTAGAAGCTATAGAACTTAAATGCCATATAATAACAAAAATCAATTAAACTCTACACACTCAGTTACTCAAACACCCTAATCCATAAAGTCTTTTCATGAATTCCTATAAAGAAACATATAAACCTTTTTTTTCAAAGATGGAACATTTTATTCAGCCATAGCAGGTGACATGGTGTTAAAAATCAAACAAACAAATATTTTAACCCATATTTTGCCCCTCTGTAGACATGGCTTCTGAATGAAATAGAGGTGCTGGTGAGTACAGAGGAGGCCCGGCGTCATCTACAGGACCTCCTAGAGGACAGAAAGATCCTGGCTGAGGAGATCTCACAACTCCGCCAGCAGATGGACTCTGGAGACAGACCTGCTGCTAAAGTCAGGGTAAGCAGTTGCAAACTGTTTTGGATTCTCAACATGGCTTTCATTGTTTTGTAGCCATTTGTATGCCATTTATGACTGTTTCCTAATATCCTGCGATGCAGGACATGGAACAAAGGGTCGATGCAAAACCATTTATAATGACAGTGTGCTTTTCCTTTCTTACTTTATTCTATTTTAATTCTATTGGGCCTGATGCATGTGACTCTAAATAATGTATTCATTCCTGTAGTTATGAAATAAAGAATGAGCAATCCACCTGTTTTAAATGTTGTTACTGTGTTCCACAGCGCCGTACCCTGACCATCTCTGAACTAGAGGGCAAAGGGAATCTGGAGGCTTCAATCAGTAAACAAGTGGAAAACCTAGAGACTGAGATGGGCCTCAGGTTAGCCACATAAAGACAATAGCTGCTCTTTAGCTATACATGATCAGCGATTTTACATTTGTCTAATTATTCATAATGGTTATTATGGTAATTATTCAAACATATTCATAATGGTTTTCACTTTTTTTGGTCTTGGATTACACTTTTCCCATCACCCCCAACACAGGAGTGCTCAGATAGCTGACCTGCAACAAAAAGTTCTGGATGCAGATAACGAGGTTCGTATGAAACAGCGTTGGGACTCCATCACTACCATCGTGGAGGCCAAGAGTGCATTAAAAGTCCTCATGTCTGAGGTAAGGAATAGTACAATTGCTTGTGAGTGTGTGTGTATACACAAATAATATAATGCTTAGTGTAACAAGTGTAAAATCCTGTGTCTACTTTATACTTAACAAAGTTCTACATATTGCATCCAGGTTGTGGTATCCAAGACGTCAAATGCCAAGCTGGAGAGTGAGCTAAAGCAGGAGCGGGCCAACCACATTGACTTGCAGAAGGTTCTGTGCGATGAGAGGAAGGTTATGTCCGCAATGGACATGGAACACCAAAGTCATCTGGTGGAGCTGGAGCAGAGACACCAGGAGAAGGTAGGCTATTAATGGGGCTGTGCAAATATGATTAGTTAAGCTTTTAACAATGGTTTAGGGTGGCTTGGTGGGTAGCACTGTTGCCTCACAGCAAGAAGGACCTGGGTTTGATTTCCAGTTAGAGCAGTCCGGGTCCTTTCTGTGTAGAGTTTGCATGTTCTTTCCGTGTCTGCGTGGGTTTCCTCCCACAGTCCAAAGGCATAGAATTAAGGTGAACTGGAGATACAAAACTGTCCCTGACTGTGTTTGACATTAGAAAGACTTGTGTAACGATTAACTACCTGTCCTATGTTACCAAAGTGTGGAAAACATGATGTTAAAGTCCTAATCAATAAATATCTGTCAGCTTACCTTGCTCTCTGAAAACTTTTCAAATGTACCTTTCATAAATCATAAGCAGACTCAAGTGATCATGCCATAAAATGACACACGTGTTAAACAGGCATTAAAATTCAATCAAGCAAACCTTTCAGAAATGTTAGCTTTACTACCTGTCACCTTTTAAGTGCCAGAGGAAAGTCTCATTAAACTGATCATTATTTAAACAGATGCATGCATGTCTCAAATTGCAAAGCAGATGCAAATTTATTTTTAGGCTGTGTGTCAAATTACTGCAAGGTCTAAAATAATTTTAAGTGTACTGAGATGGGGAGGGAGAGGCTCCAAATAGTTTTTATTAAAAATAGCTTTCAGATTGTTAGTTTTCAAGATCAAGTCTTGATTAAAATAACGTTTAAATTTTTTCATGCCATTTATTTTTTAGCCTTTTTATCTGACTAGATTAGTTTCATTAAACATGTGCCCCATGTGTACTGGCAATTTGTACTTGGCTTTAGCTGACCTTACTTATTAAAAACTAGACATGTCCTCAAGGAACATTTTAAAGGTTTTACAGCATTTTGCATCTAAAATGTTTCTTGAATAAATGCCGTACCCTATTTTCAGGGGAATTAGGACATTTTGTAAAATGAGATTAAAAACAATAATCTGTGATAAATTATTTTCTTAAATAGTTATTTAACTGGCCGCTCAGGTGGTGCAGTGGTAAAAAACACACGCTGGAACCAGAGCTGGGATCTTGAATAGATCCTATCGAATCTCAGCTCTGCCTGCCAGCTAGGCTGAGCAGCCACATGAACAACGATTGGCCTGTTGTTCAGATGTGGGTGGGATTAAGCTGGATAGGGTCTCTCTTATAACTAATGCAATTACGATCTGCTGGCTGATTGATGGCACCTGCACAGAGATGAGAAAAGAGTGCTCTCAGGGTGTGTCTCTTCGTACACAGTGCTGAGCTGCACTGCACTCGTGAAAGTGTAGGTGATAAGATGCATACGGCATGCTTCCCATGTGTCGGAGGGGGCGTGGGTTAGCTTCGTTCTCCTCAATCAGAGCAGGGATCAGCATTGGTGGAGAGAAAGCATGACGCAATCGGGCAATTGGACGCGCTTAAAGGAAGAAAAAGGGGAGAAAATGCATAAATAAAAAAATATAAAAGTTATTTAACTGTACAATCAAATGACTTATTGGTTTGGCTGACTTTATAATATTTTTATTATTTATGAACTTCAGTAAAGTTGCCCCACAATCAACAAGTGAATTGGTAAGAGGTGGAGAATAGAAAATAAAAGGAGGATCCACCAAAGGCTCAGTCTTTGACAATTCTCACACAAAGCGGTGAATCCCAACCCAATTTTGAACAATGCTCAAATGCAAGATTGCAAATAATTTAGCCCCATTTTCCATCTGTTGTACATTAGGGCTGCAACTAACGATTATTTTAGTAGTCGACTAATCTGACGATTATTTATTTATTTATTTATTTTTCGATTAGTCGACTAGTCAGCGATTATTTATGTCATACCCTCCATCTCTGCCTTAACATAAAACTCTTATGTTATTTAAGTTCCAATATCAAATTAAAATAATGACCCATGAAACATGAATATGAAACTTAAGCTTGATAGTTTAATTAAATATATTTGAAACATTAATACACAATCACAATAAAAAAATTCAATGAAATAAAGCTTTGGACAGCATTAGAAGCTGTTATGTTTCAGAAGTTATCACTCGAAGTCAAAATCATATATAACGTGGTTGAGAAACATGTGAATGCTGTCTGTGAGGACCTCAGCCATTTGAGGGGTGCATGAACCTCTTCTCTTCTCATCCACACTCCATTACTTAGTGCTATTAATAGAAAGAGCAAAAGAGAAAGCTGTATTAATTATCACAAACTGAAGGCTATGTATCATAGTTTATTACAAATAGTGTACTGGCTATGCCAACTAAACCATAACAGGTTAAATATCTTAACTGAATTATCTGCTGCGCTAACTAGCTATCATTAAGTGGATGAGGCTTATTATTTAGAATAAATGCTCTCATTAACGAGAGCAAAAATATGGAAGACGAGACAGGGTAACGTTAGGCTATAATGTTATATAACGTTACTCATATAAACGACTGATTAACTATTGCACTTAATGCGTTAGGTAGCAAACAAACCTGAAAAATAGCGAGCTCTTAGATGGTTTTCCGACAAGTACTCTAGCATTAACAAACATTAACTACGTTGGTTAAAGCACAAAGCGGTGTAAAAACTTACCGGAATAACGCTGGTCATCACGGCTGCAAGGCGTTTTACCGGAGTGCTGGCGTGAAACCATAACTCTGCTTTGTGTCCAGCTCGTTTCTTTGGGTTATTTTGGCTGAAATACTTTAGAAAGTTTCGGTCTCTTTATCTTTGCCTCTCTGTCTTCATAAACTCCCCGCTGCGCCATGGAAGCGATGCTGCACCCCCTGCAGTACCTTTAGTGCGTTGCATCTATAACGACTAGTCGACAATGAAATTCCACGTCGACAAATTTTTATAGTCGACGTTATCGATTACGTCGACTAATCGTTGCAGCCCTATTGTACATAATACTGTGGAAATGTCAGGAAATCCTCAGTGTGTGTAATGTTGAATGTGCGTAAAACAGTGATGCTACTGTAATCAGTATAGCTGCATAGTCTTGGGAATACTTTGAAAAACTGTTGCTTAACAGTCCACCGCTCCATCAAGATATGCAACCTGAAACTCTCTTATGCAAAACGAAAGCCATGCATCAATTGTATGCAAAAATGCAGCAGAGTTCTCAGAGCCAGAGCTCTTTAAAGATGGACTGAAAGATAGTGGCAATGTGAGATTTGGTCATATAATTTCATGTTTTAGCTTGTTTTTGGGGTGGGGGTTGTCTGTTTCTCAGTGTCAAACGAATAGAAGCAGACTGTTGTCAAGAAAAATAGTAAAAGCTAACATTGTCTTGATAATGGGGCATGAATGTCTTGCATATGTGTGAAGGTACTATTGAAGTGGAGGCGTATATTTGGATTTGAAAGAGATAATACCATCAAGGTAACTTTTTTTTTCTGGGAAGTTCCATGGTTATTTTAGCAAGACAGTTCCAGGTCTCATTCTGCGTCCTAAATTTATTCCTAAATTATTAAAAAGTGTGAATAATAGTAAAGGTGATGTAACAGTGGTAAACAGATCTTTTTTAACTGTTGAGTTTGTTGGCATCAAATACTAAATTAGTTTACAATTACAAAATACGATGAAGTTGATCAGTGATAACATTTCTTGTACTTTTGTCAGTTAAGTTCAAGAGAATTAAAAAATCCCAGCTTTATGTTTTTATTAAATTTATTAAATTAAAATTCTGCAACACTGATTTCTACATTTCTGTGAAATATAATCCTTTTCAGGAATAATTTTAAAGAAATGGGGATCAGTTGGCAGCCTGTGATGTCGAATTAACAAATCATTAAAGTCAATCAGCAGTGAATGACTGATTGTGCACCAGTAATGATGAACTATGCAGCTGTTTTAACAATTAAACAATCATTTGAGATCTAAATGCCATCAAACCCACTTATGTGGCTCTTGGTAAAATTTTTTTCATCAAACCAGTTTGTTTAGGTGTAAATGTGCAACATGGAGACTTGCCATGTGAAGGTGATTTATGTGAACCAACCAGGACAGGACTTAAATGGTAAAGGTATCCGGTGCTGTGTTCACAAACTGTTCAAAACAAACGAATCAAAATGATTAAACAATATAAAACATTTTGTTTTACATCAAAATGCCTGTGGCTCCAAAATGGTCTACTACATTCATGTGACGGTTCTGATGATTTTTAGACAAAAATAGCTTTGACTTGGAGGTTGTTAATCATGTTTTCGCAATTGGTGGTTGTGTAGGTGCTGTATCTCCTCAGTCAGCTCCAGAACAAGCCTGTAGCAAAGGCGCATGAGAAGGATGAGCAGGAGATATCCAAGAGGGAGCGTGAAATGTTACAGCGTTTGAAGTTCCAGGTGAGATCTTAAGTATAACCCTCAAATCCTGCTCCTTATATTCATCAGCTTAAGTCTCCTGCTTTACAATTAATGAGAACAGACAGGATGATTTACTAAAGCTAAATTCTTTAACAGGAGGAAGAAATTGAAAAGATGAAAGAACTAACTGAACAAAATCAGAAACTCATGGAGGAAAATGAACAATACAAACAGGTACTAATAAATATATAGGTTAAATATATAGTGTGATTCACAAATATGACTTAACAAAGAATTATAACAACTGACTACATGCTTTTTGACTGTACCAACAGAAATTACTTCTGGCTCAGCTGACGAGTGCAAAGAAAGTAACAAATGAATCCCCTGACACTTCATTTGAATACATCCCTCCTAAGGTGAGACATTAACTTACATAATAATGCAAAAGTCTAGGAAAAATGGTTCGGTTCCCAATTTGCACAACCCTCGACCTGAACAAGAAGAGCCTGATCAACAAACACCCCCTCCGTCACGTGTCCAATCTGCAACCACTTCTTATCACCTGCCAGTGTTGGGTTGCGTAACAACCCACCCCCCACACACAATGCACTGGCAGTGGAAAGAGACCCTGTCTGACTTTCCTTTCCTCAACGATGGCCGAGTGTTTTAGTGTAGACGCCAGGTCAGTGACTTCTGAGATTAAAACTCTCAATTGTGAACACTGCACCACCAGAATGCCCCTTGTAAAAGTGTATTTGATCATTATACGTACACACTTCCTAATGTTGCATTGCCCTTGTCCGCACTGTCGGGATTGTTTTTGTGCGTGTTAAATTATCGCATATTTACAAATATCAATGAAACTGATACGGTGGAACATTAATATCTGTGCGGTTTTCAATAATATACCTGTAAAAAGGTTTACAAATTACTACTTTCTGTTTTTGTTTGCATTTTACTTTCTTGCCCCAGCTTTTTCATAATTGGCTTTGTACTTAAAGGAAACATGGGAACAGTGTTGAGCGAATAGCCTTTTTGCTGTTGTGTTGACTTTGTATAGGGGATTATCTCACTTTATTGGCACTGGGTACCACAATTGTTGTATTGTGACTTTCTACAATTCTTAGAGTAATGTTGGTCAACAATTCCAGGATACACAACGACAACCTATATGTTTAACATAGAGGTACACATCAGTTGTTCCAGTAAAGGGTTCAATGATATGCAATTGTATGCCCTATTAAAATCATTCATGTTTTTGCTTTTTTGTCTCACATCATGATCTCTCTTCTCCAAGCCCAAGGCTAAAACCTCAACAGCACGTGCACCGCTGCAGGAACCTCAAATTGACCTTGATGAGCTTGTGTCTCCCTCCGAGTCTGAGGAGGAGGAGGAGTGGCGGCCAGAAAAGAAAGAAAAAGCTCGACGAGGTTCCAGAAAATCTAAAATGACTGGGGTGAGACTTTGTACCCTTGTGTCTTAAAGCCAGACATCAAGAGAACAACCTCAGCTTTATTTTGCTGTTTTAGACGGGTAAATTGTTATTATGTGATTTTTGTCTTTCATGTTTTCCTGTGTAGTGTGCATGCAAGGGACGCTGCGTCAATAAACTCTGCCGCTGCCGGAAGGGAAGAATGACGTGTGGCGAGAACTGTCTCTGTGACCATCAAAAGTGTCGCAACATGGAGAACCGGGTCAGTATGGTGGGAGACAAACACTACATGCAAATCTTAAGGTTTGTTGTAAATTTACACAGGACTTCAATTACATCTTTTTATTTCATGCATCTCAGGATGGTGACATGAATGATGTCTCCAAAGACTCTGTATCCATTCCTGAGGACCCCACAGCTGTAAGCCCTCGAGATGCCACCTTCTTTAGGCCTCCATGTGTACCACCAACTACAAAGGTAAGACTTTCCTTTTAATGCCTCTCAGTTGAGCCTTTATTATTGACAGCTTTCCAAAGCACAAAGTGGGATTTTTAGCTGCATAATAGCGAGAATTAAATATTCAAAACTCCGGTTTTCTCTTACAGTCCAAAAACATGAAAGTGAGGAGAGTTGAAGATACAAAATTGTCCATGACTGTGTTTGACATTAAAACCTGGGGGCTGATGCATCTTGTGTAACTAGTAACTACCTGTTTTGTCATAAATGAACTTAGGGACTTGTTTATAAACCCAATAAGTCACTGAACCAATACAAAGTTTTCATACGAAAAACTGGTCCTGTCTTGAAAATATCTCGCCAGAGAAAACAAGGCGTTATAAAAACCAAACAAACAAACTGTCATGAATGTAACCAAAGTGTGTAAAAGATGACGTTCAAAAAATCCTAATAAATAAATTGGTATATAGATGAAATGGAATGAAATGTTTTGACCCAATTTTAAACGATGTGTTAAATAACAAAACAAAGGGATTGAACACTTGTTGCAATGTAATTGTGGTAGAACTCTGGCTCAGCGGATAAATGGATTATGTCAAATGTCATAGGATGGCCACACTGGACTCTATGGCATCTTCTGCACTGGCTATTAAATTGTTTTTTTTGTTTTTTTTCTTCCTGTGTAACCATTAGGAAATCGGCGACATGGGCAACCTCTCTTCAGTTTTGAAGCTGGAGAAGAAGCCGATTCCCGCTGATGTTGACAGTGACAGTGAAGACTCTGAAGAGCCCAGCATGCCCAGCTTTCTGAGGAAGAACAAGAGAGGACTAAATAACTTCAAGAATAGCTTCTTCTCTGGCTGTACACCTGTTCGTGAGGAATCCTGAGGTAGTTAAGGCAGGCGCTCTTGCCAGCTAGCTCTCTTCTAATTTTCCATGTCTGTCTCGTCTTGCTTTATATGTTTTTTATATTTGTCTGTAAATGTGTTACAACTTTTAATCGTAGCTCCTCTAATGTGAATAGTCCACCTGTACCACACTGGGGCAAAGTTACAATTGCTAACACCTGACTTACCTTGAATTAGACTAATTCATAACACTTTTTCAGTCTAATATTGGAATATCAGGAATGTTTTAGCTTGATTTCTTAGATTAGATCAAAGTCTTTTATGAATTTAAGTTAAATGACCTTCGTGATTACCTGTGCAGATAGTCTTGATACAATGATGCATCCTGTCTGTTAAAGCTGCTCTGTTTTAACAGCTGGCCAGTGTGTCTAGATGTTCTTAAAAAGGCGAATTTTGTATAAACAATAAAAATGACTTCATCCTCTCACATGGTTTGGACATTTTTTGTCTGAAATGGCATATAAAACTAAAGAAGTAATTCCTGACCATATTAATAGTGTTACCAGGGTTTAAACCTTGTAATTATTTTCAGTTTAGAAACAACCCCCACTCAACAACTGGTGTAGAGTTGAAAATACTGCTACTCGCACAACCCCCGATCTAAACAAGGAGAGCCGTGTCCAATTTGCCGCCGCTTCTTATCACCTGCCAGTGTTTGGTTCCCACACAGAGCCTCATCACATATGCTCCATGTGACTCTCCCTACTACCACTCGCGCATGAGAATGAAATATAAAAACATGAAATTATATCAAATATAAACACATGGTTGTTTACCTAATTCATTAATATATTTATTAATTTATATAATAATTTATTTATATATTGGCTCCCAATTTAGAAGGCTTGTGGCGGTTTGTGAACTCTATTTGAAGGGGGGGGCGTTGCACATATCAATGCACCCTTAGTGCTTGTCCTAAGCAATGGGAAACCGGAGGTGAGTAAAAACGTTGTCAGATCAGATATGCAGATGAATGATTTATTGTTGCGACCCCAAACAGGTACAGCCAAAAGGAATCAACATTTTTAAGACTGGTCACTTTTTTTAGTAGGAAATTTGTCTGAACTAGTATATGAGCCATACCTCATTCAGCTCGATGCCAATACTTTTCCCCAATTGATTTTTTTATTAAATAAATCAGGATCGATCACTTCTCTGAAGCTTTATTTTCTTTTGTTTGTTTGTTTTTCTTTCTCATCCATGGCAGATGAACATTATAGAACTTTCTACACTATTAAATAAATCATTTAAGTTGCTGTATGCTTTAACCTTGGGAGACCCCCAGTTGCAGAATTGCAACATTCCTTTTAAATGATGCTATTAAACTATTTATGCCGGAAAATGGCCAAAACAACATTTCCCAGCAGCCCATCCTCTAAACTTTTGTATTGTAATAATGTGGGTGGAGCCACAACTACCATAAAGGTCATGTACTTTCCTGAAATCAAACAAAAGGGCTGCTTTTATTTAAACCACATGCTCCTGTTTTCACTGACAGTTTGAAAAGTTTTCTTATGTTGACTAGTAAAAAGCAAATGTAATGTGTTAGCAAAATACACTCTGCTCATTTGACTTGTGGGCAAGTTATATTTTAGTATACTTAGTATATCTATTTTAGTGCATCTTCTCCATTTTTTTCTCCTGACTTTAGCGTGTCCAATTACCCGATTGCATAACGCTTCCTCTATACTTATGCCGATCCCCGCTCCGATTGAGGAGAACAAAGCTAGTATAATATAAATTAGTTTATAAGCTAATATGAACAAGTTTATATGCGGATCAGCTTTGTGTATGGAGAGTGGTACTTGTACATTTACACTTGTACAGGTGGTACTTGTACATCTTCTGGTATACAATCATACTGCCAGTGGTAAATGCCTGGCTGCTGTACAGATGTGATTGTGAAAACCCCCAGATACCAAAAAAAGATGTTGAAAAGGAGGCACTTTTAGGCCCAACTTGCCACTTATTTAGGTGAACACATCGAAAAGAGGGAGCCCCCAAGTCCCACTGTAAAAACATGTTTGTTTTTCTGAGTATCTAAAAGATGTAGGTAATTATTTTATAACGTCATACAGATGAAAATATTACAAAGTAATCTCTTCATATCAGTGTCTTTTTTTGTCCTAACCAGAGGAAATTAAAAACAGATGAAGGAATGAATGTGGAATTGTGCATAAGCACTGAGAGGCAATACTTTCCTGAAAAACAACAGGACTATAGAGAATGAAATGTGCACTTGCAGACTTTCATATTTGCAGGTTTTCGTGATATGCCCTCAGCAATGTAATCCATCTTTTATCGATTACAAAAAATGAAACTTTCTCGTTTTGTTTAAATAATTCATTATGTTAAGCACATCGAGCGAGATCTGTCCATGAATTATGTATGGGAATCATAAATGCCATTACAAGGTTTAATTTCAAATTTTCAAATTTGCATGGTTTTGTACAATGTAACTGTAGACTGATTGGATCTGTAGTCCTGATTGATAAAAAATTTATCACTGTAACAAAGGCTGAATGTTTTGATTACATGAGTGGAAATATGAATGTAGTTACATTGGTTGCTGCTTCACGATTAGTCTTGTTGCTAATACTGTCTAAATGCCAATATAGTAAAAAGTCATATTGTTTATAAAGTACATTGATTAGCTGTCTGATTTGGAGCACACAAAAACTACTTCTATACTAGTATCTCCCCTTGTAAAGAACCATCTGTCTTCTAAATATAAATGAGTATGTATGTACAGTGGTGTTCAAAAAATAGCAGTGATTTTAAAAGAGTGAATAAAGCACAAAATCATTATAATAACTTTTATTTCCATAAATGCAAATGCACTGAAAATACTACACTTTCAATTCTAAATCAAAACATTAACAAAATGTAGCGTTTGTGTTAATCCTTTACAGAAAGTTAAGAAAAGTTAATATTAGGCTGTTCAAAAAAATAGCAGTGCCAGCATTTTTCTTTAAAAACTCAAAAAATGTATCTATAAACTGAAAATGTTTGAGGTTTCACTTTACTTTAAATTACTGAACTAATATTTAGTGGCATAACGATTGTTTCCGAGATCTGTGTTGCATGGAGTCGACCAACTTCTGGCACCTCTGAACAGGTATTCCAGTCCAGGATGATCAGACTACATTCCACAGTTCTTCTGCAATTTTGGGTTTTGCCTCAAAAAAACGCATTTCAGATTTCAGCCCACAAGTTCTCTCTGAGATTGAAGTCAGGAGATTGGGCTGGTCACTCTATTACCTCAATCTTGTTTGTCTGTAACCAGGATGTTTTGGGTCATTGTCATGTTGAAACACCCATTTTAAGGGCATTTCTTCTTCGACATAGGGCAACATGATCTCCTCAAGTATTCTGATATATTTAAACTGATCCATGATCCCTCGTATGTGATAACTAGACGTAACACCATGGTATGAGAAACATCCTCATATCATAGTTTTGTACCACCATGCTTTACTGTCTTCACAGTAAACTGTGGCTTGAATTCAGTGCTCGATGTCGTCTGACATACTGTCTACAGCCACTAGACCCAAATAGAACAAGTTTGCTTTCACCAGTCCACAAAATGTTGAGCCATTTCTCTCTGGACCAGTCAATGTGTTCTTTGGGAAATTTGAACCCATTCAGGACACGTCTTTTTCTTAACAACGGGACTTTGCAAGGAGTTCTTGCTGGTAAATTGGCTTCACTTAATCATCTTCTGTACTCACTGGGAACTTCAGATGTTCCTTGATCTTTCTGGAGGTGATCACTGGCTGAGTATTTGCCATTTTGGCTATTCTTCGATCCTTTCAAACAGTAGTTCCACGCTTCCTTCTGCGTCTTTCAGGTTTTGGTTTTCACTTCAAGGCATTTGAGATCATTTTAGCTGGGCAGCCTATCATTTGCTGCACTTCTCTGTATGTTTTTTCCCTCTACAATCAACTTTTTAATCAAAGTACGCTGTTCATCAGAACAATGTCTGGAACAACCCATTTTACCCAGTATTTCAGAAGGAAATGCGCTATGACCAACCTGTGCAACATTTGCCACCATCCTACATTAAATAAGGGCCAAAACTGACACCCGTTCTTCTGCAGAATGAATGACTTCACCAATTGAACTCCTCACTGCTATTATTTTGAACAACCCCCTTTCAATCAATGCTTTGATTACTCAGAATAAGTGGCATGCATGTGTTAATTGTTGGGTTTGTTTTGTTTTCATTACTCTACTACACTTTCAAGTAAATTTTTTGCTATGTAGAAATAGCATTTCTACTAAAAACAGTGATTTATCAGGTTAATGGTGTTGGACTGCTATTTTTTTGAACACCACTACGTACATACATGTACAGTACAATAAAATTCATTTGGAAGTTGGGGTCTGAGCACAGGGTCAGCCATTGTACTGCACCCCTGGAGCAACATTAACATAATGAATTATTTAAACAAAACAAAATTAAGGATTAAGGGCCTTGCTCAAGGGCCCAACAGTGGTTCCATAGCAGAGCCAGAATTCGAACCCACAATCTTCAGATTGATAGTCCAAAGCTCTACCCACTACGCTCCCACAGTCCCTATAATAAATTCACTATAAAGGGAAAGGTATGTGGACAGCCTTAACATTTATGAAGTTCATGTGTTTCAGCCATACCCTTTGCCAGCAGACATTTAAATCAATAATATGCTTCTAAGTTTCTGGCAACAGATTGGGGAAGGCCCTTTTCTGGTTTAGTATTTCCATTTTTGGCATTTAGCAGACGCTTTTACCCAAAGCGACTTATAGTACTGTGACAGTATATTGCAAGCAATTGAGGGTTAAGGGCCTTGCTCAAGGGCCCAACAGTGGCAACCTGGCAGTAGTGGAGCTTGAACCAGCAAGCTTTTGATAAATAGTCCAGTACCTTAACCGCTAGGCTACAACTGCTCTATTTAATGCATGAATCAACGTCCATAAAGATGAGTTTAGTATGGAGAAATTCCAGTAGCCCTGACCCCAATGCCATTAAACACCTTTGAGATAAACTGCACCACTGATTACAAGCCAGGCTTGGCCATAGGGTGCAGATTAGTATACTGTTTCATGCTGATGTTTTGCAAGTTAAATAAGTTTACATCCTCTACAAACACCAGTGAAAATCTGAAAATAAAACAACTTTTTTTTAAATGATGCAGGAATCGTCATTCTAATAGGATTAGAGCATGTTTATTACATTTGGAACAGTGGCGATTTCTCTTAAGACTGCAAGGGAAGAAAAATGTGAAATTAAATGGTCAAATATGTAGTTGTGTTAACATTTCATTGACTACAAATGCGTTAGAACACGTTCATCTCGAAGACGAGTTCGTTCAGAATCAGCTACTTATCACAAATCGACTGACTCGATTTTGTTAACTCCCGTAGCGTCAATGCATTTACCCGTAGAAGCTGAGCATCTATTCACTTCAACTGCATGGAAAGTTTTTTTTTTTTATTGCTTCAAAACTCGCCGGTCATTGGATAAATGCCACGATTTTGTCCCGCCCCCGGACGCTGAGCGTCTCTGGGGGTGAATGGAGCTGTGGGCGGGTCTAGACACGAGCTGAAGCTTCTACAAGATGATTGGAGGATCAGTCGAAAGGCTGAATCCCGTTTTGATTGACAGCTATTTGCTGGCCATTGAGAGGACACTGGTCAAGTCCCTGGAAAAGACGCCTACTTGGTACGATAGGATCACAGGCCATTTTCTTGAAAAGGAACGGAGGGCAGAATTTATGTATAAATAAATTGACAAATTTTATGATGTAAGCCGACAATGAGCTTCCCCTCTTTGAAAGACCAGCAGCCGCCACTGATTTGGAAGAATATTTTCCCTTTCTGTAACTGTATGGATCTGTATGAGTTTCGGTGAGGTCGATTAGGACATTAGGCTTGAATTCAAGTTTACTCAGTTTACACTTTAACAGGTTTCCAGTTTGGCCTGGTGAATTAGCTTTCTCCAGCAGATTTTCTCTGCCAGCACAGGCAGGCTTTGGCTACACTGTGGAGCATTTTTATGAAAGGCAATCAACTGGCCTGCAGGTTACCTGTGTTTTCTATTGCCCACAATCTGTTCAGCTCGGGTCAGCAAAACACGTGACATCTAATTACATCCATTTAAAACTCTGAATCAGACATCTGCTGTTTTTTGGAGTGACCATGTTTTAGTAAACCTGCTTTTGGCATTTTTGGTGATTACTGTAGTGTTTGATACCAGTGCTTATAAAAAACAAATACATATTTGCACTGATATAGATAGCTGTTGGTTATTTTTTTTTTACCTGGGTGCTAATTCCATATATAAAATATAAAACTGCACTGGCATTTTGACAGTTTTTTACAACATAGCCAAGTGGGGGAAACTAAAAGAACAAGGTCACTGTGTCAGTGACACTTTTACTGTGCCAGCAGTTCTTCATGCAAAGGAAATTTTACACCTAAACATGTGTAAGTGAATTACAAGCCGTATCTAAGGTGAATTACATTTTTTTAGCTGCTGTGTGTAAATTTTTGCTACAGAATTATCTCTAAAGACCCAAACTAAACTAATTAAAGACCTCATATTTAGGTTGTTTTAAACAAGAAGTGTGTTTTAATCATTGTCACACAAAAAATATGCAAAAATTATTCAAATACACAGAATGGCATCAAGTATGGTACATGGCCCTTACAAGTAAGTGTAAACATTTGACTTGTAGTGTGTGTACTTATTGCCGGATTAAAAATATATGTGCTGCTAGGATACTTGATTGTTTATACTTTACATTTTAAGACCTATCACTTAATTCAGCTTTAGTTTAACATCCAAATTACACAAAACAGTTTACGTTAAGTATACAAATGATACTAGTTCATTTCTCAAGTTAATAATTAACTGCCTCAAGTGTTAACTGCCTGATTTTGCCTACCCGCCATCCTGTATCCTATCCATCTTGAAATCACTCAATTTTATTTACATTTACACAAATTAATTCAAGTAATTTTTTAATTATTGAGGTTTTGAGAGGGAGGAGAAAACACATATGTACATAATATTCAAAACTCTTTACATATTTGGACCAAAGCTGGGTCTTCAAGACCCTTGTGCTGAAGATGGATCATTATTAATATTCATTTTTTCTTCATTTACTGCTTTACCCTAATCAGGGATGTGGTGGGTCTGGTGCCACACAAAACACTAAACACAAGGAAGAAATACATCCTGGATGGATGCCACTTATCTATTCACTTACTCATCCGCACAGTTAGGTTTAAATCCTGATTACTTACAGCAATTTATAGCACCAACTACAAAGTAGGAATAAAACAAAGTACCAGGAGACATGGGCAAACATGTGAATCTCCTGCTGTGGAGTACCCACACTGGTTTGTAAACAGGCATATTGGATCTAGAGTCTGCTTGAAAACAGGGCGGCACGGTGGCTTAGTGGGTAGCACTGTCGCCTCACAGCAAGAAGGTCCTGGGTTCGATCCCCAGGTGGGGCGGTCCGGGTCCTTTCTGTGCAGAATTTGCATGTTCTCCCCGTGTCCGCGTGGGTTTCCTCCAGGTGCTCTGGTTTCCTCCCACAGTCCAAAGACATGCAAGTGAGGTGAACTGGAGACACTAAATTGTCCATGACTGTGTTCTATATAACCTTGTGAAGTGATGAATCTTGTGTAATGAGTGACTACCGTTCCTGTCATGAATGTAACCAAAGTGTAAAACATGATGTTAAAATCCTAATAAACAAACAGACTTGAAGGCTCTACCAGAAGGTAGAAATACACTTGGGACAGCATCAAAACCATTACAGATCACTATTCACTCACCAATCTATTAACCGTCTTATATTTGCTCAGAGGCCAAGACTGAATTGTAGCCAACATGACAAGATTGTGTCTGTTCCTCTACAACATCAAGAAGATTCGTTCATTTCTCTCCATGGAAGCCACTCAGATTCTTGCCCAGTCACTTGTAATTTCACGGTTGGACTACTGCAACTCCCTCCTGGCAGGTGCTCCTATGTCCACTATTAAACCCTTGCAACTCATGCCTGGAATTTACCCAACCTAAACACTGCCACATCACCCCACTGCTGTGTTCTCTTCACTGGCTTCCTGTAGCTGCACACATTCAGTTTAAAACACTGATGCTCGCCTCCAAAGCCAGAAATGGACCAGCCCCAAGCTACGTCTAATAAAACACGGCACTGTACCACGAAACCTCAGAGCCACTAGTCTCGCTCGACTTGATCCTCCACCCAGGACTCGAGGAAGACACGCATCAAGGCTCCTTTCTGTACTTGCACCCAAATGATGGAACGAGCTTCCCTTGTCTGTCCGAACATCTGAGTCGCTGTTTTCAAAAGACGATTAAAAACCCACCTCTTTACTAAACACTTAAGCTGACATGTACTTACTTACTAATGCTCTTGTTTATTTCTTGCAAAAAAACTTTGGTTCTGATAGATAGAATATGAAGGTGTTCATAAACTTTTGGTCACTTATTATTACTGTGACCGTTGTGTACCGCAATAGAGGTACACATTCCAACCATAGTTAACAAAAGTACCTGTGGAAACAGGTTTTACAGTAGTGTTCAAAAAAATAGCAGTGATTTTAAAAAAGTGAATAAAGCACAAAATCATTATAATAACTTTTATTTCCATAAATGCAAATGCACTGAAAATACTACACTTTCAATTCTAAATCAAAACATTAACAAAATGTAGCCAGTTTGTGTTAATCCTTTACAGAAAGTTAAGAAAAGTTAATATTAGGCTGTTCAAAAAAATAGCAGTGCCAGCATTTTTCTTTAAAAACTCAAAAAATTTATCTATAAACTGAAAATGTTTGAGGTTTCACTTTACTTTAAATTACTGAACTAATATTTAGTGGCATAACAATTGTTTCCGAGATCTGTGTTGCATGGAGTCGACCAACTTCTGGCACCTCTGAACAGGTATTCCAGTCCAGGATGATTAGACTACATTCCACAGTTCTTCTGCAGTTTTGGGTTTTGCCTCAAAAAAACGCGTTTCAGATATCAGCCCACAAGTTCTCTATGAGATTGAAGTCAGGGGATTGTGCTGGTCACTCTATTACCTTAGTCTTGTTTGTCTGTAACCAAGATGTTTTGGGTCATTGTCATGTTGAAACACCCATTTTAAGGGCATTTCTTCTTCGACATAGGGCAACATGATCTCCTCAAGTATTCTGATATATTTAAATTGATCCATGATCCCTCGTATGCGATAAATAGACGTAACACCATGGTATGAAAAACATCCCCATATCATAGTTTTGTACCACCGTGCTTTACTGTCTTCACAGTAAACTTTGGCTCGAATTCAGTGCTCGGGGGTCGTCTGACATACTGTCTACGGCCACTAGACCCAAAAAGAAAAATTTTGCTTTCACCAGTCCACAAATGTTGAGCCATTTCTCTTTGGACCAGTCAATGTGTTCTTTGGGAAATTTGAACCCATCCAGGACACGTCTTTTTCTTAACAACGGGACTTTGCAAGGAGTTCTTGCTGGTAAATTGGCTTCACTTGATCATCTTCTGTACTCACTGGGAACTTCAGATGTTCCTTGATCTTTCTGGAGGTGATCACTGGCTGAACCTTTGCCATTCTGGCTATTCTTTGATCCATTTAAACAGTAGTTCCATGCTTCCTTCTGCATCTTTCAGGTTTTGGTTGTCACTTCAAGGCATTTGAGATCATTTTAGCTGAGCAGCCTATCATTTGCTGCACTTCTCTGTATGTTTTTTCCCTCTAAAATCAACTTTTTAATCAAAGTACGCTGTTCATCAGAACAATGTCTGGAACAACCTATTTTACCCAGTATTTCAGAAGGAAATGCGCTATGACCAACCTTTGCAACATTTGCCCCCCTCCTACCTTAAATAAGGGCCAAAACTGACACCCGTTCTTCTGCAGAATGAATGACCACCAATTGAACTCCTCACTGCTATTATTTTGAACAACCCCCTTTCAATCAATGCTTCAATTACTCAGAATGAACGGCATGCATGTCCTAATTGTTGGGTTTGTTTTGTTTTCAATACTCTACTACACTTTCAAGTAAATTTTTTGCTATGTAGAAATAGCATTTCTACTAAAAACAGTGATTTATGAAGTTAATGGTGTTGGACTGCTATTATTTTGAACACTACTGTATGTCCCCACCTACCCCAGTACCTTAACCATTTGGCTCTAGGCTATCCTCATAAATAGTTTTCTTTATGCCTACCATTTGAGTTTAACCAAGTTTAGAAACAGGCTCACATTTCTCATGTACTACACCAACTATAAATACTAGCCTGTTTTATAGAATGAACTGGAAGTCTTACTCTGTCTCTTTGTCTGCATGTGGTAATTCTTCCCAGTGCGCACTTAAAATTTTCAGGACTGCTTTTCTCACATTCAGCAAATGACACTGGAGTAGAAGATCTGAGCAGCAAGAAATTTCTTTAAATAAGAAGTTGATGTTCTAACAGGGTTTAAGGAGATTTATATTCTTGAATTGTTGTCTACTTAAACTAGAGTAAGGTAATGTTTACTATGGAAGCACTTCTGTAAGTCGCTCTGGATGAGAGCATCTGCTAAATGCCGAAAATGTAAATGTAATGTAAATGAATTCATGTCCCTGGTGCTGACAGTAATCAAACTGGTTACTTAGGGTGAAATAGTTATATATTTTCACTAACTGCTTCACTCTGATGAGTCACAGGAGGTCCGGCACTATCTGAAAACGTTAAGCAACCAATCCACCTATACAGATTTGTTCCTGGAGGTGGGAGAAAACCAGGAGATAACCTAAGAAGACATTTACATTTTCTGCATTTAGCAGACGCTCTTATCCAGAGCGACTTACAGAAGTGCTTCCATAGTAAACATTTAATTTCTCAAGTTTTAGTAAACAACAGTCGAAGAACACAAATCTGCTGAAACCTGTTAGAACCAAAGTGTTTTTTTTTTTTTTTTTTTTTGAGAATGGAAAAAAATGTTAGTAAATAAGTACAAGTCAGCTTAAGTGCTTAGTAAAAAAATGGTTTTTTAATCGTTTTTTAAAGACAGCAAGAGACTCAGATGTTCGGACAGACAGAGGAAGTTCATTCCACCACTTGGGTGCTAGAACAGAGAAGAGCCTTGATGCTTGTTTGTTTTTGTTTTATTAGGATTTTAACGTCATGTTTTTACACTTTGGTTACATTCATGACAGATACGGTAGTTACAGTAGTGTTAAAAAAAATAGCAGTCCAACACCATTAACCTGATAAATCACTGTTTTTAGTAGAAATGCTATTTCTACATAGCAAAAAATTCACTTGAAAGTGTAGTAGAGTAATGAAAACAAAACAAACCCAACAATTAGGACATGCATCCCACTCATTCTGAGTAATTGAAGCATTGATTGAAAGGGGGTTGTTCAAAATAATAGCAGTGAGGAGTTCAATTGGTGAAGTCATTCATTCTGCAGAAGAATGGGTGTCAATTTTGGCCCTTATTTAATGTAGGATGGTGGCAAATGTTGCACAGGTTGGTCATAGCTCATTTCCTTTTGAAATACTGGGTAAAATGGGTTGTTCCAGACATTGTTCTGATGAACAGCGTACTTTGATTAAAAAGTTGATTGTAGAGGGAAAAAACATACAGAGAAGTGCAGCAAATTATTGGCTGCTCAGCTAAAATGCCTTAAAGTGACAACCAAAACCTGAAAGATGCAGAAGGAAGCGTGGAACGACTGTTCGAAAGGATCAAAGAATAGCCAGAATGGCAAAGGCTCAGCCAATGATCACCACCAGAAAGATCAAGGAACATCTAAATTTACCAGTAAGTACAGAAGATGATTAAGTGAAGCCAATTTACCAGCAAGAACTCCTTGCAAAGTCCCGTTGTTAAGAAAAAGACGTTTCCTGAATGGGTTCAAATTTGCCAAGGAACACATTGACTGGTCCAAAGAGAAATGGCTCAACATTTGTGGACTGATGAAAGCAAAATTGTTCTTTTTGGGTCTAGTGGCCGTAGACAGTATGTCAGACGACCCTCGAGCACTGAATTCAAGCCACAGTACACTGTGAAGACAGTAAAGCATGGTGGTACAAAATGATGATATGGGGATGTTTTTCATACCATGGTGTTATGCCTATTTATCGCATACGAGGGATCATGGATCAATTTAAATATATCAGAATACTTGAGGAGATCATGTTGCCCTATGTCGAAGAAGAAATGCCCTTAAAATGGGTGTTTTAACATGACAGTGACCCAAAACATCTTGGTTACAGACAAACAAGATTGAGGTAATAGAGTGGCCAGCCCAATCTCCTGACTTCAATCTCATAGAGAACTTGTGGGCTGAAATCTGAAACGCGTTTTTTTGAGGCAAAACCCAAAATTGCAGAAGAACTGTGGAATGTAGCCTAATCATCCTGGACTGGAATACCTGTTCAGAGGTGCCAGAAGTTGGTCGACTCCATGCAACACAGATCTCGGAAACAATTGTTATGCCACTGAATATTAGTTCAGTAATTTAAAGTAAAGTAAAACCTCAAACATTTTTTCATGTTATAGATAAATTTTTTGAGTTTTTAAAGAAAAATGCTGGCACTGCTATTTTTTTGAACAGCCTAATATTAATTTTTCTTAACTTTCTGTAAAGGATTAACACAAACTGGCTACATATAGTTAATGTTTTGATTTAGAATTGAAAGTGTAGTATTTTCAGTGCGTTTGCATTTATGGAAATAAAAGTTATTATAATGATTTTGTGCTTTATTCACTTTTTTAAAGTCACTGCTATTTTTTTGAACACTACTGTACTCATCACACAAGGTTTATCAGTTCTCAAGGTTATATCGAACACAGTCATGGACAATTTAGTGTCTCCAGTTCACCTCACTTGCATGTCTTTGGAATGTGGGAGGAAACCGGAGCTCCCGGAGGAAACCCACGCAAGCACGGGGAGAACATGCAAACTCCACACAGAAAGGACCCGGACCGCCCCACCTGGGGATCGAACCCAGGACCTTCTTGCTGTGAGGCGACAGTGCTACCCACTGAGCCACCGTGCCGCCCCCTTGATGCTTGAAGACATGGTAAGAATATGAGAAAATCCTTACAGACAGTGACTGTAAACAAGGACTAGTTACTGAAGATGAATTAGTAATGTAACATTATACATAGCTAAGAGGCACATGTAGTCTACCATGCTTTCTGGTAGACTCCATGAATGGCATGTGTACAAACTGGCAGAGTCATGCCGGTTACGACAGTTATTACTGTGAATATTCAAGGACATCCTCTGTGTACAGTGAGTGGTGCTGCCAACCCAGATTTCAGTGTGTGGACTGGAGCACACAGCTACGCTAAATGCTAACTCATTCCGGGCTGTAGTCAAGGCTAAAGGCTTTGTCTGTTCTTTCTTTACTGGTAAAACCACAGATCTGTGGATGTAACTGGATGCTGTTGTTATGAAGATTCCTGTGTGTGTCCATCAGTGAAGAGGAGACAGCTGTGTGAGAGGATCAGAACTCGGGCCGCATAGCACTGATTGAGAATCCAGGCTCTAGACTACGCACGATGCGTAGGAATCGATCGTAAACTACGTGCTGGAAAGGGGTTCCGGCGTGGAAGAAGTGCACACGGTTGTGCTTGCATTGCACGATCAGACAGCAACCGGGCGAATGACAGCTGCTGTCCGCGGTACACCGAGCAAGCTTGGGAGAATCGGGACGCTTCTGATGGACAGCAATGTGGTGCAGGTCCAGAATGCGCTTTGATGAACTGATGACAGCATTCCAGCCAATCGAGAGAAAACTTCCGAGCTTACAGTAAGAGCTGTGGGGTAAACAGGGGCAAACGAGGCACTGCGCACCGGATCAGTGCCGATCTGCATGTTTCCCCGACAAGGCTAACTGCATCGGGGTGTTATCGGGGTACGATCGGCGCGGTTTGGAGCTAGTGGTGTTATTTATGATCGTATGCAAGCAAACAAACAACTGACAGGCTGTTCCGGGGCGTAGCGTCTCGCGCATGAGACGCATGGGTCCTGCGTGCACCAGCCCCCGGATTCCCGCACGGCTGAATTAGCGCTGATCGAGGCAGACGGTGCGGTGCGGTGCGGTGCGTGTTTGTTTACTCCACATCTACCGAGCAAGCTAGATCATCGGAACGAAGATCTGCACCTATTGAGGGAATCCCTGTGACATTCAGATCTTAAAACCATTCCCTTTCAGTAGGACGCGGCGTCAGGATTTACGAACATTGCGTAAGGCTGTAGCGTACCCTACGCCGCTTTAAATCCAAACCGATCGGGTGACATTGCAGTCTTGGAAATTCTTTCCCTTCCCAACCCCACAAGGTTTTGGACGTAAGCTTTACTCCTTATAAAAATAAATAACTACAGCGAGAAGGTGGAGCGGCGTGCGTCCTACGTGGTGACGCAGTGGGATTTTTACGCGTGGTCGGCGTTTGGCCCCGCCCTTCCCGCCGTGACGGCGATGGGTCGGAAGCGGTGTGTCGGTGCAGATTGTTCGAAGATGGCGGCCGGCTGCTGCGGGGTGAAGAAGCAGAAGTTGTCGGGATCCCCGGGTTCAGGGGGTCCCGGAGGGGCGGGCAGCGGGGCAGCCGGGACCGGACACTGCGGATCGGACTTGGGGATCGGATCGTCATCGACGGTGGTGGCCGGAAACGTGAATCGAGTGAACGGACTCGGGGGTCCGGGGGGCAGCGGGACTAGCAGTAATAGTAGCGGTAGCAGCAACACAAGCACCGCTCTGTCCCCAACTCCCGGAGCCTATAACTCTACTGGCCTGTCCCCCAACCTCAGCCCGGGACCGGGATCCTCCAGCGGGGCCAGGAAGATGGTCGTCTCGGCTGAGATGTGCTGCTTCTGTTTCGACGTGCTTTATTGCCATCTTTACGGATACCAGCCTCCCCGCACACCCAGGTTTACAAACGATCCCTAGTAAGTAGCAAGATGGCTAAGCTAACAAACTAGCTAATGCTGTTTGTCTCTGTTATCCAGATGAAATAAAACCTCACTCAAAGAGTTAGCTAAATGATTCTAAACCTATTATATGCGTTTAAAACGGGCTCACTTTTACTAACACACATGCTAAGTTTTATTCGGTTTTAAAGACCATTCATATGGAGTTACTTTATCATTCGCCTTGACACATTTTTAGAAAATACACTAAGTTTACAGTCACAGCTATGTAATGTTTGCTAACAAGTCAAATCACCACTAGCAACGCACAGCGTATGAACTTTGGATTGTTGTTTTTTAAGTTAATTTGCCAGCTATAATTCTGTCAAAGTTCTATATTGCTTTACAAATTATTATACAACTATGTTCTATATTTTCTACCACCGACTAATGATTTTACACTGCAATTTAATCTGAACGTGTTAAACTAAGGTTAACAGCGATTTACTCCCTTTAACCTAGGGCTGTGTTCCAAATCGCATAGGACACACTACACAGTCAATCGCGGACACAATTGCTGGTGTGCTAGATAGACATGCTACTTAGGACAGGAGCGTACGATTTGAGACGTATCCCTTAAACCGTTTTAAAAGAACATAAACACTGTGTTCTGTTTTTTTTTTTTCCCCTAAAACGTTTAATACACATTAATATGACATCTCGGTAGAATAATCAAACATCTTAATAACTTTGGTCTGGTCTGTATTGTATGATCTGGTTTAATTTTAAAGGGCAGATTAAAAAAAAAAAGACATCAGAAGCGTTAAGAGAAATCTGCACACAGCAGGTCAAGCTTTCCTCAGCGTTTACATTCGCTCTTTAAGGTCATTTCCTGCCAGTGCTTTTTTCCCTTTTTGTTCATTTAAAATAATATATACATGCCTTTTCATTTTCGAAGGTCATCGCTATAGTGAACTTATTGCTAACGTTGTTGTAATATGCCTGTTTTACTTGAGGTGATAATTGATCGATGATTATTTAATTATTTAAATATTAAGTAAGACAGCACATGCTACAAATTACTGTCTACAGTTTTACCAAGACATTAAATATATGTACGTTACCTAATTTTATTATGTTTTTTACCATCAGCAAGCAAATTCCAAATATTAGCCGCGGTTTAGGGATTTAGTCGCTATGACCTGGGTTGCGTCCCAAACTGCTTAGTACACACTACACAGTATATAATGGATACATTCGCCTAAGTGCGAGTTAGACATCCTAGTTATTAGTAGGGTATGCGGATTTGGACGCAGCCTTAGATTAACGTTTTACCCTTTGTGTTCGCACAAGCACAATTTAAAAAATCTTGCTCTTTTTATAATACAATTCACCAGCTACAATTTACTCGAGCTTTAAAAATAGCTTTAGTGTTTTTATCCCGTATTAGTTTGTTTCCTACAAAAGGCTAACTAACTGTCCCAGACTACACACACAGTACCCACTCTGTTGTCTATTAATGGCACAGTTGCCAGTGTGTTTGTTAAATATTTTAATAAGTAAACCAGTATGCATTTTTGAAACAAAGCCATACTAAAAAGGCACAAACTGTATCATTTATACTTTAAATATTTACTTTTTTAAGGACAAGCTTTGGCAAGTTGTCTAATTTGTATGTCCTGCACACATCCACCCCTAAATTTCTTGAATTATTTAATTTATAAATATGAATGGCTCTCTAGTGTATACATTTATGCATTATACAATAGCTAAAGCTTTTAAAAATGATCTGTGTGAGACATCTGTTAAGTGTAATATTTCCAGGTTGTGTAATGGCAAATCCAGGGGCTTAGTGGGTAGCACTGTCGCCTCACAGCAAGAAGGTCCTGGGTTCGATCCCCAGGTGAGGCGGTCCAGGTCCTTTCTGTGCAGAGTTTGCATGTTCTCCCCGTGTCCGTGTGTGTTTCCTCCGGGTGCTCCGGTTTCCTCCCACAGTCCAAAGACCTAGCCGCTAGATGCACAAACCAGTGCATTGTAGTGCCGGTCCCAAGCTTGGATAAAATAGGGAGGGTTGTGTCAGGAAGGGCATCTGGCGTACAAATTGTGCCAAATCAATGTGGATCACGATCCGTCGAGAGCCGACCCCGCAACCGAACGGGACAAAGGCCGAGGAAGAAGAAGAAGAAGTAATAGCAAATCCAGCCCAGAATACAACTCTGTTCAGGCTGATTTTTAAACCTCACACTACTGAATGGTAAGACAAATTAGTAAGGATGGCTAATAATCTTGTATACTATTTAGTAGAGTATTGAACAGGTTCGGTTGCAGCCACTGTTTTTTTTATTTGTGAGTTTCATATGTATTAATGAGTAAATATTGCTATATTTTGTCACCCATCCCCACTATCACTTTGCTAGTGAGAAGTAAAATAACATCCTTGCCTAAAATCATGCTGGTTTATTTCTTTCTGCTCCGTTGTGTTTAATCTTTTTATATTTTTTCTTTTTCTATCATTGTCTTTCATTATTACCTGTCTGCAGCCCCTGTTACTAGGTCTTGTCCATTGTTTTAATGGACTACTCCTAAAGTGAGTGATAGTACTAAGAAGCGAACTGCAATCACTAACAGTCTGTAGTTAGAGGGAAAAACTAAATTACAGTCTCTCCACTTACATGTGCTCAAACCTGTTTGGCAAATTTAAACATATTCTGTTTTAAGTCTTAGAATGATTTACCTTTACCCTACTGACCTGAAACACTAGTTCCTGCAGCTTTATGTTAACTGTTCTGCATTTTGTTTGTTCCTTATAGGAACAGCTGTGGAATCAGTGGAATAGAAATGGAGTCATTTTTTAACAAGCAAAAATGTAAAGCTCTGAAACCATCATTGCCTTTTGTGTCATGTGTGTCCAATTTAGAGTACTTAAGACACCTTAGGTAGGCGGTCTTTTAGACTCTCATGAACCAGACTGGATAATACTTTACATTTAAATAAGCCTCTTAAATTGCTCTCGAGGAATCACTGTAATCAGGAGGGCTTCAGGGAGCTTACTGGGGCATTTTGGCAATCGTTTCTTTCAGATTAGTGGTACTAAATATCTGTCACTGCTGTGTCAGTGCCAGTGACTGAACATGCTATATTTATGTAAATAATTCATTTTGATATTGCTTTGATCTTAGTCACACTGGGTCCAAAGATGGACCCAGAAAGACTAGCACATGTTTGAAATACACCCAGGTCATTCTGCCAAAGGTTTGCAGGGCATCTCACAAAATGACCTTCCCTGTCCCCCAATCACTTCAGCAGCAGCAGTTAATTTCAGATGTCCTGGAGGTCATACATAAAAAAGGAGAAGGATTGAGAGGCAGATGCTGGTTTTGTGTTTTGGAGGAATCACATGCTAGCCCTTAAGTTACAGATATCTATTACCCTATCAGAAATTACACAAGTATTTTTTTCTGTGCAACAGACTCTTATACCTAATAACTTTTTTTGTGCAGTGGTGAATCAGTGCCCACGGCATGGGTGACTTGCATAGGTGTGAAAGTGTGACCTAAGGTGTTTATGGGATTTTAGAGAGACCCATGCTGCCATCAGAGCAATTTTGTTTCTCTTTAACTCCATGTTTCAGCAAGACAATACCAGGCCTCAGAGAGTGTGTGCCAGAGTGTGGGCCTGCTACACCTTTTTCTAATTGAAAATGTATGGCACTGGCACATCATGAGAAGAATTAGGGATCAATAGGGATCACTGACTGTTGAGTAGCTGGAGTAATCTATCAAGTAACAGTGGGCAAAAATTACACTTTCAAAACTTAAATAATTACAATCTTTAGTTACTAAATAATTAAAACGTGTAACTAATAGGAAAAGTGATGTAACAGTGGTAAATGTGCCTCTGTCCCAACTTTTTTGATTGTGTTGCAGGCATTACATTCTAAATTTGTAAATCACTGAAAACATTGTAATTCTTTGTACTTTTGAGAGATAAATCAAGCTTTTAGAGAATCAACAAATCATAGCATCTTGTTTTTATGGCATTTTACAAAATGGACTAGGAAGAGACTAACCACAAACCTCTGACAGGATTTTGGACGGCCAAGACTTATTGATCCCAGAGTACATTAAGGATATGTTGTTTGGTACTGACCAACAGATGGGCTGCTGTGGTTTGGAAGATTTTTAGTCTCAGACCAAAGTGTCTATGCCAACTCCTGTAGACTCCGTACGGGAGTAAAGTACCTACAGTGGGCATCAGAGTAATGGATTGTGGTTGAATGGTCAGATGGTAAAAAAAAAAAATGGATTCAAGATCATTTGAACGTCCTAGCTGACGCGCCAGATGCACTGTGGGAAAATCCAGCTTGCAGCTTACTTACTAAAGTGGAAGGACCTGCTGGTAACATCCTGGTCCATGTCTTGGTGGGTCAGAGTGGTTTTGACAGTATGTTAGGTGGCTGGTTGCTTATGATCAGAAATGTAAGATTTATGGCTACACTATGACATACAATAGTATAGTATCGCAAGCAGTCCAATGTCGACCAGTTATACCCTTTTCCCCTGCACACTACCCTACATTGCAAAGGGCTCTCATGAAAGTAGAAGTTTGCCGAAGGTAAGGCTGTGATGGCATTCTACACCAGGTACTGAGGGCAAATACACTACCATCACTGTAAACAATAGCAATAACAGGATTAGTTTTTGGTCTGATTTTCTTTAGTCCTGTTTAATTCTATCATGGTTTTTAATCACACCGCTTTATTAAAATCTTACCTCGACTAAAAAGTTGAGTTTTCAATATAGCAATGGTATTCTGTAATTACATTGGAGACACCTATCACCATAAAACATATTCTGAATGAATGCCCAGTGTACAACAGTGAAAGACAAAGTCTCCATGTGCCCAATACATTCAAAGAAACTCTCACACAAGATAATACAGTAATAATCATTAAATTCCTTAATTATATAGGACTGAAAACATATACACTGGTCAGCCATAACATTAAAACCACCATCTTGTCCATTTTATCAGCTCCACTTACCATGTAGAAGCACTTTGTAGTTCTACAATTACTGACTGTAGAGCATCTGTGTTTGTTAACATGCTTTGTTAGCTCCCTTTCATGCTGTTCCTCAATGGTCAGGACTCTTCCAGGACCGCTACAGAGCAGGTATTATTTAGGTGGTGGATCATTCTCAGCACTGCAGTGACACTGACAGGGTGGTGATGTTTTTGAATACCGTGTCCACTCACTGTCCACTCTATTAGACACTCCTACCTAGTTGGTCTATCTTGTAGATGTAAAGTCAGAGACGATCGTTCATCTATTGCTGCTGTTTGAGTTGGTCATCTTCCCACAGGGTGCTGTCGGCTGGATATTTTTGGTTGGTGGACTATTCTTAGTCCAGCTGTGACAGTGAGGTGTTTAAAAACTCCAGCAGCGCTGCTGTGTCTGATCCACTCATACCAGCACAACACACACTAACACACCACCACCATGTCATTGTCACTGCAGTGCTGAGAATCATCCACCACCTAAGTAATACCTGCTCTGTAGTGGTCCTGTGGGGGTCCTGACCATTAAAAAACAGGGTGAAAGCAGGCTACCAAAAAGTATGCATAAAAACAGATGGACTACAGTCAGTAATTGTAGAACTACCAAGTGCTTCTATATGATAAGCTAATAAAATAGACAGTGAGTGTAGAAACAAGGAGGTGGTTTTAATGTTATAGTTGATCTGTGTATCTGATACAAGACAAATAAAACTAGCGAAAAGCACAGATTTCTGCCATGAATATCATAAATGTGACAGCATAGCTTTTTCCATTGGCAATTCTGTTTGGCCAATCAATAGTCTGTGTTTTTCTTTGCCCCACTCATACACCCTGCCTCAGTCCACTTCGTACCTATTCACGAAAGGTAACAAAAGTTATCATGGGTACCTTAGGTACAGTATGGGTCACTTGTCAATGGAAACAGCAACCAAGTGTGGGATCACAAATTTAAAATCAAGCGAATCCTAAAATTCATTTATTATTTTTTTCGTGAATTCAGGGTCAGTTGATGTAATGTACACATCAAATCAAAAAGCTGTATACTGCTAAAACCTAGCCTAGACCCTTCGAAACCATTAGGTCATGGAAAAATGAAGGATAATGAAGGTTATTTTGGTTGTAATCACAGCTGCACTGTAGACCTTGCTGTTAGCTATTGTTTTCTCTAGTGTTCCACCTCTCAGCAATTTGTGCAGAGGCCTTTTGGTCCTGTATCCCTGAAAAGAGAAAGACAAATTAGGGATATGATTATTTTTGTGTACGTTTTTCAGTTATGACACTTTAAGCGCAAGTAGAAATGTGTTAGTGTTTATAGGGTGTGATTTTAGTGGTCTTGTAAGATCATTACTTGCCACGCTATAAGTTTGTTCAAAAATATCTTGTCTGATTTAATGACACTGAGACTGTATTCCATGTTAGATTATTTTATTTCATATGTCACGTTTTTACCACCACTTATACAGGTCAGGGTCGTGGTGAGTCAGGCTTTCTCTGGCAGAGTATCACATTGTAATGCTGGCTTTAGTTTTTAGGACAGAGGTAGGAAAATATTACACCATCAGTATTTTCCACTGACTTTAAACAATTTCAGTAGTGATATAGTCCAGTCTGAACTTGTGGATATACTGTGAATAAATCTCTCGACTGTTGTCGTTAGGGGCCCTGACCTGAGCAGCCTCGTTTTCACCCCAGACTCTTGCATGTCCTCCTTCACCACATCCATAAACCTTCTCTTTGGCCGTCCTCTCCTCTTTCTCCTGCCTAGTGGCTCAACACCCTTTTCCTGATATAACTCTCATTCCTTGTCTGCACATACCCTAACCATCTCAATCTCCCTTCTTTAACTTTGTCTCCAAAACATTCTATAAATAGGTGATGTCCTACAGTGTAATGGCACCAGGGTAAGGTGTTTTCTCACTCCTCGTCTGTGTTTCCAGACGACACGATTTGGATCGGTTCCAATGGATCACAGTCATACCAAACCTCACTTTCATTAATACAGGGGCAAGGTAGTATGTAGCCGTTGGCTTGTTGAAGGTCATGTGACCAGCATGTCTCCAACATGTCTCATGCATAGGGATCTCTTAAATTAGCTTTCTATTTTTATACAGACTCTACCAAGTTCAAGCTGATAGCTGGGGGTCTAGCATAGGTCTTCCCCATCCCTCTATACACACACGCGCGCGCACACACACATTAAAACCACCTCCTTGTTTCTACACTCACTGGCCATTTTATCAGCTCCACTTGCCATATAGAAGCACTTTGTATTTCTGCAATAACTGACTGTAGTCCATCTGTTTCTCTGCATGCTTTGTTAGCCTCTCTTCTCTTGCTGTTCTTCAATGGTCAGGACTCTCCCAGGACCACTACAGAGCAGGTATTATTTGGGTGGTGGATCATTCTCAGCACTGCAGTTACAATGACATGGTGGTAATGTGATAGTGTGTGTTGTGCTGGTATGAGTGGATCAGACACAGCATTGCTGCTGGAGTTTTTAAATACCGTGCCCACTCGCTGTCCACTCTATTAGACACTCCTACCTAGTTAGTCCACCTTGTAGATGTAAAGTCAGAGACGATCGCTCATCTATTGCTGCTGTTTAAGTTGGTCATCTTCTAGACCTTCATCAGTTGTCACAGGGCACTGTTGGCTGGATATTTTTGGTTGGTGGACTATTCTTAGTCCAGCAGTGACAGTGAGTTGTTTAAAAACTCCAGCAGCGCTGTTGTGTCTTATCCACTCATACCAGCACAACACACACTAACACACCACCACCATGTCAGTGTCACTGCAGTGCTGAGAATGATCCACCACCCAAATAATACCTACTCTGTAGTGGTCCTGGGAGGGTCCTGACCATTGAAAAACAGGGTGAAAGCAGGCTAAAAAGTATGTAGGGAAATATATGGACTACAGTCAGTAATTGTAGAACTACGAAGTGCTTCTATATGGTAAGTGGAGCTGATAAAATGGACAGTGAGTGTAGAAACAAGGAGGTGGTTTTAATGTTGTGGCTGATCAGTGTATAAATGTCTGCTGCAGTGATACAATACTTAGTGATACCAGTGTGTGGTATGATTTTATTCATTGCATCATATCACAAGCCTGTTTGTACGTCTGTGCTTAGTCACATGAATCCAGTTGGAATCTTGTAAGGACAGTACACATTAGGAAAATGTGTTAATGTAATATCTAGAGCGGTACGATCTCTAACATGGCTTAGCCTAAGCTTTAGCAACCACATCTTAAAAATATTTTTTTTTTAGGCCTTCTATGTAAATCAGTTTTTTTTGGCAGTATAAATGTAAATAATTTGGTAACAAGATACCGATACTAAGGTGTATCTTGTTGCCCCACTAGGGGTGTGTTCGAAAAGCTAGGGAGCTCTCTACATAGACAGCATTCGAAATCCTAGATGCCTTAATATCCTGTCCAGTAAGGCATCTTAAAATTTCAATGTTATTTTGACTCGAGAACGAGTGAGCATCAGAAGCGTCCTTAGTGATTAAGGCAATCCCAGCATTCAGTGCGGCAGCTCTTCTCTCACAGAAAACAAAACAAAACATGGTTGTCAGCAAATTTAACCGTTTTCGGTACACGAAGGGAGATGTTAGTTGACATGCTAGCGCGCTGTGCCACCCCATCCCATTGGTTTGAATGGCAAGATGCTAAATGCAAAACCCGATGGAATTGCTGTCTAAGTAGCGCGTTCGAATAACCTGACTTATAAGTCATTGACTTATTAGAATCCTTTTTACTGAGGCAGCTGCCTATGTAGGCAGTAAGACAGCAAGGCAGCTCCTAGGTTTTCGAACACACCCTAGATAAACCTGTTAGTACATCTATAGAAATCACTTTCGCTTTTAGCAGAGCTTTCTTGGTTGGGTCAGTAGATGGCATGAAAATTTATTTCACAATAATCGACTTATTGTTAAGCAATTGCAGGGAACAGAGAACGGTCAGCTCCAGAAAGAATGCCAAGCTCTAATGCAATGGCATGTTTTAGTATTTCTTTGCAATTTGGAAAGACTAAGGCAAAGACCAACCTTTCTAAAGATCATGATCGATAAAAGTTCCCCAACAACTAATGGTGTCCAAAGGTTTCTATCACCATTGTTAAGACTGCAGTTCTGAGCGTGTTCGTTTTATGTTGCATTTAGAGACAGGGATATGTTAGCTGGCATTCTATCGGGTTCTGTCTCCACAACCCATTGGTTTGGAAGTTAGCTTAGTTAGCTAAAACTGTGATGATGTAATTACCTCAATCGCTGTCTAGGTAGGGTGTCAAAATAATCCACCTTATAAGTTTAATGTCTTATTAGAATCCTCTTTACTTATGGAGCTGCCTAGGTAGACAGTGGGCAGCAAGTCAGCTCACTAGGGTTTCAGACGGACCCACAGACTAGTAGTAGGTTTTAAGATCAGCAATAATATGTAGGCATTGACTAATTGTGACACAAGTATTAAAAAAGTGTCCTTATTATTCATTTCTTTGTTAATTTGCTGCATTATTTATTTGATAAAGCGAATCCAAGCGCTGCAGAAAATATTATTTTCTTTGGAGAGGTTGAATACGTCTGAGTGCAAGTGTAATAAGACCCTTGACATTACTCAGGATTTACTTGTGTCTTCACACTACTCTCAAATAACACACACACTTTTTTCTACAGATGGTCTTTCAACAGATGTTTACTGTCTGTGCAGGCTAACCTGAAAACAGTCTGTCTGGTGAAATCAGACTGATCACTGATGTATTACGTCCAATTAAAATGTTCTGCTTGGCTTTAAACACCTTGACAGATGCGATTCCTCCTTCATGTCTGAGATTCAGTTTAATTTTAACCATGAAATCAGTGAGGCTTATTCAGAATAGCATGTCATCCCCCAAATCGCTTGCATGGCTTTCGTACTGGCCCAGTAAGGGGCTTTCCTGGGAGTTGACATCCTTATGTGTCTTAACCCACATTCTCTTCTAATCTACTTCAACTCACAGTACTCAGAGGACCTGGATGCTTAGTTTTAAATTGACTGGTAATAAAAAGGATGCACTGTTCCTGGTTAACGGGATGTCTCAATGCAATATAGTACCTTAGTATGAAGGCTGTTGCTGGATCTGTTTTGGTTTGGAACTGTAGATGCAAATTTTTCCTATTTCTTTTAACCACTAACTAACCATTGTTGGTCAACACTTAACCGATAACCAACTTATAGCATCCCACCAATGTGTAAAACATAAAAAAATGGCATGTTAACAAGTCACACATGCTTTATGAATTTAAAAACAGCGCAACGTAGTAAACATGGCCTAATCAAGAGCAGTGAAAGAAACATAAACATTGTGAGCACCAGTTGAGCTTTCAGACGATTCATTGTAAGCGCCAAATAAACATGCTAATTATAATTAAATAAGATGCAGTCTGTATTTAAAAGCTTCTTCTGAGACTTTAGCAGTTTACTTCTATAGTGCAGCATGATGCAAAGTATCCACATCATTTTTGAATAAAAAAAAAAATCCCAATACCGATTTCAACTCCACGCTCTTTCTCTGTACAGACTGCAGCTGCACTTTCAGTTAAATTAATTTAAAAGTCATCTTTAACTGGCAGCATTGATCTGACAATTGAACTTCTTTGATGGTTATAGGTTAACCAGTTACAGTAGACCCTTGACTTACGAATTTAATTGGTTCTGAAGGGCTGTTCTTAAGTCAAAATGTTCGTAAGTTAAACCTATTTTTCCCATAAGAAATAATGTAAATAGAATTAATTAGTGCCAGACCTCCCAAACCACCTCCTTACCTAACCTCTCTAATGTCTTAAATGGTCTTATTTTCCTTAAATCTTAAATAATAGAATAGACATTCCTGTGATAAACAATAATAAACAACAATACACAGTAGTACTGTACTGTACACACATCACATTTCAGTACAGTACGTGTGCTGTACCATACACTATAATAAATTTCCTTTTTTTTTAATAAAATGTATCTACCAGAAATAACTCTCATATTTCTGTTATTTCCTTCTTTATTTCAATAGTGTTGTATTTTGTAAGTGTAATTGCACAAAAGAAAGAATACTTTACTAAGCCGACTTCCTTCTTCTCTCTCACTCACTGTCCCCTCTGTCTGATACACAGTGACAGCTACTGGCATGAGTAATTATACAACACAAAAATACTGTAGTAATAGATTCATTTTCTCATCACTACGCTTTCTCTGCACCTTTCTGGGGACATTTTAATATTGAATTTTGCAAAATATAAAGAAAACGCCGAAAAAGCACCGTCCGCTCTCTGAATGTTCGCGAATTTTGGTTCGTAAATCGAAATTTGTTCGTATGTTAAGTTGAAAAAATGTGCTTGTAAGGGTCCACTGTAATTATATAGTCATTTCTGGGGGCTAATAAGACTTGCACCCAGCCTCCAGAAGAGCTTTAATTTCTCCTGGGATTCTGTCTTACAAATAAGTGGTTTATAGTGTGATAGTGGCCTATGCTACAAGAACAAAATTCTTCAGTTCTTTGAGAGATTTCAGATCTGATTCACAGTCAGCACTTGGAAATTCTCATTATTGTTGCTTGTTTAGATGTTATTCATTAACCACTCTTTATTTAGGATAGTATTAAGGATGCATCATCCTGAGATATGGAACCATTATTAGGAAAGTTTTTGGATAACAGGGTGCATTCTCTTATACTTGTTGGCTGTTATGTCATTATGATCCCTCAGTTTGTTTGAGTCTGCATTGACATAGACAGCCTTGGCGTTTGGCAAAAACAAACTGATTTCAGTTAGAATGTTGTGTTGAAGCATGGCCATACATCAAAATGATGCTGTGTTATTTGTTACAATTCACCAGGTTTGAATCTGACCAAACACTGCCAGACATTTCATAGAGAAGATCAGATCACAGCTATAGATTCTCATCCAAAAATTTTCCAATTCATTACCTGTTTTTCTTTTTTTAAGACATAAAAAACATAGTTATTTTAACTTTTAAACATAGTTATTTCAGTGATTGCACTTCAGCAACTTTTTTAATGCATTTTCTCCCCATTTTCCGATTTAGTGCACTCAATTTTGTCTTCCGCTGCTGAAGGATACCAGATTGCATCCGAGGAGAGCACGTTGCTGTACACGCCTCCTCCGACACATGTACAGCCCTCCTCTTCTCGCCCCTGCATTCTGCGCAGGCGTCTCTTCCGCCAATCAGGGTCCTTACCCAGCGTATGAAGACCCACCCGCACTGCCAATTATGTCCACTAGATGGTGCCCAGCCGACCGGAGGCAACACCGAGTTTCGAACCGAGGAGTTCAGAAACTCGGTGCTGGTGTGCGAGTGGAATATCCCGCTGCGCCACCTGGGCACCATTAAAACTTATTTTATTCTGGTCACTGAGCTTTAACACGTGCACATTTTGATCGATTCAGCCTTCTTTGCATTTTTGTACCTGCATTCTGAAAACCCTCCGCATAAACATACTAGCAACCTGATTTACAATTTTTCAAATGATTTGATCATAATAATGAACAATTAAATAATAAGCATATTCTGTATTTTTTTTTTTTGTTTGTTTATGCATTTCTCCCCTTTTTCTCCCTTTTAGCACGTCCAATTGCCCGATTGCGTCATGCTTCCTCTCCACCAGTGCTGATCCCTGCTCTGATTGTGGAGAATAAAGCATGCCGTATGCATCTTATCACCTACACCTTGACGAGTGCAGTGCAGTTCAGCGTTGTGTACGGAGAGACACACCCTGAGAGCACTCTTTTCTCATCTCTGTGCAGGCGCCATCAATCAGCCAGCAGAGGTCGTAATTGCACCAGTCATGAGAGAGAGACCCCATCCGGCTTAGTCCCACCCATATCTGAACAACAGGCCAATCGTTGTTCATGTGGCCGCTCAGTCTAGCCGGCAGGCAGAGCTGAGATTCGATACGATGTGACATTACGAGATTTTTTTACTTCTAAAACTAAAGCAATTAATTTTTCACCCACAGGAGACATATTTAATTATTCTCACTGACCACGCTCACACGCACGTTTAATGTTATTTAGTTCCGTTTGACAAAAAAAACCCTTCAAAATAGAGCTAACAGCGAAGATAACCGGTTACAAAAGCAGCGACCGCTGTTATAGGACGTGTTTGTGTTCAATACTCTGTTCACAGTGTCGATACAAGTGATTCAGAAGTCGACTCATTTTAAGCACAGCGTAAGTTTCTTTTCTCAGTCAATTCTCCGTGTTTACTGTTATAATGAATGTTGCGGTTCTAAATAAACACCAAATACTACAGAACATTTTGTGTGACTCGCTTACCTTATAAAGCTCAGGCTTAATTATACTGGTTTTTACCACAGAGCGGGAGCCGACTCAGAGTCGTTTACGATTTACCGAGGTGAACCACGAATGGATGTGCTGATAGAATCGGCTCAGATGGGATCGGACTGTATTATCTTTTTAAAGTAAATATTTCAATCAGCAGAATCGCATCGCATGTAGGATGTGCACAGCGTTAATTACGTGCGTTTATTAATGAACGTTAACGTTAGCTTGTCAGAAGCTTTCTCAATTATGTCTGTTCCACTGCACTATTTTACACTAAAAACTACACTATTCCATAATGATCCAGATTGCATCATTCTAAATAGGTATCGGTATCGGCGAGTGCAAAAATACATGTACTTGTACTCGTACTCGGTTGGGAAAAAATGGTATCGATGCATCCCTACATTTTATTATTCATGTGACATTTGCTTCCAATAAAAGATTTGGCAACAAACTGTTACATTGAACAAAGTAACTTAAGATGAGCGATTACTTTTTACATGTAAACATTCATGAAACAAAGATCCCATCTATAATCTCAGTTCTAAATCTGTCCCAAATAACCACTAATGCTTTTGTTTGGAAAAAACACTCATCCAACTGGACAAATAACCAATTCCAAAGCACATCTAAGAATCTGAACTGAAAGCTATTGATGGCCTGGTGCTTCTATGTTATTTTAAGATTGAAGAGTAAAAACAACTCTCTGCTGATTGTGATTGATTTGCTTGTCAGACTTCTGACTGAGCGAAGAGTTGAGCTGAGAATTCTGGAATGAATTATTCATGGCATCTATAAACCCCTGTGGATTAGCACAAGTGTGTTTGCTCCATCTGAAAGGTCCAAGAATCAACCAGGGAGGCATAGGATGGAAATGTTCATCATGTAGTCCATTCATATCACCCTACATTAGTGGCAAAACATAAACGCCTACATTTGTACTGAGATGATGTCTGGACAAATTAGTGCACACTTATGTTAGTGTCACAGGCAGGTTAATATAATAAAACTAGAAATAAAATGCATTAGGATTTATGATTCAGATCAGTAATGTGGATGTTTAGGACACAGAAGATGAACTGTAATAGAATAACAGAAGTCTGTTTAATAGCTTTTGCCTGGCCTGTCTTTGAAGAAGGCAGAAATCTCATCAATCAGTCATGCTTCCCGCCTTCTTGAGTGGATGGATAGATAGTATTACATTACATGAATGTCAAAAAGACAAGGCACAGACAAGACTAGCAGCAGCGGGAAAGAACATTGATTTTAATTTAAGTACCTATCTGTAGTTTTTTACAAAAACATGGTCTGATTGGCAATTTGAAATCAGTGGAATGACTTCCTGTAACCACATTAAGATCCTCTGTAAATATCCCCTCCACTGCCAAGCTGCTACTGTTTGTCCTTTAAAGGAGTCTCCCCTAGATCCTTGTGTTTTATGCTGTCTTTATTTTAAGTAGTTAAGAATAGGGCTGTGCAGTATGACCAAAAAGTTGTATCACTTTTTAAGATTCTGATGGTTTCACGGTATATCATGGTATGTTTTATTTTTTTGTATGACTGTGACTGTTTATATGTCTGTGGCTTATTCTACTGTCATCAGTAGATAAAATATAAACATTTTAATTTTACCATGTACAACCCCAAATCAGAAAAAGTTGGGACAGCATGGAAAAAGTACATTTCTTACATTGACTTTTATTTGATTGCAGACAGAATGAACCTGAGATATTTCATGTTTTATCTGCTCAACTTCATTTCATTTATTAATAAACATCCATTCCTGCATTTCAGACCTGCAACACATTCCAAAAAAAGTTGGGACGGTAAAGCATTTATCACTTTGTAATGTTGCTATTCCTTTTCACCACACTTAAAAGTTGTTTTGGCACTGAGGATACCAAGTGATTTAGTGTTTCAGCTTTTATTTTGTTCCATTCTTCCTGCAAACACGTCTTAAGATGTGCAACAGTACGGGGTCGTAGTTGTCACATTTTTCCTCTCAAAATTCTCTGTTGGGGACAGGTCAGGACTGCAGGCAGGCCAGTCCAGTACCCGTACCCTCTTCTTCCACAGCCATGCCTTTGTAATGTGTGCAGCATGTGGTTTTGCATTGTCTTGTTGAAAAATGCATGAACGTCCCTGGAAAACATGACGTCTTGAAGGCAGCATATGTTGCTCTAAGATCTCAATGTACTTTTCTGCATTAATGCTGCCATCACAGAAGTGTTACTTACCTTTGCCAAGGGCACTGACACAGCCATATACCATGACAGACCCTGGCTTTTGGACTTGTTGCTGATAACAGTCTGGATGGTCCTTTTTGTCTTTGGTCCGGAGAACACAGCATCCATTTTTTCCAAAAAAAGACCTGGAATGCTGATTCATCTGACCACAATACACGTTTCCACTGTGTGATGGTCCAGCCTAGATGCCTCAGAGCCCAGAGAAGTCGATGCCGCTTCCGGACATGGTTAACATAATGCTTCTTTTTTGCACAGTAATGTTAGTGGTATTTGTGTATGTAACTCTGTATTGTAGTGCTTGACAAAGGTTTGCCAAAGTAATCCCTCACCCATGTGGTTATATCAGCTATTGTTGAGTGGCGGTTCTTGATGCAGTGCCGTCTGAGGGATCGAAGATCATGGGCGTTTAGCTTAGGCTTGTGCCCTTGGCCTTTATGCACTGAAATTCCTCCCGATTCCTTGAATCGTTTAATGATATTATGCACTGTAGAGGGAGAAATATGCACATTTCTTCCAATCTTTCTTTAAACATTTGGGGCAATGATAGCTCAGTGGTTAAGGTACTGGACTAGTAATCAAAAGGTTGCCGGTTCAAGCCCCACCACCGCAAGTTGCCACTGTTGGGCCCCTGAGCAAGGTCCTTAACCCTCAATTGCTCAAAAAATCATGTTCAGTCATAACTGTAAGTCGCTTTGGATAAAAAAAAGTCTGCTAAATGCTGAAAATGTAAACATTTAAATCATTTTCTTACGCATTTGTTGAAAAATGGAGATCCTCTGATCATCTTTGCTCATCAGAGACTCAGCCTTTCCTGGATGCTGCTTTTGTACCAAACCATGATTACAATCACCTGTTGACATCACCTGTTTAGAATCACATCATTATTTAGTTTTTTCACCTCATTACTAGCTCTAAATTGCCCCGTCGCAATTGTTTCAGGCCTGAAATGCAGGAATGGTATATTAACGAATGAAATTAAATTGAGCAGATAAAACATTAAATATCTTGGGTTCATCCTGTCTGCAATCAAATAAAAATCAAAGTAAATCTAGAGAACACTGCATTTTTATTTTATTTGCATTTTCCATACTGTCCCAACTTTTCTTAATTTGGGGTTGTATATAATAAAGGTTTTGAGTGCTATAAGGTTTGTTTGGTCCTTATGTATACAGTTTTATATACAATATTACATGATTTGCTGCCTATTGGAGCCTAAAGCTGTTGTATTACAGTGGGGCCAAAAAGTATTTAGTCAGCCACTGATTGTGCAAGTTCTCCTACTTAGAAAGATGAGAGAGGTCTGTAATTTTCATCATAGGTACACTTCAACTATGAGAGACAAAATGAAAAAAAAAAAATCCAGGAAATCACATTGTAGGATTTTTAAAGAATTTATTTGTAAATTATGGTGGAAAATAAGTATTTGGTCAATAACAAAAGTTCAACTCAATACTTTGTAACATAACCTTTGTTGGCAATGAAAGAGGTCAAACATTTCCTGTAAGTCTTCACCAGGTTTGCACACACTGTAGCTGGTATTTTGGCCCATTCCTCCATGCAGATCTCCTCTAGAGCAGTGATGTTTTGGGGCTGTCGCTGGGCAACACGGACTCCACAAATTTTCTATGGGGTTGAGGTCTGGAGACTGGCTAGGCCACTCCAGGACCTTGAAATGCTTTTTACGGAGCAACTCCTTCATTGCCCGAGCGGTGTGTTTGGGATCATTGTCATGCTGGAAGACCCAGCCACGTTCCATCTTCAATGCTCTCACTGATGGAAGGAGGTTTTGGCTTAAAATCTCACGATACATGGCCCCGTTCATTCTTCCCTTAACACGGATCAGTCGTCCTGTCCCCTTTGCAGAAAAACAGCCCCAAAGCATGATGTTTCCACCCCCATGCTTCACAGTAGATATGGTGTTTACTCAGCATTCTTCTTCCTCCAAACATGACGAGTTGAGTTTTTACCAAAAAGTTCCATTTTGGTTTCATCTGACCACATGATATTCTCCCAATCCTCTTCTGGATCATCCATAAGCCCTCTGGCAAACTTCAGACGGGCCTGGACACGTACTGGCTTAAGCAGGGGGACACGCCTGGCACTGCAGGATTTGAGTCCCTCTCGGCGTAGTGTGTTACTGATGGTAGCCTTGTTTCTTTGGCCCCAGCTCTCTGCAGGTCATTCATCAGGTCCCTCCGTGTAGTTCTGGGATATTTTGCTCACCGTTCTCATGATCCTTTTGACCCCACGGGATCGAGGGAGATTATCAATGGTCTTGTATGTCTTCCATTTTCTTACGATTGCTCCCACAGTTGATTTATTCACACCAACCTGCTTGCCTATTGTAGATTCACTCTTCCCAGCCTGGTGCAGGTCTACAATTTTCTTCCTGGTGTCCTTTGACAGCTCTTTGGTCTTGGCCATGGTTGAGTTTGGAGTCTGACTGTTTGAGGCTGTGGACAGGTGTCTTTTATACAGATAACGATGTCAAACCGGTGCCATTAATACAGGTAACGAGTGGAGGACAGAAGAGCTTCTTAAAGAAGTTGTTACAGGTCTGTGAGAGCCAGAAATCTTGCTTGTTTGTTATTGACCAAATACTTATTTTCCACCATAATTTACAAATAAATTCTTTAAAAATCCTACAATGTGATTTCCTGGATTTTTTTTTTTCTCATTCTGTCTCTCATAGTTGAAGTGTACCTATGATGAAAATTACAGACCTCTCTCATCTTTCTAAGTAGGAGAACTTGCACAATCAGTGGCTGACTAAATACTTTTTGGCCCCACTGTAACTATGCTTTGGTATGGCGATATATGGAAGAATTTATACTGTATGAAGAAACAATGCCGGTATACCGCCCACCACTAGTTAGGGGTAATTTTACCAGTTTTAAAAATGAAAATGTAGCCATGACTTGACTGTGTTCATATTGAGAACCACTAACTGCAAATGCAGTTCAACTGCCAAGAACATCCACAGTGGTCAACAGTCAAGCATTGTTTTTAATACATCTTTTAATGTATGAAACCTTGAAATTAGGAGGATTAGGGTAGTTAAACATTAGAATGAGAGAAGAGAAGGTAAATGACGTGATGTCACATTAACTGTGATGTCAGATAATATGACATGTTGAGTCTGTGAAGTTCAGCCAATTGAGACAGACAAGGGGGGTGATGAATATGAGGGTACAAAGGCCACTCATGCCAGGGGTTAGACAGAGTCCTCCCTGTGATTGGTGCACGCTTTTCCCTCAGGATGCAGCTTCTTGTGCAATTATGCTCATCTAGTTTTCATGGCATACAGCACAGAAGGATAGTACTCACTTCATGTAGTGCCTGTGGGAGTAATTACCATCACACTAAAACAGAGAAAGGTTTCTCAATGTCAAATAATGCACAGACTGAATCTGAGTGTACCTAAAAAGACCTTTTGTGTTTGGTTTGATGCATTCACCTTATTAAAGGGCTAAGCATTTAAGAGGATTTTGAATTCTACCTTTGACATTTTCATTCTGGGTAATGGATTACGACAGTTTTTGCCAGAGCAAGCAAGATGATATTTATTCAATGCTTGGATTACAAATGTTTCGTTATACGTGTTCCTTTGCTCCGTCTGACGAGTACACCGATCATTGTTTGCGTAGTGCTGGAGCTGTTCTGCTATCCACAATTCATTAAGAAAAATCATTGACGCCTTGTGGAGTGTCGGCTCAGCTGAAATAACAAACCTTCTGACCCCTGTTTACAGGTATCCTCTCTTTCTCAACCTAGCCTCACATAGCTGAATTCATGCCATCCCCATGAGCCAATTGTGTTCCCTCTTTTGAAATTTTAGAAGCCTTGACGAAGGGGCACTAGGTTGTTTCCATTGCTATTCATCGATATCCATTCTCTGGGTGTAAGTTTATCCGTCCTGCCTATATGCTTGTTTCTAGGTAGTGCTGCTGTCTCTGAAGCTATTGTTTGATGGTGCCAAGGGCCTGCTGTTTGAGATTGAGCACCAAACCAGTCCTGCTGCTATGAATTACCAACACTAGCTTTTCTCTTACCTACTAGAGCTTCCTTCTTCCTTCTTTCTCCAGTTACCCCTTACTGTCTTCCCTACTCTTCTTTTCATTCTTTGAATACAGAATTAGGTGGCGCAGGGGGTAGCACTGTCGCCTCACAGCAAAAAGGTCTTGGGTTCGATTCCCAGGTGGAGCAGTCTGGGTTCTTTCTGTGTGGAGTTTGCATGTTAGCTAGATAGATAGATAGATAGATCAGTAAGAAGTAAAGTAGAGTATCAACCTAATATAGGTTAAAAGTAGCGTCTCTGAGAACTGAGCTGCTGCAATTGGCTGCCACTCAGCTTGACACCTAAACTACTACTACTCCTCCCTGTGTGTGGGTTTCCTCCGGGAGCTCCGATTTCCTCCCACAGTCCAAAGACATGCAAGTGAGGTGAACTGGAGATACAAAATTTTCCATGGCTGATGAATCTTGAGTAACCAGTAATTATCTGTCCTGTCATGAATGCAACCAAAGTGTGTTAAAAATGATGTTAAAATCCTTATAAATAAATAAATAATACAGAATTCAGTTAGCATTGTCCATTATATAAGAGGATGTTTATAGTTTAGGTCTACCAGTATTGAATTGTACTAAAATTTAATGTAATGAAACCTTTACACTGATCAGCCATAACATTAAATCCACCTCCTTGTTTCTACACTCACTGTCCACTTTATCAGCTCCACTTACCATATAGAAGCACTTTGTAGTTCTACAATTACTGACTGTAGACCATCTGTTTCTCTACATACTTTTTAATCCTGCTTTAACCCTGTTCTTCAGTGGTCAGAACCACCACAGAGCAGGTATTATTTGGATGGTGGATGATTCTCAGCACTGCAGTGACACTGACATGGTGGTGGTGTGTTAGTGTGTGTGGTGCTGGTATGAGTGGATCAGACACAGCAGCGCTGCTGGAGGTTTTAAATACTGTGTCCACTCACTGTCCACTCTATTAGACACTACTACCTAGTTGGTCCACCTTGTAGATGTAAAGTCAGAGACGATCGCTCATCTATTGCTGCTGTTTGAGTTGGTCATCTTCTAGACCTTCATCAGTGGTCGCTGTCAGCTGAATATTTTTGGTTGGTGGACTATTCTCAGTGAGGTGATTAAAAACTCCATCCACTCCTCTGATCCACTCATACCAGCATAATACACACTAACACACCACCACCACCCAAATAATACCTGCTCTGTAGTGGTCCTGTGAGAGTCCTGATCATTGAAGAACAGTATGAAAGGGGGCTAACAGAGCATGCAGAGAAACAGATGGACTACAGTCAGTAATTGTAGAGCTACAAAGTGCTTTTGTATGGCAAGTGGAGCTGATAAAATGGACAGTGAGTGTAGAAACAAGGAGGTGGTGTTAATGTTATGGCTGTATTTAGAAGTAACAAGATTTTTTTTCCAATCAAGTCATTTTCAATTCCCAATTATGAATCTAATACCGCTTGCTTAATTCTCAGTCTGATCAAGAGGAGCTGGATCACCACATGCCCTGCTGACAAGTGTCCAATCTGCTGTTGGTGGTTGGGCTCTCATACAGAGCTTTATCACATAGGGAGAGCCACCCTGGGCTCCATGTAAACCCTCCCACTCTTGTGCAGGCACCTGGACCAGTCTCAGAGATTTCATATTACAGCGACAGCAGGAAAGGGACTTCATCTGACCTTTCCTCGCTCACACAGCCAATTGTGTTTGTGTGGACACCCGGCCAGATTGGTGGCTCAGCCAAGATCCGAACACACCACAGTGGTGTGCTGACGCATTCTAAAATATTTATTAAACATGGACATGGATCCATGCAGTTGGGCTTGGGTGTAACAGTGGTCTTAAGTGCTAGCCCACCACCACCACAGAGAGTCTCGGAATCGGCTCACCGTTCTTGTCTGTAGCCACCTCTACCGACAGGATCTCTGTTTTACTCTGTACTATTAAAGCTGTCTGTAAAAATCTGCCGTTAGGTGGTGGAAAGTTGAGTCGGAAGATTTACACATGTCAGATGAGCCAAAGAGTTTTTGTGTATTTAAGTAAATTGAGTGTGCTGATCTGAACTAAAAATTAAAAACAAAGTCTAGCAAAGAAAACAGGAGGTTCCTGTGCTCTCTCTACTGCCTGCCCAAATTGTTTTCATAGTTTATGCCCCTGCTGAAGTATTTTTTTTATTTTTTATTTTTTTTAATTTATTTTTAATTTTTCCCCTTTTTCTCCCCCTTTAGCGCATCCAATTGTTCGATTTGCATCGTGCTTCCTCTCTGTCTATGCCGAACCCTGCCCTGACCGAGAAGATCGAAGCTAAACCATATCCCCTCCGAAACATGGGCAGCAGCCGGATGCATTTTTGCCACCCACACATCGATGAGTGTGGCGCCACCTAGCGGTGCATGCGGAGAGACACACCCTAAGGGCACTCTTCCTCATCTCTGTGCAGGCACCTCTAATCAGCCGGCAGAGGTCGTAATCGCATTCTGACACAGAGAGACCCACATCCGGTTCTTTGTCCCGCCCCCATCTGAGCAACCGACCAATCGTTGCTCATACAGCCACTCAGCCTCGAACTGGTAAGGCAGAGCTGGATTCGATACGATGTACTCAGAACCCAGCTCTGGTTGCAGCATGTCTTTTTACCGCTGCACCACCTGAGCGGCTGCATCCCTGCTGAAGTATTTGAAGCAGAGTTCATGTATGTATCTGTTGCTTCTCTTTAGGGCTGCCACTAATGATTACTTTCCATTACGATTACGTTCTCTTCACTGGCTTCCTGTAGCTGCACGCATTCAATTTAAAACACTGATGCTCGCCTACAAAGCCAAAAATGGACCAGCCCCAAGCTACCTTCTCGTGGTCTAATCAAACACCGCTCTGTAGCACGCAACCTCCGAACCACTAGTCTCGCTCGCTCCCAAACTTTTGATGATTTGGGTCTTGGAAATTTTTTACTTTTAGCTTTTCTTTGAAAGCTTGCTACAATCGGCTTCTGACTCTGGCTGCAGACGGCATTTTTTTAAGACTGCGCTTAATGCCACCAACCAGTGACTGGACTAAATACGACTTAGGGTCATGCATGCAGCAAGTAGTGCTGAGGGAAATCATATGAACGCTTATGTGAACGGAAACTTCGTAGAAATGAAAAAGGATCTTTTATAAGTATAGTTTTAAAAACGACACATCGCATTTTTAGCGTTGACGTCATCGACTAGGTCGACCAGTCGAGGCAGCCCTACTTCTCTTGCTATTTTCTTCAAAATTACACAAGGTGTTAGGATTTTAATAATGGCAAAATACACCTATATTTGGCACTGTAACACTCAGTAAGTGCAAAGATAAGAAGGTGTTAATTCTTACTGCTTTAATGAGAGCTTAAGTCTTATCTAGCAGGCTAACATTAGCTGCATAGCATAAACAACATACACTTAGAATTTAAAGTAAAGCAAATATTTTTCTTTTAACTCTCAAGCTATCTATAGCTTCCATTGTTGGTCACTTACATTTAGCAGTGTTTATCCCTTTGAAGCTTAATCACAGACTGCTACTTATTGTGCTTGATTTGATCTACATAGTCTTGTCTGTATATTGTATTGTTTGTAAATTGTAAAGAGTCTACATAGTCTTGTCTGTATATTGTATTGTTTGTAATTGTAAAGAGTCTACATAGTCTTGTATGTATATTGTATTGTTGTAAATTGCAGAGAGCTAACAACAGCCGGAAACAAATTCCTTGTGTGTGTAAATATACTTGGCGAATAAAGCTGATTCTGATTCTGATTCTGATTCTGATTGTAAAGGCAACAGGTTGTTCTAGCATTAGCACAGTAGCAAAAACAAGGCAATTGGTTCTACAGCAGGGGTGTCCACACTTTTGTGGCTTGAAATCTACTATTTCAGTTGACAGGTCATTGCGATTTACTGTTTAATGTAGTCCTCCTCCTTTTTCTTTTTTTTTTTCCGTAAAAACCTTTGAAGCTTTTTAAAATGCACTTCAGTTCCTATGTTGATATTCAGCAATTAGCGTGCAAGCGACTGAAAAATCACACTAACCTTATTCTGATGATTTGCACTGAATGGTGTCAGCCAGGTTTATGTAGTCTGGACACTAGCTGCTGATGCCAATCCTCAAGTGTTCATCAGTAAGGGTGGACCGATATTTAGACTTAATTATTTTCATGTTGAAAAAGGCTGATTCACCCAAGTAGGTTGATCCAAAAATGCTTGTTTTATACGATTGCGTCATGCTTCCTCTCCACCAATGCTGATCCCCGCTCTGATTGAGGAGAACAAAGCTAACCCACGCCCCCTCCGACACAGCTGTATGCATTTTTGTCACCTACACTTTGACGAGTGCAATGCGGATCAGCTCTGTGTACGGATAGACACACCCTGATCTGCACTCTTGTCCCGTCTCTGTTCAGGCTCCATCAATCAGCCAGCAGAGGTCGTATTTGCATTAGTTACGAGAGTCCCTATCCAGCTTAATCCCACCACTATCTGAACAACAGGCCAATCGTTGTTCATGTGGCTGTTCAGCCCAGCCGGCAGACAGAGCTGAGACTCGATACGATGTATTCGAGATCCCAGAACTGGTGTTGCAGTGTGTGTTTTTTACTGCTGCGCCACCTGAGCGGCCTGTTAAATAGTAATTTTTAAATAGTAAAGTGTTCGCCTTTGTGTGGGTCTGAGGCTGATCAAATGCTAGAAGACTAGTTTCTTGTGGCCTATTTTGTTTTTAGTCATGTGTTCTTTCCCTTGCTGTGACCGGACTAAGTACTCAAGCAGGCTGTGTTTATATTTTAAAAGGTATTTTGGATTCATTTCTTCAACAAAACGCAAACTCACTGTGGGTCCCGATTCGTCTCCTTGCTGTCCGTCACTCAAACTATGCATCAAAATAAAACACATAATGAAATGTATATAAGTAATGAAAATGTGGCAATCTGGTCTCACTGTGGTTTACAAGATGTAACGTAAAAGCCTCAACAAGGGGTGTTTGTGTAAAAGTTTGTTTTGTTTTTATGTGCCTGTTAACATTCATTTGTTTAATTATTATTATTTTTCTTTACGACTCATTTTTTTTGGCTCGTGACCCACCCAAGGGTTGCTTGAAAAACCCTGGTTTGAAGTATAGACTGTATGCTATGTGTTAAGACCACACAGGTTCAGTTTTCATAATAAAGTCCTTACACTTAATGCCGTTTTACTTGGAAAGATGGCATTGATTCAGGCTTGCAAGCTGTGAATGCTGGAAAGAAGTGACTGCATAATATAAAGACGGTTTTCTGTAATTGCCTAGCCCTATTATGCCTGGTTAAAAATGTATGAATGAAAGGGCAAGGATAACACACTAGCTGACCTCTAATAATATTATTGGCTTTATTTGAATTCTATAAAGAGATCTTCAACATGAAGGATATGCAATGTTTGGCTAACCTTTGTGTCCTATTCATTATGTTGTCTTTAAAGAACGTTTTTTATATTTTTAAAATCTATTACTAATTTATTTTCATTGGGTGCAAACTGAGACCTTTCGTTAGAAATGAATACGTGTTAGGTTCTCCCCAACCTTTAAGGCTGTCACAGATATCTTATAGCTTATATCTAATGTCACAGCTTCCTTATATGTAAGCGCCCAGCGTGTTAATGAGAATTTAACTGGGTCAAAGGTTTTGAAATCTGAACATCTTCTAATACTAAGAACTGTTGTTGTTCCCAGTGGGCATTTAAATATATGCCAAAGGTGTTGGTCAGCGATTTGTATAGGCCTTTTATACAAGACTTTAACTGTTTTTAGATATCTCTCATTGTGCATTAGCCATTGTCATGTTGAAGCCTTGTCATGAAGAGTTGTCTAGGGAAGTGCCACACTGTCTCTGAACTTTTGGTATGAGTCACTGTTCTGCCAGTGTTTGTCTATGAATATTGCATGACTATACTTTTATACTCTTTATGCACCTAGACAGTAGATGTGGCTAAATTAGCAGAATCAAGCTAAGAAAAGTGTCCACATACTTATGTAAATTTTGTTTGAATAATTCATTTGGAGTCTGTCAACAATTGTATATAAATATTATCTACACCAATCAGGCCTAACATTATGACCACCTTTCTAATATTGTGTTGATCCCCCTTTTGCTGCCAAAACAGCCCTGACCCGTCGAGGCATGGACTCCACTAGACCCCTGAAGGTGTGCGGTCGTATCTGGCACCAAGATGTTAGCAGCAGATCCTTTAACTCCTGTAAGTTGTGAGGTGGTGCCTCCATGGATCGGACTTGTTTGTCCAGCACATCCCACAGATGCTCGATTGGATTGAGATCTGGGGATTTTAGAGGCCAAGTCAACACCTCAAACTCATTGTTGTGCTCCTCAAACCATTCCTGAAGCATTTTTGCTCTGTGGCAGGGCGCATTATCCTGCTGAAAGAGGCCACAGCCATCAGTGAATACCGTTTCCATGAAAGAGTGTACATGGTCTGCAACAATGCTTTGGTAGGTGGTACGTGTCAAAGTAACATCCACATGGATGGCAGGACCCAAGGTTTCCCAGCAGAACATTGCCCAAAGCATCACACTGCCTCCGCCGGCTTGCCTTATTTCCATAGTGCATCCTGGTGGCATGAGTTCCCCAGGTCAGCGACGCACACGCACCCGGCCATCCACGCACACGCACCCGGCCATCCACGTGATGTAAAAGAAAATGTCATTCATCAGACCAGGCCACCTTCCATTGCTCTGTGGTGCAGTTCTGATGGTGCACAGGGGTCAGCATGGGCACCCTGACTGGTCTGCGGCTGTGCAGCCCCATACGCAACAAACTGTGATGCACTGTGTATTCTGACACCTTTCTATCAGAACCAGCATTAAGTTCTTCAGCAGTTTGAGCTACAGTAGCTCGTCTGTTGGATCGGACCACACGGGCCAGCCTTCACTCCCCACGTGCATCAATGAGCCTTGGTCACCCATGACTCTGTTTACCACTGCTCCTTCCTTGGACCACTTTTGATAGATACTGACCACTGCAGACTGGGAACACCCCACAAGAGCTGCGGTTTTGGAGAAGCTCTGAATCAGTCGTCTAGCCATCACAATTTGGCCCTTGTCAAACATTTTTCCTGCTTCTAACATCAACTTTGAGGATAAAATTTTCACATGCTGCCTAATATATCCCACCCACTAACAGGTGCCGTGATGAAGAGATAATCAGTGTTATTGACTCCACCTGTCAGTGCTCATAATGTTATGCCTGGTCGGTGTATATTGGTTCACTTTCTTTCTTGTGACCTGTTCCAGACAAACACACTTATATTTTTTGCTGTCTTCATTTCTGATCCAAGTTTACTGCTGAAAAAACCCTTGAAACTAATCAAGTTAATTTCCTTATGGTACTAGTATACTGCAGAAACACTTAAAACTAATCAAGTTCATTTCCTAAATGATGTTAATTGAAGCACTTTATTTATAATGTATGTTTGCTTTCTTCTGATGAAAAGCACTGTGATCTGCTGACCAAGCATCATCTGTCAGAGCAGATTTTGCCTGAGCGCTTTGGTTTTTAGATGATTAATCAGACTGACCTCTACTTGATGATGAATGTGGACATGCTGTGAGGTTATTCGCATATGCTCTACTAATAATCACTCTCCAAGCTTCTATGACACTATATACATACAGATCTGATAATTTAACAAAATTAAAATTGGGCAGTCATCTGATCAGCCAGCTTGCATGAGCCTCAGTAAATCTCTGAACCGATTGAAGTCAATCAGTAATCTGATTTACGCCCCTTGGCTATGCCAGACTTGCCATTAAGAACTTCATTCTGGTTTTGCAGGCTCCATGAATGAAATGTAATAGCCCTAGATTAACTTGGATCACGAAAGCAAGTCGTACCTGTACACCAATTTTATGCATTGGGAGTACTTGGCTAAGATACACAATGAAAAGCACAACCTCAACACATTTATACACATACACTGATCAGCCATAACATTATAACCACCCCCTTGTTTCTACACTCGCCGTCCATTTTATCAGCTCCACTTACCATGTAGAAGCACTTTGTAGTTCTACAATTACTGACTGTAGTCCACCTGTTTCTCTACATATCTTTTTAACCTGCTTTCACCCTGTTCTTTAATGGTCAGGACCACCACAGAGCAGGTATTATTTAGGTGCTGGATCATTCTCGGCACTGCAGTGACACTGACATGGTGGTGGTGTGTTAGTGTGTGTTGTGCTGGTATGAGTGGATCAGACACAGCAGCGCTGCTGGAGTTTTTAAATACCGTGTCCACTCACTGTCCACTCTATTAGACACTCCTACCTAGTTGGTCCACCTTGTAGATGTAAAGTCAGAGACAATCGCTCCTCTATTGCTGCTGTTTGAGTTGGTCATCTTCTAGACCTTCATCAGTGGTTACAGGACGCTGCCCATGGGGCACTGTTGGCTGCATATTTTTGGTTGGTGGACTATTCTCAGTCCAGCAGTGACAGTGAGGTGTTAACAAACTCCATCAGCGCTGCTGTGTCTGATCCACTCATACCAGCACAACGCACACTAACATACCACCACCATGTCATTGTCACTGCAGTGCTGAGTGGTCCTGTGGGGATCCTGACCATTGAAGAACAGGGTGAAAGGGGGCTAACAAAGCATGCAGAGAAACAGATGGACTACGGTCAGTAAAAGTAGAACTACAAAGTGCTTCTATATGGTAAGTGGAGCTGATAAAATGGACAGTGAGTGTAGAAACAAGGAGGTGGTTTTAATGTTATGGCTGATCAGTGTACATACATATAATGTTTCCTTTAGATGGACAGTCATAGTGGTATAGAAGGTAATAAAAAAGCAGATAGCTTGGCGAAGGAAGCAAGAAACAGAGATTGCTTGGAGATGCATCCCAATAACTGATGCCTACCCAGAAATCAAAGATTACTGCGGAATAAAATGGCAAGAAGATTGGTCTAGCAATTCCCAAAACAAACTGCATGAAATAAGTCCAGACATCAATGTTAAACACAACCCAGACTTCTTTAAAAGGAAAGACCAAACAATTATAACCAGGTGCCAAATTTGACATACTGCCCTCACCCACCGACGACACCTGGTTGGTGAGCAGGCACCAACCTATCAATTATGTGCTACAACCCTCACAATTAAACATATTTTGTTTGAATGTTCTAGAATTTCAGTTATCAGAGACGACTTAAAAGAATTGATTACTCCAATTACAATTCTGAACTTTTCAGGCAGACTTGATATAAAACAAATGATCTGAACAAATAATGATGTACAGTTTTAATATCTGTCTGCCATAAATATAGCCGGTATGTTGCTGATATGGCAATAAACCCATCAAACAAACAAACTTCTTCAGATGGAATAATTTGGTATTGAATATTAAAATATTAGGGCTCGGTGGGTAGCACTGTCGTCTCACAGCAAGAAGGTCCTGGGTTCGATCCCCAGGTGGAGCGTTCCGGGTCCTTTCTGTGTGGAGTTTGCATGTTCTCCCCGTGTCTGCATGGGTTTCCTCCGGGAGCTCTGGTTTCCTCCCACAGTCCAAAGATGTGCACGTGAGGTGAATTGGAGATAAAAAATTGTCTATGACCGTGTGTGACATTAAACTTGAACTGATGAATCTTGTGTTACCAGTAACGTCCTGTCATAAATGTAACCAAAGTGCAGTTCTTTAACAACTGACTTTGGCACTATTTGGCAACTATTTGTGAATGTGAATCACTGCACCTTTAAAGATCATTACACAGAAGGATCGCTGTGTTTGGTCGCCCAGCAGTTTTCGAGTCAAAGTTCAGCTAATTTGAACTTTTAACCTGGTTTCTCTGGAATTGGGTTTGCTGAATTGTTTATTTAATTATTATTAACTTAAAACCTGGTGTGACTGGGACATGGTAATGGTAACATGACACTGTATGGCCAAACTGAACTGATTATTGAGTTTTTGCCCATACAGTGTACATGTGGTGGAGCATTTTATTATTCAGGCTGAAATAAGAGCATCACTACACATTCAGATTGCAAAATTGAAAAGTAGTGTTGTACCACTTTAGCCACCCACATTACATTTTCCTGTGAAGCACACCTGAGTACCATAGTATAGATAAGCACTCTGCAAAATAATAAGAAAGTTTTATGTGATAATGCCAAGACTAACAAAAAGCATATGGGCAGCCAAAATCCCTATCTAAAAGAAAACAAGACACATTAATAATACAGTCTCCAGATGTTTCAAATTTCAAATTGCCTTTAGGTTTAAGTGAGGGAATGAGCCTGCTGTAATAGGTGCCATGTTCAGGGTGTATTTCCACATAGCACCTGGTTTTAGGAGGGGTTGCCTGACCCACTATTAACCTTCTGTTCTGATAAACAACAAATGTTCTGGGCTTTCTGAGGGAGTATTTTATGGTATATACTATGATTTTAGATATCAGAGTATATTGTTTAATGATAATAAATCAAATAATATACCAAGTCCAAAGCCAGTAGACTTCTTATTGTTTGGCTAAACAGTCTTTCGTGGTGGTTGCCCTTTATAAGTACAGATTATACGCCTTATTTTAGCTATAACCGCTGCTGAAACTGAATTTGCCTCCATTTGTTCTTTTAAGCCTTGTTCAGGGTGTATTTCTACAGTACATTGCACCTGGTGTCACGAGGGGTTGCCTGACCCACTATAAAACTAATAAAGTTCTGAGCGTTCTAAAGAAGTATGGTATATACTATGATTTTAGATATCAGAATATATTGCTTAATAATAATGATGATAAATCAAATAATATACCTAAGCTAAGTCCTAAGCCAGTAGACTTTTTATTGTTGGACTAAATACACTCTTAACAGTCTTTCATGGTGGTTGTCCTTCATAAGTTCATATTATACGCCTTACTTAAGACATCACCGCTGCTGAAACTGAATTTGCCTCCATTTGGTTTTTTAAGCCTTGTTCAGGGTGTATTTCTACATTGCATCTGGTGTTCGAGGGGTTGCCTTACCCACTATTAACCTTCTGTTCTGATAAACAACAAAAGTTCTGAGTGTTCTGAGGGAGTGTATTATAGTATACACTGATCAGCCATAACATTAAAACCACCTCCTTGTTTCTACACTCACTGTTCATTTTATCAGCTCCACTTACCATATAAGAAGCACTTTGTAGTTCTACAATTACTGACTGTAGTCCGTCTGTTCCTCTGTATGCTTTGTTAGCCCCCTTTCGTGCTGTTCTTTAATGGTCAGGACTCTCCCAGGACCACTACAGAGTAGGTATTATTTACGTGGTGGATCATTCTCATCACTGCAGTGACACTGACATGGTGGTGGTGCGCCCTGTGAGCAGCGTCCTGTGACCACTGATGGTCTAGAAGATGACCAACTCAAACAGCAGCAATAGATGAGCGATCGTCTCTGACTTTACATCTACAAGGTGAACAAACTAGGTAGGTGTGTCTAATAGAGTGGACAGTATTTAAAAACTCCATCAGCGCTGCTGTCTGATCCACTCATACCAGCACAACACAGCTCATCCACCACCTAAATAATACCTGCTCTGTGGTGGTCCTGTGGGGGTCATGACCACTGAAGAGCAGAGTAAAAGCAGGCTAAAAAGAGTATGTAGAGAAACAGATTAACTACAGTCAGTAATTGTAGAACTACAAAGTGCTTCTATATGGTAAGTGGAGCTGATAAAATGGACAGTGAGTGTAGAAACAAGGAGGTGGTTTTAATGTTATGGCTGATCAGTGTATACTATGATTTTGGATATCCGACTATATTGATTAATGATAATAAATGGAATAATATACCAAGTCCAAAGCCAGTAAAATTCTAATTGTTGGATTAAAAAACAACTCTTAACAGTCTTTTCTATGGTGATTGTACTTCATAAGTACAGATTATATGCTTTACTTTTCTCCATCACCACTGCTAAAACTGAATTTGCCTCCATTTGGTCTTTTAAGCTTAAAACGCTTGTCAGCTGTATCCTCACCGTGATAAGCAGATGCTGAGTACAAAAAACAGCAGCTTTTCCTTCACTATATTATTCTTAATGTTGAATCATCAGTAATAAAATGAAGTGAATAAATTGTGAATGTGCTGCAGATGCTATTTTGGTGTTTCGAGATTACTCACACTTTGAAAATGTAATAAAACACTACGTTTTTGATGTAGATGTAATAGTTTCGTTTGATATTCTAATACGTATTTTTTGTCTTTTCAACAGCCCACTATTTGTCACTTGGAAAATCGGCCGGGACAAGCGGTTGAGGGGTTGTATAGGTACATTTTCTGCCATGAACCTGCACTCAGGACTCAGGGAGTACACCCTTACCAGGTACAATATCTGTTTTTGTTGTTATTAATGTTGTTATTAATGTTTAAAGCAAGTTTCATTTTGTGAATACAATTGGCACATTTTAGCTAATATAAAGAAAAATCTAATTACTATTTACTAGGGCTGGCTCAATACCACTTTTTTATGTCCGATACCGATGCTGCAAATTGAGTATCTGCCGATACTGATACCAATCCGATACGTCATTTCTCCTCTCAAACAACTAAGCAGTAATAATACATGTCTCAATGCACCATGGTTAAACTAGCTATCTAAATATCAGTGCTCAGACTGTAAAACAAATATTCTAAAGGAATAAATACAGAACCTACAACATCACACTTATGCAGAACTGCTGTTTTTATTTGAACTTTTACACACAGAACATTTAGCCGCATTTCTGGCTTGTTTAACAGCACCGTACAAACATTTAAAATAAAATTTAAAGTGCAACTTTATCTGTATTTAACAAATAAATTATAATTTCAATATAAAATTCTAGATCTGTCAACTCTCAAGTCTACACCTTATAGAGGCAGTGAAAAAAATATAAAATAAATAATACAAACTATTATTTATAAATGCTAAAAATGAAACAATTAAATAATAAAAGATAAACAAATGTATCTATCTTTTCCTGGCTTGGACATACCTCACATCCTCAACGAAATTTAATTCATTAGTGTTATGAAATATAACAAACTACACAGTTTCCCGTTTAGCCACAGACGTCCTTTTCAGACTCCAGCAGGGTTTTTAATAATAAGCGCACTTTGGTTTTTAATAATCTAAAAACGTTACAGAACTTTAACGGAAAATCTCAACTCTGCGTCAGTTCTAATTGGTCCATCGCGTTTGATTGACATCCACATCTTCCAATTGTAGACAATTTATATGACACGCTGTAAAACGAGTGTAAAACGCGCCGTAAAACACGCCGTGTTTTTAGATGTGGCAGTAGTAGATGGTTTTTAAAATGCTAGAAGTTTAAGTAGATCAGTGTGTTTTAATTTCTGAATAGCCTTATTTACATTAAGTGTTATTCACATTAAGTGTTATTTACATTAAGTGTTTTATTACATTAAACAACAGTATCAGATCGGATTACACGTTTTTTTTCTTCCGATATCCGATCCAGTGATTTGGGCCAATATCGGACGGATCGGTGCCAGCCCTACTATTTACCTTTAAGTTTTGCTTACGTCCTGACTCACCTTCGTTGGACATTATTCCATAAGACTTAAACCACAGATCCAGATCATTCTACTTTTTATTTTTTTCTACTTTCTCCTTTTAATTGTTAACCTTTGGCTGCTTACTAAGGTGTCATTAGATACAGTATGTGTTAATTATTTAACTATAAATATTTTATTGCTGGTAATATTTCTCGTGGTTTTATGCACAGTGGCTCAGTAGATAGCACTGTCACCTCACAGCAAGAATCTCCTGGGTTTGATTCCCAGGTTAAATTTGGGTCCTTTGGGAGCTCCGGTTTCCTCCCACAGTCCAAAGACGTGCAAGTGAGGTGAATTGGAGATACAAAATTGTCCAAGACTGTTTGACATTAAACTTGTGAACTGATGAATCGTGTGTAACAAGTAACTACCAGAGGTGGAAAGAGTACTAAAATATCGTACTCAAGTAAAAGTACTATTACTTTAATGATTTTTTACTTGAGTACAAGTAAAATTACTAGTCTACAATCTACTCAAGTAAAAAGTAACTAATTTAAAATGTACTCAGAGTAAATGTTACTACGTTACTTTTTTAACAGAAGGAGGGACATCATTTTCCAACAGAAGTTCATAGATGAATGAGGGTTAGGCGGTTAGGGTTGCACTTATAAAAAATATAACGGGTCTTACACAGGAACATGAATAAAATCAAAAACAAACCAGCAGAATCTCACAATCACATTTATGCTGTCAGTTTTACTTCAAATAAATGAACATAAAAAATCACAATATTTCATAATGCTTTGCTATCATTGCAAAATGAAAGCGTACCGTAAACAGCAGAACCGCGACCCAGATCAGTCACACAGCAGCAGCAGAAAATCATAACCACTTATCTGCTTACCTGATCTATATCTGTGTGTTGTCCCATTAGGGATATAATCCACTTTATATAAGACCATCTTGTATGTTTCCAGAATATATAAATCCATACCCAACTGTTTTATCCACCTAACTAATGAAAACTATTGTAGATCATTTATTCTCTCAGCTTTACTGGTAAAAAGCTTAAATTGGTGATTCGTTCACTGAACTGTCATTTATACAACAACCAATGAAGAAAGAGATTGAAATTCCGCCCAGAATCTGAATTCGGAAGCTCTGATTGGTTTATACATCTGAATCTCTTCACCAAATGAACCGATTCATGGATTTGTTTATGCCGGATCAAACAGCCTAACAGTTTAGTCACCACTGCTCTATATGTTTGCGCAGGTTTGATGTCGAGTTTTTTATTGTTTTCTTTTTTTTTTTACTCTGTAACGGATGTTATTTAAAATGTAGCGAATTACAATTCTTAATACAAAACATACTTAAGTAAAAGTAAAATTACAGGTTGTAAAATCTACTTTAAAAAGTACAAGTACACAAAAAAACTAGTTAATTACAGTAACGCGAGTAAATGTAATTCGTTACTTTCCACCTCTGGTAACTACCCCTGTCATGAATGTAACCAAAGTGTGTAAAATATGACACTAAAAATCCTAATTAATAAATAAATAAATAATTCATGTAAAATACACACACCAAGCCCCAGCCTAATCTTAAAATTTAATAGTTCTGTTCTTCATGATATAAATACTGTAATTCTAAAATAGGGGGCGCTCTGGCTGCTTAGTGGTAATTTCTGTTAGCCCATTACTGCAGAAATCTCTGGTCGTATCTCAGTGATGCTGTCGGCCAGCCGATCGTCAACACAGATATGATTAGCTACTAAAGCTCCGCGATGGATTGTTCCTGATGGTTTGTTAGGCCCAGTGTTTCTCAGTGGAGCTGGAACCTCGCGACCCTGACTAGGACAAACCGGTTGATGGAAATGAAATTTGACAAGTTGACCAAGCTAGATTTAAATTGAACAGACCTCTGAGTTTCTGTCATGCAACAATTTCATGCTCATATCTGTAAGATCAGGCAGTAATGCAGTCTCATCAGCGCACCTGGGCTCTGGCTCAACTCTGGCCGGAAATCTTGCGGCCAAGTTTCAGCCTCCCAGCCATTCCATTACCCTGGAAGCCATTTTTATCGTCCACAGCGGCGGCCTTAACCTTTAAACCACTCAATTCAGATTATGAATAGAGCTTAATGTTCAGGCTGTATATCACTCACTGCTTGCAGGGAGCCAACCCTGACTACAGACACTCGTCTGTGTTTCAGTAAAGACAAATAAGGGTCGTTAAGTGATTTAAAGATTCTTTTGGGGGTTGGGACGACCCAATGTTATATTACTTGATATTACTTAATATATTACTTAATATCAAACTGGGCCATCCCAACCCAGTTTGATATTTACAAAAAAGTAACAGTAAGGGTAACAATGGGTGAAAGTGCACCCGTTTTGAGAAATTCTGAGATGTTTAGTGGGGGAAGGTGCAATGTGGCTTTATGTATCAAAACAAGACACTAAGTAGAGCTTACTAAATTTCTCTAAATGTGTTAATTAACCGGCACGGTGGCTCGGTGGGTAGCACCGTCACCTCACAGCAAGAAGGTCCTGGGTTCGACCCCTGGGCGGGGCGGTCTGGGTCCTTTCTGTGTGGAGTTTGCATGTTCTTCCCATGTCTGCGTGGGTTTCCTCCGGGAGGTCCGGTTTCCTCCCACAGTCTAAAAACATGCAATGAGTTTAATTGGAGACACTGAATTGCCTCATACCTTTCTCGGATGCGATTGGGATGCCTATCAACGGAACACTAATTAGCTATGCTAAAATCAGTAGAAAAAACGTCACTCGGAAAAAGATGGCATGCTCCCTGCGAGTAAGAGGTGAGAACCTACCCCAAGTGAAGGACTTCAAATATCTTGGGGTCTTGTTCACGAGTGATGTGAAGAGGGATCATGAGATCGACTGTAGGTTGGGTGTGGCGGCTGTAGTAATGCGATCACTTTACCTGACCATTGTGGTAAAGGGAGAGCTGAGCCGCAAAGCAAAGCTCTCAATTTACTGGTTCATCTATGTCCCTGTCCTCACCTATGGTCACAAACTTTGGGTAATGACCGAAAGAACGAGGTCATGGATACAAGCCGCCGAAATGAGTTTTCTCCAGTGGGTTGCTGGGCATACTCTCCGTGATCGGGTGAGGAGCTCAGCAATACGGGAGGAGCTTGGAGCAGAACCGCTGCTCCTTTACGTGGAGAGGAGCCAGTTGAGGTGGTTCGGGCATCTGATAAAGATGCCTCCTGGACGCCTTCCTTTGGAGGTATACCAGGCACGGCCAACTGGGAGGAGGCCCCGGGGTCGACCCAGGACCCACTGGAGGGATTACATCTTCCAGCTAGCATGGGAATGCCTGGGGATCCCACCAGAGGAGCTGGTAGAAGCGGCAGGGGAGAGAGATGCCTGGAACTCTTTGCTTGCATTGTTGCCACCGTGACCCTGAGTGAATAAGTGGAACAGATGATGATGATGATGAAAATCAGTGGAAAAAGGAAAAAAATTTGCAGCCAAAAGGTCGACAAGCTGATCAGCTTCATTTTATAGCATTGATCAATCTAAGATCAAATCGGAAACATTTGGGCAGTATGGAAAATGCTAATAAATAAAAATAGAGTTTCTTACATTTACTTTCACGTATTTCATTGCAGACACTATAAACCCAAGATATTTCATGTTTTGTCTGGTCAACTTCATTTCATTTGTTAATAAACATACATTCCTGTATTTCCATCCTGCAACACATTCCAAAAAAAGTTAGGACGGTAAAGCATTTAGCACTTTGTAATGTTGCTATTCTTTCTCACAACACCTAAAAGATGTTTTAGCACTGAGGTTACAAAGCAATGAAGCGTAGCAGGTGTTATTTTGTCCCAATCTTCCTGCAAACACCTCTTAAGGTGTGCAACAGTACAGTCTGTTTTTTTCTCAAATTCTCCACACATTCTTTATTGGGGACAGGCCAAGAATGGAAGAATATTTTGTATTTTAGCTAACCCTGGTTTTACATACCTGCCAATCCCTATCTTCTAACAGTTTTTACATTTCACGACAGCAACCAGTGTAGCTTTCTCTGAGATCCTTGAAACCAGAACTGCTACTCAGACCGCATTACATGGCAGCATAACAGGCCTGAAAGGGGCACAGGCTGTACCAGATTGGTTTGTGTCTCTTTGATCTATAGGTTATAAAAAAAAGGAGTATTACGTTTCTTGGACTCTGGGGCATGTGTGGCTGCGGTGTCTTCAGTTCAGTGATCAGACTAATCTTATGATGTGTGCAATGCTTGACTGTAGTCGAGAGGTATTTTCATTTTTGTATAGTTCTTATATTATTAGAGTTTTTCCTTCAATAAAGTACATTTAATTTTTATAAAGCGTTTGATACTGCCTAAAGTAAAGACAGAAAAAATTCAATTCAAGTGGCTGAACGTTTTACCACTAATAAGAGTCATCTCAGTCTGGTCCCAAAAAAAACTCTGGAGCAAGTGGTTTGTGGTAAGAAGGTGGTCCAACTTGAATTCGTCTTATCTTTATGAGCTCTTCTTTTCTGCTTATGCCTAGTTCACACTACACTATTTTTGCCCTGGTCGGCGACAGATTTGCCGGCTCGGGAGCAACTCGGCGTTCACTCGCCGATCAAAACTCGGCTCTCGATCGCTATGTGTGAACTACCCAACAACTCGAATCTGACCGAAGCGAGATTTCTAGCATGTCAGATATCTGAATCTGAGTTGCCCGACTGGCAATGAGCGCTAAGTCGAACAGCCACTGAGAACGTAAGAAACAGGGTGAGGGAAAACGCAGGGGAGGCATTGTAAAAAGGTGGGACAGGGGCATAATATAGTTTATATCAGAATACATCGGCACACACAAGTTTTACAGTATTTCTGATCTGATCGTTCTCTACAAAACATAACGCCAACACTGCATTGCAAAAATATTTATTAACCTCCAACTCACTATAGAACAATCCATGCTGCTCGCGTAGCCAAATCCACTCAGATTCATTTATTTTTTCTCCTTGATTTTACACGGAACATCAACACACAAACTTTGATCGCTCGCCACTTGTTGACGTGCATTTTTGGACATGGTATCATTAAACCTTTCGTCACTTCTCGCATTTGTTTTTGTGACAGAAAGTAGTTTGGGAGACCATAGAAGCTCGCCTGCGATTCCAGTTGGTGACAGATCGTGTAGTGTGAAACCCATCACCGATCAGTCGTGTAGTGTGAAATATACACTTAGACTTGAAAGACTCCTGCTTACAAGAAATCCAGTTGTGTAGTTTGAACTGTACAGCGACCTGACGACTTGGAAAGTCGTGTAGTGTGAACTTGGCATTAGTCGTCCGAAGGCGGCACGTCATCTGAAGCAGTACAGAGTTTTCAAGACGGGCAGTTGTAGCCTAGCGGTTAAGGTACTGGACTAGTAATCAAAAGATCAATGGTTTAAGCCCCACCACTGCCAGGATGCTGCTGTTGGGCCCTTGAGCAAGACCCTTAACCCTCAATTGCTCAGACTGTATACTGTAACACTACTGTTGCTTTGGATGAAGGCGTCTGCTAATGCTGAAATTGTAATGTAAATGTAAGACGTGCTCTCAGATTGAATTTGGCGTTCTGCGTATTGAGTTTTGCCTGCTATATTGCACAAATAATTACCTATATGGTCACAATGTCAGACCTCTTTTGGCCAAAATCTCCTGTGTCTGGCTTGGCCATGGCCATTGAAACAGAGGCAGACATGAGGAATTGACAATTTATGCATTATATCAGTTTGTATTTTATTTATATTTTCATAAATGGTTTAAAATGGTAATAAAACACTCAGCTGTACAGAGATTTATTTTAATACTACAGCAACCAAACTACTTAGTATGGTAGGGTGAGGTTTGGAATATTCTCCTCACTGATGTGTCCTTCAGCTCTGCCATCTGAAAGTCCTAGATTGGCCTAAAAAATCAAAACTACTTTCCTGCCCTAGTCGGGTCTTTTGTTTTTATTCACCTTTTAGCCAAACGTCCCAGCATGCTTCTTCAGACTTTTAATTTTGGAGATAGTCTGGACTGGACTGATAATGATTTTACATGCTAGAAAATTGTCAATGACAGGCTGGCGACTGGTAAAATCAGGTTGTTGAGTTTACTCCGAAAGATTCTCATTCTCAATAAGCATTCACTGCATGTAGTCACTGTTCAAAGATTAGCTTTGCAGGGAATGCCCTTAATACCGCCGCCTCCATGATTTTCAGTCTCGCATAAAACCAGAGACTTCAGAAAGCGAGGGAGCGTTACAGAAGCGAGAGAAGAAAGTAAGCAAGTGGCAGCGGAAGTGTATGTCTGCTCAGGCTTGCTGGCTGCACTGGCTTGTCATGTCTTCTGGTGTGCAAAAGAAAACATGAAAGAGGGGATGACAGAAACAGACAATGAACCCAGAGAGGTTTTGGGAGTACCCCTGGAAATGCTTACTACGGAGTTCATCTACCTGCTTTGCACTCCTGCCACGTTCTCCACACTGCCGGTGCTCTGTAGGCAGCTGCTGTGTTTGGTCATCATGTCAGGAAATGGATTAAACCATCTATTTTGGGCTGAGCAGCGAGCCAGGTGGACAGGAAAAAAATATTGTTAATAGTGGGGAAAGGGCGGGGGGTTGGGATTCTCGCTCTCGCACTCAGACATCTGGGAACACCTGCTTCCATTGGCTACAAGTTAAAGCTGCTTATTGGCTGGGGTTGTTGCTAGGATGATTCCACTGTAGACCCTATAGGGGAGGCCATGTGGCAAAACGCTCTGTCAGCAAAGCGTAAGAAAGCACTTTAAATTTAGTGTCATTCGTTCCATTTTTTTCATCCCCCCCCCCCCCCCCCCCTCAGATCTGGTTGTATCTCCTCTACTGCTGCCAGACCCTGACCATAGAGGGCCTGACATGTTTAGTAGCAAGTCCTTACTTTTCACCTGTTCGATGGAGGTTCTAAAAGGTATCAGTCATGCACTGATCTCCATTATTCCCCATCTCCCAATTAGGCATCGTAGACCAGCCAGCAGAGGCAACAATTAAGAATCCCTTCGGTCCGCCTACCCTCAGACATAGTCAATTATGTCTTTGAACATTGAAGCGCTCCGTTTCTTTGCATTTAATACGATATAGCATTTGTTGTAGTTAATAAATAATAAATAGTAGTTAATAAATAGTAAATCATATACTACATGTATGTCTACCTTTATGGACAGTAAGTAGTTATTGTTTCTTATAAACCTCAAAAAGAAAGATACCAAGGTGGTTTGATTGTTCTTGTTCATCTTGATGTCCACAAGGGGTATGAAATTAGGATTGTCTTTGAGGCAAAATCATAAATGTCTGGACATTAGTGCTTTAGATGGAAAGCTGGAAAGCCTTTATTTGTCATATATACATATACAGGTGTACAGTACAATAAAATTCTTTCTTTGCTAATCCCAGCCTGTTTGGAAGCTGGGGTCAGAGCACAGGGTCCTTTCTGTGTGGAGTTTGCATGTTCTCCCCATGTCTAAGTAGGTTTCCTCTGGGAGCTCTGGTTTCTTTCCACAGTCCAAACACATGCAAGTGAGGTGAATTGGAGATACAAAATTGTCCATGACATTAAAGACTTGAATTGATGAATCTTGTTTAATTACCTGTCCTGCCATGAATGCAACCAACGTGTGTAAAACATGACATTAAAATCCTAATTAATAAAGATAATCGTATTTCAATTTGAACTCAAACTGGCGACATGGATCTATAACAAAATTTCAGGATTATACTCTTGTGAATATATTGCATAAACATGTAATGCCGTTTAAATCGTTTGTTATGGCTAGTTCTGTAATATACTCTAAGTTTGTATTGTTTTAGTAAGATTGTAAGTCCTTCATTGGCTAATTATGTCTGATGGGCACTCGGCCAGACAGATGGCACCACAAGAGCCCCCTTCCCCCCAGGCCAGACTTGATTATTGATTTTAACTGGTACCAACCTGTTGTTAATTAATACCACTGTCGATGAAACTTGGCAAGTGGATTAAATAAATGTAATGCCACAAGAAGAGCAGAGTTGCCCTTAAGTTAGATTTCAAAACTACTGCATATTATTTGTTGCGATATAAAGAAATATTATGCAATAAAACAAACCCCAGTGTTTCGGGTGTGGCCGCCATTGTCTATAGGGGTTATATAAGTTGTGTAACTTCTGTCACTAGGGACAGTGTGTACTAACTAGAAGTTTTTGGGTTACTTAAGGTACAGGAGAAATACGATACAAACTTGAGACCTAAGTATTCACAGAGAAATTACAGGGGTTGGTGAGTTCATATTTAAAAGTCTGTTCAACATTCACGTCACCTCCAGTGTTTTATGGCTGTGCTGTAAAGTGGCAGTGCGTATAACAAAAAACCCAGTCAAGCCTTAATTAGCTTAATTGCCTGTAAGAGGAACAACATGAGAGGAAATAATTAAATAAAAAAGCAATTTTTTATTTATTTTTTTTCAACTAAAATAAAACAGAAAATTTGTTTTCAGACATTTGCATTTAATTTCATTTAAGCTGCATTTCAGGTTTGATTTACTACTTTAAAAATCTATAAAAAAAAAAAAAAAATGAATAAATGAGCATAAATGCTTTACTAAAATAAATTGTTTTTTCGAGCTTTTAATTCAGCCCCACTGAACAGCTTTGAAATAAGCTGAAACATCAAATGAGGCTTTCTTGACAAAGATCACTGCCCAGCCATACAAATCCACTTTGTCTGAATAGGCACAAATTCCCACAGACATTTTTTAAAGAATTTTTTTCAGAAGAGCAGCTGCTGTTTTAGCTGAAATGATCACATAGAGGTCACTATTTTAATACCATTTGTTTTTCAAATAGGATGTCTAACAAGCTCATGGTCAGGTGTCCAAATACATTTGGCCATATAATGTATTATTAACTTTAAAACTTTGCCACCTTTATCTTTAGGCTATGATAGTCTAGGGCAGATTGAATGTCATTATTTGTCAGCCATAACATTAAAAACACCTCCGTTTCTACACTCACTGTCCATTTTATCAGCTCCACTTACCATATAGAAGCATTTTGTAGTTCTACCATTACTGACTGTAGTCCATCTGTTTCTTGAAGTCAGAGACGATGGCTCATCTATTGCTGCTGTTTGAGTTGGTCATCTTCTAGACCTTCATCAGTGGTCACAGGACCCTGCCCACGGGGCGCTGTTGGCTGGATCTCAGTCCAGCAGGGACAGTGACGAAGCTAGGGTCAGAGCGCAGGGACAGCCATTGTATGGCATCCTGGAGTTTAGAGGGTTGCACTTGCTTCATGATAGTCAGTATTTTAACCTGCAAGCTTTCAATTGGCAGCCCAAAGCTCTGCCCACTAGGCTACCACTGTCACAGCTATTTACCTCTGCCCTTCCCAATCGGAATATGTTTTAAGTCGTAAAAGTAATAGATTTTGCTGGTGAGCTAAATCTTTTAACTACATCATTATCAATTTCTGTTCTGTTTAAACCAACTCATTTTGTCTTCTTGTGCATTTTTACCACTTTACATTTTGTAAAGACTAATATTCTACACTGTAATGTGTAATGCTACTTTAAGTACACAATGCCAGTGTATGTAGGGAGGGCTACATCGAAAAGTATTCTTGTAGCTTGATGTTTTGTCAGATTGTCCTAAACAAGGCTTATCTTTTAATCATGGGCTGTGTTAGCATGCCACTATTCCAGTCCTGTACATTCACAGCAACCCCTACCTCATTCCTGTCCAGCACAAGCAGTGTTCTCTGTTAGTTGCTAAATTTGGCACATTTGCCTTAATAAAGAAATTCATATTAACCCTTTAATGGTATGCTAAACCATTTGGTTGAGCTTACCTTGAGTCTTAATACTTGGGTAAAAATAAGCTGTATTTAAATAATCTTGTTTGGGTCGTATCTACTCCTTGGTTGACATGTGTTGAAGTCAAAATATTGGTAGATGGTTTTAAGAAAACAGCCTTTCTAACTTATGTCAACTTGAAGTCAGCAGCTAAAAATCTATGAAAGTTGCATCATTTTTGTGATGGTCTCAACTGTGAATAGAAAAATTTATTTGTTTATTGTCTGTGATTGTTTCAACTGTGAATAGAAAAAAGTAATTGTTTATTGTCTGTATAGTCATTTTTATTTTATTTATGTATTCATTTAAATTTAATTATTTTAATTTATTAATTTATTTTCTTGGTGAGATCATTAAAGGGTTAATTTGTCTCAATAAAACCTTTTTAATAGGCTGCAGCACACATACCTTTACTCTCCTTTTCTACTTTTTGTACCTGATGTATATAATTAAACAACAGCTACTACAAGCCAGTCTTTAAGCTCTAAAGTAAACCAGTGGCAGGTTTTGTGTGGGCAGGTCTGTGTATAATTCACCATATTGAGTCTTGGATTGTTCAGCTGTGAATCTTCAGTGTGTGAACAGTGAGTGTCCTCAGAGAAGGCTTTCCTGGATTTCTCTATTTGTTTCATGTACTGCTCTATTACTGTTCCAGTGTCTAACACAAATTAATACTGAGGGATGTTTTGCTAAAGGACACGTTTAGTGCCACAGTCATTCAGACATTTTCTGCCCTTTTTCAAACCAGACACTGCCTGTCTGGTACATGGTGTTTTACCGGTTATCACTCAAAACATATAGGAAAGTGCTTATTAGTGGCAATTGGATGGCCCTTGGAGTAATGAGCCAAGGCTGTGCCAATGTGTAATCCGTGCCTAAGCTCATTTATAACAATTAAGTATAGTCTTAAGCAGACGTCCAGTGTGTGGTGGGTAGAGTAAAGCCGCTTTTTCATTGCACAGTGACCTACAGAACAAAACGGTACTCATCCGAATCCTAATGGAATATGGCTTGTTTCCAATTGCACAGTCACTCGTGAAGATAGGAGTTTGCTAAATGTGAGAGTGTGCTGGAATTTTCCACCCTACCCTACGGTAACTGTAAACAATAGCCATTAGGGACGTAACGATACACTCTACCCACGATGCGATACAATTCACGATACTGGGTTCATGATACAATTTTTTTTTTTTTTTTTACAAAATGGAATTGAAGACAAATTATGACAAAGTTTCCTCAATTAAAAAAAATGGAATCTTTTATTTATCTAAATAATGAATGTCCTTTTATTTCTGAGGTAGGTACAAACTATGCAAAACAATGCTGCACATTTCCCTTTTTGTGTAAAACCTGTAACCCTGTAGTGACGTCAACTAGGCGAGGTGAATAGCGCCAGTGCCCTCTGCTGTTTAAAGTGAATATTGATTTATTTTATATGAATTATGGATTCGAATCGTGGCACATGTTCACCGATTTTTAACTGCCTTGTGGTGCATCGTTACATCCCTAACAGCCATAGCATCGATCGGATAAATTTCAGTTTGCCTGGCTACGATTGTTGGGGTGTTTAAAATTCTTGCGTTCTGCACTTTTTTTTAGCTCACTTATGCAGGTCTGTTCAGTTCTGAGCCATAAAACGTTTTAGATGGTCACTAGACCTGAACAGTACAATAATACTAATAATAATAATAGCAATTAACAATTGTTTTGTCTTTTTAAGTTTGATCATTCAGACTTTAGTCTTTTTGTATTTCAATTCGTCAAATTTATTTGTGTGGCACTTTTTACAGTGGACATTGTCTCAAAGCAACTTTACAGAATCCAGGACCGACAGACCAAAAACCCCTGTTGACCATCCGAGAACTTCTTTAAAATTACAGGAAAAAAACCTTGAGAGGAACCAGACTCAGCAGGGACACAACAACAGGATTTACACAAATCATACATACACAAAATTAAATAATGTAAAAAATTTCCTTGCCTCCTTGAAAACAAGAAGTTGTATTTGTTTGCTTTGAGACCAAAGCAAGTGTGGGTTTACTACCCCCACTCTGGGGTGAATAGAAAAACTGCTGTTTGCACTCTCCTGCCTGCAAAAACAATGAGTCACACAGTACTGTTTACTACTAGCTTAGTGTGCTTCACTTTTCTTTCTCTGGTTATTTTAAGCTTCAACCTGCCTCAGAAGTGTGATGTTGGAAATGTGGGTTATGTATTTTCTGACCACTGTCTGTTCTAACCCATCAACATACAGCTTTAGTCCTTGCTTCCATTTATAACTTGTGGACTATAAATCTATTTATGAGCTCTCAGTGCTGTGACAGGACAAACCAAAGACAAGCTTAAGTGGAGGCCCACATTTTCCCAATATGTAGCTTGATTAGTGCTACTTTACTGTTGTTGACTGAGTGAGCAACCATGTAATGAAGTCATATGCCAACAACAGTGTTGTGGAGACCTTTTTACAGTTTTCTTGTATTCATTCTGTTGGAAATTCAGTCGAACGCATAGTTAGCATAGCAACTAGGGATGCTGATGATTAGCTGATAAAGAAATCATTGTTTGGTTAAAATGTCATTAAATTCAATTCCAACGGCTGACACTTAATTCAGACAAACGTATTTATTTATAGATTTACAATTTATGTATTTGTATATACGTAAGTGGGACCTTGAAACTCGAAGTCAGTTGGTTCTGGGTGTGGCGTCGAGTTTTAAAGGTATTTTTTTCTATAAGGATGTATGGGGAAACCTGTTAATGTGTTCCATGGTCCCGTGGAACTGCATATATTTTAGGCTACTGTAAAATAATGGGGTTGTTTTTGACACTAATACACTGAAAGTAACACAAATGTAATATAAAACACTAAAATACAATAGAAAACAGTTAAAATTAATATAAAAGTGCCCTTTACCTTTACTTCTTTATTGGTTCCTTACACTTCATCTTGGAATATTGCATTCCTTAGCGAGTTCAATAAGGGCACATTCACGTGAGAAGCGGCAAAACTGTTTTTGCGCCGGCTGTGCTGTTATTTTTTATGAAGTGTTGGGGTGCACAAAACTTGACGTGACTTGTTGTACTAAAACAATTTCATTAGTAGAGAGAACTTATGAGCAGTAATAATTAAGAGAGGTTTAGTGTTTCTGTGTCGTTCTTTCAATACATTAAGTCATGTTTAGCTTTTTTAACGATTCTCACAATTTCTAAGAACCTCGAGCTATAACACAAGTTTAAAAGTGAAACAGGAGGAAAATCCAGCTAAACACAGATACATGTGGAAGCTTTCAGAGTGAATTTGACAAATGTTACAAGGTACCACTGTATGTATTAATACATAAATTTAATATACATTTATTCATAAAGTTTTACGTTCTATCAGTATCAAGTGATTAAAAAAGTAAGAGTTGATACTTTGCATAATTTATCTTGGTAATTTTTGGTAATCTTTTATTTAGTTGTCTTCTTGATAGACAATTGCACCATTTGACTTTGTGTTGTAGTTTGACCCTGACTTGGTTAAATTTCCTGACACCTGACATGTTAAGTAAACACATCCCTCGTATGTCCTTAAAGAAATGCTTTGTCAAAGCAAATTTGAAGAATGAAGGCAGTGCCTTTTAGCCATTGTTTCACTCTATTACTGGAACTAGCCAAATATGTGGTGATGTTTTTCATTCCTGATGGACTCATTGTGTCGCTATGCCAGAAATAATCCTTTGTCTCAAAACATCATTGCTTCATAATAAGCCTGGATTCAATTCCTTATCTGAACTCTTTTGAGACTGATTGATAGACTGCTGCATTCGACATTGTTGAGTAGGAGTGCTTGCTGTCTGGAAATAATTAAAAGGAATTTAAATGAAAAGAATAGCAGTCGTGTTTAAATTATTTAAATATGTAGTCTCTTCTATTTTTTTTTTTTACTCAACTAATCACTTGAGACAAAAGTAAAGTACCGCATTTAATGTTCAGACTGAACAAATGGACGTTTTATTTTGCAATACAATTATACAAAACCTTAATGAAGTCATACATTTGCTCTTTTTATTTGCTCAGCATCCTGCCAAGTTTTCTTTTTTAATAAATGTGCAAATCATTATTTTCTCCTCATGATACGCCGATCCTACGATGGTTTTTAATAGGTTTGTGTACATTCTTCATTCTGCACTGTAACATTTTGTGAAGACAAAAGTAAAGCCGCAGTAATCAGCATCTTTTTTTTTTCAAATGAACTGATTTTTTTTTCTTGTCGATAGTCAAACGAGAAGTAAAAGCTGGCGATTGCTATGACAGCCAAACACCATCCATTCCCCCTCCAAAAAAACCTGTTTGTCCTCAGCACACAGGCTAGAGATCTGCCTTCTCTGGTTACACATTTTTGCAATCCTGTTTAAAGGGAAATACTGTTAAGACCATTTTGCATTTTGTATGAACTTCTAAAAGCGTTTGCAAAAAAAGTTCTGAATTTTGTTTAACTTACACCACTTATGATTTTTTTTCCACTGATTTATTCACACACTAGAAGAAAACACTTCAAACCTGTGCTCATTTGAAAAGAGATCCAATTACTCCAGTTAGTGGTAATCCAAATTTGATCTAAAGAACAAATTAAAACATTTCTCATTTCAAATTTTGAACCTTAAGTACATGATGTTAAATTTAAATGTTTAGTAAGGTATGTCTTTTGTAAACAGAGTTTTCACCAGCTACAGGAACAAAAGGGTTTGATGCATGTGTTGTTACATTTACTAGTATAAAATCGCATTCAAGGCACCCAGGTGGTGCAGCCGGGTATTCCGCTGGCACACCAGCGCCGAGATTCTGAACTCCTCGATTCGAAACTCGGCGTGGCCACCAGTTGGCCGGGCGCCATCTGGCGGGCATAATTGGCAGTGCCTGCAGCAGATACTAGTTGCCCACCGTATCTGCAGGGTGGACCGGACTATGTGTGGGTGGGTGGGTCTTCATGCGCTGTGTAGGGACCCTGATTGGCTGAAGAAGACGCCTGTGCAGAAAGCAGAGGCGAGAAGAGGAGGGCTGTGCACGTGTCGGAAGAGACGTGTGCAGCGATGTGCTCACCTCAGATGCAATCGTGCCCTCTGTTAAAGACGCATCCCAAAAGCACCAAGGTTCTAAGAAGCCTGAATGGAACCAGTTCAAAAACAGTTCTTTTGGTTAAAACGGTCTATTGATGGCAGGGTGTTAATAGACCGTTTTAACCAAAAGAACTGCTTTTGAACTGGTCCTGGGCATTTACTAAACAACCCTTGAATGGAAAAAGCTATCAAGCTTACCAAACTAAAATTATTTCATTAAACCTGAGTGGAAAGTTAAGGAAACTGTGTCCATGATATTGGAATTAATTTAGGGATTGCTCACCCATAAAACATCAAAACCAAACAGCAAAATAAATTGTGCATGTCATGGAAACAAGTCTTCAGCTGAATAGGGTTGCTATGTAGCTACACCACTAATGTATAGCTGCAGTGTTCAGCAGAATACCTGCTTTGCCGTAATGTAATCTGGCAACCCTCCTCATGGAGCCAATTGGTCAGCAGTAAATGCCTAGAATTGGTGAAAAGGTGGAGAGCGATTTGCATGCCAAAATCACTTCTGCTTCTACAGTCAAGTTAATCTGTTAGGTATCTGCTTTTATTGGCATCTGAGCTGATTGGATTGGTAACTTAGAACTTGAACCACAAGAATGCCTCGTCAGTCTAGCCAGCAGTTACTTTAAGGATGTTTGCACTTTTCATAACCTGGTATTAAATACTCTGTAAAACATACATGTGTAAAAGCAGTTCTGCTGGCTATTTTATCTGGTAAGTCCACCACGTAGGTGCATTGTGTGTTGCTGTGCAGCACCATAAGACCACATCTGACCAAATATTTGCTTGGTTGAATATTTTTATCAGAGGAAAGATTCTGACGTGGTAGTGATGGTTGTTCTTTCTTTCCATATTATGATATTGTGATATGGTGTTTTTTATAAAAGAAATAAGCACATTCTGAAATGAACAAAACCCTATTTTAAACCACTTCTTGTCTTCTATTAGTTGTTTCTTAATTAGTTTGAACCATGTGGAAGAAAAACAAGTCAGTTTGCATCAACACCAGAGCTTGTTAGCAACCTGGCACATCATGTTCAGTTTCACACATTTTAATTTGGTTAACAGATTCATCAAAACATTTAAAAGGTGCTGTAAGGTTTTAATTTCTGATTAACAGATGTAGTTTCAAGATAAAATCCTGGTCCTATCTACTTCACAGTGGGGTACATTATAAAAGAAAAAAATACTGTACCACGGACTGTTAAAGGCTGAAATAATGTTCTATGGTTTGAAAAGGGAAAATGTTAACAACATAATATTGTTGCTAACACATGATTAAACACGTTTCATTTAGGGTCATGGAAACCCCAAACCTCTTCAGCTATAGCTCATAACTATTTAAGCCATACTGATCAGCCATAACATTAAAACCACCTCCTTGTTTCTACACTCACTGTCCATTTTTTCAGCTCCACTTACCATATAGAAAACAAACTACATCACTTCTATGTAGTCACCTTCCTTTCTGATGCATTTTTCCCAGCGTTGTACCATTTTAATGCCATCAGCAAAAAATGTTTTTGGTTTAGCATGTTGCCACTGATGCACCGCTGCTTCGACATCATCGTCTGCAAATCGAGGTTTACCTAGTAAAGACAGTTTAATACATAAGTTATACTAAAAGTGTGTTTTTGAAGTTTAACCCCATGCTTCAAATACATTTTGACTGTGTAGATAAGTAAATACAGCCAAGCTGTGCTGCCTCTAACATAAAGCAATCTTTAATAACTGTGGCTAGTAAAAAAACATTATAGTCGATAACCGAACGTCATGTATTGACAGTTAACCAATAACCAACAAACGCATCTAAGCTTCCTGTCATGAATTTTTTTTACCAACCGTGAGCACAGCAGTAATGTAGAACAGCGAGTTAAACATAAACACCATGCGCAGAATCAGTTCAACATTCAGAATTTCAAAATGTGGCAGGTCAAAGATTTTTTATTTCTCTAAAGCTTTAAGTTATGTGTGCAATACCCTTTTTCTTTTCTGTGCCCTCTGCAGTGCCCTTAAAGACAGCCGCTTTCCCCCGATGACGAGGGATGAGCTGCCGCGCCTCTTCTGCTCAGTGTCTCTGCTCACCAACTTTGAGGATGTTGGTGATTACCTAGACTGGGAGGTAAATATCTAACATTAGCACTTTATCCACTTTCTACTATTAGGAGAAAAATAATCAATATACTGTAGCTATTAGAAGAACATTGCATTTCATCCCATCACTGAGTAAGTTAACAATTAATCATGCTGATGGGTGTGTGTTTGTATAAAACTGAGGAACCCAGAGTTTTTAGTTTTTTTACACTGTCAATGAGCAGTTCCACAGTGCATCAGATACCATGGAAAAATTTACAAATATGTAAGTGTTTAGCTGCATTGACAACCCAGAATAACAGGAAACACAGTGGGACATGTGTGGATTTCATTTACACTGATCAGCCATAACATTAAAACCACCTCCTGGTTTCTACACTCACTGTCCATTTTATCAGCTCCACTTACCATATAGGAGCACTTTGAAGTTCTACAATTACTGACTGTAGTCCAATGGTCAGGACCCCATAGGACCAACAGAAAGTATGTATTATTTAGGTGGTGGATCATTCTCAGCACTGCAGTGACACTGACATGGTGGTGGTGTGTTAGTGTGTGTTGTGCTGGTATGAGTGGATCAGACACAGCAGCACTGCTGGAGTTTTAAAATACTCACTGTCCACTCTATTAGACACTCCTACCTAGTTGGTCCACCTTGTAGATGTAAACTCAGCGACGATTGCTCATCTATTGCTGCTGTTTGAGTTGGTCATCTTCTAGACCAGGGGTTCTCAACCTGTGGGGCGCGCCCCCCCGAGTACTTGTCTGGGGAGGCGCGAGTGCCTTTTCTCAGTCATCTCTCCGTGTTTACTGTTATAATGAATGTTGCGGTTGTAAATAAACACCAACTACTACAGAACATTTTGTGTGACTCGCTTACCTTAAAAAGCTCAGGCTTAATTATACTGAGTATTACCACAGAGTCAGAGTCGTTCTGTCTGTGGAGCTAAACGTTTTCAGTCAGAGCGGATTATCCTGAACTAACCAACTTAGTAATTGATGAACTTTTGTCTATGCTTGACTCTGTGAAGTAACGTTTTCTGCTCTCATCTACATCAAAAAGCAAGAACCGCTTATGATTTACCAAAGTGAACCACGAACTTATATAATGTGCTGATAGAATCGGCTCAGATGGGGTCGGACTGTATTATCTTTTTAAAATAATATTTTCAATCAGCAAAATTATATAATGTGCACAACATTAATTACGTTCTTTTAGCTTGTCAGAAGCTTTCTCAATGATTTCTGTGCGGTGGTTGACGAAGGGGAGGGGGCAAGTTCACGGTTGGCACACGAAGGGGGGCGCATGTCCAAAAAGGTTGAAAACCCCTGTTCTAGACCTTCATCAGGGTTCACAGGACGCTGCCTACGGGACGCTGTTGGCTGGATATTTTTGGTTGGTGGACTATTCTCAGTCCAGCAGTGACACTAAGGTGTTTAAAAACTCCATCAGCACTGCTGTGTCTGATCCACTCATACCAGCACAACACACACTAACGCACCACCACCATGTCATTGTCACTGTAGTGCTACGAGTGATCCACCACCTAAATATTACCTGCTCTGTGGTGGTCCTGGGAAAGTATGCAGATTAACAGATGGACTACAGTCAGTAATTGTAGAACTACAAAGTGCTTCTATATGGTAAGTGGAGCTGATAAAATGGACAGTGAGTGTAGAAACGAGGTGATTTTAATGTTATGACTGATCTGTGTATATTTTTTCCTTATATTACTTATGCAATATAAGTACTGCTTAGCTAAGAAACATCTTAAACACAACATTTACAAAGCCAGAGCATTTTAATAATCTTGGCTGTTTTTATTTAACCTGTAATTTAATTTCTTTGTTATGCTTATGTTTTTTTCCCCTCACAATAGCTGTGTGCAACAAAACAGAAAAGCATTCATGTTTCCTGTTAGTCTTCATGTTGGAGGTCACTGGTACATCAGCTGTCAAATTACATTTACATTTTCAGCATGTAGCAGACACTTTTATCCACAGTGACTTACAGACTGACAGTATACAATCTTGCTCAAGGACCCAACAGTGGCAACCTGGTAGTGGTGGTGCTTGAACTGACAACCGTTTGATTACTAACCAGAGAACTGTTTAGTGTACATCTAGTTGGTTCGTTATGTGGGAATTGCGGGAGATGCTGGAGTGACTGTGAAACTGATACCATGCTGTCACTGGTATCTAAAATTGCTTTTGGCATTGTTGGGTATGTTCTCTATTACTTTTTCTACACAAGCATGAGTTAAGCAGATGCCAGTTTCACTGACTTTATTTCTACTTCACGAAAACGTGTATTAGAACTAGCACTATAAAATAGGACAGACTTTCATATTGCTATTAAAATGTACAGAGTTTTACAGTCATGACTCCACTTTGCCACTCTGTCAGTATTACTGATGCTGTGAAATACATAAGGTTAGATAATATTTACATTTAGCAGACGCCTTTATCCAAAGTGACTTACATTAGAGTTGCAGTAGACAGTCTGAGCAATTAAGGGTTAAGGGCCTTGCTCAAGGGTCCAACAGCAGCAACCTACTGATTACTAGTCCTGTACCTTAACCACTAGGCTACAGCTTGCCTCACAAAGGTCATTTCAGATGAGTGGTCAAGTAAGTGGTGATTTGCATGTTCTCCGGTGGACTAACAGTGTATTTGAAAGCAACAGAAGAAAAGAAGTGGTAAACTTGTTTAAGCCAATGTTAGGGTATGCTGTTAAAAACACTAAGCTAATCAGTACAACCGATTTAGTATTTTCTATCTAAACTAACCGTGCTGCATGGTGGCTAAGTGGGTAGCACTGTCGCCTCACAGCAAGATGGTCCTGGGTTCGATGTCCAGGTGAGGGCGGTCCGGGTCCTTTCTGTGTGGAGTCTCCATGTTGTCCATGTGTGGGTGCTCCGGTTTCCTCCTGCAGTCCATGACTTTTCAGCGCGTCCAATTGCCTGATTGCGTCATGCTTCCTCTCCACCAATGCCGATCCCCGCTCTGACTGAGGAGAATAAAGCTAACCCACACCCCCTCCGACACGTGGGCAGCATACCATATGCATCTTATTATTTATTCATTGACGAGTGCAGTGCAGCTCAGCGTTGTGTACGGAGAGACACACCCTGAGAGCACTCTTTTCTCATCTCTGTGCAAGCGTCATTAATCAGTTAGCAGAGGTCGTAATTGCACCAGTCATGAGAGAGACCCCATCTGGCTTAGTCCCGCCCATATCTGAACAACAGTCCAATCGTTGTTCATGTGGCCGCTCAGCCTCTGCCGGCAGGCAGAACTGAGACTCGATAAGATGTATTCGAGATCCCAGCTCTGGTTCATCTGAAATGAGCTACTCTAAATAAATCAAAAATAGGTCTAAAAATGTGCTATATTTAAATGATTGGGGTCTACAGATTGGTGAATATTAATTATCATAAATGTCAATGAAATTAATTACCAATACCTAAATATTAGTTTAAATAAAAAATCCAAATATTTAATTATTTATAACAATACAAAAGCAGCCATTTGTGTTTTTGACCTGCAACTCTAACTAATTATGGTACTTTAATTTTTCCTCAGATAACTTACCAGTATTATTTCTGTAATTTTTGATTCTGCACGTATTAAATCTTAATTGGCATTAATTAGAGTGCTTTCTTAAAAGCGAATTTTAGATAGACATTAATAAAAAAAGCTTTTTGCAGTTATTGTCTGTGATCAGTGAACGTACGTGCAGTACATTAGAACTAATGAAAGATGTTTCGAGTGGTTAGTTTACTTGCAGTTAACTCACACAACCCAAACAATTAATAATAAAAAAGGGTGGCACAGCAGGTAGTGTGAGCACCACACATCTCCAGGGTCCTGCAGACCTGGGTTTAAACCTTATCTCTGGCCATTTTTGTGAGGAGTTAGACATGTTCTTCTTTATTTGGGCAAACGAGATAAACTGACTGATCTACATTCCCACCATGTGTTGGTGAGTAAGTGAATGTGTAAGTGTGTTCCTGTCTTGAGCCCATTGTTCCTTGTTTATGACACTTCTGCTGCATCATGAAGTGTCATCAAACCAAACTTTAGACATGTTTTAAATAAAAGTGATTCCATAAAAGGAGACATCTGGTTTAAAGGCTCCTGCCCTGTAGAATCTCACAGTAGAATCTTGGACAGACACTAGGTTGTAATAAAAATCTTTATTTATTGGCTCTTTAGATATTGATGACCATGGGGAATAAGCAATCACTATTTAAAACTATTGTATAGGTTTGCTTTGGGCCATAACATTACTTTTAGCCATAACAATAAAACCACCTCCTTGTTTCTACACTCACTGTCCATTTTATCAGCTCCACTTACCAAGTAGAAGCACTTTGTAGTTCTACAATTACTGACTGCAGTCCATCTGTTTCTCTGCATGCTTTGTTAGCCCCCTTTCATGCTGTTCTTCATTGGTCAGGACTCTTCCAGGACCACTACAGAGCAGGTATTATTTGGGTAGTGGATCATTCTCAGCACTGCAGTGACACTGACGTGGTGGTGGTGTGTTAGTGTGTGTTGTGCTGGTATTAGTGGATAAGACACAGCAGCACTGATGGAGTTTTTAAACACCTCACTGTCACTGCTGGACTGAGAGTAGTCCACCAACCAAAAATATATCCAGCCAAAAGCACCCCGTGGGCAGCGTCCTGTGACCACTGATGAAGGTCTAGAAGATGACCAACTCAACCAGCAGCAATAGATGAGCGATCGTCTCTGACTTTACATCTACAAGGTGGACCAACTAGGTAGGAGTGTCTAATAGAGTGGACAGTGAGTGGACAAGGTATTTAAAAACTCCAGCAGCGCTGCTGTGTCTGATCCACTCATACCAGCACAATACACACTAACACACCACCACCATGTCATTGTCACTGCAGTGCTAAGAATGATCCACTACCCAAATAATATCTACTCTGTGGTGGTCCTGTGATGGTCCTGACCTAGATGGACTACAGTCAGTAATTGTAGAACTTCAAAGTGCTTCTATATGGTCAGTGGAGCTGATAAAATGGACAGTGAGTGTAGAAACAAGGAGGTGGTTTTTATGTTATGGCTGATCAGTGTATATTCATTGTCTGTTTTACCACCGTTTTATCCTGGTCAGGGTCGCAATAGGTCTGGTTCTTTGGGTGAAAGGTAGGACACACCCTGAAGAGGTCACCAGTCCATCATATGACATACACACACACTCACACTTGGGGCTATTTTTAGTGGCTACAATTAGCTTGACTGCTTGTCATGTTTCCCGGAGGAAACCCACACAGACACAGGAGACTCACCACAGAAGGGAATCAAAGGAATCAAACCCAGGCTCTTATTGCTGTGAGGCGACGGACCTACCCGCATCGCCACCGTGCCGCCCATAATGAGGAATAATCAACAAACAAATGTAGCTTTTTTGTAGTCATTGTGGATACAAGTTTAGTCTGGCCTGGAAGAAAATAAACTCGGTTGTGTTTGGCTTTTAAAACCACCTAAAATAAAATCATTTAGAGACAAGAACATAGAGCTTTACCACAAGCCACCATGAATTTTGTAATCCAGCAGCATGTAGAGAAATGTGTTTGCCTTACTGATTATAAAGGCTTAAGTCTTTTCAAAAGATTACAACACTTCTGTCAACAATGGAACAATCTCTTCCTATCTCACAGCCAGTTGGGCTCGAATGGTTAAAGCTAGAAATGATAATAAAAATACAGTTTCTCATGTCATGCATCATGGTTTGACCCTTAAATCGATGAAACATGGTGAAACGTGCTCACAATACACAGATCAGCCATAACATTAAAACCACCTCCTTGTTTCTACACTCACTGTCCATTTTATCATCTCCACTTACCATATAGAAGCACTTTGTAGTTCTACAATTACTGACTGTAGTCCATCTATTACTCTACATACTTTTTTAGGCTGCTTTCACCCTGTTCTTCAACGGTCAGGACCCCCACAGGACCACCACAGAGCAGGTATTATTTAGGTGGTGGATCATTCCCAGCACTGCAGTGACACTGACATGGTGGTGGTGTGTTAGTGTGTGTTGTGCTGGAGTTTTTAAATACCGTGTCCACTCACTGTCCACTCTATTAGACACTCCTACCTAGTTGGTCCACCTTGTAGATATAAAGTCAGAGACGACCGCTCATCTGTTGCTGCTGTTTGAGGTGGTCATCTTCTACACTTCCATCAGTGGTCACAGGACGCTGCCCCCGGGGTGCTGTTGGCTGGATATTTTTGGTTGGTGGACTATTCTCAGTCCAGCAGTGACGGTGATTAAAAACTCCATCAGCGCTGCTGTGTCTTATCCACTAATACCAGCACAACACACACTAACACACAACCACCATGTCATTGTCACTGCAGTGCTGAGAATGATCCACCACCCAAATAATACCTGCTCTGTCGTGGTCCTGTGGGGGTCCTGACCATTGAAGAACAGGGTGAAAGCAGGCTGAAATAGTATGTAGAGAAACAGATGGACTGCAGTCAGTAATTGTAGAACTACAAAGTCATTCTATATGGTAAGTGGAGCTGATAAAATGGACAGTGATTGTAAGGAGGTGGTTTTGATTTTATGTCTGATCAGTGTGAACCAGCTCATCCATCATACATAAACCAAGCTCACAGTGTGTGTATGGTGCAGAACAAACACTCAGCAGACCAGTGTTGCTCTGTATTAAGATCATCAAGTCCTTTTAGACCCAGTTTTAGCTCTAAATCAGCATAAACAGAGACATTGTCATGGCAGCATCTGTTTTCTCTTTCTCTGGAGTGGCCTGTAAATCCTCTAGACCGTGATCAGACGGCGCACTGAGTAAAGAGGCTTTGCTATGTTCTCGTAGTCGAATAAAAGTGTGGCCTCGAAGCCTAAGCTAGGCATTACACCCAGAGCAATATTGAATCAGTATCTCTCTCACACACACACACACTTGCACACTGCATGTAGGCAAACTGACGTCACTAGATGTCCTTCGTGACCCTCAGCGGCGCAGGCAGTAAGGCACCCCTGGGTAGGAAGTGATGAGATTTTAATGTGTGGGACAGAGAGAACAATTCCTGACCTGGCAACCACATTGTTACTCTGGTCTAACTGCTGTGCTTTGTACCCTGAATCTTCATCCCCAAGTCTTTTTACTTGAATCCTGCATCTCGCTGGTACCATTATTGCCCTTTAATACATTTTTCATGTCACACTGATTTTGTTTGTTTGTTTTTGTTTGTTTGAATCCATTTACCTCCTGCCAGGACTGCTCTGTAAAAAATTGCAGAGTGACCTAGTTTAAGTGTAGCTTCATCCATTTTCACCTTCAAGTAAAGACGGAAATGTAAAATGTAAAAAGTATGTGTGGCTGGAGAACATCAAGTTCTTAATTTGATTAGATCATTTATTTATGACAGGAGATCAGCCCTCATGTTTCTTTTAATCATATTACACACGGTTGTTTTCCGGCCAGGTTTCATTCTAAATATGGGACTGAGGTCATTGGCGTACACATGCTTTTTATAGCAAACATTAATTACATCTGGGGGTTGCGTGGTTTATTTGTTTGGAAGGGAGTGCTGTACCAATTTCCGTCCGAGATGACGAAGCATAGCTATTGAATAATGTGATGGTTTACTACTCTGGACAGAACAAAACCTGTAATTTAATTTAATTTAAATGGTGCATTATAAACAGAGTATCAGGGAAGAATCAGGGATGGTTAAACTTTAATTTCCTTCTATCTGTCTGTCCGTCCGTCCAAAACAGATATATTCCTTTTTGGAATTCTATAATAAGTCCTAAATAACTGAAATAAAATTTAAATATACTTTGCATTTTGGCAGCATCACCCATTATTAGTTATTAGTCTATGTAAAGATCAGATCTATAAAAGATCTATTAAGTAGACTTGCAGATTATGGATCTGTCAAAGTGCATGACTGATGAGGTAGGTATAATGGCCAGAAGTATGTCCCCCTTCTATAATGATCAACTTCAGGCATTCAGTGTTTCAGACACACCCATTGCTAATGGTCTTAAAAAAATCAATTAAAGTAAATGATGTGTTTAATATTGTGGTGGTGGTTTGGCAAAGGTCGTTTTCTGTTTCAGCAGGACTGCCCCTGTGTACAAAACAAGGTCCATAAAGACATGGTTTGACGAGTTTGGTGTAAAGTATCTCATCTCTTCTAGGATGAATTAAGATATTGGAATTGGAAGCCAGGTCTTGTTGTCTAATGCTTCTTTTCGATATAGTATAGAGTAGAATGCCTTTATTTGTCATATATACATATACAGATGTACAGTACAACAAAATTCTTTCTTCCCAGTTTGTTTAGAAGCTGGGGTAAGAGCGCAGGGTCAGCCATTGTATGGCGCCCCTGGAGCAGAGAGGGTTAAGGGCCCAACAGTGGCAGCATGGCAGAGCCGGGATTCGAACTCTCAACCTTTTGATTGAAAGCCCAAAGCTCTACCCACTAGGCTACCACTGTCCCAATGTGAACTGTTCCTAATGTGCTATTTTCTATTGCACTAGGGTACTAGGCTACTAGGCTTTGATGGCAATCTCCATCAGACACTATTTTACGTACCATGGTGACTGTTTACATCAGCAATTGCAACAGCAATACAGTTTTGTGGTGTTTAATTTTCCTGTAGCTCTGTTTCAACTCTTGCCACTGTACTGCTTTAATAAAATCTATTGCAGTTGGGTTTTAAATACGACACTTTATTGTCCCGCTCTAGTCAAATTCTCTTTGACTAATCAACCATGTGCTTCATTTTTCACTTCACCCTTTCAGCCCACTTTGATGCATGGGTCTCTTGACAGTGGAAACTAAAATTGGATATATAAACCATAGTATACCATGTTTTGGAAAAAGGGCATAACATTAGTGCCTGATTGTACAAACGCTGTATGGGCACACGTTCTTGCAGACACTCCAAAATCACACCATTTTAAAAGAGTAAAGGATGTTTCTTATATGTGAGGGGGGCGTAGAGACTTCTGTGATTTTGGAATGGTATTGTGAACAATTTCATGCTCAGTTGTCCACATACTTATGACCCTTAAAAACCCTGTGGCACACTGGTCTTCCAGGACTGACATTAAGAACCCGTGATCTAAATAAATGACTAAATAGCTGTGGTTAAGGTACTGGACTAGTAATCAGAAGGTCACTGGTTCAAGCTCCACCACTGCCTGGTTGCTGCTGTTGGGTTCTTGAGCAAGGCCCTTAACCCTCAATTGCTTGGACAATATACTGTGACAGTACTGTAAGTCGCTTTGGATAAAGGCGTCTGCTAAATGCCTGAAATGTAAATGTAAATCACTGTAAAGAAAAATGTATCGCTGTATTAAATTGTCCTTCCTTTACGAATAATATCTTTGTAGCACTTTTACACTATTTCAAATGAACGATTTGTTTAGCTCTCCACGATTTATTCAAGTAATTGGTGTCTGAATCAGCATTAAATACTTTTTGTTTTTCTTTCTCTGTGCTTCCAGGTGGGTGTTCACGGCATTAGGATAGAATTTTTCAATGAAAAAGGATCAAAGCGCACCGCCACCTACCTGCCAGAGGTTGCAAAGGAGCAAGGTGAAACGATTAAAACTCAGCTAATTCTATGCTGGTGTGAAATTTGAATCAAAATAAATTCATTCTAGCACCTTCAGCCAAGCGCATTACTCTGTTTCTGTTAGCACACAAGCTTTCTGGAAGTAAACCCCCCAGACACTTGTTTTCAGGTGGACCAGAGGTACCCAGGAGCAGACCCAGTTTCAAACTGCCCAAATGTACAGCCCAAACTCTAGATCTAAACTGACTCTGATCTGGAACTAATGTGCAGGTGTAAAAATACCCTACTTATAGATGTTACTACAGCTCTTTCTCACTTTTGATGCCACCATCTAAAACTGAGCAAGAAATTCCATTGGTAAGATCTAGTCGTATCCAATTATCAAATTGCATTACGCTTCCTTTCTACTGATGTTGACCCCCACTCTGACTGAGAAGAGCCATGACTAACACACACCCCCTCCAAAATGTGTGCAGTAGCCAACTGCATCTTTTTACCTGCACGAGGTGAGTTCATATGTGAATCAGCTTTGTATATAGGAGAGAGGTGATGCAGGCACCATAAATCAGCCAGCAGATCGTAATTGCATCAGTTATGAGGAATCCCCTCCAGCACCTACCTTAAACAACAGCCAATCATTGTTTGTGTATCATTGTTTAGTTGTATGTGCACAACCTGCCGGATGGCAGAGCTGAGTTTCGAACCGATGAGTTCAAGATGTCAGCTCTGGTGTGTTAGTGTGTTTTACCGCTGTGCCACCTGCCTATGTTTTTATGTATATTAGGTTTTCTAGAGGCTTGGTGCTTTGCAGAATTTAAAGCTTTCCCTACTCCCTACACACCTGATTAAGTGCATGACCTAATTATATAACTCCTCACAAGCTGGATCAGATGTGTTTAGGTGCAAAGAAAGCTTAAAAACCCAGTGGCACACTGGTCCTCCAGGATTCACATTGAGAACCAGTGATTTAAATGACTGAAAAAAGGAAATAGGATTAGATAATGAGTGTCTGCACTTATCTGTTCTAGTGAAACTTACTGCTGTGTTAAATACTCTGGATAGTTTATTGGTATTAAAGCGTGCCAGTTATTGATTGATTATTGTTTCTACGTAGTCCAGACTGCATTTGAAATACATATACAAAAGGGAAATAAGTAAGTTATGTCTATTATTTGCCATACAGGATGGGACCACATTCAGACCATAGATTCCTTACTTCGAAAGGGAGGTTACAAAGCCCCTATCACAAACGACTTCAGGAAGACCATTAAACTGACCAGGTAAGACACTTGAATTAAGTGGGTCAGATTCAATCATGGTTGGCTATTTTTGGAGGAATTTAAAAAACTGTGTACTACCAGTGCTTTTGGGGAAAAGTGCATTATTTACTTTTGTTACCTGGGAAAAAGTGACATCAGTGACCCAGTTTTCATTAGCTGTGTCTAGATCAAACAGGAGAAAAACATGACCATAAAGCACAGACTGCTTTACACTAATCATCCATCTGCTAGTTTATACCAGCACGTTTATTCTCTGGAGCTTTGTTCTCTCCCTTCTTTTATGATTCACACATGATGATATTGGTTCTATTTCCATTTTTTTTCTTTTATAAATAATTTAAGGAAAATCTAGCATTCTTTTGAAGGTCTGGCATTAAGCAATGTTTTTATTTTTTTTATTTTCAAAAATTTGGTCTAATGTGACCTGTCTTTTTATATATATATATATATATACAGTGTATCACAAAAGTGAGTACACCCCTCACATTTCTGCAAATATTTCATTATATCTTTTCATGGGACAACACTATAGACATGAAACTTGGATATAACTTAGAGTAGTCAGTGTACAACTTGTATAGCAGTGTAGATTAACTGTCTTCTGAAAATAACTCAACACACAGCCATTAATGTCTAAATAGCTGGCAACATAAGTGAGTACACCCCACAGTGAACATGTCCAAATTGTGCCCAAATGTGTCGTTGTCCCTCCCTGGTGTCATGTGTCAAGGTCCCAGGTGTAAATGGGGAGCAGGGCTGTTAAATTTGGTGTTTTGGGTACAATTCTCTCATACTGGCCACTGGATATTCAACATGGCACCTCATGGCAAAGAACTCTCTGAGGATGTGAGAAATAGAATTGTTGCTCTCCACAAAGATGGCCTGGGCTATAAGAAGATTGCTAACACCCTGAAACTGAGCTACAGCATGGTGGCCAAGGTCATACAGCGGTTTTCCAGGACAGGTTCCACTCGGAACAGGCTTCGCCAGGGTCGACCAAAGAAGTTGAGTCCACATGTTCGGCGTCATATCCAGAGGTTGGCTTTAAAAAATAGACACATGAGTGCTGCCAGCATTGCTGCAGAGGTTGAAGACGTGGGAGGTCAGCCTGTCAGTGCTCAGACCATACGCCGCACACTGCATCAACTCGGTCTGCATGGTCATCATCCCAGAAGGAAGCTGACGCACAAAAAAGCCCGCAAACAGTTTGCTGAAGACAAGCAGTCCAGGAACATGGATTACTGGAATGCCCTGTGGTCTGACGAGACCAAGATAAACTTGTTTGGCTCAGATGGTGTCCAGCATGTGTGGCGGCGCCCTGGTGAGAAGTACCAAGACAACTGTATCTTGCCTACAGTCAAGCATGGTGGTGGTAGCATCATGGTCTTGGGCTGCATGAGTGTTGCTGGCACTGGGGAGCTGCAGTTCATTGAGGGAAACATGAATTCCAACATGTACTGTGACATTCTGAAACAGAGCATGATCCCCTCCCTTCGAAAACTGACCCCAAACACAACCTCCAAGATGACAACTGCCTTGCTGAGGAAGCTGAAGGTAAAGGTGATGGACTAAACCCAATTGAGCACCTGTGGCGCATCCTCAGGTGGAAGGTGGAGGAGTTCAAGGTGTCTAACATCCACCAGCTCCGTGATGTCATCATGGAGGAGTGGAAGAGGATTCCAGTAGCAACCTGTGCAGCTCTGGTGAATTCCATGCCCAGGAGGGTTAAGGCAGTGCTGGATAATAATGGTGGTCACACAAAATATTGACACTTTGGGCACAATTTGGACATGTTCACTGTGGGGTGTACTCACTTATGTTGCCAGCCATTTAGACATTAATGGCTGTGTGTTGAGTTATTTTCAGAAGACAGTAAATCTGCACTGCTATACAAGTTGTACACTGACTACTCTAAGTTATATCCAAGTTTCATGTCTATAGTGTTGTCCCATGAAAAGATATAATGAAATATTTGCAGAAATGTGAGGGGTGTACTCACTTTTGTGATACACTGTGTATATATATATATATATATATATATATATATATATATATATATATATATATATATATATTTGTATTATTGTTCTGTTCCATGTTTAAATCTGATAAAACTATAAATAATATATATATATATATATATATTTATATATATATATATATATATATATTTTATTTATAGTTTTATCAGATTTAAACATGGAACAGAACAATAATACAAATGTGAACAAACACACAACCCTATTTACTCCCCACCCACAGACAATTTAACACAGCAATGATAATAACAAAAAATGTAAAATGAGCAAGTTCAAAAGAAGAGGGAAAAAAAGTACAATAATAACACGTAAATAAAAAAATAAAAAAATAAAAAAATTAGCTTAAGGTCCCCCTAATAATAGACTCAGAGTACCCAAACATTGCCATGGCTGGATCAGGGTGCACATACAGTAGTGTTCAAAATAATAGCAGTCCAACACCATTAACCTGATAAATCACTGTTTTTAGTAGAAATGCTATTTCTACATAGCAAAAAATTTATTTGAAAGTGTAGTAGAGTAATGAAAACAAAACAAACCCAACATTTAGGACATGCATCCCACTCATTCTGAGTAATCAAAGCATTGATTGAAAGGGGGTTGTTCAAAATAATAGCAGTGAGGAGTTCAATTGGTGAAGTCATTCATTCTGCAGAAGAACGGGTGTCAATTTTGGCCCTTATTTAAGGTAGGATGGTGGCAAATGTTGCACAGGTTGGTCATAGCACATTTCCTTTTGAAATACTGGGGAAAATGAGTTGTTCCAGACATTGTTCTGATGAACAGCGTACTTTGATTAAAAAGTTGATTGTAGAGGGAAAAAACATACAGAGAAGTGCAGCAATGATAGGCTGCTCAGCTAAAATGATCTCAAATGCCTTGAAGTGACAACCAAAACCTGAAAGATACGGAAGGAAGCGTTGAACTACTGTTCAATTGGATCGAAGATTAGCCAAAATAGCAAATACTCAGTCAATGATCACCTCCAGAAAGATCAAGGAACATCTAAATTTACCAGTGAGTACAGAAGATGATTAAGTGAAGCCAATTTACCAGCAAGAACTCCTTGCAAAGTCCCGTTGTTAAGATAAAGACGTGTCCTGAATGGGTTAACATTTGCCAAGGAACACATTGACTGGTCCAAAGAGAAATGGCTGAACATTTTGTGGACTGGTGAAAGCAAAATTGTTCTATTTGGGTCTAGTGGCCGTAGACAGTATGTCAGACGACCCCCGAGCACTGAATTCAAGCCACAGTACACTGTGAAGACAGTAAAGCACGGTGGTACAAAATGATGATATAGGGATGTTTATCATACCATGGTGTTACGTCTATTTATCACATACGAGGGATCATGGATCAGTTTAAATATATCAGAATACTTGAGGAGATCATGTTGCCCTATGTCAAAGAAGAAATGCCCTTAAAATGGGTGTTTCAACATGACAATGTCCCAAAACATCATGGTTACAGACAAACAAGACTGAGGTAATAGAGTGACCAGCCCAATCCCCTGACTTCAATCCCAGAGAGAACTTGTGGGCTGAAATCTGAAACGTGTTTTTTTGAGGCAAAACCCAAAATTGCAGAAGAACTGTGGAATGTAGTGTAATCATCCTGGACTGGAATACCTGTTCAGAGGTGCCAGAAGTTGGTCGACTCCATGCAACACAGATCTCGGAAACAATTGTTCTGCCACTAAATATTAGTTCAGTAATTTAAAGTAAAGTGAAACCTCAAACATTTTTTCATGTTATAGATACATTTTTTGAGTTTTTAAAGAAAAATGCTGGCACTGCTATTATTTTGAACAGCCTAATATTCATTTTTCTTAATTTTCTGTAAAGGATTAACACAAATTGACTACATTTTGTTAATGTTTTGATTTAGAATTGAAAGTGTAGTATTTTCAGTGCATTTGCATTTATGGAAATAAAAGTTATTATAATGATTTTGTGCTTTATTCGCTTTTTTAAAATCACTGCTATTTTTTTGAACACCACTGTACTTGTTAAGTAGATCAAAAATGAATGCAAATATATTAGACCAGAAGCTGTGCAAAGTTGGACAAGACAATAAAAGATGGCCTAATGTACCCTCCTCAACTTTACATTTCTCACACAGCGGGGTAATAGATCCATAGATCTTGCTTAGTTTTGTTTTAAAGTAATGAAGTCTGGAGAACCTTAAACTGTATCAGCCTAAACCTTGAGTTACTAGAACAACGCGCAATTCTGGACAGACCCTCCTCCCAGATCTCACCCGATGTGACCTCTCTTTAATTGAATTCTTGCACCCATTTTGACTCCTAGAATAAAAAATACAACCCCAAATCAGAAAACGTTGGGACAGTATGGAAATGCACATAAAATAAAAATGCAGTGTTCCTTACATTTACTTTGACTTTTTAAACAGTTTAAACCCGAGATATTTCATGTTTTGTCTGCTTAACTTCATTTAATTTGTTAATATACCTCAATTTCTGCATTTCAGGCCTGCAACACATTCCAAAAAAATTTGGGACGGGGGCAATTTAGGGCTAGTAATGAGATGAAAAAATTAAATAATGATGTGATTCCAAACAGGTGATGTCAACAGGTGATTGTTAACATGGTTTGGTACAAAAGCAGCATCCAGGAAAGGATGAGTCTTTAATGAGCAAAGATGATCAGAGGATCTCTAGTTCAACAACAAATATGTGAGAAAATGATTGAAATGTTTAAAACAACGTACGTATCATATTGGAAAGATTGGAAAGGATTTGCATATTTCTCCCTCTACAGGGCCTAATATTATTAAACGATTCAAGGAATCGGGAGGAATTTCAGTGTATAAAGGCCAAGGGTGCAAGCTTAAGCTGAACGCCCGTGAAATATTTTATATTTAATTATTTTGCACTTGTCACCCAGCTCTAGTTAGAACCCTGTAGTATTAAAACAACATATTTTCATATAGAGAATTTAGAATACTACCCAACATTTGTGTTTTGTCTCATTTCACATTAGCTTATCCTCCCTGTGCATATTTCCTGCTATCCACACCAAGGCCTGTCCTGGTAAATCTCCTGAAGATTCATGACGAGTCGTACCGGGAATTCATTGATTCATCACCTGCACCTGTGCTTTTTATATCACGCCAACCATGGCTTAAATTTTATGACATCTGAGACTAGAGGATTGTAAATTTTGATTTAGGTTTGCTTTTAATGTTCTGCTTCCTTCAGTCTTCCTTCAGTTTTTTTTTATAACAGCCTGCTGAATTGGAAGGTTAAATATTAAGTGTTTGGGAGTGAATGTTTTTATTATTTTAATTGGAAGATGTGCACACATTATTTTTATTGCCAGTTTCTGGTTTTACCGTTAAATTGGCAAAGTGCATTTGTACATGTAGTGATTGAAATATTAAAGACACTAGTACTTTTTCCATTACCATTTAGCACAGTATAGCCTTGTGGGGCCAGACTTCTTCTTCGATGAGATCAGAATCTGGTGGGTGATATTAACTTAAAGATTTATTCAGGTTCTTACAACCTCATTTTACATTAAATAAGCCAGTCTTTAAAAGGTGATTATTGAAGGCTTGAAGTTGCAGCTGTTAAAGCATCTGTGTCCCAAATTGTCTAATTAGTGCACTTTAATTGTATAGTTACACACCTGTTACACACAGGATTGATTTAGTTGATTTAAACATTATTGTAAATGTAATGACTTTTTTCCAGACTGTCTTGCATTATAGGAAAAAATATTTTAATGGTAAATGATCAAATAAGTGATGGTGCACTATGCAAAGAGTGCATTATTAGTCAGGCAAAAAGGATGCAGAAAAGTGCACCAGTACACCAGTAAAATTAATGGTAAGTTGAATACAAGTATGAAAAAGTTCTACTTAACTCTGAGCAGCCCTGTCCTGTTTTATAGCCTCTCTTTACTGATTGCTAGCTCTTCTTTAGATATTTTTGGAACATTAAATTGCATTTACAAAGTGAGCTGGATTAAAATTGATTCACTAATTGCAATTTAAAGCCATGCAGTCACAACACAATGCAGCCCAAAAAATTGCCAACTGTTTGATTGTTTAATTAATTTAAATCAGAGGCAAATGTAGCTCGGTGGTTAAGAGGCCTAAGGATTAGCTGTTTGGTAATTGAATGTGTCGGGAGAATAAATACAAACCCCTTTCAGTGTAGATTAGAACATAATTCTAGAACATTGAGGTGGAGTTTAAGTTTTTACTCCACTGTACTGTACTGTAAATGACAAAGCACAATAATTGACTAGTTACTTCACACAAAAAGCCTCTAAATATGGACTCCTCTAACAACAGTCTTGCTTCATGCGTGGTTAAAAAGGAAACATGCAGCTAAACAGAATTTAATAATTTGATGCATTAAAAAGTAAATGTCCATTGAGAACATTAAAAAAATGATTATTGCATTCGTTGCCACAAGGTGCATTAATGTAAATATTTACAAGGTGATTTAAAGGCGGCTCGGTGGGTAGCACTGTCGCCTCACAGCAAGAAGGTCCTGGGTTCGATTCCCAGGTGAAGTGGTCCGGGTTCTTTCTGTGTAGAGTTCTCCCCGTTTCTACGTGGGTTTCCTCCGGGTGCTCCGGTTTCCTCCCACAGTCCAAAGACATGCAAGTGAGGTGATTTGGAGACACTAAATTGTCCAAGACTGTCTTCGATATAACCTTGTGAATTGATGAACCTTGTGTAAAGAGTAACTACCGTTTCTGTCATGAATGTAACCAAATTGTGTAAAACATAATGTTAAAATCCTAATAAACAAACAAACTCTGTAGCAGCCCTGTCCTGTTTTATAGCCTCTCTTTACTGATTGCTGATCAAATTAATTCACTAATTGCAATTTAAAGCCATGCAGTCACAACACAATGCAGCCTAAAAATTGCCAACTGTTTAATTGTTTAATTAATTTAAATCAGGGACAAATGTAGCTCGGTGGTTAAGAGGCCTAAGGATTACCTGTTTGGTAATTGAATGTGTGGGGAGAATAAATAAAAACCTTCTCAGTGTAGATTAGGGTCACAGTTGTTCATTTTAATCATAATTCTAGAACATTGAGGTGGAGTTTAAATTCTTACTCCACTGTACTGTCCTGTAAATGACAAAGCACCATAGTTGACTAGTTACACAAAAAGCCTCTAAATATGGACTCCTCTAACAACAGTTAAAAAGGAAACATGCAGCTAACCAGAATTTAATCATTTGATGCATTAAAAAGTTAATGTCTATTGAGAACATGAAAAAAAAGTTTAATACATTCATTGCCACAATTCCGGTCCATGAAAGGTCCATTAATGTAAATCTTTTCAAGGTGTTTAAGGCAGCACAATGGCTCGGTTGGTAGCGCTGTCACCTCACAGCAAAAATGTCCTGGGTTCGATTCCCAGGTGAAGTGGTCTGTGTAGAGTTCTCCCCGTTTCTACGTGGGTTTCCTCCGGGAGCTCCGGTTTCCTTCCACAGTCCAAAGACTTGAAAGTGAGGTGAATTGGAGATACAACATTGTCCATTTACATTTACATTTTCGGCATTTAGCAGACGCTCTTATCCAGAGCGACTTACAGAAGTGCATCCATAGTAAACATTAAGAACACAAATCTGCTAAAAACCCAGTTTTGTTTTGTTTGTTTTTTTGCAAGAAATGAATGAGAATAAGAGCGTTAGTAAGTAAGTGAGTAAGTACAAGTCAGCTTAAGTGCTTAGTAAAGAGGTGGGTTTTTAATCGTCTTTTGAAGACAGTGAGAGACTCAGATGTTCGGACAGACAGAGGAAGTTCGTTCCACCACTTGGGTGCCAGTACAGAAAGGAGCCTTGATGCTTGTCTTCCTCAAGTCCTGGGTGGAGGATCAAGTTGGGCGAGACTAGTGGCTCGGAGGTTGCGTGATACAGTTGTCCATAACTGTGTTTGACCTTAAACTTATGAACTGATTAATCTTGTGTAACCAGTAACTACCGTTCCTGTCATGAATGTAACCAAATTGTAAAACATGATGTTAAAATCCTAATAAAATAAAATAAAAAGTCAAGGTGATTTAAAATGGAACAGTGCTACCATCTGGCTATGAGTTGAATGTGGATAAGCATTTGTAGTTTTTAAAGCTGTGGCTTACACAGCCTCTCCTGAAACTGTGAACTATGCCCCAAATTGTATCCTACATACTTAATGGTGTAAAAAATGGTAACACTACCATTGGTGTTAGAAATATTTGACATTTGATTAAGTTTGGTTGTGCACAGTTTAGGACACCCCCACCTATCAATAGTGTTTATCTGACCATTCACATCACATGACTGTACAGATTTCAAATGTGTTTGTATAGCACTTTGTACAATGGACATTGTCTCAAAGCAACTTCACAGAATTCAGGACCGACAGACCAAAAACTCCTGTTGAGCAAGCCGAGGGCAACAGTGGCAAAACTCCCTTTAAAATACAGGATGAAACCTTGAGAGGAACCAGACTCAGCAGGGACCCCCATCCTCTTTGGGTGGCCCGGAGGATAATTTGAATAAATAGGATTTCCACAAATCATACAAAATTAAATTGAACTAAAAGTTCAAGTAAAACTTCATCCATTTAAACCCATATCTCAACATTTTTATTTTTATTTTAGGTACCGTAGCGAAAAGATGACGATGAGCTACGCGGAGTACATCGCCCATCGTCAGCACCACCACTACCAGAACGGCATCGGGCACCCTCTTCCCCCCTACAACCATTATTCCTGACAGCGAGCCGCATGACCAGTCACTGGACCTCTCCGCGGACCTCTTCCCGGGAGAGCCTGCCCCCTCATGGTCTAGCTATCTCTACTACTGTACCATTTTATGATGATAGTTTCCGTTGCCATGCTAACACTCTTGAAGATGGTGGTATGGCAGCGGGTGGCAAAAAATCACAACTCTGATTGTGAAGAAATACAAGTTATTTTCTCCTTTTTATCCTTTCTATTCATTTAGTTTTTGCAGCATATATATCGACCTATACACACATTTTTTTTCCTATTTTTAAAAGCAAATAAACATAAAAGTACTGCATTTCTTTTTGCTTTAAAAAAAATCTCCAAAATTCCTAATCAGGTTTTTGAGTCTGTGGATGGGAATGCATTATTAAGGGGCTGCTGTTGCAGATAGACGTTTGCTTTGTTTAATTATGCTAAGCTTTAGATTGGGTGACCGCTACTTGACTTTACCCAGGTTACAACTGTTACAACTACAACTTTTTTTTTTACACTGTACAACTATTACATTACTTATGACCTGCTATGATATGATCACTGAATGGCAGCATTAGCAGAGTTATGAGCTGAATGGCCAACCCAGCATTTCAATGCAGAACTAGTTTGGGACTGCTACTTAATCGGCCACTGGCTTCAGATAAATTCAATTCAGTTGACCTAATTTCTTAAACGTTGGCAAAGCTAAAACCAGGGTTAAAGTTGAGTAGTGGACACTGCCAGTTTTTATGTGTTATTCCTTTATCTTTACTTTATTCATTTATTCTTGTGTGTAGATGTATGCTAGTCTGAGGGATTCTGTCTTTTCCTCTCCATGCGATTCAGTTGTTGTGAGGTCTTTGAACTAGTGAGTCAAGTTGTGGATTTTTGGATTATCCTGTGTGAACGTTAAGTTGGTCAAGAATGAACAGGTTGCTTTCTTTTTTTAGATGTGCAGTGATGTCTCTAACAAACTCGTCAGAAGAAACCGCTAGATTAAATTAGTTATTGGAGGTACCAAAATATTTTCCACAATGCCAAGGAGAGCCACTCTTCACAGTGATGGTGTTGTGTGATTTTACTTGGTACAGTTGAACTGTTTACTGAATGGTAGTCTTTGTATCTTGTGTGAGGGAAAGAGGTTTTGAAAAATATCACACTGTTGTGTTGTGTTGATTGATCACTTCAGGAAAATGTCCCTTTCACTTCATTGCATTGTTTCTATAAGCTGGTGGAAGGAGTTTAAGGTGCAGGATTAGTTCCAGGTGCGAGAACAGGCAACATCTTCCATGTGATGGTTGCTCCTGACATTTGCTAGTAATAAGAGCAAAAACTAGCATTTTTGAGAATGTGGCCTCTAGAGATGGTGGCTTCTGGGCGTAATGCACCTTTTGATGTTCACAACACTTTCACTGCCTCTGTGTTCAAGCTCTTGGAGAGGAGAACTTGCTAGAGACTTTGTTCAAACGACAGGGACAAGCTAATAAGCCATACTCTCTTTAAAGGTGTGCTTCAGGGTGGTTGCTTGGTCAGTTCTCGCATTATTTTCTTTCAATGGGAATTTGTTTACTGGAATCTTTACCCATCAAGTCTTGTCAAGGCTTTTGCCCAAAATTATGTATTTTTTACGCAACACACAAGTTTTTATCAGGTTGTACAACAACATTGGTTAGTGTGTTTGTAAAAATAGAATGTCTTCGCACCAAACCATCCCAATTCATAACGCCTGGCACAAGCAATGTTTACATCCATGCACAAACGCCACAAAATTGACACCAATTGCCATATTCGGTTTTATCGTGAATCCTCAAGTCAAGCACATGTGGCTGTTTCGGTGGCCCTGCTTATCACAGCGTGTTTTGATCAGTAAGAATAACTACATCTCTTAGCTCTGAAATGCACATTATTTTTGGCATTGAAGACCTTTTTGTGACGCTGGTGAGCATTTTTTTAAAGTATTTTCTTTTAAAGAACTGTGTGATCGTGTAACATCAAAGCTTTTTGGGTAAACAAACTCATTCTTTAAACCAAACTTCCTGTTCTAGTTAGTAGCAATGTAGGACCTTGAGGGGTGTTTTACCACTGTTTTTGTGTAGGAAAGGCTGAGGCGATTTTATCACTGAAGGATTCTCTGCTTTCATATGCAAAAAAGTTTAAGGGCTTTTGGTGTTCCATCCACAGGCATCTTCAGCTCATTTGAAGGTTAAAACAACCCATATTTCAGTTGTGTTGCCTTAAAAATGGATCAGAAAATGTTGCCCTAAAGGTTTCAGTTTGCTCATTTGCACTGCAAAGTGAGGCCACCTCAGATTCTGTCCGCTATAATCAAGTCTTGTTTGTTTGCTGGACTGTATGCATTTTTCAAATCTGTTTGTTATGGAGAGTTCAGCTTGTTAAGTGTTCTCTCTGTGCGATCTCAAACGCTGTTTAAAAACACCCAACATGTTATGTCTGTCACCAAGTCTTCAAAGTGTCATACAAATGTGTCATACATTGTTTAGTGTTATTACAGGTCAGCATTTTCTGATCCATACTCAACTGATTTTTTTTTTTCTTTCTTTTGTCTTTTTGCTGCAAAACCAAGTACACCAGTTCTTTTGCATACATGTATGAAGGTATGTATGCACATCTGCAATACATTTTTTGCATGTATGTGAAGAAGACCTCCTGTTCAACCATGTGTGTTCAACCGCTAGAGACTAGACAAGAGGGGGAAAATAGACAATATAAAATGGTGCTACTGGACCTCATTTTCGGGGGTGGTCACAGTTCAATGTGACTGGTCATGCGGACTCATCGATCATATCAGACTTATTGTTATCCTCGATATATGCAGATCTGTTTTACAGGTGTTTTTGTTGTTCCTGTCAGTGTAACAAGTTGAAATTTCCTGCAGGTTTGAAAGGACAAGAAGTCACAAGTCTAAACCCATCCTTCCCTCATGGCCTAGGGAAAAGGAGCGTACACATTTCATCCCATTTATCATACAGTAGGTAGATATAGCAGCTTCTTTTAGGCAAGGGTCAACCCCAGTGGGCAAAGGTTAACCCCAAGGGCTTTTTACATCTGCTCTACAATGAAGAAATTTATGTTCAAATTTAAATTGACTTCAGCAGTTGTGGTCAAACACAATTGTACTGTTATATTTAACTTTAAACCTTTAATAATAGATTATATATTAAATATTCCGTTATTGGGGTTTTGACACATGCTTCATATAGACTGTATAGACATCTATCCATAATGGGAAAAACGCCATAAAGATAAATACACTGCTTATCTCACAGGGGTCGGACATAGCCAAATCTTTGCCACACTGCAGCCCCGTCCTGCTCTAGTTGTGAAAATCGAATACTTGAAGGCTTGTCTGAGTGTTGCAGAAGTAGTCCACCAAATACATGCACTTTAGGGGTGTAACGATCCCTAGAACCGATGGTTGCTGGGCCAAAATTATTAAACACATACCAGAATAGCTGTCCTATTGCATCGTTTAGTCAAAGATGAGTCGAAAGTTTGCTCATTGCTGGCATTTCAATCGTACGTCCTCTTCCACTCATCTTTGGCACAATTGGGATCAAGCGTTTGGTATTTCTAACATCCACTCTGAGCAAAATATTAGTGGTTTTCACAGCATACAAAGGTTTAATGAATTATTGCCGTTCATCCTGTACTCCTTCAGAGTTTTTACTCTCACCTTTGTGTGTTCAGTCAAACCAAAGATGCCTCCAGCCATGTCCAAATGCTGCTCTTGAGACCTGCCTTCCTGTCCTTCCATATAAACCCCTGCAAGAAAAATGTCTTTTGTGTTAGTTTTTAAAATATTTTTTGTACAATTTCTAACTTTCGTTTAGATTTTTAGCAACCTGAGATCAATGAATCTTCATTGTAGCCGTCTTTGATACCTCATTAGGTGTTAATGACTAATGCTAGGTTGCTCATTTTTATTTAAATTGTTTCATTATTGTTATCGTATATTTTTTTTAAAGAAAACCCCATAGCGTGCCTCTTAGATTCATGTGTTTCTTAATGTGTTTTTCCTAAGACCAGCAGTTATACTTTATATAAAGATGTGTTAATTCTTATTTTTAAATGCCATTTAAAAAGCCTCTTTTCTTTACTCTGGACCCAGTAGCAGCACTGGTATACAATCGCACTGATAGATAAAAAAAGGACACATAATAATAATAATAAAGGTCATAAATACACAATACAATATACTTGTTTGAGAACATTTTGTAAGAAACTACACTTAAATGAGAAAAAAAACTATACTTTTTTGTACAACAGAGGTTGATTCTTTAAAAAATATTTTGGATCTAGTTTCTAAATTATTTTAGTGGTTTTCTATGTTCTGAACCTTAAGCTGAGTTTTGAACGTGTGACACTGGCGATTTGTGCAGCATTGGCACAGTGGGTTTCGGGGTTGCCTGGTGTAGCCCCTCATACCCACCATTTATTTTGAATGGATTTTATTGAGTTGGGATTTTCTCTGCTTTAATAACTTGAAATTGTTGATGAAATAATGACCTGGAAAAAAATAAACAGACCCTTTCCTTGTAGAACTAGACCCTTCTTTCCTTCCCCGTTGAATTTGCTATTAGTGTGATGAAACTTGAAATGGGCATTTATCAAGACTATGATAGAATGACTGCAAAAAGAGTAAAAGAAAAATAACAAAATAACAAAATATACCAGAAAAAAAACTCAAGGTTGGGAGGAGGGGAGGGGGGGGGGGGGGGGGGGGTCCTCATATATAGATGGATTACCAATGGGTATGTGAGTTATGGCTGTGGCGATGTAGTTTTAAACATTGTTATTACCTTTCAAATCATTTATCCAATAAAAAAATTATAAAAACTAATGTTGAGCGTTGTCAGATTTTCTTATTGTATTGTGGTACATTATAATAATGCATGAGCTGGTTTTATTTTAAATTTACAGAACTGTTTAGAAGCACATGATATGAACTGACATAGGGAAATAGAATAAAGGTTTAAGTTCATGAATGTTAGCAGCAGAGCAGTTAAGACTGGGTGGGAGTAAGTGGGAGGTTAGATGTCTGAAAGTTTATTAAGTACCACTGCGGGGCCCCTACAATTAGATAATGTGAAAACCTGCAGTCTTTTGTGCATTAGATTGGACAGCCATTTGCATGAGGTCATGCACCCACATTGGACGAAAAGGACGGATTTATTCTAATATATTTGTTAAACGGGGTTTATATACTGTACATACACACATACTATAAGTGTTAAATATTTGGATGTCTGATCATGAGATTGTTGGACATTCCATTGGACATCTATGATCTTTTCAGATATAACAGCCACTTTTCTTAGAAGGCTTCTCACAACACATTAAAGTATGTTTGTAAGAATTTCTGCCCATTCAGCCAAAAGAGCATTTGTATGGGTGGGCACTGATGTTGGTCAAGAAAGCCATAATTGATGTTTCGGTTCTTTCCACAGCTGGTCAGTACTGCTGAAGTCAGAGCACTGTGCAAGCTTTCTTGGTTACTCTAAACCAAGCTTTTCTTTATGTCTTTATAAACCTTGCTTTGTGCACAGGGGGACAGTCATACTAAAACAGGAAAAAAGCCTTCCCTGAGTTACTGCTTAAAAGTTGGAAGCATATAATGTTCTTATGTAAATGATTTATTACACCTGTTAGCAATTGTTGTTGTTGAAACATATTGCAATAACTAGGACAATTTGTCCTAATATGATATATAATATATATTCAAATATATATTAGGAATGAGTAGCTACATATCTTTGGCCCTATAGTGTTTTTAAGGCCTCCCATGTATATGCAACACTTCTATTTTTATCCAGGCTTGGAACTGGCATTGAGAGCACAAACCTGACTTCCCTTCCCACCGGATATTAACCAACCTTTAGGTTCAAGAAGTTTTCATTTTTTCATTGTTTATGTCTAATCTGATGGCAAAATCCACTATAATAAACCACTAAACTGTATTAAAGGGACATTTATTAGATGTACGCTGGTTTAATTCAATATCCCACAATGCATAATGAGAGCTTATCTTATATTATCTTATATTAAAGTTCTTTTTTAAATCATTAATATTTAGTTACTACTCTGATGGTTTTTCTCCAAGCTCTGACATGTATTAGGTGGATTTGCTCTAAATTTTTCCTAGGTGTGGATGAGTAAGTGGAGCCATCATAAAGCTATTACTGTTTTAAGCCTAATGTTTCTGTTTGCCACTAGACCAAATGCAATTCTGAATCAGCATAAGGTAAGTTATAACATATTCTTAGGTAATAATTAATATTAGGTAACCATTTTATACTATACTGACTAGGCATAACATTATGACCACTGACAAGTGAAGTGAATAACACTGATTATCTCTTTATCACGGCACCTGTTAGTGGGTGGGATACATTAGGCAGAAAGTTATTATTTTATACTCGATGTGTTAGAAGCAGGAAAAAACTGCAGCTCTTCTAGGGTGTTCCTGATCTCCAGTGGTCAGTATCTATCAAAAGTGGTCCAAGGAAGGAACAGTGGTAAACTGGTGACAGGGTCATGGGTGGCCAAGGCTCATTGATGCACGTGGGGAGCGAAGGCTGGCCAGTGTAGTCTGATCCAACAGACGAGCTACTGTAGCTCAGATTCCTGAAGAAGTTAATGCTGGTTCTGACAGAAAGGTGTCAGAATAAACAGTGAATTATAGTTTGTTACGTAGGGGGCTGCAAAAGGGGAGCCAACACAATATTAGGAAGGTGGTCATAATGTTATGCCTAATCATTGTATACCTGAAATACTTCTTATTTGAATTAACTGTTTAAATGTAAATATGACTGAACAGATAGCCTTCCCACCTTGCACCTTATTCTTCCAAGTAGACTTTGGACCCACCTACTGCTAGTCTGTTTGACCTAAAGCTGGCTTACCACATGATTTAAACCTTTGCAAACTCAAGGAAGCTGTGATGTGTTATATAAACACCACTCAGAGACTCAAGTGTTGCAACCAGCATAACAACTAAAAATCTGTCACAAAAGCTGAGCAGGTGAGAGAATTCCATTGCATCAATAGCACAATGGGTGAAAGATCTCTAAGACCTTGAACGTTCCTCGAGACACCACTGGGAGTATTGTCTGGAAGTTCCAAAGTTATGGTGCAGCAGCAATTCTGCCTGGCTGTGGGAGAAAGACCAACATTTTATTTAGATGGCTTAGCAATCTCATCAGGACAAGGATGGAAACCCCCTGTGTTACTGCAAAACACTTATAGGATGACATGATAAAGACTGGGACAAATGTCAGTAGCAGCTAAAAGATCACTTAACAACCAAAAACTTTATAGCCCATGCTATTCTTGAAGGTAGAGTCGACTGGGATATGGTAGAATGAATGTGGATATACAGTGGTGTTCAAAAAAATAGCAGTCCAACACCATTGACCTGATAAATCACTGTTTTTAGTAGAAATGCTATTTCTACATAGCAAAAATTTTACTTGAAAGTGTAGTAGAGTAATGAAAACAAAACAAACCCAACAATTAGGACATGCATGCCGCTCATTCTGAGTAATCGAAGCATTGATTGAAAGGTGGTTGTTCAAAATAATAGCAGTGAGGAGTTCAATTGGTGAAGTCATTCATTCTGCAGAAGAACGGGTGTCAATTTAGGCCCTTATTTAAGGTAGGAGGGGGGCAAATGTTGCACAGGTTGGTCATAGCACATTTCCTTCTGAAATACTGGGTAAAATGGGTTGTTCCAGACATTGTTCTGATGAACAGCGTACTTTGATTAAAAAGTTGATTGTAGATGGAAAAAACATACAGAAAAGTGCAGCAAATGATAGGCTGCTCAGCTAAAATGATCTCCAATGTCTTGAAGTGACAACTAAAACCTGAAAGATGCAGAAGGAAGTATGGAACTACTGTTCGATTGGATCGAAGAATAGCCAAAATGGCAAAGGTTCAGCCAATGATCACCTCCAGAAAGATCAAGGAACATCTGAAGTTCCCAGTGAGTACAGAAGATGATTAAGTGAAGCCAATTTACCAGCAAGAACTCCTTGCATAGTCCCGTTGTTAAGAAAAAGACACGTCCTGAATGGGTTCAAATTTGCCAAGGAACACATTAACTGGTCCAAAGAGAAATGGCTCAACATTTGTGGACTGGTGAAAGGAAAATTGTTCTTTTTGGGTCTAGTGGACGTAGACAGTATGTCAGACGACCCTCGAGCACTGAATTCAAGCCACAGTACACTGAAGACAGTAAAGCATGGTGGTACAAAATGATGATATGGGGATGTTTCTCATACCATGGTGTTACGTCTAGTTATCACATACGAGGTATCATGGATCAATTTAAATATATCAGAATACTTGAGGAGATCATGTTGCCCTATGTCGAAGAAGAAATGCCCTTAAAATGGGTGTTTCAACATGACAATGACCCAAAACATCTTGGTTACAGACAAACAAGATTGAGGTAATAGAGTGGCCAGCCCAATCTCCTGACTTCAATCTCATAGAGAACTTGTGGGCTGAAATCTGAAATGCGTTCTTTTGAGGCAAAACCCAAAAATGCAGAAGAACTGTGGAATGTAGTCTAATCATCCTGGACTGGAATACCTGTTCAGAGGAGCCAGAAGTTGGTCGACTCCATGCAACACAGATCTCGGAAACAATTGTTATGCCACTAAATATTAGTTCAGTAATTTAAAGTAAAGTAAAACCTCAAACATTTTTAGTTTATAGATAAATTTTTTGAGAAAAATGCTGGCACTGCTATTTTTTTGAACAGCCTAATATTCATTTTTCTTATTTTTCTGTAAAGGATGAACACAAACTGGCTAAATTTGGTTAATGTTTTGATTTAGAATTGAAAGTGTAGTATTTTCAGTGCATTTGCATTCATGGAAATAAAAGTTATTAGAATGATTTTGTGCTTTATTCACTTTTTTAAAATCACTGCTATTTTTTTTTAACACTACTGTATATGCCTGTAGACTTCTGGAACACAGTTCTATGGAGTGACAAATCAAAACAGGAACCGTTTGGCCATATGGATCAGCGGTTTGTCTGGCGCAAGAAAGGCGAGGGTTATAACCAGAGGAATACTTTCCTTATGGTCAGGCATGGGGCTGGGTCAGTGATGTGGGGATGTTTTTTTTGCTGCAGAAACTGGCAATCTTGACCATGTGACAGGATTCACGGAAATACTCGAGAATTTTGCAGATGTCTCCTTTGGTGAAACTAAACCTTGGTGAAAACTGTGACTTTCCAGCAAGACAATGATCCCAATTCCAAGTCAAAGAAAGCTTGGTTAAGGAGTCAGTCCTAGAATATCCTGAAGTGCCTTTCTCAGTCCTCAGGTTTAAATAATATAGAAAATCTTTGGTGGGAATTAAATAAATAGCTGCAGCACAAAAGCCTAATATGCATTCGCATATTAGAAATTGTCAGAGCAGAGGAATGTTTCACGAAGTACTGAGGTTAATGGTGCACATGGAAATTTGTCAAAGGAACTAGATATTTTTCAGTTAAACTCCAAATTCTGTTCATTTATCAAAATTGCTCATGTATTAATTCTTTCGGTTTACTGAGACATCTTGTATACACTGATCAGCCATAACATTAAAACCACCTCCTTGTTTCTACACTCACTCAATTTTATCAGCTCCACTTACCATATAGAAGCACTTTGTAGTTCTACAATTGACTGTAGTCCATCTGTTTCTCTACATACTTTTTTAGCCTTCTTTCACCCTGTTCTTCAATGGTCTGGACCCCCACAGGACCACTACAGAGCAGGTATTATTTAGGTGGTGGATCATTCTCAGCACTGCAGTGACAATGACATGGTGATGGTGTGTTAGTGTGTGTTGTGCTGGTATGAGTGGATCAGACACAGCAGCGCTGCTGGAGTTTTTAAATATCGTGTCCACTCACTGTCCACTCTATTAGACACTCCTACCTAGTTGATCCACCTCGTAGATGTAAAGTCAGAGATGATCGCTCATCTATTTATCCGTCAGGACGCTGCCCACGGGGGCGCTGTTGGCTGGATATTTTTGGTTGGTGGACTATTCTCAGTCCAGCAGTGACAGTGAGGTGTTCAAAAACTCCAGCAGTGCTGCTGTCTTATCCACTCATACCAGCACAACACACACTAACACACCACCAGCATGTCAGTGTCACTGTAGTGCTGAGAAAGAACCACCACCCAAATAATACCTACTCTGTAGTGGTCCTGTGGGGGTCCTGACCATTGAAGAACAGCATGAAAGGGGGCTAACAAAGCATGCAGAGAAACAGATGGACTACAGTCAGTAATTGCTTCTATATGGTAAGTGGAGCTGATAAAATAGACAGTGAGTGTATAAACAAGGAGATGATTTTAATGTTATGGCTGATCGGTGTATTTTCATTCAATTCTATACACATAACCATGATACCTTTAACAACTGCAACTGTAAATGAAAAGTCCCTGGAAAAAGAAGTGTGCAGTTGCTGTTTAGCACATTTTCTTGTTGTAGACAGTTTTAAATATGCAGTATCTGTTTTATATATACAAGTGCATTCATCACTTAGATAGTTCAGTGTGAAACTATTTTCACACAAAATAGTTGTGACAGTGCTGTAAGTAAATGTGAGGAAATGAGTAGGTGGAGGAACTTTATTTTTGTAACATGGTTTAGTACAGTACTTCACCAAAATATGTACAAAAAAATCTACAAATCTCCCTTTCAATCATTGCGATACACAGACAGTTTAAGAAAACACCATCTGGATTCCAGTAGAAGCCTGTTATGATACACTAACTAAAATCACTGAACTGAGAACAGTCAGTACTGGTTCATGACGTACTTCATATCTGGCAGAGCAACAGCACTTACATTAAATCTGCAGTGATTCATTCATGAATTACACTTTTATGTACAAGCAAATGTAACATCCGCAAATGCCTCGGTTCCCTTTTTTGAGGTTAATAAAAACCCTAGAATACGACTGATAAAAAAGTTTCTTGGCTGAGAACAGAGTCTAAGAGTGATCTAACAGGTCAGAGACATTGTCACAGTTAAAAAAAAAAAAGTTACAATCTATACTAACTCTAGACCTCTGTCATGTTGGACACCACTTTTCCTTTAACATGTATGTTAATGTGCAATACAAGAAAAACTTTAACTCAAACAGAAAAAATCGCAAATATAATACATAGATGAACAGATGTTTGTAAAATGGCCTTGACAGAACAAAAATGATGTTACAAAAGTTCCATATAAAACGTATTTAGAAATGCAGTTTGATAGTCATTTTATATCTACTTACACTCTGTAAAGCTGTTGTTACACCAGAAAAAGGTCATCATCATACCGGGAGATTTAAAAACAGAAATTGTTTATCATGGTGGTTTCCTTCACATTTTAACCAATTCTGATTCTCTAAGCTATATTTTACACTGGAGTTCAAATCAAACTGTGTATGTTTTGTACTCGTTTTGTATGCAATATATGATAAAAGCTACCTAAAACAGTTACAAAAGTGGACAAGACAGCTACACCATCTAAATTATCCTTTTAACCAACTACAAATATGTTAACTGTATTATAGTATTTACAGATTTATTGGATGATATTTTCCGTGGTCACTAGGGTGACACAAGGTTTTGTATCACTTTGTCTATTTAGCATTTGCTGTGTTATAACGTGAAGCTTCACTTTCAGGTCTGGTTGGCGATCTGAATGCAGGTAAACGTGTCAACTCAACTGTTTTCACCTCACAGTGCTGCACTACCTCTGCTTGCTGCTAGCAGGCACTTCAATGGTGTTTGGGTTTGGTTATGCTGAATCAGAAGTCCTATCCTTTTTAAAGTATACAACTAATTAGCTAAATACAATTTCAGCTAACATGAATACCATTTATGTTTTCATTTTTTAATTAATTTTTATTTTTTGTTTATGCATTTTCTCCCCTTTTTCTCCCGACTTTTTAGCGCGTCCAATTGCCCGATTGCTTCACGCTTCCTCTCCCCCAATGCTGACCCCCGCTCTGATTTGAGGAGAACGAAGCTAACCCACGCCCCCTCCGACACGTGGGCAGCAGCCGTATGCATCTTTTCACCCACACTAGGCGAGTGTATATATGCGAATCAGCCTTGTGTACGGAGAGACACACCCTGATCAACGCACTTTTTCCCCACCTCTGTGCAGGCGCCATCAATCAGCCAGCAGAGGTCGCAGTCGCATCAGTCACGAGGAGACCCTATCCGGCTTAATACCCCACACCCCTATATAAACAACAGGCCAATCATTGTTCATGTCAGCCGGATGGCAGAGCCGAGATTCGATACGATACGATGTATTCGAGATCCCAGCTCTGGTGTGCTAGCAGGTTTTTACCGCTGCGCCACCTGAGCGGCCTTCTGGCAAAGCTTCTAACAAGACAGTCTGCGGTAAGGCAAGAGTGCAAATAGACGTTTACCTTTAAATGAAATTCATAAGAGATGTCAAATACCATTAAAACATACAGTATGTCACTAGTGTAACCACAGCTTTACCTGGTAGATTCAGTGGGAGTTATTAGAAGTAACATGGTAACATGGTTATACTCAACCACTCTAAAATCTGACCTTTAATTTGTTGAGAAGATTCGAGAGCAGAAAACATAAAAGCACCACGCATCGCCGTTACAGATACAATATTACACTGACACTAGCTACAACACGTTAACCACAACGAGTACACTGAATGTCTTTAAATACAAACTTCCTAATTGGCAACATTACTGATTAAAATGCAAATAGATGCAGGCGTGGACAAATATCTAGTCTGGTTACCCAGGAGAAGCAGATTCTGTGTCTGGGTAATCAAACTGCTCACTTACTTAATACATTTCAAATAAAGAAGGAAAAGGTGTTTGAGTGTAACATGCTGTAGTTGGTTCCTTAATGGTGCAACAGAAAATATGTGAGTACTTATTTAGTTGGGCTGGGTCCCAAATGCTTGTACACCCTTTACTCCTTAAGGACTCACACATTAGAATCTAAAAGAAATTACTTTCCAAGTGGGACTGCTTCAACATCTATCATTTGTCCACTGTTGCAAAGACAATACAAACAATGATCCAGTTCATGAACCATCCATGAACTGAGAAATCACTGGATTGGCCTTCCATAACTGTTCAAGTTAAATCAGCCGAAACTAAAATGTTAAAGGCAACTGAAGAAGAAAGTTTCTGTTGTAAATGAGCTGACCATTAACAAAAGGCAAGGCAAGTAACTGTTGTGCATCAGTCGATCTTCTTGGAGCGCTGACGGGCGGAGTGAAGCAGGTGGCCCAGGGCAGGCATGACGTACTGGGAGATGACCGTGAGTGCTTTGCCGTGCACCAATGTCAGCGCCGTTTGGTGAGCGACCGCCCACACGCGGTACCACGGCCCATAAAACGGATCGGACACAGCTGGGCACAGCATGTTGTTCAAATTCACCTCCGTCACCTGCAGCAGGTAAACAAGTGTAAGTAGGAGAATGCAACGATTGACTATTTAAAAGAAAAATGCTTTAATTAAGAGACAACTGAGACAGCAAATAAGAAATAGCCATTATTGTGCCAATATTACAGATATTACAGATATTACAGATTTAGTCCACGGACCAAGCTTAATTTAGTCCAAACTTAATAATTCACTGTCATTGAAACAACACACCTTGAAAAACCTGCACATCTACACCGATCAGGCATAATATTATGACCACCTTCCCTTTTGCTGCAAAAACAGCCCTGACCCGTAAAAGAAAACGTGATTCATCAGACCAGGCCACCTTCTTCCATTGCTCCGTGGTCCAGTTCCGATGCTCACGTGCCCATTGTTGGCGCTTTCGGTGGTGGACAGGGGTCAGCATGGGCACCCTGACTGATCTGCGGCTCTGCAGCCCCATACAACGATGCACTGTGTGTTCTGACACCTTTCTATCAGAACCAGCATTAACTTCTTCAGCAATATGAGCTACAGTAGCTCGTCTGTTTGATCGGACCACACGGGCCAGCCTTCGCTCCCCACGTGCATCAATGAGCCTTGGCTGCCCATGACCCTGTTGCTAGTACACCACTGCTACTTCCTTGGACCACTTTTGATATATACTGACCACTGCAGACCACCCCACAAAAGCTGCAGTTTTGGAGATGCTCTGACCCAGTCGTCTAGCCATCACAATTAGGCTCTTGTCAAACTCGGTCCAATCCTTATGCCTGCGAATTCTTCCTGCTTCTAACACATCAACTTTGAGGATAAAATGTTCACTTGCTGCCTAATATATCCCACCCACTAACAGGTGCCGTGATGAAGAGATAATCAGTGTTATTCACTTCACCTGTCAGTGGTCATAAGGTTATGCCTGGTCGGTGTATATAATTATACAGGATCTGTCCTAAACTTCTTTATTTATTTAAAAATCTTTGCGTAACTGTCCTTTACAAGCATCTTGACAAGTTTGTAACTCAGTTAATAGTTTACTGCTCTAATTCAGTAACCAGCAAAAATGATTGTCTTACTTATTGAGGAGAAATTAAATCTTTCATGAATGTTATTCTGTAGACCGTTGAGTTGCACAGCCTGATGGCAGTTGTCAAGCAAAAGCACCAAAACTGTCATTGATTGTGTAGAATGTGCCATCTGCTTTAATGAAATGTTTGAACATGCAGATTGATGCTAATGAGACATGGAAAGCACTTCAGTGTGAGATCTAAATGACAGTATGTATAAACATTTACATTAGTCATCTAACAGAACGTCTGATCGGAGTTGAGCGTGTAAAATAGGGCTGAAATTTTAAGGAAAGCATAAAAATGTAATTTTATCTGGAAAAAATAAAGCACAAATATGACAGATGACACAAATGTGTCTGTCAAATGTTTAACCATGTATGCAATTATATATGTGATGTTCAGTGTATTCATTTTCTTGTTTACTCTTTCTTCCAATTAAGCGTAGCCAATTTGTCTTCCGCTGCTGGATACCCCAACCACATCCAAGAAGGGTATATTTGCCTGACACACGCTCTATCTTATTCACACATAAGACCGGTTTTGCACACGGAGAGTCATGCACTGATCTCTGCATTTCTCCGCTTCTGTACAGGCACCTCTGTCTTCTAATCAAGGTCCTTACACAGCTCCGAAGACCCCACCCCTTCTAATCAAGGTCCTTACACAGCTCCGAAGACCCCACCCCTTCTAATCAAGGTCCTTACACAGCTCCGAAGACCCCACCCCTTCTAATCAAGGTCCTTACACAGCTCCGAAGACCCCACCCCTTCGAATCAAGGTCCTTACACAGCTCCGAAGACCCCACCCCTTCTAATCAAGGTCCTTACACAGCTCCGAAGACCCCACCCTCTTTTTTGTGTCAGTTTTTTTTTTTTTTTTTGCATTTCCCCCCAATTTTCCTCCCAATCTAGTCATATCCAATGACCCGATTGTATTACGCTTCCTTTCTACTGATGTTAATCTCTACTCTGACTGAGGAGAGCCATGTGTAACACACACCCCTCCGACAAGTGTGCAGCAGCCGACTGCATGTTTTCACCTCCATGAGCCGAATTCACATGTGGATCAGCTTTGTGTACGGAGACACACCCTGGTCCACATTATTCCTCTTCCCTGTGCAGATGCCATCAGTCAGCCAGCAGAGGTCGTAATTGCATCAGTTATAAGGTCCCCTCCGCCACCCCCCTTGGACAACAGCCAATCGTTGTTCATGTAGGCGCCCAGCCTGTCTGATGGCAGAGCTAAATTTCGAACCGACGAGTTTGAAATGTCAGCACTGGTGTGTTTTTTTTTAAATTCCATTTCCCATCCAGCAGACTTATGTGACCAATTTCACAAAGTCTAGGGGCGCCCAGCCGACCGGTAGCAGAGCGGAATATAATAATTTATAATAATATAATAATTTAGAGACTATTTAGTCATGCCGTATTCATTTATTTTAAGAAATATTACCTTGACTATCACATCATGTGTATTTAATCAACAGGGTGTAGTTAGCACAGCACATTAGCACAGTACTGCTGCACACAGCATCTTAACACAGAACCACATGTTAAACTAATTTAGCAATCCATGCTAGAAAAAGAATAGTTTGAGTCATACAAACATCCAAGGCCTGGGATTGTTTTACAGAGCTGGATGTGATCTAAGTGACATTCCTCATTTTGAGAAAGCTCGCACATGTTATGCAGGCTACCCCCAAAGGTTAAACATCAGAGAAGTCTAATCCATAACAAACATCAGGCTTACTGTTTAATTCAGTTCTATAGGAGGTGCTTCAATGCACTGATGCAACCTTCCATGCGGTTAATAACACAGTTTAGCTGAGTAAATCCTTGTGTTCATATTGTTATGACCGGAACTGCCAGTTTTATTAAGCCTACATTTCCTCAGACTGTATCATCTTAATTGTAAACACCACAGTTTTTTTTATTTTACAGTCTGCTTTAATAAACACTCTGTCTGGTAAAATAGTACAGAATAGTACAGTTGCAATTAAAATGATTTACCCCCCCCATTGCAAATTGGGTTTATTAGCAAAATTTCAGCTGTTTGCAATAAACCAATGAAACAATCTCCACACAGTATAACAAGTGGTTTCTCCGAATTCAACACAAAATGCCACTTTTAATAACTACTGCAGTCTCAGTATTACTCAACTCCTTTCTTAATGACAAGCGTCTTTAAAACAGCACCCTTTTACTGTTACAAACATGACTCATAGCCAGACACCAGCTCTCTGGCAGCATTTCTAAGGAATCTTAGCCACTTTTCATGGGAAATGGCTTTTAGTTCACTAATGTTCTCTAGGGTTTGTGTGGTGCCACCGCCTTCTTCAAATCCCACCAAAGATTTCTATGGGGTTCAAGTCAGGCGACCGGTAGCAGAACGGAATATAATAATTTATAATAATAAAATAATTTAGACACTATTTAGTCATGCCGTATTCATTTATTTTAAGAAATATTACCTTGACCATCACATCATGTGTATTTAATCAACAGGGTGCAGTTTTGTAAGAAACTGAACACATTAGCACAGTACTGCTGCACCCAGTTTTGTGACAGCCTCTCCAGAACCTTCCAGAACGTCTTCTGAAATCAAGCATTGGTGGACTTTGAGGTATGCCTGGGATAACTGTCCTGTTAGAAGATCCAATGACATTTTCTCATAGGAATTCTGACCCTGATACTTGATAATTCATTTATTTATTATTTATTAGGATTTTAACGTCATGTTTTACTTACTTTTGGTTACATTCATGACAGAAATGGTAGTTACTCGTTACACAAGATTAATCAGTTCAAGTCTTTAATGCCAAACACAGTCATGGACAATTTTATATCTCCAATTCACCTCACTTGCCTGTCTTTGGACTGTGGGAGGAAACCAGAGCTCCTGGAGGAAACCTACACAGACACGGGGAAAACATGCAAACTCCATACAGAAAGGACCTGGACCGCTACACCTGGGAATCAAACCCAGGACCTTCTTGCTGTAAGGCGACAATGCTACCCACTGAGCCACCAATACTTGATTAAATCCATCTTGCAGGTTTCCAGTGCCAGAGTAAGCAAAACAGCCCAAGAGCATCACCAAACCACCAGGCTTCACTGGAGGCAGGGTGTTCTTTTCACGGTACACTTCATTCTCCTTCAGACACCCCTCTAATCCATTGGCCAAAAAGTTGCATCAACAAAGTTGCACTATTGTTTCATTAATCGACAGAACAGAATACCAAAACTTCTGTGGCTTATTTATAAGGTTTGGAGCATATTGGAGCCAAATTCTCCTGTGCTTTTGGGTCAGCAGAGGTGTACGTCTTGAAGTTCGGACAAAGGCAAAGAAAGTGTTTACTATGCACCTTACTGTGCAAACCTCAGTGTCTGCTGCCACCAAATCTTTCTGCAGGTCGAGGGTTTTTTGACCACCCGCCTCCTCAGGAATCTGGTGGCAGATGGTGATAGCTTCCTCTTTCTGCCACGTCCAGATAGTGTAGTCAGTGTTCCTTTAACTTAAACTTGATAACTAAGCTTCCAACTGTATCTCTAGGAACATACAATTGCTATATTTGCACAAGGCAATTATTTCTGCTCTTAGCGTTCTGGACAATTCTCTCTCTCAATTCTCTCCCTACCCAGTCCCTATCTCAAGCACACCTGATGTAGCTACTTAAGTCCTTGATTAGTTGCATCAGGTGTGCTTGAGATAACACCTGATTTGCAAATGTGTGCTCTCAGAACACAAATGTGTCTTCTGAGACTGCAGTAGTCATTAAAAATGGCATTTTGTGTTGAATTTGGAGAAACCACTTGTAATCTTAGTTGTGTTGGGCTTTTTAAATTGTTGTTGTTGGAAGGGTTTACTGCAAACAGCTGGTTTATACATTTTGCAATGGGGGTTGAATCATTTAGATTTTACCTGTACCTTTTTTTCACCACATGCAATATTTTTTTTTATTTTTTTATTTTTTTTACACATCTATAGCACACTGATCTGTTAATTTATTTTCTTTTTCAGCCAGGCGAGCTTATGTTTATAGTTAAGGCAGACATTGTTTACAATGTAGCCAAGTTTCCATATTTTGTGGAAAAAATCCACTAAATTTTAATGGATTTGTTTTTCCTTTTTATGCAAATCATCTTTGATCTGGTTTGTAACACACTCACTTATGTGTAGCAGGTTAAAGTTCCTCCACAAAAGGAAGATAATGGCACAGTTTTAGTGTAGTTTAATGCATCAGTGATTATTTATTTACAACATTTAAACATTTATATGGCATTAAAGGTTTAATATCCCTTAGAGCACGTGTCAAACTCAAGGCCCGCAGGCCGAATTCAGCCTGCCACGTCATTTTATGTGGCCCATGAAAGCTTAAAAAGAGTATGATTGTCCTAAAATATATTGTAAAATCGTACATAAACTACATCTTCCACAATGCATGTCGATTTTGTGACCCATGAAGTGACCGTATCCCGCCACTAGATGGTGGTGTTTCCACATCAGCATTAAACTAAGGCTTCAAGGGTTTCAAACAAGTAAAGTTGAGAAATATCTACAAATAATCCCAAAATGTCCAAGAAGAGACAAATTGATGCAGAAGGAAGGAAATTGTCTATGGTGGCCCATAATGCTGACGTGGCCCTCTGTGAAAATGAGTATAGTGAAAATGACATAAATAAATGTTGATCAGGTGGCGGAGCATTCTAATACGCAAGCTCACCACTGTGAAGAGCTATAGCTCTCAAGTTTGAATCTTAGCAATTCTTTCTACCTGGCTAAGTGTCTAACAGGCCTGCTGAATGCTGGATAATTCAGTCAGGACATAGTGTGACTGTCCATATACTATTTCGCTCTCTTTGGAAACCCACTGCTTGCAGGTGTAAAAAGATGGCCGGTGACAGCACATGTGCGGGAGGGGGATGTGCTAGTCTTTGTCAAGAAGAGAGACAAATTGATGCAGAAGGAGGGAATTCTATCAAAGATGGGAAAGCAAAACACAAGTTTGTGCTTCAAGAAAAAAAACGGAACGACTTGTGTGTTATGAGGCCATGTCGGTGGTAAAGGAGTACAATTATAGATACAATATAACTTTGGCATTTTGACACCAAACACAGCACTAAGTATGCTAAATTTAGCCTCCAAAAAAAAAACCTAATTGTCCAAGATTTAAAAGGCAGACAGCAATCACAACAGGATACATTGCAAACGGCCCTTTGAGGGCCACCATAATGCTGCCGTGGCCCTCTGTGAAAATGAGTTTGACACCCCTGCCTTAGAGTAATGTGACCAAATATTAAATATTATAACAACAACTAACATAACATGAGGTTTTTATATACAAATTAATACAACTTTTCCTGTACAGTAGACCCTTGAGTTACGAACGATCTTTTTCAACTGAACGTACGAACAAATTTCGGATTACGAACCGAAATTTGCGAAACACGTGACGTCACGAACAAGTTGACTCCAAGCGTCTCTCTCTCTCTCTCTCTCTCTCTCTCTCTCTCTCTCTATATATATATATATATATATATATATATATATATATATATATATATATTAGGGCTGTCAAACGATAATTTTTTTTAATCGCGATTAATCTCAGAATTTCATATAGTTAATCGCGATTAATCGCATTAAAAAAAATCTGTGTAAATGTTATAGAAAACAAGGATTTTTAAGTGAAATGTTACAATTAAAATGGTGAACACATTTTATGCTAAATGTACTTATGTTAAAAACTGCTGGGACAAGAGAAAACTGTAAGGGAGTTTTATTCACTCACATACTAGGCAGTAATACTATCCAGTGGTTTAATGGACGTTTCTACACGAAGTGAGTGTGTTTTGACCCTTTGGGGCTTCCATAGTTCATGGACTAACGTGCTTGACTCAGCTGTCCGGTATTCTTTACCGTAACAGAATAAGTTAATAAAGTGTTCTGCTCCCGACAACTTGTGAATATAGCATGTATTTATTTCTTTATTATGCAAGTGCAAATGCTACGACGCTCTTTTACATTTTGTTAACAAACCGCAAATGAAAAACGGTGACATGTCCGACATTAAAACGTTTGTTCTACCAGTCAAGTCTCAACATGAACTAGAAATTGCGTTAATGGCACAATTTTTTTTAATCGCGTTAAATTGAGATCCCGTTAATGCGTTATTATCGCGTTAACTTCGACAGCCCTAATATATATATATACACAGTCATGTGAAAAAGTTTGGACACCCCATGAAATCCTTTGTCTTTTTGAACATATTTAAACATTTGAACATTTGAGCTTCATTTGAACAGTACTGAGAGATGGAGCTTATATAACTAAACAAATAAAATGTTAAAAAATTACTTTTAAACACAAGCTGTAAAATGTAATGAACAAAAATGGAAATTTATTGTGAGGAAAAAGTTAGGACACCCCCACATTTATTACTACTTAAAATGTCTAAAATTAGAATCCAGTGCACCACATCAGCTGCAATGATTAGACCATTGTTACAGGACATTGGAGTTTTATTTAAACCTCAGACATTATTTTGGTTTGCTCTTAATTGTTGAAGTAAGTGATATCACCATGGTGAGATCTACAGAGCTTTCTGAGGCCTTCAGAAAGAAGGTTGTAAATGCATATGAGTCTGGGAAGGGATTTAAAAAGATCTAAAAACAATTAGAAATCAGCCATTCCACTGTCCGGAAAATCATTTACATGTGGTGAAGCTCAAATGTTCATTTGTTTAAATATGTTCAAAAAGACAAAGGTTCTCATGGGGTGTTCTAACTTTTTCACATGACTGTATATATATACAGTGAGCAAACATTCAAACAGTGGACAGTGTTTTTCCAGTGTTTTCTTTATATTATAATTATATTTATATTATAATTATATGTTTTCTTATATTTATAAGCTGCAGAGAAAGTGTTTTTTGTTGTTGTATAATTACTCCTGCCAGTAGCTGTCACTGTGCATCAGACAGAGGGGACATTGAGTAAGAGAGAAGAAGGAAGTTATTCTTTCTTACCTACAAAATACAAAGCTATTGAAATAAAGAAGGAAATATTAATAATAATTTAAGCTTTAAGGGAAATGTATACTTGTATTTATAACAAAAAAGACCATTTAATACATTAGAAAGGTTAGGTAAGGGGGGGTTTGGGAGGTCTGGCACGGATTAATTCTATTTAAATTATTTCTTATGGGAAAAATAGGTTTAACTAACAAACATTTTGACTTAAGAACAACCCTTCGTAACCAATTAAATTCGTATGTCAAGGGTCTACTGTACATAATAACAAGAAAGAAAACGATGATAATAATAATTTTATTCTTATTCTTCAGACAGTGGACTAAATGTTTGCTGTCAAAATAGTTCTCATAATGTCCACATTCTCTGTGTCTGACAGGTTTAGATATTCCCACCTTATTTGGTGAGTCCCCAAACTGCACTTTGAGAAATACTCCTATAAAGTAGATTCTTTGCAAATATAAAGATTTTTGTTCTTACTTGTTTATTTCTTTCATTAACTATTTAATTCAACTCATCTGTACCTATTCAGTAAAAGCTGCCTGCTTTAAATGCCCTCACACCATCTTTTGAAAGACGTTACATTTTGTTGTTTTTCCCACAGCTGTCCAATAGAATAATAGTAAATAGCAATAATAATAATAAGTATAATGAAATAATGTTAATGCCGAACGTGTGGCAATTGTGTAAAAGAAAACAATATACCATCCAAAACCAGGTTATATTAGGATTAAACATCCTGGTCTCAAGCCTACACATTTGCCTTTCTGTTCTAAAATGTTAAATGTAAAAATGCCATGATGAAGAGAAAAGCAGAGGCATGTTCTCATTCGTGCTGGACAAAACCACAAATTGCAGCCTGGAACTATCAACACTGCCCTCTTTTAGATTTATACTATTGAATTAAATGTAACTTCAAGTATTTAATGTTTAAATAAGAAATACGGTAAATATAATATATAAAAAGTATAACTACTGACTGATTCTAAAAGCAGCTTGAGATTTTTTGCTTTAGTGCATGATTATATTCATTTTTGTGGGAGCTGACAGGCATGCAGTACTTTACTAGCTCAGCAATTAATGGTGAAAGCAAACAGGCTGCCAATTCCACCCCTCTATCACAGGGGAGTATTAAATACAACCTTATAACTGATGAGGGAAATATGAAAAGTCTGTCTGCATTTACAAACCTCAGCTGCTTATACAGTGTGAAATAAATGACATTTGTGTGTGTGTGTGTGTGTGTTTGTGTGTTTGTCTGTCTTACCATTCCCAGGCCCTGCAGGAACACAAAATGATAAAAGAAGAGGATGCCTGTGGATAACAGCGCCCACCACATGTCTCTTAATGCTTCTGGTTTATACACACCTGAGAAAAGAAAAAATCGATCAGTAATACAGAAATATATACAGCCAGCTCCAGAACAACTGGCGTCCTTGGAAAAACATGAGTAAAAAAAGGTTTTACAAAAACATCTCAGTGCCAGTGGTGTATGAAATAGCCAATAGTTACATTTAAATAGACGTTACAATAGAAAAATACCAGAGCCAAACTGTAAGTAAGAAAGTAATAAGTAATAAATAAATTCTAATATGCAAGCTCACCATTGTAAAGAGCTAAAGCTCTCAAATTTAAGTCTTAGCGATTTTATCTATCTGGCTGGGTGTCTAACAGGCACCATTGGCCATACCTAGGGGAGGGAGGTACACTGCAGTGGCTTTGAGAAAGCCATATCCTGTTTGGTTGGGGTGCCTGCCTAAATGTTGGATGATTCAAAGTGTGACTGTCCGTATACTAAGTGGCTTTCTGTGGGAATCCAGGTGTATAAAGATGGCTGGTGACAGGACATGTGCCGGAGGGGGATGTGCTAGTCTTTGTCTCTGAAGGGCAGGGAATGATGCGGCTTTGTTGCCAACTAGGAGTGTTTCTATTGTTTTACAAATGTATTTGTCCCTGCAGAACATTTTCCCTTTTAAGATTCCTGGGCTGTCTTGCAAGAACAGCATATTTAGGATCTTCCCACAGCTTTTTATTGATGTTCAGTCAGGGGGGTTTCTAAAAGCTTTGGTTTATAATTCTTGAAGTAATTCGTGGTGGACTGGCTTCGGATCAATGTTTAATCCATGCAGTGAGGCCTGTCCAGGTGGCTGCCACACAAAATCAAAGCATTCCTTGTAATGGGCCAACATGGCGTGAAGATCAGCAGTGGGTTCAGATTACAGGGTCATGTCCATCTGCCCTGCCACTAATAGCCAGTGGGGGCTATTAAGGTGCAAATGACGTTCTCTTAAATCACACAGTCTCTGTGCCTCATCAGTTGTAATATACAGCAACTGGGAGAACAATTTAAATGCTGTTCTCATTAGGCTTTTGCTTGATGGTTCATTGATGTTGTTTGTATTGTGTCTGTGGCACCGGCTTGTGGTATCTTTTGTCTCTGTCGGCTCAGTTGTCTGCATTTATTTATATATTTATTTATTTACATAGTATTTTGGGGATTGTTTAGGTACTTTTGTCAGATATGCACTGACATTCCTTTGGAGTCATGAACACTAGCTAAGGCTAGAAGTATCTGTAGTTCTTTACATGTTTTATTTTTTTCTGGGATCCTTACTGACGTCCTGGTTATCTCTATCCCTTGAATAAATTTTAACAGGCCAGCCATTTCTCAAATTAACATTTTTCATTGTAATTTGTTGGAGTTCTAAAGTCTTTTAATGGATTTTTTATGGTGGCATAGAGCCCTTGAAAAAAAAAAACTTTAAGCTGACTGCCAGACTTTGATTGAATGCTTTAAGATAAGTGAGATTTATCTTCTAGGGAGCTAACCGAAATCAAGCTTTACTGTGTTTTACTGGTTGGTGGTTTATATTTTTTAAATATATTTTTTATTTATGCATTTTCTCCTGTTTTCTCTCGTTTTAGCGTAGTCAGTTTGTCTTCCGCTGCTGGGGGATCCCTGATTGCAGATGAGGTGGCCTCCTCCGACCCGCGTGCAGCCCTTAGCGGAACCCTTTTTCACCCATGCACTCTGCACAGGGCCTCTTTATCTGCTAATCAGGGTCCTTACACAACGTTTGAAGACCCCACCCACATAGTCCAGTCATCCCGCCCAAGCAGAAATGCGTCTGCTGCAGGCAATGCCAATTGTGCCCGCTAGATGGAGCCCAGCTGACCGACCGGTGGCAACGTCGAGTTTCGAATCGAGGAGTTCAGAATCTCTGTGCTGGGCGCCCAGGTTGGTGGTTTATGATAAATTAAATAATGTTTTACAAAATGTAGTGTGTTGAATTTTCCTTTGAGTTCATATTATAATGGGTTGTCTAATAATCTGAATTCTCTGGGTGTAACAAATATGCAAAAATGGGTAATAGAAAAAAGGGAGCTATTCATTTTTATAAAAACAATGGGACACCCTTTATAATATTTTAATTAATGTGTTTCAGCCACAACAATTGCTAACAGGTGTAATGCATCTATTACATAAAGGTAATTATATGCTTCCAACTTTGCAGCTGGTTATGAAAGGTCCTTTCTAGTTCCAGCATGACTTTGCCCCATGCACAAAGCAATGTCTATGAAGACATAAAAAAAGCTCGGTTTGAAGCAATTTCAGAGGCCTGCACAGACTTTACCCCCACTAAACAGCTGTGGAATGAACTGGAACATCAGTTTAGACTTTCTTGACCAACATCAGTGCCCAGCCACACAAATGCAGACATACTTCAATGTCTTTGAGAAGCCTTCTCAGAAGAGTGGCTGTTATTACAGCTGAAAAGTTCACATAGGGGTCACTAGTGTTTTAATACCATTTGTTTTTTATGGGATGTCCTAGCTGTGGGTGCTAACTGCTGTGACATCACACAGGATGTTTTTCTTCCTGAGACAGACAGATGGCGCTGTGCTCTGATTGAAATGTGCTGAATCAAATGGCTGTATGAATAAGGAATCCTGCAGCTCACTCAGGAGTGCAGGAGAGTGAGCAAAAGCTGAATGGATGTATTGTTCTCTTCATGCACATGATCCAGCACACACTAAAATAAGTGCATGTACACTATGGTAATGCACTCAGTATTTCCTTTCTGCTACACTTCCTCCCTCTTTTAATGTGACCAGGGTAATATTTCAACCCTGACAATTCACCCAGCATTCTACAAAACGTGTAGTGAGGTGAAACCTCTCTTCAGTCATTTTTGTTTTTATTTAACATGTACCTCTAATAAATATAACCACTTCCAATTTTATTTCATTTTGTATTTACAAAGATGAATTTATAATAATATATATTAATTATAAACAAGAGATGAGGTATTTCATTTCTCTTGGCAAATCTTTAGTTGCTCAAGATTGAAAAGGCACCTCTATACAGTGACAAATTTAGAATCCACTATAAAATTTTATTTGGTATTATTGACTAGGCCATGCAAGCAAAACAGACTTGAATTATGTTGGCTGTATGTTTGGGGCTGTTGTCTTTTTCCAATGTTAATAAACAGTGGGTAGCACTGTCGCCTCACAGCAAGAAGGTCCTGGGTTCGATCCCCAGGTGGGGCGGTCCTGGTCCTTTCTGTGTGGAGTTTGCATGTTCTCACCATGCCTGCGTGGGTTTTCTCCGGGAGCTCTGGTTTCCTCCCACAGTCCAAAAAAACATGCAAGTGAGGTGAATTGGAGATACAAATTTGTCCATGACTGTGTTTGACGTTAAAACTTGTGAACTGATGAACCTTGTGTAATGAGTAACTACCATTTCTGTCATGAATGTAACCAAAGTGTAAAACATGACGTTACGTTTAATGTATACCTGTACATCGGTTCAATCATGTTTCCCCTTAGCAGAGATATAGACTGATATTATGATGCTCCTACCAAGCATGGTCATGCTGGAACAGGAAAGGGCCTTTCCCCAACCTACTACCACAGAGTTGGAAGTATGTTACCTAGTTTACTTAATTAATTTTAGAAACCTGTTTGCAATGGACTTGACAAAAACACTTGAACTTCATAAAAGATGTGTATATATACTTATACTAATACTAAAAGCTATTGTATGTTCATTTGAAGTGTACAGTAGTAAGAGTATACTGTATGAAAAAACAAAGACAGTTAAATACTTTGTTTTTTACTGTATTCTTTCTCATGTTCCAGTAACATTTCAGTCACAGGAAGAAATGTAGTGCTGTAATAAGGTAAAGATCATAATTGTGTAAGAGTTAGGACCTTTTAAGATTACATCAACAGTATTCAAAACATAACGCCAGCAAGACGTGCACCAACAATTTGTCCTCTTTTGAACTCTGGTATGTCACCCATAATGTTGTGTGCATTGCAATATTTTGAGCAAAACTGTGCTCTTACCCTGCTAATTGAACCTTCACACTCTGCTCTTACTGGTGCAATGTGCAATTAATGAAGATTGGCCACCAGACTGGTCCAATTTAGCCATGAAACCTCCCACACTAAAATGACAGGTGTTTCAGTTTCATTGTCCAACCCCTGTATGTACATCAACAATATTCAAAACGTAAAGATTTTGACCCCAATTCTCTGTATATCTTAAAGCAAGGTGTGTCTTTGGTGGGCTTATATAACTATAAAAATGATTTACCTGCAGTGGGCACTTAAGTACATCAACAATAATTAAAAGGTAAAGATTTTGACCCCAATTATCTTTATATCTTAAAGCAAGGAATATCTTTGGTGGCCTTATATTACTATAAACTTAGCTTTACATGAGGCGGGGACTCATGTAACAGCCCTATTATAACACTAGATGGCATCAATTCTCAATATTTGGCCACAAATATTGAAGTACAAGACTGTTTCCCTTACTTTAGCTTAGCGTTATTGCTAAGCTAATATGCAAACGAATAGCATATGTTTGGAGGCAAAACCACACAGGACATGGTATGTTTGCTAAAGGGCTGCTGAGACAGTTGTTTGTACAGTAAAAAAAAAAAAAGCAAACATAACCTATTCAATAAACTAATTATTTTTTAAATGTTAATGTTTATACACATTTACTTTACATTTAATAAAAATAAAAATGGGGGATGGTGGCATGTGCAAGAGTTTAATTGCTCAAAGTCTCAGGACTTCAACTTGTAATGCCTTTACTGACTTTTAATGCCTTCACTGACTTGTAATTCCTACTGACTTGTAATGCCTTTACTGACTTGTAATGCCTACTGACTTCTAATGCCTTTACTGACTTGTAATGCCTTTACTGACTTGTAATGTCTTTACTGACTTAAGACTTCTTGAGCAGGTCAAACATTGTTATTTGGAATTGCCAAACACCCTGCTAACCCTTAACAGCCATGGGTTTCTTTTAAGAAGCTGAGAATCTGAAAGTGAAACTAATTATTGCCTATAAAGCAGATTTACTTTTACATTTTCAGCATTTAGCAGACGCTTTTATCCAAAGCAACTTACAGCACTGTGACAGTATACTGTCTGAGCAATTGAGGGTTAAGGGCCTTGCTCAAGGGCCCAGCAGTGACAACCTGGCAGTGGTGGGGCTTGAACCAGCAACCTTTTCATTACTAGTCCAGCACCTTAACCACTGAGCTACAACTGCACAGATGAAGCCAATAAAAAAATCAATGTGCTCCCAGCTCTCAAGTTCCAGTCTGAACTGTAATTAGAAAACAGCACTGAAGGGAACTGTGGAAGTCAAAGCAAGATATGAAAGAATCTCAAAGAAATATCAGAAAGAATTGCTTATATGATGCCCACAAAAGCAAGGCAAAATCCCTGTCATGCTGGACAGCTAATCTGACCGAATTGGTGGTGCATAGCATTCTACTCTGCAGCACTGGTTTCACAACCAAGATTTTTAAATGGAGTAAAGAGAGAAAAAAAAAATGCAAACCCATATTTAAATGACTTACAGGTATTTAGAATGTAAGTGCTATGGACTAATGCTTTAACAATTAAACTATTTGGCTAGACAAAGCAGGGCTGTAATCACATTATATATTGAGTGGAGGGGGGAATCACTGAGATCATCCATCACAGAGACTGTGTAAAACGATTTCTCAGAACAGTGAACAGTGACATCACTGAGACTATTTTAAAAGTCTGTTAAACGTCTCAGTAATATCACTGTTGTCATAGAAAACGTCTTGGTGATGTCACTGTTGTCATAGAAATCATTTTACACTTACTGTGACTGGACTGCACAAAATGAAAGACATTCCTAGATTTTGAACTCACTCTGTGAAACAGCATCATGTGGGCACTTATTCTAATCATTGACTGTATGTGTTTTAATAGCACCTAGTAAGCAGGTGTACCAAAGACCTTTGGGATTAATTGGAATGTTGACGGCAAGCCAGGCTTATTTTTGAGTAAAATTAGTGTCTACGCTCAGATTCTCTTTTGACTAATTGGGCACAAATTCCAACTAATTAGGGTGGACATTTAAGCCTATAAGGAGTTTACACTTTTGCACATGCCACAGTCACTGTTATATTTCACTATAATTAAGTATAAATGTGCATCACATTAATGTGTGAAATCTTACCTCCTTTTCTGAAGAGGTATATAGGTACCAGGTAGAGCATGGAGTGCTGAATGTAGTAGATCTCTTTTTCAAATGGAAGCTGCAAAACAAAGTAAAAATTTGCATTTTTATTACCAAGACAAAAAAATCTGAACCCATTTCCTCAAAAGTATGTTGGTCATAAAATTATTTCAGTTGATGGAGTAGTAAAAGAATCATTGGAAGCTCTGTGCTAGTGACATTTGTTTTCGAACTTTCAAGGTCATTTGAGCATGGTTTAAAATGTGAAGACATATGCATTTTTTATGATGAAAAATCTGAACTGAGGGTTTAAGTTTGTGAGGATCTATAACTACAACATGACAGGTTTACTCAACATTTTAAATAGAGAAAATGTAAAGTTAAAGACATTGTTAAATTATAAAAACTTGTTGCATGCATACAAGAAAGCTCTTCTAATAAAGGGGTTTGTGTGTGGGGGGGGGGAGCTGCTTATCAGAGTCTTAATAGAATTACTGGGGAAAGTTCTTTTAATGGATAATGATCCCTTCAGACAAAAAAAAGCACAAATAAGCACAAATTTGTTGTGGTATTTTATCTACATTATATAAATAAAATTCATTATAATGCCAGCAATCTTGGGTGGCACAGCAGTAAAATACGTTAGCCAGAGATCCGAGGTTCAAATATTATCAGTGCTTTCGGCCCATCGATTGGCTATGTCTGAGGGGAAGCGGTTGGCAGAACAGCCTAGCCATTTGGAGGTGAACTTGTCAGTGCACTTTCAGTGCATTCAGATATACAGACCAGAATGATCTACTGTGGCGACACTTAAAAATACAGCATCAGGCGTAAAAGATACATGCTTTGTTGAGATTGACAATTTAAGCAGAGAAAACAAACCTGTGTAAAAATACCCACAGACATCTTCCAAATCTACAATACCCTTCTAAATGAGTGAAGGTTATAGGCCTATTTAGGGCAAAATCAATACCATTGTCCAGAGTTTTGGTTTATTACAAAGTCCTTCAAAATCCTCCCTACAGTCTAGCCACACTATGAACTTTGTTGTAGGGTGATGAGTTATGCTTGGCTCACTGGCTACAGAAAGTCATGAGGACAGCGGCTGAACAGAAAGTAGAGAAGCTCTGCACAAGCGAGCTTATTGTCTCAATACCGGTATTGTGAGGACACAGCCATGCTGCTGTTAATATCTTGTGATCTTTGACATCAGTATTAAAAAGTTAATTCTGGGTAATATTAGGAATGTTTTATGTTTAGTGTTGTCTTACATGACATTTTTGCATTTAATGTTTACATTATTAAAACAGAATCAGATGTAAATGTAGAGCCTATTTATAATTTGCTGCTACTCTCTACGGCCAAAAGTATTCTCCTCTGGGAACGCTTAGATTTTGGAGTGTGTCTGTGGGAATTTGTAAGGTAGAACAAAAAGGTCTGGCCTACAGTCAACATTCTAATTCATCCCAAATGTGTTTAATGGGGTTAATGAAAGTCATGATGCTGTGTTTCAAATTAAACGCTACTGTACCAAATAGTATGTCTACTATAGGCACTTGGAATTAGCAGATAGCATTTTAGTTCATTTTATGCAACTGAGAAGAAAAATGCAGTCCAAGAAAATCTCTTTTTTTGTAAGATTAACTGCCAAGGTGACACTGACATAGTGTTAGTGTTAGTGAGTGTTGTGCTGGTACGAGTGGATAAGACACAGCAGTGCTGATGAAGTTTTTAAACACATCACTGTCACTGCTGGACTGAGAATAGTCCACCAACCAAAAATATATCCAGACAACAGCGCCCCGTGGGCAGCCTCCTGTGACCACTGATGAAGGTCTAGAAGATGACCAACTCAAACAGCAGCAATAGATGAGCGATCGTCTCTGACTTCACATCTACAAGAGGACCAACTAGGTAGGAGTGTCAAATAGAGTGGACAGTGAGTGGACACAGTATTTAAAAACTCCAGCAGCGCTGCTGTGTCTGATCCACTCATACCAGCACAACACACACTAACACACCACCACCATGTAATTCTCAGTGCAGTACTGAGAATGATCCAACACTGAAATAATACCTGCTCTATAGTGGTCTTATGGGGGTCCTGACCATTGAAGAACAGGGTGAAAGCAGGCTAAAAAAGCATTTAGAGAAATAAATGGACTACAGTCACTAATTGTAGAACTTCAACGTGCTTCTATATGGTAAGTGGAGCTGATAAAATGACAGTGAGTGTAGAAACAAGGAGGTGGTTTTAATGTTATCGCTGATTGGTTATGTTTATCTGTACAATACAAATCTGTTTGTATTCTGTTCGTTTCTAGGCAATTCCAACATGTTCTGTTGATCACTGAAGTCCACCTACCAGTTTTCCTGGTAACTGAAGACTCAGAATAGGATATGTGTCTGGCTCAACATGAACGGCAGGTCAAGTGCTATCTTAAAGTCCTTTTATTAATTTCTTACAACATGTGTGCTGCTTTAAGTGGTCCTTTCCTGGTGCAGTGTCATGCCTGGTCTACTTCTAATGAGCCAGTGTGGCCACCAATTGACCTCCTTTAACAAGGTTTTGGTGCTGGGCCTAATAAAGCTGTATAAATGGAAGTATTTGTAGTTGATAAAGCCGTATAAATTGTAGTTATTGTAGTTCGTCATAGGCTGACGAAGTTGATAGGCTTAATTGGCTTTTTCTAAGTTGGAAAAAGTTAAAGGAAAATCGTATCAATCAAAAGTGGACATTACTTTCAAACAGTGACAAAATGCTCAGGAAAAGTTTAGCATGTTTCCTGAGAGTACAGTGGTGTCCAAAGAAATAATACAAAGGAAGTCATTATGAATATAATCTTCCTAAATAATTGATCACCCAAATGACTTTCCATTTTTATGTTTGTGCTGTGCTCAAATATTTCACAAGTTCATTTTCGAGTTGGGCTGCTGGTAATAAGTAACAAACATGTAGCACATTAGTATATTGCACCAGAGCCAAACATTAGTGTTACATTAACAAAATATCTTTATTAATCAGTAAATTGTCTTCAAATGTCATTATATTGTAATGAATATTCTTCCTTGAAACAGCCGAATAGAAAACAAAACAAGGCAGAAAGCAATTGTGGTGGGAGTCTGACTACAACATAATGAATCCATTTCGGTAATGGACTATAAACGTCTGAGAGGAGGTTTTCAAGTAAGTGCACATTTTGCTTCAACATGTTTTTTATTCATTAGACTTTCCTCCACACTGAAACCACTTTTTTCCTATCCAAAGAGCATTAATTTAAAAACACTCTTCAGGAACGGACATATTTGAAAATGTAAGTGCTGTGCAGTAAGGCCATACAAATTCTTCAAATAAGGGATAAAGAAAAAAATATAAGTAGAACATTTACAGTATACACCGATCAGCCATAACATTAAAACCACCTCCATGTTTCTACACACATTGTCCATTTTATCAGTTCCACTTACCATACAGAAGCACTTCTACTTCTACAAAGTTCTACAATTACTGACTGTATCTGTTTCTCTGCATGCTTTGTTAGCCCCCTGTCATGCTGTTCTTCAATGGTCAGGACTGTCCCAGGACCACTACAGAGTAGGTATTATTTGGGCAATGGATCATTCTTATCATTGCAGTGACACTGACATGGTGGTGGTGTGTTAGTGTATGTTTTGCTGATATGAGTGGATTAGACACCACAGCGCTGCTGGAGTTTTTAAACACCTCACTGTCACTGCTGGACTGAGAATAGTCCACCAACCAAAAATATATCCAGCCGACAGCGTCCTGTGACCACTGATGAAGGTCTAGAGAATGACCAACTCAAACAGCAGCAATAGATGAGCGATCGTCTCTGACTTTACATCTACAAGGTGAACCAACTAGGTAGGAGTGTCTAATAGAGTGGACAGTGATCCACTCATACCAGCACAACATACACTAACACACCACCACCATGTCATTGTCACTGCAGTGTTGAGAATGATCCACCACCTAAATAATAGCCATGACCTTTAAAAAACAGTATGAAAGGGGGCAAACAAAGCATGCAAATAGGTAGACTACAGTCAGTAATTGTAAAACTACAAAGTGCTTCTATATGGTAAGTGGAGCTGATAAAATGGACAGTGAGTGTAGAAACAAGGAGGTGGTTTTAATGTTACGGCTAATCAGTGTACTGTATATGTGTATATATCGGATAGCAAGAAACTAATAAAAAAAGAAGGGCCTTTTACTGCAATAAACTTGGAAGAATTCCAGGAAGTCTGAACAATTCAACCTTTTATTTTCACTGGAGATGGGCCATTAGAGTTCCAGATTTTCTTTGAAGAATGGACGCATTGTTTAAGATTGCAAACATGGATCCTCTGCAGTTTAGCTCATTACAGATCATTTTAATAATAGGAAATTTAATTATTTAACAACTACACCATCATACATTACACACTTTTGAAAACCCTCTCCATTGTTGCAGATAACTGCAAATATGTGTTTTTTATTTCTATTTTTATTCATCTGTGAAAGGTGGGGGAAGAGCTTGAGTGGTTTTTATTCAGCTCAAATACAAAAGCCCCAAACCACATAAGCTGCTTCCTTTAAATGAATATGACTTCTGTTTAATAGTCTTAATGCACCGTTTGGTAGGATGATTAGCTAATGCTTTTAGTACATTAGGCAAAGACTTTACTTTTTGCTGTTTTGTAAATCTCATAACACTTGTGCTGTGATCTGTTACTACTGCCTGTTTGCTACCCACCTTCCTGTCCTGACAGCTAGGAACCTCTCACTGTTCCGATAAACAATAAAAGCTCTGTGCTCTATGCATGAGTATATGCATATGAAACTGATTATCTAACAGCAGCATCAAACAGCTATTGTTGTAACAATTGTGGGTTTGTCAGCAATGGTATGTATTAAACACAAATGCAAGAAACAGCAAACCAAAGACAGAATTTTGGGCTAGTATTAAACCAAAACTGTCATTATTTTGACAACATAGAGTTTGGACACAGCCTCATTTATAGCACTTACCTCGTCACATCAAACAACTTAATGACAATGTCGAAATAGTCCTGCTTAGGTACCAAGTGCACGTTTAATGTAACCATTTTGTCTTCCGGTGCTACCAGAGATACCAGATTGCATCCGAGGAGAGCACGTCGCTGTACACGCCTCTTCCGACACGTGCACAGCCCTCTTCTTCTCGCCTCTGCATTCTGCACAGGCGTCTCTTCCGCCAATCAGGGTCCTTACACAGCATATGAAGACCCACCCACCCACACATAGTCCAGCGCCCACCCTGCAGATACGGTGGCTAATTAGTATCTGCTGCAGGCTAGATGGCGCCCAGCCGACCGGAGGCAACACCGAGTTTCGAACCGAGGAGTTCAGAAACTTGGTGCTGGTGTGCAAGCAAAATATCCCGCTGCGCCACCTGGGCGCCCATATGTAACCATTTTCCTGTCTTTTGGTGTGGATTGTCCTTAGCAGAAATTGCCAATCTTGACCATGTGACAGCCATCATGTATATAATACAGAAATACCCAGGCATTTTAGGAAAAATTTTAAGCCCGTCTGTGGTGAAATTGAACCTTGGTGAAAATTAGGACTTTCCAACAAGATACCAAGCACACTTCCAAGTCAACCAAAACCTAGTTAAGGAATCAGTTCTGGAATATCCTGGAGTTGCCTTCTTAGTCTCCAGATTTAAATCCAATAGAAAGCAAGTTGCTGCACAAAAGCCATCAAACCTCAATGAGCTGGACGCTTTTACATAACAAGAATAAGCAAAGATTCCACAAGTATGGTGTCAGAAGCTTTTTAGGACTTACCAACTCGCTTAGCAGAGATTAGCAAAAGCAGACATTAGGCAGATGGATGTTCCTGAGAACTAGATGTCTAGAGAACTAGATGTTTTTTTCCCCATTTAAAATCAAATTGTCAAATTATCAATGTAAGGGAACTGGAGATGACTTGATTGGTAGAGCTTATTTGCTGACATCCTACTTAGTACACTATTTTGGGATTCAGCATAAAAAAAAAAAAGGGCACTAGTTTTTACCAGTACATTTAAGACTTGTCCAGAAGCTTTTAAGATAACTGTGCTCTAATAAAACTATTTTAGTATCATTAAAATAGTGGGCGGCACGGTGGCTCAGTGGGTAGAACTGTCTCCTCACAGCAAGAAGATCCTGGGTTCGATCCCCAGGTGGGGCGGTCCGGGTCCTTTCTGTGTGGAGTTTGCACGTTCTCCCTGTGTCTGCATGGGTTTCCTCCAGGAGCTCCGGTTTCCTCCCACAGTCCAAAGACATGCAAGTGAGGTGAATTGGAGATGCATATTATTCATGACTGTGTTCAATATAACCTTGTGAACTGATGAATCTTGTGTAATGAGTAACTACTGTTTCTGTCATGGATGTAACCATAGAGTGTAAAACATGACGTTAAAATCCTAATAATAATAAAATAAAAAAATGACATTAAAATAGTTGTAATAGAGATGCTTTGGAAATATTACTGAGATATTTATGCAGAAGCAGAACTGAACTGTTATCAGATGATTAAAGTGTAATATTTAAAGGAATTCTCATTATAGTACACAATGAGATTTCAAAACTAATTGTGTCAATGCCACCCATATGTGTAAATAGTTTTGTTTTAAGTAAGCCTTATGTGATTAAGATAAGCAGTGCTCCCGCCTTACTGAAAAGTAAACAAACAGCTTTCTGACTCATGTAGACTAAGGTTTAGACTCAATACGAGGGATTTTCAAAAAGTTTCCACACTTTTATATTTTCATTAGAAACGGTGAGGGCGGGAGGAGTAGTAATTGGTCGTGTCTGAGAGACTGAGAGAGAGCTTATAGTCCGGATTTAACACCATCTGATTTTCACCTTTTTGGACGCTCAAAGAAGCTTTAAGGAGAAGAAGATTTTCATGAGGTGATGATGTGAAAGCAGTGGTGCATCAGAGGCTAAGCGGTCAACCAAAAACATTTTTTGCTGATGGCATTAAAAAGTTGGTACGACGCTGGGAAAAATGCATCGGAAAGTGACTATGTAGAAAAGTGATGTCATTTGTTTTAGAAATTCCTAATAAATAGAGTTGAAGAGAGTTGAAGAACCCTTATATTAGCTTAAAACGATGCAAGTAACCCTAATTATCAGACTGCTAAAATCTAATTTTTGTAGTCATCTGATTATTCTGTTTATTTAAATTCTCTCAGTTGTTATTCCTCTGACAAACAGACAGACACCCATCTCTACTATCCTTCATTACTGTCCATGTGCTTTTAAACTGGCATAAAACGAAAGAGAAATGCATTTCCTTTCACTAACTCAATTTTCATTATCCATAAAAAACATTCTTTCAAACTTCCTTATTGTTGGTTGCACCTTAGTTTAGTATTAACCTTCTCTTATTTCCTTATATGAATGGACTTTTAATTTGTATAGCAGCAGCAAGTGACCCGTAAACAGTCAAAAGCATTTTATTTTGCTGTAGGGCAGAATGCCATGCTCAGTCTTTCCCTTTTTTACTTTATTGTAGAGGTCTAAAAGCTGTTATTGCCAAGAAACAGTTCTTCAAAAAGTACTTATGTTATAAATTTGCGGAATCAGAATACATCTATTAATGTGTCACCTATTAATATGTTATTTGTATTATATTAACATATTTCTTTGTGTTTATAAAATTGCTTATAAATTACAAACTTGCCCTACCAGAATGAAATGTTTCCAGATTTCCTAAATTTATGAACAATAATTATTTCATTATTATTATTTTTTTATTTTCTATTTTTCTCCAACCTTTTCCCTCAAATTCTCTCCCCTAATCTAGTTGAGTCCAATTACCCTGATTGCATCCTCCACTGATTCAACCCTCCACCGCTGACTGAGGAGCTTTTCAACTGACACACGCCCCCTCCGACACGTGCTCAGTACAGACTGCATTTTTCACCTGCATGAGTCGAGTTTATATATACCGATCAGCACTGTGCACGGAGAGCCACACCCTGATCAGCATTATTCCTCAGCCCTGTGCAGGCACCATCAATCAGCCAGCAGGGGTCGTAATTGCACCAGTTATGAGGACCTATGATTTGGCTTGGTCCTAACCCTATGAACAACAGTCAATCATTGTTCATGCAGCCGAGCTGAGTTTCGATAAGATGTATTTGTAAAACCCAGCTCTGGTGTGCTGGCGTATTTTACCGCTGCGCCACCTGAGTGGCCTTATGGACAATAATTATTAATTGCCTAAATTATTAGTTGCACTGATAAATGTTCCTTTTAAATTGATTGACAAATGTCTCACAATGTTTGATACAAAGTGGTGAGTCATGAACCAACCACCTAGCCTTTGTTATTATTATTTATTAGGATTTTAACGTCATGTTTTATACACTGTGGTTACATTTATGACAGAAACAGTAGTTACTCGTTACTTGAGTTACTCGAAGATTCATCAGTTCACCGGGTTATATCAAACACAGTCATGGACAATTTTGTATCTCCAATTCACCTCACCTGCATGTCTTTGAAATGTGGGAGGAAACCGGGGCTCCCAGAGGAAACCCACACAGACACAGGGAGAACATGCAAACTCCACACAGAAAGGACCCAGACCGCCCCACCTGGGAATCAAACCCAGGACCTTCTTACTGTGAGGCAACAGTGCTACCCACTGAGCCCCTGTGCCGCCCGGTATTAAATTAATAAATAATAAATAAGCATTAAAAAATGTTGATGATGGCAGTACTTACTAGTCTTGTGTTGACCACAGGGAAAAGAAGAGCTAACAGTGCACCGTTTAGCATGTGGACCTGCAGCCTACAAAAAAACAAAAAGATTACATGAATTTAAGCAAAAGGAATGCTGTTGTAGAGATGAGTATCATATAACAAATTATAAAACTAAATATGACATTACACTAAGAGAACTATCTATAAAAATGTATAAAAATACACTGTGTAAAACTAATTTTGTGCAATTTATTTATTTCTATTTTTATTCATTTAAAAAGTGATTCGTAACATTTAATTACCAACCCAGTCAGGATTACTGAATTTGGCTTTAGTTAGCCACTTATTACAAACTTTACCATCAAAGCCAAGCAATCACTATAATAATACAAGAGTTTAAATTTAGCTGAAATGAGTTACAGCTGTTTTTAAGGACTGCACCAAACCACAGTGTAAGCAATTATCTGCAAATTGAGGAAGATTGGAACATTGGCCAGCTCCTGATATATCTTCAAATCTTATCTTTTCATAAAAATCCCAGAAAAAAAGAAACTGATAAAAGAACTGCAAATCTCTAACCTCAGCTAAGATAGTTGTTTATGACTTTACAATACATAAAAGACCAGGCAAATTATGTTCACAAGACAGTAACATGATGGAAACAACTTCTAACATAAAAGTTATTATTTTTTTATCTGACATCTGAAATGACAATCCAGCAGTCAAATATTAGAGTGGTAGCGTGACACTGTCAACATTAAACAATGAAGTCCACTCCTTGTCTGAAAATACTTCAACTCTTTGTCTGACAACCATCTGTCCATAGGCTAAAGCTGTGAAAAACTGGTTTGTGTAGTTAGACGAAAGCATTGTCATCTCTGTTAAACGTGATAATACCAGTTATTAAGGGCTATACAAGTGTTTTTCTATACAAGTTTTGAGTAGCTCATGTTGTGGGCGCGACATTATGAGAAATGAGACATGTTTGACTAGTCTCGCTGATCACACACACACACGCACGTTTAATGTTATCCAACTCAGTCGGAAAAAAGGACTCCTGGCTAGCAAAACTTAAAACTAAAGCTAACAGTGAAGATAAATCGGTGACAAAAACAATGACTGCTGTTATAGGACATGGGGGTGTGTGTCTTTCTTTAAGAGAGATGTATAGTGGGAGATGCTCTGTTCACAAATCGCTATAAGTGAGTCAGGAGTCGATTCGTATGAAGCGAAGCTTGTGCACGTTCTGAGTTTCTCTTCTCAGTCAGCTGTCCATTTTACTGTTATTAATGAATGCTACGATACTCCCTTTTCTTTGTGTATTTGGCCTCTTTGTAATTGCTTGTTTATTTATCAGCACTGTACAAATAATTCCCCTATAAAATATGGCATTTTACTCTATTGGACAGGTATATTTGGAGATTTCTGTTTCAACCATACTGAACAGTTGATATCTGGAACATTTTATTGTCATGGTTGAGTTTATTCATATGCATTGGTTTTTAAAAGCCTGTTAAAACGTTAATTTAAGAAAGCATTTTACATGTAAATGCCCAGTCCAGTACGACTTAACCAGGCCATTATGGGTTTTCTAGCTTTCTTGCTGGCCCTGAGTGAACTGCGGTTGGCAGCTAATGTTGGTTCTGTTTTACATGCAAACCCACAAGCCTGTGAGTAATCTGGCAGAATGTTTCAGGGCAATGAGAGTTGCAACAGCAATACACAACAATGTGTAAAAAAAATGAACAAAAATCATTTTAATTACTGTGTATAAAACTTAATAATTATAATTATTAAGTAATAATTAATCCCATAAAAGTCGGTAGTGAAGTCTTAAATGCTATTTTTTAAACTCATCACAAAAAACAGAAGCAAGATAGGATCCAGACCAGCATAGTGCAAGTAAAATATTATCTCCAACAATCAAATTTAATCAGGTGATTATTGTAAAGGTATAGATAGAGTTGATGCCACCCCTCTTCCCCATACTGGCCTCCAATGCTCCAACGGAATAAAATGTGGTCCCAGAGAAAGAAATTCTGCTTAGCATTCCCCTATTTACTTCAACCCATCCTCCCCAAACAGAACCTCTCAAAGCAATGTTTTACCTCAGGGGGGCCAAATACAGACCAGGAACATTCACACGGAGTTGCCAAACCTGTTTCACTAGGACACTTGCCATACTTGTCACACGGTAATCATTTGTTTATTACAGAACCCCAGAGGCTATGTACAACGGTGTATTTTTATAATGTGAGATATTTCTAATAGTGGTGACAGCAAATGTTAATTATTTCATGTTGGACTTTCCCATCCAGACCACAATCCAATTAGACCAAGAGTAAACAAACTCAATACGGTGGAATCAGAAAAGTATTCATACCCCTTGAGTTTTTTGCACACTTCGTGTTGTGGAGTTGACTTTGAATGGATATCTGTCATTTTTACCCATGATATACACAATCACATTACCACCCATAATAATAAAGGTATTCAGACACTTCTACTTTGTAGAAGCTCTGTAGGCAGCAATTACAGCTGTAAGCCTTCATAGACATGTCTCTACAAACTTTGAACAACTGAATTTGGGCAGTTTATCCCATTTTTCAAGTCATATCCTTTCAAGCGCCTTAAGATTGGATGTTGTGCATCTTTGAACTGCCATCCTCAAGTCTCTCAACAGACGCAGGATATAACTTTAGACCCACCCAAAGCTCCGGACTAAACCTCATTAAACACTTTTGGAAAAGCTTGATTACAAGCCAAACATTCCGTTCGGCCATTCAATCGTATATTTTAGGCTCTGCAGATATAGGTACGTCCTTCAACACAAAGCTGTAAACGTTAGGCTTCTGAGCAGGGCCTTTAAACCTCATTAGCTTGGAATGTGTCACGTCTCAATTGTAAGGTGTTTTGAATAAGTCAGCCACAAGAACTCAAGAACCTCAATATAAACTATGTATTACAGTAGCTTGTTATTTAACAGTTATTATTTATATATTATATATATAATATACACTGATCAGCCATAACATTAAAACCACCTCCTTGTTTCTACACTCATTGTCCATTTTATCAGCTCCACTTACCATATAGGAGCACTTTGTAGTTCTACAATTACTGACTGTAGCCCATCTGTTACTCTGCATACCTTTTTAGCCTGCTTTTCATGCTGTTTTTTAATGGTCAGGACCCTCCCAGGACCACCACAGAGTAGATATTATTTGGGTGGTGGATCATTCTCAGCACTGCAGTGACACTGACATGGTGGTGGTGTGTTAGTGTGTGTTGTGCTGGTATGAGTGGATAAGACACAGCAGCGCTGCTGGAGTTTTTCAACACCTCACTGTTACTGCTGGCCTGAGAATAGTCCACCAACCAAAAACATCCAGCCAACAGCGCCCCGTGGGCAGTGTCCTGTGACCACTGATGAAGGTCTAGAAGATGACCAACTCAAACAGCAGCAATAGATGAGCGATCGTCTCTGACTTTACATCTACAAGGTGGACCAACCAGGTAGGAGTGTCTGATAGAGTGGACAGTGAGTGGACACAGTACTTAAAAACTCCAGCAGCACTGCTGTGTCTGATCCACTCATACCAGCACAACACACACTAACACACCACCACCGTGTCATTGTCACTGCAGTGCTGAGAATTATCCACCACCTAAGTAATACCTGCTCTGTGTTGGTCTGTGGGGGTCCTGACCATTGAAGAACAGGGTGAAAGCTGTCTAAAAAAGTATGTAGAGAAACAGATGGACTACAGTCAGTAGTTGTAGAACTACAAAGTGCTTCTATATGGTAAGTGGAGCTGATAAAATGGACAATGAGTGTGGAAACAAGGAGGTGGTTTTAATGTTATGGCAGATCAGTGTATACATTATATGATTTACTAGAATTTATATATAATATACTATATATATACTTACCTAAATATGATCATAGCTGTCTTACCGGGAGGACAGGCCAACAGGAAGATCTGTTCAAGTACACAAAGACAAAATGATGTTTAGTTAACATGCCTGTTATTTCCCTCTGTTTATATTAGTCTACTTTAAACTGTATATATACAAACAGGCATCAAAATATAGGAGCAACTAACAGTGTTATTAGATCAGCATTAGGAACAAAAGTCATGGTGTTTGAAATAATTTACTACACTGTGTATAAAAAATATTCTGTGTTGAGTAGGCACTGCTCTGCCATGCAGTATCCAATCAGAGGGTAATGAGTCAGACCTAGCAGTTTTCTTCATGCTAATCACACAATTAGGACCTTTAAGTCACATACTTTTCATACATAAAGTGAAATGCTGGAAATATAACAAAATAATGACTCAGTACGCAATTGAGAATATGGTAAAATACAAAAAATAGTAGTAAGTGCTGTTAAAGCAGCCATCAATTGCTAGAACTCTCCAATGACCTTCAAGTGGCACTAGTTTAAGTGGCTGCAACAGTATACAACTGTAAAGCTGTTTGCATCTTATCAGTTAGACCTTCGCTGATCAAACATGAGTAAAACCGTCACAAACTTTACAAATCGGAATTCATTTCTGAAAAGTAATATAAAATAACATTTATTTGATTCAGGTTATTTAATTTATGTATGTACGAGGGTCCTTCACTTTTTAAACTCTATTGGTTGAAAAAACAAAAACAAAAACACATGATGAAACAAATGACATCACTTTTCTACATAGTCAACTTTTGATGCATTTTTTTTACCAATGTTTTAAAACCATCAGCAAAAAATGTTTTTGGTTGAGCTGGTAGCCACTGATGCAGAGCTGCTTTCACATTATCATCATCACCACGTAAAAATCTTCTTCCCCTTAAAGCGTCCAAAAAATGGAAATCAGATGGCGCTAAATCCTATACTATAAGCTCTCTCAGTCTCTCAGACACGACCAGTTACTACTCCTCCCGCCCTCACCATTTCCAATGAAAACATAAAAGTGCGAAAACTTTTTGAAGATCCCTCATATGTAATTCATTTTCATTGTCAGATAAACCATCTCATATTTTGACACTGAAAAAAAATCTATTTTCTTATTATAGTAATGTAATTACTGACACCTATGTTAGTGTCAGGAAATAAGTGATAAAACAGAACTGACAACCTGAATAGATGGTGCAAGTTTAAAAAAAAATAGTATTAGGCATAAAACATATTAATATTAATTGCATAAAAAAGTTGATGAAGCTAAAGAAATTATGGCTACCATTGCTAATATGCTATTTAGCCAGAGTGCTATTAAAATGTATGTAGCATACTTTTTATTTAGTAAATTTTTGTTGTTTTTTTCCCTAAACACCACAATCAAGTGTACCAAAATTTATAAATGCTAAACAAAAATATATACATATATAATATATACATTTTACAGTCAAACCAGACCATGTTAAAAGGTAAAAGTGTGTATAAATTCTGTTCACTCAAATAATTGGCAAGAATAGTGCTTAGTAATTTCAGTTTTTCAAAACATTGCTTTTAGCTAAATTTTAATTTATTAATAAAACATTTGACATAGCACTTAAATAAATACTACACTACAAGCTAAAAAAAACGTAATATCAGTTCTTAGTTATGGTACAATACTGTTTCCATTTTATTCAGCCATTGCTCTTTTACTTCTGAGATCAGGTTACTGTATCATTTTCAAATTAAGACATGATGAGTCAAATGTGGAAAATTACAAGATAAGCACTTAAGAACTGACAACAATACCTTATACCTTAAACTATGGTGTTTGGATACAGCTAAATAGATACTTTGGCTTATATCCATATTAAACCCATCATCCAGTCAATGCTTACACAGCTGTTTCTGATGTAAATGAAATCCAGCGCTGTTTATGAAAAACACAAGCTCAGAATTTAAGAACTATGCTTATGCTATCTAGTCTTTAGTGGACACTGAATACACAGACTGAACGTGAAAACCGCAAGAAAGAAAAAATATTACTCTGTTCCGAAGAACAAATCTGTGAAATTTAGATTAACACACAAATAGCAGGATTTCATTTTAAATTGATCACATCTAAGGTTCTACCTCATTCACGGCCGAAAAATCACGTCACGGTGGAATGAGATGCTGCCCGTGCATTATGCAATTTGCTGTGAAATTTAAAATTTAAAGTTTGTGTTTAGCGATTTAAAATTTTTCATTCACGTAGCATATGAAATATGAGGCACGCTATGCAATATGAGGTGGTTCTAGCAATCATACGGCATCATAATTATGTTAGTGTACCAGACTTCTCTGTGGTGTAGTGTGCTGACAATGTTTGATGTATGTGTTTATGTAGTGATGGCATTTTGTCCCTTTGGGGATTTCATAATCAATAAAAAGTGTGCTTCTCTACACACGTGATCATCTCTCTGTAGTCAGTGCTCAAAAGAAGAAGCCAGTAAAGTATTATGCAAACTATAGTTTGTTTATAAACTCAGCAAACTCTAAAGTTCAGTTACATTAGCAATCGGTTAGACAAAACTAAGTTTGGAAAACTCCCAACCGATTATGTGGAGGCAGAGGGGGTGTGTCAAAACACGGACGAGTATTTACATATCTGTTAAGGTGAGCTGTGCTGTGTATTGTAGCTTCCATTGATTTTATCATTAAATTTATGAGTGTAATTTAATTGTCACTGTCGTGAAATGTGGCACTTTAGTTTACAAATCTGTGAAATCAGACACAATCACACAAACACTTTTTGTAGCCAGTCAGGATTTCATTTCTTGTATTCATTTTTTTGCTATTGTTCCTTAAAAATGCTTCTACTCCCAAGATATTATAGGACTGACATCTGTGCACTTCATGTTTAACCTTTATTCACAGATTTGCAGCGATGTACAAGCTTATCTAGATGTTTTACATACTTAAATATTTACCTTTGTGATAAGTTTGCTGACTCTTCAACGCAGCTCTTATCTAAACAAACATGCTGCCCAGCAAATGCACCACCACCACTTATATAGGGGCTTTGCTTTGCCTTTCTGCCAAACATACAAACAGTTTTATTAAATAATTTCTTGGTCTTTCTCATCCTGCCCCCTGACATTTTATAATGACATTTTGGATTGTGTAAATTGCAACTTTGAAGCACTTTGGTATCTTTTTATAGCGTTCCCTACTTTGTAGGCATTGATTCATGGTTGGCACAAGGTTTTAAGAGTACAAGAATTTTTGAATTTGAATTTTTCAAAGTAGTGCTAGGCATGCACTCTTCTGTACATGTTGTGTTCTACCAATTTTGATCTATTTACATCCTAATACTGTTTCATTTGAGGGTAATTTACCTCTCTTTTTTTCTATTTATTTATGCATTTTCTCCCTTTTTCTTCCGATTTAGTGGAGTCAATTTGTCTTCCGCTGCTGTGGCTTCCTGATTGCATTCGAGGAGGGTATATTGCTGCTCACGTGCGCACAGGCCCCTCGGTCTGCTAACCAGGGTCCTTGCACAGCACTTGCAAGTCACTTGGTCCGGTCATTTCCCCACCCAGCAGACACGGTGGCCAATTTGTGTCTGCTGCATGCACTGCCAACTGTGCCCGCAAGAAGGTGCCCAGCCAAGATTCGAACTGATTAACATTTTTTTTACTGTATATTGTTCACCGAACTACTTTAATACACACAGATTTGTTTACCTTATGCAGTTTTTTGCTGGTAATTAGTAAGACTTTCAAACCTAAAGAATGAACAAACTTTAAAGAAAAGCAGTTTGGCTGTAGTGATTACACAGTTTTTTTTTCTTTTTCAACCAGTATTTTAAAATGTTGGCCATTTGACCAGGGAGTCAGTCAGGAATTAGATTGTAAATAGATAAGTCTGTAGTGGCATGAAGGGCTTTTTAAGTTTTAATAATTTGACTAGCATGAGGAAAATACACAAGCCAGTCCAGCTTAGTGTTTTCAGATGTTTAATCTTATTATACACTTGATTTAAAACATTTATTTTTAAATAAGTTTGTTTTATTGTGTTCTTCAAGACATCTTGAACCATTCTTGTACCAAACTACCATTTAGCTTATATAATGGTTGTTGGTTATTATTTAATAGCCAGAGCTTACAATCTATACATGCATTGGGAACAATACTGGTAACAATCATTTATTCTTTTCTTTAAATGGTTTCACCAGTTTTGCTGAAGCATCACAAAACACATAAATGGCTTAGAACCCAATCATTTTAGTGGATGTGCTGCAGCTGGGACACAACAATGTGCTGCTCATAGCAACGATTGTGTTATTTTCAATACAATCAAAGCTTTTACACTGTAGACCATACACATGTGATTACATTTACACTAGGGCTGGGCGGTATTTGTATTTGTATCAAGGATTTGTATCATTTGTATCATTGAATCAGTACACGTGAAACAGTTGCAATAAATACATTTTTTATTGTTTACTTAGTATTTAAGTATAGTACAATTACCCTTAGCTCTCCCTTAAACAAATAAAATGACATGTACAACTTGACCACAGGTCTGTTGTAGAAAAGTGGACGACTTTAAATATCTCCGATTCCAGTTTGCTTATAACGTTGGTTTAGCAACTGACCTGAAGTATTTTCGCCCTGTAAGACATACCTGGAATCCACTGTTTTAATTATTGCTCTAAAAGCTTCTTTCTCGAATGTCTATAGAGAAATCATGTCCTTTAATATGTGGATTGTTACGGCGTTCGTAATGTCGTTGTTTGCAACAGCCATGGCTCGACAAACCGTACAGTATATAGTGTTTTAGTCTGTTCTAAACTGCCGACACGCCTTATTTCTTTGGCAGGTTCATACGGTGCATATTTGGTCTTCCTCTCTTCATCCTCCATCTGTTTTTGTTTATTTTTTTCACCATATCGAGGAAACCTCTCTCATCTGTTAACACTGACATGCAAACGCTAACTGGCTAACTACTTCATCTGCACGACGCTCCATAGCACTTTTAGCGGTAAACAATATTATTTGAGTTTCTGCCTACTGAGGCCTACAGCTGTTGTATTAACTATGCAACGGTACGGCGGTATTTGAAAAATCCATGCGGTATAAGGAATCAAAGACTATATAACGAATGTACCATCATACCGCCCAGCACTAATTTAAACATAGTCCAACCAGGGCATACAATATGGCTTAGGCTTTAGCTACCTGCATTTTCCCAAAGGTAAATCCAGATACACAGCAGTAGTTTTAGTAATATAAGCAGTAACATCTGAGGCAGAACAGTTACCTTGTTTTCTTTTTGGAGTCGGGTATATAAAAGATTAAATATGTAACTCAATGGGTGTGTTATAACATGTCAGCAGCAACTTATGCTATAAAATAATAAACACCCAGTAGACATTTTAATACAAAACTAGTTTATAAAAATTTAAAGAAAACCTCAAAAGGGATTTGCAGCGGGGTATTCCGCTAGCACACCAGCGCCGAGATGCATATTACATGGTTACCTGCATAATGTTTTATCAATTACATTCATAAATGTTGTAATTGCACTATTTATAAATATGCACAAGATGGGTACAAGATAAAAGACACACCACTTTAAACTGAAGTGACTAAATTGTAATCACTGTTGCATGGGTCAGTTTTTACTGAGCAAGAACTATTAGGCTGAATGATGATTAACAGTATGCATTAGATCTAAAGTGACGTGACATTTAAAAAAAAAAACTTGCAAAAAGGGTGCACACTGTCATCAGCAAAAGGTCAAACCCCTAAGTTTAGGAGACTATAGTTGTATGCTATATTTTAGAAACTTGTAAGTGTGGCTAAAATAACCAAATCCATTAGTTTAGAGTGTCTATGCAGCGTTTCTGACTAAAAATAGGACCATAATCAAATAAAACGTTTTTGCATCTCTGGTTATGTGAACTGGAATTTGTTTTATGCAGTTTTACTTAGTAGGTTGAGTATTAGAATAGCAAACAAAACCAACAAAATATTTCAGAAGATTTATTGTCTGAAGAATGACAACATTTATTTGTTATTTATCCCAGAGCACATTTAACTCAGTGAATGAGACTGTTCCATTTGTAAACATGAAGTGTGTGGGTGGGGGTGTGTGTTGGGTGGTGCACAATTGTTGCCATAAACATAAATAATTGAATCATGAACTTTGATGTGGCCAAAACTAGAAAGCAAACAGTGACCTTACCAGATATTGCTATTCTGCATGCTTTACAGTATTATTGATACAATATGGTGGAAACAAATATTTAATGTCAGATGACTTGACATTTTAATGTTTATATTTATTTCTCTATTTCAGTTGTCTGCAACGATTTTCAATGATATGAAGGTCAAGAGACGCCAGCAGCTTTACCATCTTTTATAGAAACAAGTCTTGGTCAAGTCAAGGTATTTTGGCTACACGTTTTGGGTTGTTTTTTGTTGAAACATGTAAATTCATTTTCTTGGCAGATTGAAAGCTGTATGCAGTAAGGTAACGGGGATGTAAACATAAATAAACATATTCCAATCATGTTATGATATGTTGGCAAGAATGTTTTACAAGGCAAGAACCCCCGCCCCTCCAATATGCCCACTTCCCCTCCATGTTCAATTCATGGCTACAGCCTTGATATGCATGCATTCTGCACAGGCGCCTCTATCTGCTATCAGGATCCTTACACAGCGATTGGAGACCCCGCCCACATAGTCCGGTCTTCCCGCCCTAGAAGACACAGTAGCCAATCAGAGTCTGATGCAGGCACTGCCAATTATGCCTGCTAGATGGCGCCCAGCCAACCAGCGGAAACACAGAGTTTCGAACCGAGGAGTTCAGAATCTCGGCGCTGGTGTGCTAGCGGAATATCCCGCTGTGCCACCTGGGCGCCCATACAGAAACATTTTTTATATTTTATATTAGTCCTACTTTTAGTCAGACTGATGTATACTGTACATTATAATATAGTGCAATTATTTTATCAGTGTCAATACATTTTAATTATATATATGCAAGGCTTTGAGATACTGACCATGTCTCAGTCAGCATACTTACTTACATTTTGAATCAACAAACATTTTACACTGTTGAATAATCACAAAAATGAGGACAAACCAACGGATATTTCATATAAAAACTAAGCAGCACATGGTCACAGGAAGAACGTTTTAAATGTCCTGCCATTATAAAAACATTGTCCAGTTTTAAAGGTACAAACATATATTTGGCCACCCCCCCATGTTTAATTCATAGCTACAGCCTTGATAATGTATACATTTTAACATAGTGATTATTTTTCAGCTTCAGTATATTTTAATTATATATATGCAATTGACCGATGAGCTAATGAGATACTGACCATGTCTCAGTCAGCATACTAATAAGCTGTCCTACATTTTTCACTGTTGAGTAACCACAAAGAGGAGGACAAACCATTGGATGTTTCATATAAAAACTGAGCAGCACAAGGCCACAGGAAGAACGTTTTAAATGTCCTGCCATTATAAAAACATCGTCAAGTTTTGAAGGTAGCCAAACATGATGGTTTCCTATTAAAAGAGCTGTACAGAAACAAATATTGATATTAAATGTTAATACTGCTTTTTGGTCACTAAGTCCACCCCAAATCAACGTATTTTTAATTACCAGTGTCCCTGTGGAACATTGTAGGTAAAACAAGGCTTCCTTCTGTTGTTTGTTTTGGCAGGTCGGTTCAAAAGAGGGTGAGTAAACAAACCAGCTTTCTTCAACATTTCCAGAAAGGACTTCGCTAATGTGAATTATATAATGTATCTAGTGCTGGACAATAATTCGATATCGATATATATCGCGATAGAAAATGTTTCAATAACGGTGATATGATTTTTAAACAAATTCGATCGATATGCAATTACGTCAGTGCGCTTTGCCCGTGTTACTTTTTTGCGGAAGCTTTTCTGCTCGCAGGTGTTCCAACAGGGACGCAATTCAACAGCGCACCTCAAGCGAGTAGTTCTCCATCAAAACAGTGCAGTTACACACTCAACATAAATGTCAACCACCAACACAATTACAGAAAAAGTACTAGTACTGAGTACTAATACCAGTTATTAATATTACTTCTTATTAGTTGTGGCGCACCACGAGTAAAGGCACCAACGGGTGTTTTTTTTTTGTTTGTTTTTTAAACAATTTAATAGCAGTTAAATAACACTTCTATTGAAAAGAGAATATTCAGTTTTAAGAAGCCCCAGCATTGAAGAAGGCTATTAAAAGTAAAGTAAATTTTCAATGCCGATTTGGCTTCATAGTGTTGGTCAGAATGTATCATATTCTTCAAAGAAAATTAAAATTTGTTTTCCATGCATTCACACTGACCTGTTCTGGGGTTCTGGAGTCTCACCAGTACACACAAGTTTGCAATCAAATGATCAAGTATTGCAAAGGAATATATTTGAAATTCTGTTAAGGTTATAGGCTATATTTTAGTTTTTCACAGGGAAAATGAGAAAAAAATAAAAAGCTTATTATGCTAGGCTTGATGTAATTCTACATGGCACTCACTGCCTGTATAGGTAAATGAGTGAGTGACCAAAACACTACTAGATCCACAGCTACTAGCCACATACAAAAATAAGGTATCAGACCCCTGTGTGAGCAATGGTCTCAGTCTGGCCACCACTATGAAAATTGTCTGGCTCCGCCACTGTCCACAGTTGAAAAAGAAGCAGACGAAATAGCTGATAAGAGATGAAGGACTAATTTAGTGTTGTAATCAGCTTGTATTTCTTGCCAGAAACCAGAAAAGAGGTTTGCAGGTACAGCCATCCAATTTTGGTGTTCTTGGCAGTTTTTCTGACATTTGTGTTATTCATATCGATATCGGAATTATATCGTATCGACCGAAATTAGGAGTTATATCGTGATATAAATTTTAGCCATATCGTCCAGCCCAAAATATATCCAATACATTTGAAAAGCCAGTGGTTTTGAAAAGAATATGTAAATGGAGGTAAAATGATTCCTCTCAATGCATTACTGATGCAAACAGACGTTGATGTGGGTAGACCTAATTTTGAAATATTCATCCTTGCATCCGGTTTATACAGGAATCTAAGTGCTATGAGTCACAGAGGTATGCCACAAACCTCTCTACCTAGTTCAGCATATTTATCCAACATATAGCAGTGCAGCAGATAATATTAAGACTTGGCTTTATGATTTAAAAGTTTCAGACTCCAGACATTAGAAACATTCTGTTCGGAGATGTTTTAATCTTCCAACCAGAATCACTGATAAAACAAACAAACAGTGGGAAACAGTTTGATCCTAATCTAATATAACACTTTACATTATTTTAGCTATGCAACAAAACCATTTTTAATTCTGATACTGATCCTTAAGTACTGGCAGAGTACCAATACTAACATACCCCGATTAGCCATAAAATTAAAACCACCTCCTTGTTTCTACACACACTTGTCCATTTTATCAGCTTCACTTACCATATAGAAGAACTTTGTAGTTCTACAATTACTGACTGTAGTCCATCTGTTTCTCTGCATGCTTTGTTAGCCCCCTTTCATGCTGTTCTTCAATGGTCAGGACTCTCCCAGGACCACCACAGAGCAGGTATTATTTGAGTGGTGGATCATTCTCAGCACTGCAGTGACACTGACATGGTGGTGGTGTGTTAGTGTGTGTTGTGCTGGTATGAGTGGATCAGACACAGCAGCACTGATTGAGTTTTTAAACACCTCACTGTCACTGCTGGACTGAGAATAGTCCACCAACCAAAAACATCCAGCCAACAGTGCCATGTGGGCAGCGTCCTGTGAACACTGATAAATGTCTAGAAGATGACCAACTCAAACAGTAGCAATAGATGAGCGATCGTCTCTGACTTTACATCTACAAGGTGGACCAGCTGGGTAGGAGTGTCTAATAGAGTGGACAGTGAGTAGACACGATATTCAAAAACTGCTGTGCTGCTGTGTCTGATCCACTCATACCAGCACAACACACACTAACACACCACCACCATGTCAGTGTCACTGCAGTGCTGAGAATGATCCACCACCCAAATAATACCTACTCTGTGGTGGTCCTGACCATTGAAGAACAGTGTGAAAGCAGGCTAAAAAAAGTATGTAGAGAAACAGATGGACTACAGTCAGTAATTGTAGAACTACAAAGTGCTTCTATATGGTAAGTAGAGCTGATAAAATGGACAGTGAGTGTAAAAACAAGAAGGTGGTTGTAACGTTATGGCTGATCAGTGTATATTCCTGATATTTACAATAAACCAGGATATTTACCAAGATATTTACAGTATAAACTTTGGGGTTGACATTTTTACATTTACTGTTGGTATATTGCTCTAGTAAAAGCATCTGCAAAACTGGTCCTCGTCCTTAAGCCTGGCAGGATTGTTTTGCATAAGACCGTTACCTGACTCGTGTATGTGTCAAAAATGACGCCATGGTATTAGTGTTCTCTTTGGCTGATGCCTATACGTCTCAACTACCAAGACAAGCTTCTACAATTATTATTAACAATGTAATAATACAAAATTATGATATGGCAAAAAAGTCAGAATATCACCTTATTATTGAGTTTTAGCCATATCACTAGCTTATGTGTGCTAAATTAATTATATAAAACAAACTGTTTGCTTATAACTTTTGGAAGCAGTTTAAGAAAAGTACTCTTTGGGCACAGTTACAGCATAACTATGCCCCTCATTGCGAGGCCCATGAACACATGGTTCACCAAGAACTTTGAAAGAGGTCTGACCTTAACCTCACTTAAAATATTTGGGATGAATTAGAACACTGACTGTCAGCCAGGTCTTGTATGGTACATTTTAGCAGATGCTTTAATCCAAAGCGACTTACAGTACTGTGAGAGTACACAGTCTAAGCAATTTAGGGTTAAGGGCCTTGCCCAAGGGCCCAACAGTAGCAACCTGGCCTGAACCAGCGACCTTCTGATTACTAGTCCAGTACCTTAACCACTAGGCTACAACATCCCTACTTAATAATAACTCATGGTTTGATATCGGATGTACAAAACGTTGGCCAGACAACCAGATAATTTTGACCAAAGATTGCATGAAACATGCCTAAAGCTCATGACCGTAAAAAGAATCAGCTAGGATCAGGGTGTGCTCATAGTATATAATACTCTGGCGTGGTCTCTGGCACAATGTCTGTCTGTTACTGCCAAGTATATCAATCCCCTGGCTTTTAATCATCAAATGCATGACTACACATTTACCAGAATGAATATCTGCCTTAAGAGATCTAAACTATTAACTAGAGATGGGACGATCGATCGGCTACGAATCGGTATCGGCCGATATTTCCTAAAAGTAGCCGATCCGATCGTGTGATATATAAAGATCACGTTAAGTTAACAGCTCAGTGGATTGATCCAGACTTTAAGCTACGAAGCGCCAACCATCGCATCAAAATTCATCAACCATCGTACAGAAACCACAGTGAAAGCTCTTCATGACCTAAAATAACATCATTAACGTTGTGCATCATACATACGATGTAATTTTGCTGATTGTAATATTTACTTTAAAAAGATAATACAACCCGGTCACATCTAAGTCGATTCTATCAGCACGTTATATAAACTCCTGGTTCACTTTGGTAAATCGTAAGCGGTTCTTACTTGTGATGTAGATGAGAACAGAAAACGTTACAGAGCCAATCAGAGGCAAAAGTTTATTCATTAGCAAATTCGTTAGTTCAGGATCATCTGCTGAACTTTTAGGATCAGAAAATTTTTAGCTCCTTAGACGGAACGAGTCTGACTCGGTTACAGATCTGTGGTAATAGCAGTTTAATTAAGCTTTTTAATTAAGCTTTTTAATGTAAGAGAGTCACACAAAATGTTCTGTAGTAGCTGGTGTTTATTTAAAACCACGACATTTAATTAATAACAGTAAACACGGAGAGATAACTGAGAAGAGAAACTTACGCTTCACATAAAACGAATCAACTCATGAATCAATGAATCACTTATAGCGATACTGTGAACAAAGCGTCTCTTCTAAAGGCACAAACACACACACACACACACACGTGCGCGCTCTGCTCCGGTTTATCTTCACTGTGAGGCTCTTTTTAAGTTTATTTATTTTATTTACTGCTAAACATAATAACAGAGTAGACTGGACATAAGAAACACACTTCGGGTGTTATTGTCTCCTATCACCCCTAGGTGGGAGTGTCTCATTGCAGTGAAAAAAGTTCAAGGTTCCCACTGATTTTCCGTCATTGGTGAGTAGTATTGTTATGCACTTTGTGTTTTTTTATTATGCTCATCGTATAATGTTGTTTTAAATCCTCCCGCCCCCCCGCCGATCCGTGAAATTATACCTAATATGAAACTGGTCCGTGGTGCAAAAAAGGTAGGGGACCGCTGATATAGAGTACCAATATAGAGCACCAGGTGGGACACCAGATGACCATTTGCTGTTTGTGTTGAAAAAAATAATAATTTGGAACTTGCAAAACAAAGACCATGGCAAAAACGTGCAGGATGTATTTGTTAATTAAATTTTTATGGGCAAGTATTTTACATGTGTAAATTTGCTGAATTTAGACAAAATACTAGTTTTATTTTACAGTATTTGCATTTCTTTTATGTTACATTCAGACAATAAATGGAAGTTGTGCACTAAAATGTGTAAAACATTACATATTGAAGCCTGCCTGTACAGAATGTGTTAACACTGATGAGAAAAACCATTATGTCCCCCAGACTAACATGTGGTCAAAACCACTCTGACCCACCAAGACACTGACTCCACATGACTTCTTAAAGTATTCTGTAGCATCTGCTATCAGAACCTAGCCAGCACATCTTCTATCTCACAAATCAGTGTAGTATGCCCAAGTATCCACTTATTGAGACTTATTATTATACACACTTTTATTTTACACATATTAGCCTTAATGCGAGACGACTGTATAGAAGTACATATACACTGATCAGCCATAACATTAAAACCACCTCCTTGTTTCTACACACATTGTCCATTTTATCAGCTCCACTTCCCACATAGAAGCACTTTGTAGTTCTACAATTACTGACTGTAGTCCATCTGTTTCTCTGCATGCATTGTTAGCCCCCTTTCATGCTGTTCTTCAATGGTCAGGGCTCTCCCAGGACCACTACAGAGTAGGTATTATTTGGGTGGTGGATATAATAGAGCGGACAGTGAGTGGACACGGTATTAAAAACTCCAGCAGCGCTGCTGTGTCTGATCCACTCATACCAGCACAACACACACTAACACACCACCACCATGTCATTGTCACCGCAGTGCTGAGAATCATCCACCATCTAAATAATACCTACTCTGTGGTGGTCCTGTGGGGGTCCTGACCATTGAAGAACAGGGTGAAAGCAGGCTAAAAAAGTATGTAGAGAAACAGATGGACTACAGTCAGTAATTGTGGAACTACAAAGTGCTTCTATATGGTAAGTGGAGCTTATAAAATGGACAGTAAGAAACAAGGAGGTGGTTTTAATGATATGGCTGATCGGTGTATGTACTTTAGTAAAATTCTTCATAGGCCTCTAACCATTTTTAGGCAGATGCTAGTCTGATGCACATCTTACTCCAGCCACTGACTGATATATTGCTTGTTAACAATCATTGTGATTAAGTTGCTGTTTTGTAATGTCTATGCTAAAAGAATGAACCTGTTATTAGAATACGTTTTTGACCAGTGCCAAGCCAAAACATCAACTCAAAATATAATTGTTTTTAACTACAGAGCAATATAATCAGCAATAATAATGAGGAGCAGGGAGAAGTGTGTTTGAGCACTGACAATTGGTAAACAATGTTTGGTAATGCTAAAATAGACTTATCTTATTATTGTATAGTACTGTGTTTTTCTTGTGGCTTTAGTCTAGACAATATGATTATTATATCTGATGTAATATGTTTTCTAGTCATTTACATCAATTAGCATGCACTTTAATCCTAAGTGACTTATACATGTGACGTATGTAAGCACTTAATGGTTAAGTGGCAGCGTGGTGGTGGTGGGGCTTGAACCAGTGACCTTCTAACCACTAGTTTAGTACCTTCACCATTGAGCTTCTGCTGCCCATTAGTCACTAATGACTTGGGTGCATTTAAGCTTAAGCCTTAAAAGCTGTACCTCTTAGACATCTCCTGTTTAATGAACTTGGCTGAATTATAAGTATTAGAGCTGTCTAAAACCCAAACAGGTCATGACCAGGTTTAATAAACTTGAATGCACTTCGTACCTCTGTCTTTAAGATTGTGTTCATACAGAGCAGAGTTTAAATCTCTCTAATACTAATACTGACCAGGTCAGAGAGAACAATAGAGTAAAGAAACACATCAAAGTTGTGTAAACAGTTTTTATATCACAAAAACCTGACCTACACTTTTAAACCTCGTGTAGACGTTTAATGTCCACTGTATGTAATCATGTATGATTTATATATTAAATCTTTATACATCAAGAATCAGCCCAACATTTAATATACAGTGGTACCCTGTAACTCAACATCTCCTAAACTCAAAATCTTCGAAACTCAACACCCTTTGTCTAGAAATTTGTACCCTTAAACTCAACGTTTCCCTTAAACTCAATGTGTGTGTGACTGCTGCTTTGCTCAGTGCTTGGCTTGAGCGTTGCGGTAAAACGTCATGCGAACATGAGACAAATCTGCATTTGTGTGGAATAACCGTCAAATTTACTCTGAAAGCTCCACATGTATCTGTGTTTAGCTGGATTTTCCTCCTGTGTCACTTTTAAACTTGTGTTACAGCTTGAGGTTCTGAGAAATTGTGAGAATCCGAATTAGCTTCTTAGAGAATCTAAAACGCTTATCGTTAAAAAAAAAAAAGCTTAACATGATTTAATGTATTAACAGAACGACATTGTAACACTAAAACTCTCTTAATTATTACCGTTTATAAGTTCTCTCCACTAATTAAGAAGCATAGGTAAACGATTAATAAGTAAAGGTAAAGTGCAGGTTTTATTGTATCTTGTATTGATATTTAACTGTTTTTAATTGCATTTCAGTGTTTTATATTATATTTGTGTTATTCTCAGTGTATAAGTGTCAAAAACAACCCCATTATTTTACATAAGCTTTAAATATATGCAGTTCCATACCGTAAAACTAAACATCTTTTAAACTCAACGCCACTCCCAGAACCAACTGATGTTGAGTTTCAGGGTACCACTGTACTCCCTAATGTGTCATGCACAACTGTTCGGGGTAGTTCTAATGTGTAAACTAAAAGTTCCAGTTCATTCTTTCTATCTATCTGTCTGTCTGTCTATCTATCCATCTAGCTAAAAGTTCCATCTATTTTTAGCAATCTGAACCATACTGTCGAATGTTTTTACTACTAATGTTTGAAGAAGAAGAAAACATTAAAGACTAAAACAAGGTGAACAAACTTTTGCATTTGAACAAGAGAATTATTAAAACAATTATTAAAAATGCACTGGCCCAACATCTTTCTCCTTTGTAAAAACATAAATAAATAAAATTACATCCCGCCCTAGCAGAAACGTGTCTGCTGCTGGCACTGCCAATTATGCCCGCTAGATGGCGCCCAGCAGAGTTTCAAACCGAGGAGTTCCGAATCTCAGCACTGGTGTGCTAGCGGAATATTCCGTTGTGCCACCTGGGCGCCTACAGTAAGAAATTATTATTGAAACTGAAAAATAAACATGAATGTACTAGTGCATACAAAATTAGGTTTAATTCTGGCAAGCCTTATTAGTATAGTAGATGCAAATAAAAGTCTCTCTAGCCTGCACACTTCATCTCTAACTGTTCTGACTGACTTCCTTTTAATTAAAACTGTCCTTTAGCATTTTAAGCTCATTGTTTTAAAGATGACAACTGCTTTGCAAGAAAACGGACATGCTATTAAAAAAGCAGAAGTGCTGCAGTATTAACAAATAATTATACTTCTGCATTTTTTATTTCAGAAAAAGCAGACTGTGTTGATGGAAAAAAAAATAAGGTAAACATTTTAACTGAATTTCGCTTGACAGTACTCAGTGCATAACTGCTGTTACTTTACAAGCTCGAACAATAACAATAAATGGACACAGCAGGTTACAGGTTAGGTTAGACAATACTCTTTTTCTTCAAAGGTGGTGTTCCCAAGGACATTTTCAGTATTCGTCACAAATCTTTCAGTTAGAGTGTTTTGTTGATAAAGTGTGTGGTGATGTGTAAACAAATCCTTTTATAATCAGTTCACCAGTGTTGACCTTTTGATTAAACGTATCCCTAACATAACCATGCATTAACCCAGTGGTTTTCAAACTTTTCCTGCAGTGCCCTTTTGTAGATAAGAATATTTTCAAACCCCCATCCCTCTATCACTCCGTTACACATGTATACATCTTTAGCTTCCAACAATTCATTATTTAAACCAAACTGCAACTTTCATTAAACAAAAAAGTGCCAAATCACCTTTACAGTGTTGTTTTTACAAGTAACATGCATTATGCTAGTAGTGCTCAAACATGCCTCTTTCATTTGCCTTACTGCCCCACGTACACCACCAAAAAGGTGGAAATCAGATGGTGCTAAATCTGGACTATAAGCTCTCTCTCAGTCTCTCAGACACGACTAATACTCCTACCATCCTCACAGTTTCCAACCAAAATATAAAAGTGCAAAAACTTTTTAAAGATCCCTCATAGATATATTACTGATAAAAGAATAATTCTTTTAGCGTGGACATTACAAAACAGCAACCTAATCACAATAATTGTTAACAAGTAATATATCAGTGGCTGGAGTAAGATGTGTGTCAGACCGGCATCTGCCTAAAAATAGTAATTGATGACCTTATGAAGAATTTTACTGAAGTACATATACACTATATTGCCAAAAGTATTCGCTCGTCTGCCTTCACACGCATATGAACTTGAGTGACATTTTATTCTTAATCCAAAGGGTTTAATAGGATGTCGGCCCACCCTTTGCAGCTATAACAGCTTCAACTCTTCTGGGAAGGTTTAGGAGTGTGTTTATGAGAATTTTTGACCATTCTTCCAGAAGTGCATTTGTGAGGTCAGACAATGATGTTGGACAAGAAGGCCTGGCTCGCAGTCTCCGCTCTAATTCTTCCCAAAGGTGTTCTATCAGGCTGAGGTCAGGACTCTGTGCAGGCCAGTCAAGTTCTTCCACATCAAACTCGCTCATCCGTGTCTTTATGGACCTTGCTTTGTGCACTGGTGCGCAGTCATGTTGGAACAGGAAGGGGCCATCCCCAAACTGTTCCCACAAAGTTGGGAGCATGAAATTGTTCAAAATCTCTTGGTACGCTGAAGCATTAAGAGTTCCTTTCACTGGAACTAAGGGGCCGAGCCCAACTCCTGAAAAACAACCCCATACCATAATCCCCCCTTCACCAAACTTTACACTTGGCACAATGCAGTCAGACAAGTACCGTTCTCCTGACAACCGCTAAACCCAGACTCGTCCATTGGATTGCCAGACGGAGAAGCGTGATTAGTCACTCCAGAGAACACGTCTCCACTGCTCTACAGTCCGCTTACCCCGCTCTGTCATTTTACGTGGCCTACCACTTCGTGGCTGAGTTGCTGTCCTTCCCAATCGCTTCCACTTTGTTATAATATCACTGACAGTTAATCGTGGAATATTTAGTAGTGAGGAAATTTTACAACTGGACTTGTTGCACAGGTGGCATCCTATCACGCTGGAATTCACTGAGCTCCTGAGAGTGACCCATTCTTTCACAAATGTTTGTAGAAGCAGTCTGCATGTCTAGGTGCTTGGTTTTATACACTGAATACTTTTGGCAATATAGTGTATGTAATTCTATACAGTCGTCTCGCATCAAAGCTAATATGTGTATAATAACAGTGTGTATAATAATAAGGCTTAATAAGTGGATACTTGGGCATACTAGAAAAAATCGAAATAGTACTTAATCAGGTGCCTAATTTCTTTTTCAATTTAAAGACGGCGAAACTGCAACTTTCATTTAACAAAAAAGTGACAAATCACCTTTACAGTGGAGTTATTAGACGTCATTATGCATCTTAAATTTTAACATCATGTATTGCTTTCAACATATTTTCTCACTATGCCTTTCTGCTTAAGTTAATCATTTCCCTGGAGGCCCTCTCACAAACTTGTCCACCTTATGCTAGTAGTGCTCAAACATGCCTCATTCATGCCTTACTGCTCCACCCACACCACCACTACACACACTCAAATTAGTCCCCCCACTTCTGGGAACCACTGCATTAACCAATCAGACATAAGACTTTACTACACAGTCTCAACTTGGCAATCTGAACCCTTGTGTGTGCAGAGATTTGTGCTCTCGGTCCAAATAAGGCCACAGCTATTAAAAAATTTATATAAATAACCCTTTCATTCGACAGCATTAATCAATGACCTGCTATCAGCTAACTGATTAATCAATGACACACCTTGTCAATATATTAAATGTGTCTGCTTCTACTGATAGACGGGTTAGAATGTGACTAACATAGCATGGTATGATTAGTAACTCTACAGCCACCATGTGCACTTACACCGATTAGGCATAACACTATGACCACCTTCCTAATATTGTGTTGGTCCTCCTTTTGCTGCCAATACAGCCCTGCAACTGTGATGCACTGTGTATTCTGACACCTGTCTATGAGAACCAGCATTAACTTCTTCAGCAATTTGTGCTACAGTAGCTCGTCTGTTGGCCTTCGCTCCCCACGTGCATCAATGAGCACTGGCTGCCCATGACCCTGTCGCCGGTTAACCACTGTTCCTTCCTTGGACCACTTTTGATAGATACTGACCACTGCAGACCGGGAACACCCCACAACAGCTGCAGTTTTGGAGATGCTCTGACCCAGTCGTCTAGCCATCACAATTCGGCCCTTGTCAAACACGCTCAAATCCTTACACTTGCTCATTTTTCCTGCTTCTAACACATCAACTTTGATGGTAAAATGTTCACTTGCTGCCTAATATATCCCACCCACTAACAGGTGCCGTGATGAAGAGATAATCAGTATTATTCACTTCACCTGTCAGTGGTCATAATGTTATGCCTAGTCGGTGTATATGGCAGATGGACCTCATTCAATGGTGAATGAGTGAATATAAAACTCAACTCTGCCTAACAAAGTGGTGAAAGAGTTAAAGTACTTGCAGTCAAGACGATTTCAACAATGTTAGAATTACTGTGTGGGCAGCATTTTTTAAGCAGTGTACAGTGTACAGTGTCACACTGTTTATAATCACAGCAGGGCTTTCACACATAAGAATCCATAATAAATAAAGTGGGCCAATGTATCGTGAATCGCATCGTGGGTAGAGCGTATCGATACATCCCTAGTGGATACAGGCACAAACTGCAATCTTGAATCTTGAATGTTTTTCATTTGTGCATCACAAAGAGGGTCTACTATTGGAAAGTAAAAAAAGAAGTAGTGCAGGAGCCATTGTGCGTGTGTGTGTGTATGTTTTGGTGGTTATATTTGGGGGGGTACAGTGCTTCCTTTTCACCCAAAACACAATTTTGTCCTACACACTTTCTTTGGTTCTGCCTTAGTTTGTTTAGTCAAATAAACTTTAAACACAATTCAAATACAGTGTAACAACAATGTTAGTAAGGAACATGGTGATTTAGGTTGCTCTGTGTGTATAGCAGTATGCAGTAAAGAGAAAGTGTGTTAATTTATTCTTTATCATGTAGGAAGTTTAATCTTAAAAAATAATTTTAGGAACCTTTACAGCAAAAATGAGTGTGGTGGGAACTGTCCCGCTTGGTACTGTATTAATACAAATCTTCTACGGCTATAAATCCAAGTGTTAAGTGTCAAGTTTAAGACTTTGACTAAATTCTATTATTCTGCTGAATAACAATAAAATATGACCTACATTTCAGCATTTCATGCCTACAGACCATATAAAAATGTCAATTTTCCAAATGGCCCTACGCTTTTGGCTACCCTAAAAGGTCCTTTTCCCCAGAGCCATTAGGCTCTATAACTATAGCTAAGGACTGAGGGCCCTACATGTAGCCATGTATGTATGTGTATATACATGTATATACAGTATGTGTACTTAAGTATATTCATACACATGCGTATGTATGTCTATGTATATATATATATATATACTCGTCACTTATCACTTTACTATTTAATATGTACCATATACTGTATACCTGGAACTGCACCTTCCTGCATTTTAAATTCCATTTGTTTATTTACACTCAATCCATCCTCATCATTAATAACTGCTCTGTAGTTATGCAATATATGTAAAACTCGGGTTACCTTTAATTACCTGAATTAATATTGTTAATTTTTAAAGTGTGTATTTGATGTATAATGCTACTGGGACTTTAATTTCCTTCAGGATCAATGAAGTACCTACCTACCTACTGTGCCTATATGAATTTGAACATAAGAACATCTAACATTAATGTTTAATTACTCTTTTCTTACATGTCTTCTCTTACTTACTATTTTAAGCTATTGTTACTGCATGGTTTTAAATAATACCAGATCAGTTTAAGAACTATTAAGAAAAGAACAGTACTTTAACAGTACTTATCCACTGTGCATATTCAATTAACCATTGTGCTTTCTACAATGGTTTCAAATTACCATTGAATTTTTTTTTTTTTCAATTTCAAACCTTGCCCCCAAAGCTTAACAATCAGTCCCACCCCTCCTCGTACTCCCTTTGAATCTCTGGCACCTGATAGCTGTGGGCTGTGGTTCGCCTTTGGGAAGCTTATATGCAGACTACACAAAATGTATAAAACTAAATACTAGCAAGTAACTTTAAGTACAAGATATTACCTGAGCCTTTCATCTAGTTCAACTGCAGCATGTATGCCACATGGTATGATGCATGCTTTAAGCATTTAGTATTATAAAAATATCTACAAAGCCAATAGGTTGGGGACGAGAGTTCAAGTCTCACCTTTGATCCCTGTGTACTGTTTGGCATTTTGTTCTATTCCAGTGACTACGTAGGTTTTCCCATGTACTCCAGTTTTTTTCCCCTCATAGTATAGGTGGACTGGCCATTTGCAATTGTCCTTAGATTTGAGTAAGTCTGTGGGTGACTGTGTGACAGCCTGATGGACAGGCACCCAGTTCAAGAACGTAGCCCATAGCCGCACAGGTGGCGCAGCGGTAAAACACACGCTGTTCACCAGAGCTGAGATCTCGAATACATCGTATCGAATCTCGGCTCTGCCTTGCCGGCTGAGGCTGAGTGGCTACATGAACAACGATTGGCCTCTCTCTCAGACTAGTGCGATTACGACCTTTGCTGGCCGGTTGGTGGCACCTGCACGGAGATGGGGAAGGAGTGCGGTACGGGGTGTGGCCCTCCGTACACAGCGCTGTACCGCACTGCGCTCGTCAAGTGTAGGTGATAAGATGTTTGATTGCTGTGCACGTTTCGGAGGGGGCGTGGGGCAGCCTCGTCCTCCCCAATCAGGAGCAGGGACCAGCATTAGTGAGAGGATGATTGACGCGTAGAAATTGGATGCGCTAAAAGTGGGACTGTGGATCCATGGTCTGTTAAACTATACACAAGTATTTTGTGGTAAACAAACACACAAAGGCACACCCACCTGTATCATGGTGACCACATGACATGGGTTCAGCAGGTAGATCACAGTCTTGGTTGCAAACTTGAAGCCCACCTCGACACCGAAAGTCACACATAAGGCTGCCAGCAACAGATTCTTGCCAAGACTGTCCTCCTTCTGTCTTCTGGTGTCTCTGATGGCATCTCTGTGAGCTTTAGAGATGTTGATGTTGCGCAATGCTAGAATTACCTCTGCCACTGACAGCAGGGTGAAGATGAGGGTCTCGCAGGCGCGCTGCCGAGGGAGAATAAAGGCGGCGCACTCGGGGCCTCCGTTCCCCTCAAATTTGGGGTCCACTCCACCATACATCCAGTCCAACAGGCTGTAAATATTGTAACGGGACATGTTCCTTTTCTCGTATTGGAACAGGTACGAACAGGACGGAATGAATGAGAGGACGCTGACTTCTTGTCGAAACATGAACTGCGGTTGGTTGGCCCTGCCAAGCGTGGTCTTCCAAGGGGCGTGCAGTGGTCTAATTTATCTACTGTAACTTCTCCAGAACTGCTTTAGCTAAGAGAACGTGATTAATGTATATATTCCTGTGTCTATTTATTATTTGCTTTTACATCCTATAACACAAGGATATCTTTCTACGTACCTGAAGTGTTATATAATCAAACTGGCACAGACACCCTACACACATTACAGAAACGCTCCTTCACTAACGTTCCTCAGTTGAAAGAAAAGATGCATTACAGAAAAATCTAAAACCTACAACAGTAACCGAGATCCACCCACAAGGATCCTTTTATCAACAGGATCCAGTACCCACCTAATAGGCATATACGTGTAAAACCCGCCCAAGCACATAAAAATCAGTAATTAACAATTTGTACCCAATGCTCGCCTTGCTAAGAACTAGGATGTGTCGCACCAAAACCTCCAGCTAATGGTACCAGCTTGACACGATTTCATTCAGATTCGGGTAAGAAAAGTCCGTGTTCCCAGTAATCAGTCCTCTCACGTCTCCCAGTTCACTAGAGACATTTCTGCTCCATCAACATGTAGCCACGATTCAGTTTCAACCCGCTTACTTCCTCCAAAACCCATTTTCATTCGTATATGGTTACGCGTTCTTCCTTTCCCCACCCGTTTTCTGACAATTCCCACCTCTTAGGCTGTGGCTCGTGTCTACAGCGGCTGTTCGGATTGGATCAGCCGACTCGTTAGACTCCGCCTCTTTTCAGGAGGGTTTATTTTTAACTATTTCCCTGCCACTACACATGCGTCCACAACATGTCTTTTCTTTTACCATACAGGTTTTATCTTTAAATTGACATGCATTTTTGATTTAGAATGTATGTGTTGATAGTTCTAAATAATACGTTTCCACAATTTATTCTTATTATTATCATCAGCAGAATTATTATTATTATCATCACCATTATTATTATTATTATTATTTACTTGGCAACCTATCCAGGGTGTTTCCTGCCTTTCATCCAATGAATCAGACCCACCACGACCCTGATCAGGATAAACTGGTGGTCAAACAAACAATAAATTATTATTATTGTTATTATTATTATTATGTACCTGGTTACCCATCCAGGGTGTTTCTTGCCTTTCATCTAATGAATCAGACCCACCACGACCCTGATCAGGATAAATTGGTGGCCAAACAAACAATAAATTATTATTATTATTATTATTATTTTATTATTATTATTATTATTATTATTTTATTATTATTATTATTATTATTATGTAACTGGTTACCCATCCAGGGTGTTTCCTGCCTTTCATCCAATGAATCAGACCCACAACGAACCTGATCAGGATAAACTGGTGGTCAAACAAACAATAAATTATTATTATTATTATTATTATTATCATCATCATCATCATCATCATCATTTGCCCTGTGATGGACTGGTGACTTAGAGGTTGGTAAAACAGACAATGAATAAATTGAAAATGATGATGACCATGATGATTATTATGTGCCCTGTGATAGACTGGCAACCTATCCAGGGGGTTTTCTGCTTTTCACCCAATGAATCAGACCCACTGCTACCCTGATCAGGATAAACTGATGGTCAAACAGACAATTAATTATTATTATTATTATTATCATTTGCCCTGTGATGGACTGGTGACCTAGCGGTTGGTTAAACAGACTATGAATTAATGAAAATTATGATGTTGATGATGATGATGATTATTTTTATGTGCCCTGTGATGGACTGGCGATCTATCCAGGGTGTTTCCTGCCTTTCACCCACTGAATCAGACCCACCGCAACCCTGATCAGGATAAATTGATGGCCATAAAGACAATTAATTATTATTATTATTATTATTAGCCCTGTGATGGACTGGTGACTTAGAGGTTGGTAAAACAGACAATGAATAAATTGAAAATGATGATGATTATTATTATTATTATTATTGTTGTTATTCTTATTATTATTTTGTGCCTGGCGACCAATTCAGGGTGTTTTCTGCCAATGAATTCATCCAATGAATCAGACACACTTTGACCCTGATCAGGATAAATTGGTGGTCAAACAGACAATTTATTATTAATTAATATGTGCCTGGCGACCTATCCAGGGTGTTTCCTGCCTTTCACTCAATGAATAAGACCCACCTCTACCCTGACCAGGACACAGCAGTGATAACACCAAAAATGAATAAGTAATAATTATTATTATTATTATTATTATTATTATTATTATTATTATTATTATTATTATTATTAGGGGTGTTTTGGGGACTGACTAGGCTTTTCTGCTTTTCCTTAGAAATATGGAGCAGGTGGATTAACTTACTGGTGTCCTGTTCAGGGTGTATTCCCTCTTGCATCTTGTGCTTCTTTCATCTTAGGTGGCATTTCTGTATACTGCTTACTTTTTTGTGTAGTCTTCTGATGGACTGTGTTTACTGAAGTGTTATTGACATGTAATAATGTTTTTTTTTTTTGCCTCAGTTTCAACACACAGATATTTCTTTGTATTCTGATTCTTTTAATAATGATATGGACTGTAGATAGTAAAATTCTTAAAATCCTTGCAGTTTATTTAAACTGTTGAACTATTCACTCATAGCATTTTACAGAGTGGCAGTCCTCGACCCATATTTGCATGTAAACAGAATCACCTCCACCCTTCCAACACAGGTGCTTTTGATCATTCCACAGGTTTAACTGTTGTATTCATACACTTTGGAAACAGTGTTTATTTATAAAAGATAACAAATAAGGTAACACCTTCAATTAAGGTATTATTAGAGCAGTATTAATGTAGTATTAATGTTTAATTCACAACAAAATGTGTGCATGGGTAAAACGCCTGGCATATGCAATGTAGAAAAATGACATCTTGTGGTGAACCTATGGTACTATTGTATGAATGCAAGCTTTAGGGCGGTGTTCCTAACACACTGTACTTTCCAGTTATGTAAGAAAACCTTAAGAAACTAGTGTGCTAAAAATATACAGGTAAATAATATGTTATGACGTAATATAAGCATGTCATCGTTGCCATGGTGATGGTGGACGCTGGCGCATTTGGCTGCCGCTACCGTTACCGTATTTTACCGTATTTTATTGTATTTTTATCGTTTTTCGTTTTCATCTTTTTACACACCTTGTGGATCTATTTCTTTTATGTTACTTTTGATACTTTTATTTGTGCTTTTGATACTTTTTGTTCTTTCTACTGTACATCGCGTCTGCGGCCGGTGGTGAACGGTGGATGAGTTTTCCTGGGATCGGCACGATGTTGAACTATTCCGTTGACCAGCTGATGAAGTTCAACAACTGCACTACTCCATCGTGTATTTCAGTCATCAAACAGCTTGGACTCCTTCGCCGGCCTCGTTATATTCACAGGGGCTCCCGGAGAAAGCTTGTTTATCTTCGAAACGGTAACGCTATTCCATCCTTCTGGTCAGCCGTGCGCACTGTCGCTCCGCAAACACGTCATCAGAGCGCTGCTGCCTTGCACACCAGTAGCGGTGTAGTCTCCATGACAACGCTGTCCACGGAGTGGGATAGGAAACGCGGAGTGGACTTAGCAAATCTCCGTTCTCTTCCTCGTTCCTCACAGCCAACTACACAACAATACCACTTGAAAATGGCATTGCTTAATGTTCGTTCACTCAACACAAAAAGTACTGTACTCAGTGAATTTATATCTGACAGTGAACTAGACTTTTTCTGTCTCACTGAAACTTGGCATAAACCCTTGGATTATTTTATGTTAAATCAGACCACGCCAATGGGATACTCGTATATTGATGAACCTCGTATGGAAGGGCGAGGTGGTGGTGTTGCTGCAGTCTATAGGGATGATATTAAAATAACCACTTTGTCTTTTCCTGCTGCTCTTTCTTTTGAACACCTGGCTTTCAAGTTGTCAGGGCCTACTCCTCTGGTCACTGCTGTAGTTTATCGTCCGCCAAAGCCAAACGCTTCCTTTCTCTCTGACTTTTCAGATTTTTTAACCCAGCTTAGTGCCCTCTCATCCTCTGTACTGCTTATGGGTGATTTTAACATCCATATTGATGACAACAACTGTAAATTTGCCAGGGAATTTTTGGAATTGTTACAGTGTTTTAATTTCACACAACATATACATTTTCCAACTCATAAAAAAGGTCATACTCTTGACCTTGTCTGCTCTACTGGTGTCCTAGTTCATCAGCCGTCCAGCCATGACCTTACTGTCTCTGATCATTTGACAATCATCATGGACATTGAGGTCACTAGGCCCATCACTAGAGCTAAACGTAAAATATCCTTCAGGAATCTTCAATATATCTCTCCCTCTGCTTTCTCAGATTCTCTTGTTAAAAAGATGTCTGTCTGTCCTGTACTGTCTAGTAATTCATCTGACCTTGTCGATTACTATAATGACATACTCGCCTCATGTCTTGATGAGCTGGCTCCTTTGAGAACCAAATTTGTTTCATTTAGTCATTCTGCACCATGGTACACAATTGAGCTTCACCAAATGAAATCCCGTAAACGCCAGCTTGAAAGACTTTATAAGAAAACCGGTCTAACAGTACATTATCAGATTTATTCTGATTATCTTCAACATTACAAAGACGCTCTTACGGCAGCCCGATCCACTTACTATTCCGAACTCATACATGCTGGATCAACAAATCCTAAGACTCTCTTTTCCACAATAAATAAACTTCTCAAACCAGTTGACAATACTACCAATTCCTTTACAGTTGACAAGTGTAACTCTTACCTCTCATTTTTTCAAACAAAAGTTGAGAATATCCACAATTTTCTGACAGTTTCCCCTGTCATCTCTGTTTCTCCGCCTATCTCATCTCAATTTATTACCCAGCCTCTGTCTCAGTTCTCACCTGTGTCTCTTTTGGACCTATCTGAGATCTTAACAGGGATGCGAAGCTCCACTTGTGTTTTGGATCCTGCTCCATCAAAACTTGTTAAGGGTTGTTTTCCAGTTATCTCATCACTTATCACAGAGATAATCAATTCCTCTCTTAGTTCTGGCTCAGTCCCTCAATCACTCAAATTGGCTGCTGTTACTCCCATACTTAAAAAACCTGGACTTGACTCTAACATTATGAGTAACTTTCGGCCCATTTCCAATCTTCCATTTCTGTCGAAAATACTGGAACGTGTTGTTGCCTCACAGCTCAAAGATCACCTAAATTCCAATAATCTATTTGAATCATTTCAGTCTGGTTTCCGCCCCCAGCACAGCACTGAGTCAGCCCTCCTCAAAGTCACAAATGACCTTCTTCTTTCCTCAGACTCTGGACAAATTAATATTCTCGTCCTCCTTGATCTTACTGCAGCTTTTGACACCATTAATCACTCCATTCTTCTGTCCCGCCTTGAATCCTCTGTCAACATCACTGGTACTGCCCTTTTGTGGTTAAGGTCATATCTCGTAAACAGACAACAGTTTGTTAATATCAACAATTGTAGTTCTGCCATTGCTCCACTGTCCCAAGGCGTTCCCCAAGGCTCAGTGTTAGGTCCCCTTTTGTTTATTCTTTATATGCTCCCCCTTGGTGACATCATACGTCGGCATGGTTTACATTTCCACTGTTATGCTGATGATATTCAGCTTTACATCTCCTCCAAATCCATTAATACTGAACTTCACTCCACTCTGACAAATTGCATCACTGAAATGAAATTGTGGATGAAAGCTAATTTCCTCAAATTAAACTGTGAAAAATCAGATATGATCATCGTAGGTCCTACAACCCTGGCAAAAACCACAAAAAATTTTCAAATTACCATTGATAATGACACTTTGTCTCCGTCTTCTAACATCCGAAATCTTGGTGTAATTTTTGATAGCAACCTCTCTTTTGACCGCCATGTAAATCACATCACCAAAACTGCTTTCTTTCATCTAAAAAACATAGCACGTCTACGTCCATCACTCTCCTTTTCTGCCGCCGAAACCTTGATTCATGCTTTTATTACATCCAGAATTGATTATTGCAATAGTATCCTTTATGGTACATCTAACAAAATCCTAAAAAAACTTCAGTATATCCAGAATTCAGCTGCTCGCCTCCTTACTCATACTCGCTCCCGTGATCATATTACACCTGTTCTACAAAAACTTCATTGGCTTCCCGTTGCTCAACGCATTCAATTCAAAATTCTTCTATTCACTCACAAAGCTCTCCATAATCAGGCCCCATCCTACCTCACCGACCTGCTCCATCAGCACATTCCCTCCCGTAGCCTTCGCTCTTCTGAGGCTAACCTACTGTCCATACCCTCTAGGACCAAGCACCGGACCTGGGGTGACAGGGCCTTTTCCATAGCTGCTCCATCTTTATGGAATGCTCTCCCCAAACACCTACGAGATTGTCCTGACCTGTCCAAATTCAAGTCACTTCTCAAAACTCATCTATTCAATATGGCATTTAACTTGTAACAACACGAAATAAATGCTTTTATTTTTGCTATTCTTTTTAATAGTTTTTATACTTAGATCACGACAGAAATGTGAAGTCCTAGATCCTAAAACTTGTAAAGTTTTCAGTTTCCTGATTGCATGTAAATCTGTCCTGTTTCTGTCTAATTTTAAGAAATTGTTCTATATTTGTTGTTCTCTCTCATAATTTAGCTAATTTTTAATGAACTGTCTTATGCTGCTCTCTTTGTTTTTATCTTAATTATTCTTGATGTTGATGTACTATTTTGATTTTGTACTATGATTTGTATGGTGTATGTACGTATTTGTTTTGATTATTTGTCTTATGTAAAGCGTCTTTGAGTATCTTGAAAAGCGCTATATAAATAAAATGTATTATTATTTATTATTATATAGTAAACAGCTTACATTTAGCATGGCAGCCAAGCAGAATTCATAAAACAAAACCCTGTGTAAATTCAATAACTTTATTCTACATAATTAATATACCAATAAACCAGACTAAAATACTTTAATTCAATTGTAATCTTTTTACACATATATTTTTCATAGTTATATTTAACAGCATGATTAACATGCAATGTCCAATCCCATTATTTTAGTTTAATATATTTAATATTGAAATTATATTGAAAATATATTAAATAAACTGATATATTACGTTACAAATATGTTTAATGCATTGAAATTACTTACAGGCATGTAGTTCTAAATAAAATGATTTTATAATAATTTTGTGACATTTTTAATTGCTTAAATTTTCAAATCACAACCAACAAAAATACGTTTTTGTTTGATTTAATTTACTTTTAAGAAAATGTATGATTGCAGATGCCAATGTGTCACAAGGCATTGTTTTCAAACTAAGATTGTTTAAGTTAGTTTTTTAGTGTGAAATTGATTCTGAATGACAAATCCTGGAATAGTTAAAACATTTATGTGTAATGTGTTAATTTTCTTAAACTTTTATTTATTAGCTGTAATATTTTAAAGACAACACTTTTTATTTGTTTTTACTCAAAACCTCTTAGTGATTATCATTTTGGTGATTGTCTGATATGTTATTAGGGATGGTTAATAACACTACAGGGGCATAATCGTTACAGCCCCCAGCAAAATGCAAGATCACACAGGAAGGGAACAGAAAAAGAGACAGAATTTACTTTTTCACATTTACATTTTCGACATTTATCAGTCGCTCTTATCCAGAGCAACTTACAAAAGTGCTTCCATAGTAAACATTACCTTACTCTAGTTTAAGTACACAACAGTTCAAGAATATAAATCTGCTGAAACCCTGTTAGAACCAAAGTGGGTTTTATATTTTTTGAGAGCAGGGTTGCCACCAGTGTCAGCTACTCGATCCACCAAGTGACAAACCAAACTGTAGAAAAAAGAACAAACATAGGAAACGTATTAAAACCTCAGTGGCTTAAAGGGAAAATAACAAACAGAACAAAGGCCAAAGAGCTGCAGAAAAACTAGCTGGATAGAGCCAAGCCCAGCATTTCAACCTCGTCAAAAATGCAGGAAGTGAGTCAGTAGGTTAACAAAGATCAGACCAACAAGGCAATTTTACTGTCAAGCTCTAAATGATCCAGCATGCAAATTATGAATACTGATACAATTCTCTTTAATCAAAATGCATATCAATGGGTTAGTTTGGTGTCCTAACTCAAGTGCTATTATAGAGCTAAAGTGCTATTATATCACAAACACTGATTTCGGAAAAACATGTGCCATTAATCTAATAGATAATTTTGTTGTTTATTTAATAGGGAGAGGTACTAAATATGCATATTTTAATAACCTAAAAAGCAGTTTCCTGTTTAATATTTTTACAGGTTAAATCAATGCATAAAAATGTTTTTAAAATGTATACAATATAAAACAATATGACACAATTTTTATTACAGGCCTATGTCTTATTACAAGACATTTTTATTGAAGGTTTCACATTTCTTTGCATTCCATAACTAAATGTCTCATCATTTGGTATTTAATTGTCATATAGGCGCAAAGCTTAAACCTGATACTATAAATTATTTTATTGGTTGTATCAAGTTTGTAATAAATACAGAGGCAGAGATACATTTATTTATTTATTTATTTATTAGGGTTTCAACACCATGTTTTACACACTTTGGTTACATTCATGACAGGAGAGGTAGTTATTCGTTACACAAGGTTCATCAGTTCACAGGTTCAATGTCAAACACAGTCATGGACAATTTTGTATCTCCAATTCACCTCACTTGCATGTCTTTGAACTGTGGGAGGAAACCGGAGCTCCCGGTGGAAACCCACGCAGACATGGGGAGAACATGCAAACTCCTCACAGAAAGGACCCAGACTGCTCCACCTGGGAATCAGACCCAGGGGCTTCTTGCTGTGAGGCAACAGTGCTACCCACTGAGCCACCGTGCCGCCAGCACAGATACATAAATTGGATGTCATTTTGATAAGAATAACCAAAGGTGTGAACAAATTCAACTAAATTATTGAATAGGAAACAAAAATCTAACAAGAAAACAACAACAAAATATATTATAAGCTTTACATTTGTACTCATTACGTGTGGATTTTTATTGATGCTGTCTGAAACAATACACTTTTTATTTTTAAGAGGTTTTAAGAGGTTGTAGTACGTATTTCGAAATAATTCTGTATCATTTGTATCATGTTTTACTCATGACTTGTTCTTCTTTGGTTGTTATTTGCTTAACACTTAATACACTTTTAAAACCATAAAATAAACATAATGCCTACATCTTAAATAATACCGCTTATGCCCAAGTTGTGTTGGGGTTTGTATTTGTGTTTGTGTTTGTAATATATGGCTATTATTGGACATACAACATTGGTGGCCCTGGGACCCCAAACAATGATGAAGTATTAGCAATCCTATAGCAAAATATTAGGCCTGATATATAAATAAATACAGTGCTGACTGAATTCAGCTTTTTCTTTACCAAAATGACAAGAAACTGAATTTTGCCAAAATTTTACATAACACGGCTAATTAATGATGTCAAATATAAACAACCCAAACATTATGTGTCAAAGAAAGCCGACTATACATTATTTACTTATTTATGATGATAAATGCCCAGAATATTCTTCATGTATTGTTTAAAATATCCTTCTAGATTGTTATCAGTTTGTACATTCAACTACAGTAACAGCTTGATCCTGATGGGAGTGTGTTGAGCTTGGCATCACCCAACATCAAGAAGTGCAAAGGAATAAATTTTCAGCATTTAGCAGACGCTTTTATCGAAAGCGACTTACACGATGAGCAATTGAGGGTTAAGGGCCTTGCTCAGGGACCCAACAGTGGCAACTTGGTGGTGGCGGGGCTTGAACCGGCAACCTTCTGTTTACTAGTCCAGTACCTTAACCACTGAGCTATCACTGCCCTTTGAATACCTTAATACACCTTGGACATAACATCACCCCATTGCAAGGCACTTTTTAAACTAACTTAAGTTATTTTGGGTAATCGTAGGGCACCAACATCCAAGGCCAATTTGGATTAACCAATCTACTCTTTGTATCTCTTTGGAAGGTGGAAGAAAACTGGAGGACCCAGGAACTACATGCAAAAACTTGTACACAGACAGCAGTTCAAAGTCCCCAAAAGCTTGGCGCTATTATGCTCCCACTGTACCTGCTGCACAACCCTGCAGATTATGGGTAAGAAGAAAACTCTTTCAATATTTATGTTTTAAATGGCAAAACATGGGAGGTGTTTATATTAGGGATCTTCAAAAAGCTTCCACACTTTTATATTTTCGAAAACGGTGAGGGCGGGAGGAGTAGAAATTGGTCGTGTCTGAGATACTGAGAGAGAGCTTATAGTCCGGATTTAGCACCATCTGATTTCCACCTTTTTGGACAGCTCAAAGAAGCTCTAAGGGGAAAAAGATTTTTATGTGATGATGATGTGAAAGCCGCGGTGCAGCAGTGGCTACATGCTCAACCAAAAACATTTTTTGCTGATGGCATTTAAAAGTTGGTACAATGCTGGGAAAAATCCATCGCAAAGGGAGGTGACTATGTAGAAAAGTGATGTCATTTGTGCAATATGAAAGAGCATTTTGCATATTATTTTCCATTGGGACCTTTGTTCAAAGCATAAACACTTAGGTCATTTTTGAGTAAAACAAAAGAGTGGCTAAAATGAACATATCTGGTACAAATTCTATTTGAATAGTAAATTAAAAAAATAAAATAATAATAAAATACCCAAAAAAGACACCTTCATATTGCTATTCATGACTTAATATGGGTGATTAAAAATCATAAAAGTGAAAAACAAACAAACATGCAAACTGTCTCCTTAGCAGCAACATGATTCTTAAAACATTACTTTACTGTTGTGCCTGTGTTGCTACTACCTAAGAATGGATGTATTTTGCTTGTGATTGACAAAAAAGCTAGCATTTGTATTCTTGTCTACATGAGCTCACATAAAAAAAATGAGATCACATACTGTCACTATATGCATAAGAAACGTGTCACCAGGGGTGTATTTTCACCCTGCAGAATTTGGAATTTCTCATTCTCATTTGATGTTCTTCCTGTAATGACACATTTTTCTCAAACTGAACCTCAACACAAAACAAATTTGTACACAATATTAAATGCACAGAAAGATGAATATTCATAATTTACAGTGTATTTTAACATTAAATCTAGCATTATCTAGGATTAGGTTTTCATAATGAAGAATTAATGCTTGTCTAAATATGATTCTGTTAAGGCTGCAGAAGCAGGTTGTTTGATAATATTCCTGCATCTGATTGGTTAGGTGTTGTTTTTTTTTGGTTAGCTCATATCTACAATATATAATACAGTATATTATACAATATCTTACTTTCTTATCCGATTATCCAATCACCCTACCTGAGGATCGAACCCAGGACCTTCTTGCTGTGAGGTGACAGTGCTACCCACTTATAAATACAGCCTATACATAAAATATAATATATGTAATTAAAATTATAAAATTATTAAATAAATTTCATTATTTTTGACCTCAAAATGATCTTTACACGAAGATGAAGCTAAATGTAGTTGCAGATCAATGTTAATTTGGTTAGTTTTTTGAAAAAAACAATTTGACGAGGCTGTGAAAAAGATTTTATATAAGAATGTGTAAATGGAATCATTGGAAATCTTAAATAATGTTTTCTATATTAAAAAAAATATTTATAATTATTTAACTGCACAAAGCAAAGTCAGACAATGTGTTTGATACGTTTATAATAGGGTTTAATACAAATATATTCACACAGATTTTTAATGTTTTATACATATATTACAAAAATACTGTTATCAAATATGAAATTTCAACACGGGGCACATAGTGTATGATTATAAACACATACACATAGTGTACACATATTTTTTAGTGTGTAATATGCTTTTATAAAAAGCTAGTGATAGCTCAGTGGTTAAGGTACTGGACTAGTAAACAGAAGGTTGCCGGTTCAAGCCCCGCCACCACCACCAAGTTGCCACTGTTGGGTCCCTGAGCAAGGCCCTTAACCCTCAATTGCTCATCGTGTTCCGCTCATTGTGTAAGTCGCTTTGGATAAAAGCGTCTGCTGAAAATGTAAAATGAAAATGTTAAATAAAACAAAAATAGTATTGATTTTGAACCTGCTGATTCTTGACTTGACTTAAGAGGTTAAACTCCAGTAAATTGACTGGGGATTTCACTGATGTACTTCAAGTCTTTATGAGTTCTTTTCCCATTAAGCCAGGGGTTTAATAAAAAAAAAAAAAAGAACTATTATGGCAGTGATGGTGTCCCGTCAGCATGGGTGGGGAGAATTCACTGAGTAATTTCTCAAACGGCTGATAAGACCATGGTTCTGATCTTTGAACATTTGTGGGTTGAATATAGCCATACAATTTCAAATAATAGCATATCATCTTTTTGCATATTGTCCAAGTTGGCTTTTATTTTATTTATATTATTAAAGATGGACAAAACATCTAATGGTATTTGGCATAAAGACACAGCTTGATTAAATCTTAGAAATTATGTTTATTCATCCTATTTCTTTTTAAAATTAACACTAAAAAAGTAAACTGTTGTTTATTTATATATATATATATATATATATATATATTAGGACACAATTTCAAATTCTCTAGGGTAAAAACACAAGTTTCTCATGTAAACAGCGACAGAACACATAAACTCTTATTTTGAGCCATACATACTCACTGACATCTGAAACTTTAAAAAATTACGAATAATCAAGAATAATTGTATTTTTTGCCTGCAAGTTATACAATTCTGTTATATAACTGTGTAGAAAATAATATTAGGGAATTATTACATAAAGATTTTTTATGCATTTCAAATAGAAAATCAGGCAAAGATTTGATCATTTAATCTGTGTCAAAATAATTTGTACAATTGTGAATTCTCTATTATCATGTTCTTAAATCCTGTAAATGTAAGTAAGTGAACTTGTTTTAACACTAATATTTTCTAAATAATGTCTTAATCAGATATGTCTATATGTAGCTAGATTTAAGGAATCATTCACTTTTACAGAGTATATTGTTTGTCAACACTCATCTAGATTAGTCGCTTTGGTCGTGTTGATGTTTAGGAATTTTTCAGATTACCCTGCTGTGCTGATGACTGAACAGATGAAACTCATTTTACCTATAGCTAACATCAAAGCCAACGTGCAAGTAAACAAAAAAAGGCCCCGCCCACCCATAGGGTGTGCTGGGTAGTGACAAGCATTGCACTGACTTCCTGTACACCACACTCACAAACTTTCCCTCTTTCAGATGGTAGCGTCCTATATGATTCACCAGAATTTTTATGCAAATGCGCCCTGCAGGGAAGGCAGCTCGATTCTCAGATTATGACATCACTGTTCGAACCTACATAAGGTCAGCGGGCAGACAGGAATATGGAAGCTGATGTAATGCTCTTATGAATGGGGAAATACTTTCACAATCTGCATTCAGCCCGAAAGACAATGTTTTCACTTTTCTTACAACTCTATATCAGTTCCTCTAAATACAATGCCCAAACATTTATGAATTAAAACAATCAAATTACAATAAATTACATAATAACCTCAGATCAAACAAAATGTAACAAAATAAACAATTGTCTTTTAAAATAATTTCTATTACTTAAAAAAATTAATGTTTTTCACATTTAAGTTTTAACAAATAAGTACATTTTTGAATATAAGTTAATTATAAATTGAGGATTTAATTCAGGAATATAGTGTGCTTATATGGTTTAAATTTGAGTGACGAATATGAATTTTTACTTTTTATTTTTTATATTTTATTTTTATATAAGATTTTCAGTGTAAATTGCTCAAACTTTTCTTGCAAAAAAAAAAAGAATTTTAGTTGTCTGCACCACATTATTACAACATAATACATTTATTATATCTGATTTATATTATATCTGATAAATTATTATTATATAATAACAACATATTATGATATGTTATTATTACATTATTATATCTGATATATCATGTTTTAAATCGGTTAATTAATATAGTGTTTCTATATCTATTTTTATTTTTTTAATATTTACTATAACTATTAATAGTACCCCATTCCAGTAATATGCTTACACAGGTAACATTTGTTTAAAGAAAAATTCAGAAATATAGATTTATTTAAACAATTGTTTGTACTAGACATTCTTTAATATAAATTGGTTTAAAAAAAATAAAAAAATAAAGAGCAATAGCAATTATTTCAAATTTTTTTAGAAATAAGTAATTGGTTTGCAATACCGGAATAACAATTTAAGTTTAAACAAACATACAAAATATTACAAATGAATTAAATGGTAATATTTTATTTTTATTTCTGTTACATCTTCTCTGCACTTTTAGCAGGACTAAATCAAATAACAAGATCCACAAATGAGTCTGTTGAAATGATGTGTTGTTAATACAGAGGAATAGACAAAAAGAAAAATAACTTTACCTACTAAAATAACTAAGTTAGTCACTAAAAGCTAAATAAAATGTTAGAAACAAAATGAATATAGAAATGCAATAGTATCTTAAGGCTTAAGCAAATATTAAACATACCCTTAAATCAATACAATTTAAATACTAATGCTTTTCTCCCGCTGTGTTTCCTCTGATTTTTTAATAAAACATTCACATTTTATAATTTAATATATATTTTAGATCTTATAGCACTGTGTTCACAGTCATTGTGAACAGGTTGTTGTGTTACATTTATTTTCTTATTTATTTTAGTTTTGCCTTAATTACACAACTTTGAAATAAAAACCATTTAGCAGAGAAGAGCTATTTTATTTTTAAATTTTTTACATGGATTTAATCAATATAAATGCAATTAAAAATGTCAACTGTGACTAAACACCATAACCTTAAACACCATAAATAAAAGCCTGTTTGTGAGCTAGCAGTCAACTAAGATTAATTTTCAGCAGTGTAGAATAATGAACATTTTTATGTATTTTATCATTTTAATAGCTTACATTACTTACATTACAACTAAAGTTTTATAACACAGAAGTAATCTAGTGCTGATTTATGACTTATAAAACCATCAAATGAACATGCCTCCAGCTTTCTGGTTTATAAAGAATTTTCAAACATTTACAATAATATTCTTCACAATACTCAAAAATTAACATTTTTTAACAGTTATCATATTTTTTATTTGAGATTTTTTCAGTTTGATCAATTTTTTAAATTTTTTTAAATTATGAATTTAGCTGCATTAAGATGCCATAGGAAGAATAATCAAGCTGAGCTGGGTGGCTGGTGCTGGTTGAGGGACTGTCCCTACCAAGGTGACTAACATTCATAATTCCCAGCCAGGTGAGGGGAGAGACCCAGGGGAAATTCATAGAGGGACGATGATAAAACACTGGCTTGCGACTTGCCCTTGCACACTTATTGAGACAGACATGGGAGCGTGAGGGCCCATAGAGCTCACATGTATAGAGGTTTAACTGCGACTGAGGAAGTAGATTTTTTGTCGGATTCTTAGAATTCAGGGTCGAGTAAAACAGGAGGAAGGATGTGGAGCAATAGGCAGTTTGCGTAAAATGCCACACGAGGAGTTCAGTGGAAATAGGTTTGGTCTGAAAGATGTTTCCGAGTCAACTGACTGCTTTGTGCATGAATGGGCTCATTAGAGGACTTGTGCATTGTTTTTGGAGCTTAAGAGCAGCACGCAGTAAGTGTTATTTGATGAATGTTATATTATCTCAATATTATTAAGAATTATTTCAATGTTTAATGTTACAACTTGTGAATGTCTAATGATACATGCATTGTAAATCCTTAATTGTGAGATATAGCAGTTTCTAACAACACATATTATTTATAATTTTAATAATCAGAAATGTATTTTCTTATAGACACAGAGAAGACCTACTTCCTGGAAACTATGACAAGAAATGATTTTTTTTTTTGTTCATCAGTAGCCCAGTTTCTAAATTTAAGCAGTAAAACAGACTGAGACACACCTTAAAGACGGAAGTTTGGACACATTTTCGAGTTCAGGTCAGTTCATGTGTGGATGTTTTTGGGAAATAACCCTTTAAAGCACATGCATAATAAGGCCATGGTATTCCCCCTAACAAACTCACAAGCAGCAAGCAGTTTCACTTTTATTAGTGCACTTTCGAATAAAGTGTGCACCAGAAAAGCTTTTTTATATACCTCAAATTGGTTGAATCTAATTTCATATTTTATTTTCATGCAATCTAGATCTTAATATTTTATATATTAGGCAAAATAATAATAATAATTATTTTTATTATGATATATATGGCAATATTTTAGTGATCTGAATTTGTGGTTTGAAAAACCTTCGGTGAAATCAGTGCAAATAAACTATTTATCAAGAACTCATCAGGATTAGTTTGGATGTGTTTCGCTGACCTGGTATTCAGTGTAGGGTCTGTGTGTTATCAAAATACAGCTACATCTGAATACTGGGTCAGTGATCATATCACATGCATCACATTGACTGTGTTTTATGTGAAATATGTTTAATTCCAAAAAATTTAATTTATTTTAATCAATGTGTCACTTTTAAAATAAAAAAAATATATAAAACATTTGGTGCTTTTTGAGTGTTTTTTAAATCCAATTATTATTATTATTATTATTATATATTATATATTTTATCATATTAAATTTTTTGGTCTTATAAGGTTTTCTACAAACCTGTAAAAAGGTTTAGTGTTGATTGACAGCAGGGTTGATTGATATTATCAACTGTCACATATTTCAGGTATATCACAGATTAGGTCAGCGGTATTTAAACTGTTGGGTGGCCTCCCATGAGGGGCACAAAGGGGCTGCTAAAAGAAAATTTGATTAGAACCAGATTTGTTTATTGATTTCAAAGTTTTACATGTCATTTTTTACTCAAAGACCATAGTTATGCAGTATTTTGTCTGCATTGAATTAATACAATGTACAATAGTGCAAGTCAGTTGCTGTGCCCTTTTGTATAATGCTTTTGAATAAGGGAGGGGCTATGGAAATTTATCAGTTGTAAAACGGGGTCTGCCAAAAAAGTGGGAATATTATTACAGCATTGAAGAAAACATAATGTAGACAAAGTTAGAATTTGTTAGGTGTGGTATCCATATATGTTATGCATGTTATGCATGTTATGTCCCTTGGAATTGGTTCACACATGCATTAACGATGGTTGGCACAAACATTGAAGCAACAATTATAAAACAATCTGAGCTTTAGGTTAATCACATAACTGTTTTTTTCTTTACATAGATCTTTTTATTTCCAAATTGTATAAGGACAACAAATACAATTGTAATTAATTTAATAAGTACTAATGTATAAACATCAACTTTCATATGTACTCAATAAATCTTTATTTCCACTTCCGAAAAATCCAGAACGTTAATAGGCTTCTCCAAATTGGCCCCTTGGTGAGAGTATGTGAGTAAGCAGGTAAGTTTTTGGTGCTGTATTATAAACTGGCACCATGCCCAGTATGTAATCCTGCCCTGAGTTCAGTGTTTCTGAGTGGTACCAGACCCACTCTTACCCTGACCCAAAGTAATTATTGAAATATTGAATTAGTAGAACTGAATGAATGATTTAATTTAATGAATGTAATGTTTTTGGAACATTTAAGAACGTTAAGAAACACTTTTATTATAAGTTTACTTTAGGTATGGGCTTAGACTCAATATTAATAACCTAAAGTAAGTCAGTGGGATGTCCCCAAAATTTAAACAGACACGTGTGTGTGTGTGTGTATTTAATTGCCTAATTTTAACCAGCTGGTCTTGCTTATACAGTATATGATTCTTAAATCTTATCTTATTCCATTACTATTAACATAAATTACACTTTCTGTTGAAAGTACTTCATGTTGGGTTTGTTTGATAGCAGAAAGGGCTGTTGTAATGCCAGAGCTTTTTTTTTTTTTTAAATAGCATAACTCCTGCCCTAAGTTCAGTGTTTCTGAATGGTGCCAGACCCACAGAAACTGACACAAAATAATTATTAAAATATTAAATTAGTAGAACTGAATGAATGAACATTTAAGAACATTAGGAATAACTTTGATTGCAGGTTAATTTTAGGGATGGGCTTAGACTCAATATTAATAACCAGTAGGTCAGTGAGATGTCCTCAAAATTTAAATAAACACGTGTGTGTGTGCATTAAAGCCACTTAACAGTAATATTTTGTTAAAATAAGCAAATAGACACAAGCCAACAGATCCCAAGTCTATAATTACACACAAGTCTATAATTTAACCAGCTGTTCTTGCTTATTTATGATTTTTAAATCGCATATACATCTTATTCCATTACTGTTAACATAAATTACAAAGTAGTCCATGCTGAGTTTGTTTGATAGCAGAGAGGGCTGCTGTAATGCCAGAGCTTTAAAAAAAAATAGCATAATTTAACAAAAGTTAAAAAGAAAGTTAATTGTCTTTTCCAGACCAGCTTTCTGAGATAAATGATGCACCTTCTTGTTTATGCTGCTTGATTTATACTTGGTAGATGAGTTTTCCCTCACTTAATACAGACCCATAATGTCTTTGGTCCACTTTTTCTTTGGCCTTTCTCATTCATTGTTTTACAGGGGATTTATTTCACTTTTTTACTTTTTCTTTGCTTTATTGTATTTAGAAAATGCTAAACTACCTCAATTTTAAAACATTGTAAGCCTGAGATGTTTTTAAAAAATGCCAACCAAGCCCAGTGATTCTATATGTTTTGTTAGGTGTTGTCTAGTGTGTTAAGAGTCATGTCATAGTACATTTGTGACAATAAGCAGGTTAACACATGCCAACCAACCACACCTATATCCAGACTATCTTTTTGTTACCCAGCTGGCACTACTTACAATTACACTTTAAATGTCCTTAAATCTATTTCATTATATATTTATTGGTGGCACAGTGGTGCAACTGGTGCTACAAGGCAATGTGGGCACCTGGGTTTGATCATTGCCCACTGTTACTGTTTTACTTCTACTAATCTAAATAAAACAACCCCAAAACATTATTTAGTTTACAGATGGCCACCCACATGTTACACTTTTCCAGCTCTTAAACAAACTAAAATGCTTTGGCATAACCTGAAAAGGGCTAACTTTAAAAGTGTCATGAGGAAATTTATTTATGGTTCACAAGCTTTTGTATGTAATTTCTTAGGCAGGTGCTGAATGTCCTCACAATACAGGTTGGTTTGCTGCACCCACACTACCACGTGCCACTCATCTTACTGAAATATGATTATCTTTACCATCATCTATATCCAAACTGGGGTTGTTATAAACCTAGAAGAAGAACAAAAGACATACATGAGTGTTCATCAATCAACAGTAACACAAACTGTTTACAAATAGACACATTTCTGTACTCGAAAAGAAAAGCATTAAAACAAGATTCGGTTTTGTTTATGTATCCACTAAACATAAAGCACAGACAAGGCACCAATCCATCACTCATTCAGTTTCACTAAAAGGTACTTCAGACTAATTTAGCCGCTCCACCTTTCAAATTCAGCCGCTCTAGCTTTTTAATTGAGCTGCTCTACCATTCTAATTGAGCTGCTCTACCTTTCTAATTCAGCCACTCTAGCTTTTTAATTTAGCTGCTCTACCTTTCTAATTTAGCTGCTCTACCTTTCTAATTCAGCCACTCTAGCTTTTTAATTTAGCTGCTCTACCTTTCTAATTTTGCCGCTCTACCTTTCTAATTCAGTCGCTCTACCTTTCTAATTTAGCTGCTATCCCTTTCTAATTCAGCCACTCTACCTTTCTAATTAAGCCGCTCTACCTTTCCAATTCAGCCGCTCTAGCGTTCTAATTTTGCCAATGTACCTTTCTAATTCAGCCGCTCTAGCTTTCTAATTCAGCCGCTCTAGCTTTCTAATTCAGCCGCTCTACCTTTCTAATTTAGCCTCTCAATCTTTCTAATTCAGCCGCTCTAGCTTTCTAATTTTGCCAATCTACCTTTCTAATTCAGCCGCTCTAGCTCTCTAATTCAGCTGCTCTATCTTACTAATTCAGCCACTCTACCTTTCTAATTTAGCCGCTCTACTTTCTAATTCAGCTGCTCTACCTTTCTAATTTAGCCGCTATACCGTTCTAATTCAGCCGCTCCAGATTTAGAATTTAGCCACTCTACTTTTCTTATTCAGCTGCCCTACCTTTCTAATTTAGCAGCTTTACCTACAGGCATATTTTTGGATGGTAAACCAGAGTACCTAAATGAAACCTATTTATACAAGGGGTTAACACGCTAATCTTTACATAGGTTAAACAAACAAAGGCCTAATTAGCCCTTTAATGGTCTGCTCAACCATTTGGTTGATCTTACTTTGCATCTAAATACTAAAAAATAAGCTGTATTTAAAAATGTATCTACTCCTTGGTTGACATGTGTTTAACAGTTTTTAAATAATCCATGAAAGTTGCATCATTTTGTGATCATCTCTACTGTTTGGTAAAGGCTCATTAAACTGTGTGCACTAGTAAAAAATATTAATTGTTTGTTGTTGATATAGTCCCAAGAAACTAAGAAATGCAAATAAATATTTTTAAACATTATTTTTTTGGTAAGACCATTAAAAGGTTAAGCAGCTCTACCTATAGACATGTTTTGGATGATAAACCAGTGTACCGATCAGCCATAACATTAAAACCACCTCCTTGTTTCTAGACTCACTGTCCATTTTATCAGCTCCACTTACCATATAGAAGCACTTTGTAGTTCTACAATTACTGACTGTAGTCCAACTGTTTCTCTACATACCTTTTTAGCCTGCTTTCACCCTGTTCTTCCCTGTTCTTTCACCACCACCATGTCAGTGTCACTGCAGTGCTGAGAATGACCCAGGGCTTAACATGCTAATCTTTACATAGATTAAATAGCAAAGGTAATACTGAACCAATATAACTCTTATAATGTGTTAAGGCTGTGTAGCAACAGTAATTCCCACTATGTAACCAGACTTTAATATGTATAAATGCTTAAACTTTAGAACATGTATAAAGGTTCAGACTTGTATTTTGAAAGACCAGCAATGACGTCATTAGCAATTAGGAAAAAAGTGGTCACCGCAAGCGTTACGTGATTGAGAGGGTGTGCCCTGTAAAAACGTCCGGGTAGGAAACAGAAAACATGGCCGGGAAGAAAACAGGTAAGCTTTCACTTTCTTATTATTATTATTAAAACTCATTAATTGTTGAATCGTTTCTTTAAAAGATTAGATGCGGCAGCTGGTGTAAATGATATTACTAATCGTTGTGTTGGGTGAAGCGAATCACTTGCAGTTAATGATGCGAACAGCAACGTTGTATGTGACATGAAGTTACAGACTCATCAACACCTAAATAGAAAATAAAGACATTGTTTAAATGGCTTTTATTACGATGCACTGTTTACCAATTTATCTATCAGAGCCAGACCTGGACGTTACTGTAGCTACTTTGCTAACAAACTGCACTTTTATGGGTGGTTAAACGCAGTCTGTTATTACGTCTGTAGAAGCTTTGTCCTTCATTTGCGTTGTGGTTGGTGAGCCAGTAGATAAGAGGGGAACGTGTGAAAGACGGGAACAGTTGTCGCTGTGAAATTGCGTGTCAAGGACAGTCGAGCCTGTCAGGGTGCATATGGGGAAAACTGCGCTAGATGTTTGCGTGACCAAACTGCGTGCGTTCTGGGTGATTAATAAACAAACATGGCTGCGGTGTCTTTAAATAGCTAACTAGTACTGTACTGACCCCTTTAATGCTTCCTTCGCGTGATACCGGAATTGTTGTAATTACGAGTTCTGTTTAAAACCTTCGTTTTAAAGTTTGAAATAGAAGTCTCTGCAACATTTCGTCACAAGTTTCTACCATGGTACATGCTACAGTGAAGTACGACTTAATTCCAGTTCCAAAAAAGTCTGGACAGTCGTTTAAATGCCAATAAAAACAGAAAGCAATTATTTGTAAACCGCCGTGTACAAGCAATGAACTTAAGATAGCACAAAGAGGAGATATTCATTGTTTTACATTATATTTTTATTAATGTAAATATACACCAATTACTAATTTAGGCATTGTTTGTTTATTAGGATTTTAACGTCATGTTTTACACTTTTGGGTACATTCATGACAGGAACTGTAGTTACTTATTACACAAGATTCATCAGTTCACATCAGGTTATATCAAACACAGTCATGGACAATTTTGCATCTCCAATTTACTTCACTTGCATGCCTTTGGACTGTGAGAGGAAACCGGAGCTCCCGCAGTAAACCCACGCAGACACGGGGAGAACATGCAAACTCCACACGGAAAGGACCCGGACCGCCCCACCTGGGGATCGAACCCAGGACCTTCTTGCTGTGGGGTGACAGTGCTACCCACCGAGCCACCGTGCCGCCCTGACAGAAGCATTGTATCAAACACAGTCATGGACAATTTTGTATCTCCAATTCACCTCACTTGCATGCCTTTGGACTGTGGGAGGAAACCGGAGCACCCGGAGTAAACCCACGCAGATCCAAAACACCTGTTCCACAGGTGAATAGAAAACAGTTCATGCTATTATATGCTAACATGATTGGATGTAAAAGGAGCATTAAATGCTTAGTCATTCACAAGAAAATACAGGCAAATGTTCACTATTTTGCTAAAAAATATGTGTAAGTGTACAGAACAAAGTTTCCCAATGCATGACTGCAAGAAATGTAGAGATTCTATCATCTACAGTCCAAAACACTATTAAAAGATGTAAAGATGTCAGATAAATTTCTGTGACCAATGGAGCAATACTAAATGGGTGGGACAGTGGTAGCCTAGTGGGTAAAGCTTTGGGCTATTAACTGAAAGTTTAAAGAGTTTGAATCCCAGCTCTGCCATGTAGCCACTGTTGGGCCCTTGAGCAAGGCCCTTAACCCTCTCTGTTCCAGGAGCGCCATACAATGGCTGACCCTGCGCTCTGACCCCAGCTTCCAAACAAGCTGGGACATGCGAAAAATAGAATTTCGTTGTACTGTACTGTACAACTGTATATGTACAGTGTATCACAAAAGTGAGTACACCCCTCACATTTCTGCAAATATTTCATTATATATTTTCATGGGACAACACTATAGACATGAAACTTGGATATAACTTAGAGTAGTCAGTGTACAGCTTGTATAGCAGTGTAGATTTACTGTCTTCTGAAAATAACTCAACACACAGCCATTAATGTCTAAATAGCTGGCAACATAAGTGAGTACACCCCACAGTGAACATGTCCAAATTGTGCCCAAATGTATCGTTGTCCCTCCCTGGTGTCATGTGTCAAGGTCCCAGGTGTAAATGGGGAGCAGGGCTGTTAAATTTGGTGTTTTGGGTACAATTCTCTCATACTGGCCACTGGATATTCAACATGGCACCTCATGGCAAAGAACTCTCTGAGGATGTGAGAAATAGAATTGTTGCTCTCCACAAAGATGGCCTGGGCTACAAGAAGATTGCTAACACCCTGAAACTGAGCTACAGCATGGTGGCCAAGGTCATACAGCGGTTTTCCAGGACAGGTTCCACTCGGAACAGGCTTCGCCAGGGTCGACCAAAGAAGTTGAGTCCACGTGTTCGGCGTCATATCCAGAGGTTGGCTTTAAAAAATAGACACATGAGTGCTGCCAGCATTGCTGCAGAGGTTGAAGACGTGAGAGGTCAGCCTGTCAGTGCTCAGACCATACGCCGCACACTGCATCAACTCGGTCTGCATGGTCGTCATCCCAGAAGGAAGCTGACGCACAAGAAAGCCCGCAAACAGTTTGCTGAAGACAAGCAGTCCAAGAACATGGATTACTGGAATGCCCTGTGGTCTGACGAGACCAAGATAAACTTGTTTGGCTCAGATGGTGTCCAGCATGTGTGGCGGCGCCCTGGTGAGAAGTACCAAGACAACTGTATCTTGCCTACAGTCAAGCATGGTGGTGGTAGCATCATGGTCTTGGGCTGCATGAGTGTTGCTGGCACTGGGGAGCTGCGGTTCATTGAGGGAAACATGAATTCCAACATGTACTGTGACATTCTGAAACAGAGCATGATCCCCTCCCTTCGAAAACTGGGCCTCATGGCAGTTTTCCAACAGGATAACGACCCCAAACACAACCTCCAAGATGACAACTGCCTTGCTGAGGAAGCTGAAGGTAAAGGTGATGGACTAAACCCAATTGAGCACCTGTGGCTCATCCTCAAGTGGAAGGTGGAGGAGTTCAAGGTGTCTAAGATCCACCAGCTCCGTGATGTCATCATGGAGGAGTGGAAGAGGATTCCAGTAGCAACCTGTGCAGCTCTGGTGAATTCCATGCCCAGGAGGGTTAAGGCAGTGCTGGATAATAATGGTGGTCACACAAAATATTGACACTTTGGGCACAATTTGGACATGTTCACTGTGGGGTGTACTCACTTATGTTGCCAGCCATTTAGACATTAATGGCTGTGTGTTGAGTTATTTTCAGAAGACAGTAAATCTACACTGCTATACAAGTTGTACACTGACTACTCTAAGTTATATCCAAGTTTCATGTCTATAGTGTTGTCCCATGAAAAGATATAATAAAATATTTGCAGAAATGTGAGGGGTGTACTCACTTTTGTGATACACTGTATATATGACAAATAAAGCCATTTTATTCTAAATACCTGTGAGCTTTGATCCCGCTTCTAAAATTTTTATAACCACACTATGGAATACTTCAGATGCTGCTAGGCTTTTGGCTGCAGTACAGTTCTATTTCAGTAGTGTGTGTTCAAGAGTTCTAAGGTCACTGCCAAATGGATCAACTCGGCCATCTTCTGCCATATTTTCTAACATTGTAAGCTTAAAATAGAAGCCCCATCAAATAAATATATCACAAGAATACTATGCTAGATACATGAACAACCTAATTGATACAGTAATTAATACAAGTCCATGCTGTTTGTATAATTTGAAGGTTTGTGTAAAACAGTTGACAAATTGTTTAGTGAAATATCAACAAAATGTCATGTAAATGGGTATTGGGTGGCATGGCTAAAACAAATGGGGTTTTCTCTTTTTGGAAATCTACCAAGGGGCAGCATGTACTTTGCCTAGGGTGGCTGATTGTCACAATCTGAGCCTGGTAATTAACAATAATAAATACATTTATGAGTGATATCAGGTATATTATTGTGTGTTATAATATGCATCTACATAGAAAAGTAATTATTACGTTTAAAATAATTTACGTTTGCATGGGGCCAGTGATAGCTCAGTGGTTAAGGTACTGGACTAGTAAACAGAAGGTTGCCGGTTCAAGCCCCGCCACCACCAAGTTTCCACTGTTGGGTCCCTGAGCAAGGCCCTTAACCCTCAATTGCTCATTGTGTTCCGCTCACTGTGTAAGTCGCTTTGGATAAAAGCATCTGCTAAATGCTGAAAACGTAAAATGTAAATGTAGTTTATTGAGTAATGGGTTTGTTCAACACAGAAAAGGGATGTGTACATTTTCTTGACTGTACTGTGTACTTTAAGTGAATTATTGTTAAAGTTAGCCATTAAGGAAAACCGCTCGACCTTGACAGCAGTTTGGCTGGAAAAACATCATTTTAAATAGATATGCATTTCCTGAGGAAAACTGTGTACTGGCAAACAACTACCTGTACTGAATGGCATTAAAACTACTGTATGAAAAGCTTCCTGTTATTCTATGAATTATGTCATATGCTACATGGTTTGTCAAATAAAAAAAAACAAAGGATGAATAAAGAAGAAAGAAAAGCAAAAAGGAGCCTTATACAACATGTAAAGACATAAAACATTTAAAATACAAGAAAAAAAGCAATTATGAGGAATTAAGTAAAAATAGATTTTGGATTGTAAATGATCTAATGAACTCTTCTGAAAAAAACAGCACATACCAGCATTAGTTGGTAATACTAATCTTTTACAGGTTTAAACTGGTTATTGCTGTATTAAAAACACAACACATGCTGGTCACCATTAAGATCTGTAGCTTTGTGATGTTTTTAATCAGGTTTATTCTGTAGTTAAATTAAACTATTAAAGTACCCCCAGCTTTAATTATTAGTTTTTTAGAGCCAGTGCTTAGACCAGTGCTAACTTACCAATTAATTCAGAATAAAACCAGCACTGTCTATTTGTAACCAGCAGCAAAACCATTATATGCCAGCAACCAAAAGTGGTTAATAAAATTTGCATAAAATCCATAGACAAACACTGGCAGAATGATTCACACAAGTGCCCAGTGTCTTTAAAAATGGCACCTTAGGATACCGCATTCAGCAGCAGTGCTTAACAATTTTGGAGTGAATGGTAGCATTTTGTGATTGTTCACAGAATAGTATGGATGATCTGGTGAACTACAGCAGTTTAATCTTCTGTTTTTTGTTGTAACAGACATTGAAACTCTTGATGTGTTGGACTTGGCTGAGCATGTTAAGAAACAGAGGTGGTGGAGCAAAATGTTTGGCAACAACTCCGGTCCAGCTGCCGAGAAATATTCGGTAGCAACACAACTTGCCATTGGTGGAGTAACTGGTTGGTGAGTAGCAAAATGATAAGTATCAAATTTGTATTAAGCTTGATTGTGAAGTGTCATGAGATTTTAGCTTATTCAGTTGCAATGTTAGTGCTGGTTAACATTTTTTATGTTCGGTACAAAGTAACTAGAAACTAACAGTTACAAAAATGAGATTTTTGTCCATTTCTTTTTGTAAATCTTGTCCTAAAATTGTTATAAAGATCAAAAGATTGGCTTGATTTTTAGCAAAAATGCTACTTGTTGTGTATATAAAACCAATTTTTAACAAAACCAGGTTCACTTTGCACAAGAACACTATTCCATGTATAAATATGTATAGTGAATCAGTCATCATTCTACCTTACTTTTGTACATTTTTATTTTTAATTGATATAGTTGCCTTTACATGATGTTTATTATAACTGCAAGTGGGTTGTCATATTTTTCACTCTCTTATCACAAAGACCTTATTTTGGGGAGTGAGAGCTGTGGAAATGTTTGTTCGTTTAACTGGCTTTTCAGTCTCTGCACAGGAAGTAAAGGACTTTTGAAGTTCTTAAGCTTTTTAAGCATGGCATTGAAGTTTACAAGGAAATCTTCGCCCTACTTTGACCTTATAAAGACAGAACCTATTATTATACACATTATATATTATTATATATGCAAGGCCCTAATTCAAAAATATTAGGACTACTGTTAGATCCACAGACGATTCATTGGATCACTGTGTGGTTTGTCCCAACAATACAGTGTAAATTGTACGTCCAGGTGTGTGCCATTCCAGGCTATGTCCAGTCAGTTCAAATTACAGTTCAAACATTTGAACTTCAGTTCAGTTCTAGACACATTTCGAGGTTAATTAAGCAAACTGGTGCATTTTATCATAGTTTTGGGTGCCAAAGCAAATGATGTTTTTGAAGAGATAGTTTTTGATTTTTAATAAATAAAAGAAAAAAGTTTTTACTCAACCACTTATTTATAACCAGTGTAGGTTAATGGGTAAAAGTGGCAATTATATCCCCTCAAAGTCAAATCCACAACCCAAAGTTTGCAAAAAGTTAAGGGGTCATGATACTTTGTAAGTCCTATAATTGATAAATTCTAGCTTGGCAGATAATAAAAAAAATTTATTTGGCATGTGTTTATTTTTCAGGTGTGCAGGGTATATGTTTCAGAAAGTGGGGAAACTGGCAGCATCAGCCGTAGGAGGAGGCTTCTTTTTGCTTCAGGTAATTCAGCATGTAAGCTTGTAGCTATATAATGGAGGATTAGTGGCTTTGCTTAAGAGCCCAACAGTGGTTTCTTGGCAGTTTAAACTCACAAACTTTGGGCGACTGATCTTAACCACTGTACCAAGGAGGGCTGCAGACTAGCACATGCATCCTTCAACATGTATGACACCATCATGCTATTCACCAGACAGTGGTGGACTTCTACATAGAGTCCTAACAAGCATGAAGGAACATGCTATGCTCAAGTATTCCCTGCTGATCATTCTAGTTCCTTGACCATTTAATACTCTGTAAGACAGCCATGACACAGCCAGTTGTGTCTGTAGACCATTCCATCACCTTTTGTGCCAGCACCTTGACCATACTGTAGGAATCACCTAATCTTCCCGAATCAAACCCTTATTATTTAAAGTGATAACTATTTTTCCCCTCTTAGATCGCTAATCACACAGGCTACATCACGGTTGACTGGAAGAGAGTTGAGCATGATGTCAACAAAGCCAAGAAGCAGCTAAAGCTAAATGCAGAGAAGCCATCTAAAGAAGTTAAGACAAAGGTGGATGAGGTATGAGACACACACACTTATAATACTGGCTAAGTACACCATATGGCCAAAAAAATGTGGACATCTCGTCCAATGATTGAGGTCCAGCATTTTTGCCACACAAACTGCTAGCTGTGCAATTATATAAATTCAGAACACAATCAGATGTGCAAAAGTGGTATACATACTTTATAAATCTTTTATATGTGTTGTTTTTAGTAAAATAAAATAATTAGAGTGAATAAAATAGAAAGAATCGTACGGTATTGCCAAGTTCATTTCATTTTCATGTTTTACCAAAATCTTTCATCCTGGTCCGGGTTCACAGTGAGTTTGATTCCGTGTAATCATTGGCCGCAGTGAAGTAACACACCCTGGGCATATACCAATACATTGTGGGTTTATTGACCTTTCCCACATTCAAACATAGCCGATTCTGTCTGTATGAAGTGGCCGATACCACCGCTGGGATTTTGAACACTGGATCCCAGTGGCAGTGGGTTAGCATAATTTCCCACTGTGTTACCTAAGTGCCTCATTATCATGTTGATTAAACCAGTTTTACTTGCTGCATTATCATGCTAGAAGTAGTCATTATAAGATAGTAAATTGTGATCGCAAGTGTTACGCAACAATACTTGTTTTGGCTGTTTGTGCTAAATTCTGACCCCTCTAGACCAGGAAACATTTAGTTTTGGTGAGCCCTTCTGTTCTTTGTTAATAGCACCCAATGTGGCCAATCTGCCTAAAGGTTTAATGTATTATGTGTTCTTTTCCACATACCATGGTTGTAATTAGTGGTTGAGTTACTGTAGCCCTACTGTCAGCTCAATTTCCCTTGACCTTTTTGCATCAACAGACTTTTTTTACCTGCAAAACTTCCACTTATTGGCTATTTTTACTCCAGAGACTTGTAGTTTCTAACATACTCTAACCGATCTGTCTGGCACCGAGAACCATACCACAGTCAAATACACTCATTACATTTTTGCCAACTCAGATATTTGTTCATGTTAACTAAAGCTCTTGATTTGTATATTTATAATTGTATTCTGGCTGAAAGAATAATTAAAAAACATGCTTCTTTTAAAGAGGCAGTGAGTGTATTATACAGGGTGAGTCAAAATTATGTTAACACTTGAATGGCGGAAACCATTTATTCACAAAACATACTTCATACGGTATGTGTAAGATGATTTACAGGACAGTCTCAACCGGATACACATTTTGTGGGGAATAGATCCATTAGTGTTAACATAATTTTGACTCGCCTGGTATTTATTGACATTCACTCTTTTTGTTTCTTTGTTTTGTAAAGGTGCAGACGTTTGTGAAGAAGAACATTGTCCTTACAGGAGGCTTTGCTGGAGGATTCCTGCTTGGGCTGGCATCATAAATAGCCTGTACTGTGTTCCATATATGTTCTTATATACAGTATATTATATGCCAGTATAATGCATGCAACAGTTATTAATGCTTTTACATAACTGGTACACTGCAGCTTAGACTGACCTAACATGTTTTACCTACTTCATACTCTACATTGGAAACACAGCCAAGCAGGTTACATTTTTTTTGTTTTAAATATTTTTCCCTTGGATTTTGTTACATTTTATTTGAACGACATTGGGCTCTATATTGTGGTATAATTGCAAACTATTTAAATATTTGTTAAACAATGTACATAGATAAGGAGTGCTTTTAAGCGTCATGTAAAAACTGGAAGAAATGTAACAGATTTAACTTGTGAACCTTTTCCTGCACCAAAGTTGAGAAAAATATGCTCTAAAAATGTTCCATTTTCTTTCTCGTTGAATAAATATTTCAATTAGTCAACAACTTATGTTTTTAAAATGTCTTCTTGTTACCAGGTAGGTGAATTCCATTTTTAATATTATATATGAATATTAAAGCTGCACATATTGATCAGTATCTGAAATTAATGTCTTCAGTTTCTACACACTTTTGTTTATACAGTATATAACTTATACCAAATCTCACAAATGCAGGGACCAACTGGCAGTTGTGGGGCTTGAACCAGCAACCTTCTGATTACTAGTCCAGTACCTTAACTGCTAGGCTATAATCTGCCCACAAATGGTGCATCGATGACCTTACACCCTATCCACATACAGTAGTGTTCAAAAAAATAGCAGTGATTTAAAAAAAAGTGAATAAAGCACAAAATCATTATAATAACTTTTATTTCCATAAATGCAAATGCACTGAAAATACTACACTTTTAATTCTAAATCAAAACATTAACAACATGTAGCCAGTTTGTGTTCATCCTTTACAGAAAGTTAAGAAAAATGAATATTAGGCATTTTTCTTTAAAAACTCAAAAAATGTATCTATAACATGAAAAAATGTTTGAGGTTTCACTTTACTTTAAATTACTGAACTAATATTTAGTGGCATAACAATTGTTTCCGAGATCTGTGTTGAATGGAGTCGACCAACTTCTGGCACCTCTGAACAGGTATTCCAGTCCAGGATGATTAGACTACATTCCACAGTTCTTCTGCAATTTTGGGTTTTGCCACAAAAAAACGTGTTTCAGATATCAGAACACAAGTTCTCTCTGGGATTGAAGTCAGGGGATTGGGCTGGTCACTCTATTACCTCAATCTTGTTTGTCTGTAACCAAGATGTTTTGGGTCATTGTCATGTTAAAACACCTATTTTAAGGACATTTCTTCTTCGACATAGGGCAACATGATCTCAAGTATTCTGATATATTTAAACTGATCCATGATCCCTCGTATGTGATAACTAGACGTAACACCATGGTATGAAAAACATCCCCATATCATAGTTTTGTACCACCATGCTTTACTGTCTTCACAGTGTACTTTGGCTCGAATTCAGTGCTCGAGGGTCATCTGACATACTGTCTATGGCCACTTGACCCAAAAAGAACAATTTTGCTTTCACCAGTCCACAAAATGTTGAGCCATTTCTCTTTGGACCAGTCGATGTGTTCTTTGGGAAATTTGAACCCATTCAGGACATGTCTTTTTCTTAACAACGGGACTTTGCAAGGAGTTCTTGCTGGTAAATTGGCTTCACTTAATCATCTTCTGTACTCACTGGGAACTTCAGATGTTTCTTGATCTTTCTGGAGGTGATCACTGGCTGAACTTTTGCCATTCTGGCTATTCTTTGATCCATTCAAACAGTAGTTCCATACTTCCTTCTGCATCTTTCAGGTTTTGGTTGTCACTTTAAGGCATTTGAGATCATTTTAGCTGAGCAGCCTATCATTGCTGCACTTCTCTGTATGTTTTTTTCCCTCTACAATCAACTTTTTAATCAAAGTACGCTGTTCATCAGAACAATGTCTGGAACAACCCATTTTACCAAGTATTTCAGAAGGAAATGCGCTATGACCAACCTGTGCAACATTTGCAACAATTGACACCCATTCTTCTGCAGAATGAATGACTTCACCAATTGAACTCCTCACTGCTATTATTTTGAACAACCCCCCTTCAATCAATGCTTCGATTACTCAGAATGAACGGCATGCATGTCCTAATTGTTGGGTTTGTTTTGTTTTCAATACTCTACTACACTTTCAAGTAAATTTTTTGCTATGTAGAAATAGCATTTCTACTAAAAACATTGATTTATCAAGTTAATGGTGTTGGACTGCTATTTTTTTGAACACCACTGTATGTACAGTGAGTGAGCAAGGGAACTAGTGTGCTTATGTGTTTGGAATACTACAGAACCGACACAGTTGTGACAGAATTTTGTGGAACAGGTGTGGTAAGACACTGAAGCATAGTAAAAACATAAGATGCACAAGCACAGGATGCAGAAAACATTAATAGAATCTTGAACTATTCCAGCATTTGTGCATGTTAAACTTCAAAATTGTTTTTATTTAATAAATTCCTGATTTATTTAACTGACCTGCTAAATGCAGGTTAATCTCAAATAATATAGTCAAAAGTGATTGTGAGGTTTGTACTTCACTCTCCTTTAATCCATAGCAGCAAATTTATATAACACTTAACAAAAATCTGGTTTCTACATTACATTCAGTTCTCTTTTTACATTCAGTAAAAAACACATTATTTCAGTCCAGTTTGATGTGTTTTATCTTTTGTTGATTTCATTTCTTTTCTAAAACCAGAGCAGCAGACAGAGGTCTCTGCTGAGTTATCCTCACAGCATCTTCTCATCGCCTGGATCACATCCTCACACCGGCTTTCAATGTAGTTGTTGGCTGAAAATATGAAAAAAGAAAAATGCTAAGGTACCCAGAATAATTCAGTTTAAACTAGTGCGGGGCAGCACGGTGGCTCAGTGGGTAGCACTGTCGCCTCACAGCAAGATGGTCCTGAGTTCGATCCCTAGGTGGGGTGGTCCGGGTCCTTTCTGTGTGGAGTTTGCATGTTCTCAACGAGTCTGCATGGGTTTCCATCAGGTGCTCTGGTTTCCTCCCACAGTCCAAAGGCATGCAAGTGAGGTGAGTTGGAGATACAAAACTGTCCATGACTGTGTTTGACACTGAATTTGTGAACTGATGCATCTTGTGTAACGAGTAACTACTGTTTCCTGTCATGAATGTAACCACAGTGTTTAAAACATGTAAAAAAAAAAAAAAACTAGTTTGAACATTAATGTTAAATTGTATTATGATAAATAAAATCTTTACCCTTTAAAGTTTTCAAAACAGCGGGAGCTCCCACACTTTATGGTCAAAAGTATGTGGACCCCTGACCATGAGCTTGTTGGTCATCCTGTTTCAAAACCATGGCCGTTAATATGGAGTTAACCCCAGTTTTTGGCTAGAACAGCCTTCACTTCAGATTTTAGAGAACAGTTGTCTGGTCAGGCAGTCATAGTGGACAGTAAAGCCTAGCCAGCAATTGATATTTCAATTAATCTAAATTAAATTCAGAATATTATTGAACTTAATTCAGGGATTGAGGTCAGGGCTCCACACCTGAGGTCAAGTTCCTCCACACCTAACTCATCAAACCAGTCTTCAGCAAACATCCAGTTTATTATTTGAAGGAGAGAGCTTAAATAGCTGATATGTTCGTAATAATGTGAGCCTGAAACTGAAATGGTAGCGCAGAAAGAGAATTATTTATGAGCATAGCCCAGAACCAAGTTAATGGTTAGGTTGTGGGGGTTGTTAGGATTTGGAGGGACATAAAACCTGTTTAAACAGGTGCAGTGGTTAACTATTGCTGAATTGACTACCTCTGTTGCAACACAGAGGCCAGAGGAAAAGTCACCAAAAGTTTATGGACACCTTGATATTTTACTTAACACAATATCATAGTGCCCTGTATGTTTTAAAGTAGAGATGGGACGATCGATCGGCTATGAATCGGTATCGGCCGATTTTTAATCAAAATATGCTATCGGCGATCGGCGATATTTCCTAAAAGTAGCCGATCCGATCGTGTGATATATAAAGATCACGTTAAGTTAACAGCTCAGTGGATTGATCCAGACTTTGAGCTACGACGCGCCAACCATCACATCACCATTCATCAACCATCGTACAGAAACCATCGTGAAAGCTCTTCATGACCTAAAATAACATCATTAACGTTGTGCGTCATACATACGATGTAATTTTGCTGATTGTAATATTTACTTTAAAAAGATAATTCAATCCGGTCACATCTGAGTCGATTCTATCAGCACGTTATATAAACTCCTGGTTCACTTTGGTAAATCGTAAGCGGTTCTTACTTGTGATGTAGATGAGAACAGAAAACGTTACAGAGCCAATCAGAGGCAAAAGTTTATTCATTACCAAATTCGTTAGTTCAGGATCATCTGCTGAACTTTTAGCTCCTTAGACGGAACGAGTCTGACTCGGTTACAGATCTGTGGTAATAGCAGTTTAATTAAGCTTTTTAATGAAGCTTTTTAATGTAAGAGAGTCACACAAAATGTTCTGTAGTAGTTGGTGTTTATTTAAAACCACGACATTTAATTAATAACAGTAAACACGGAGAGATAACTGAGAAGAGAAACTTACGCTTCGCGAAAAATGACTCATGAATCAATGAATCACTTATAGCGATACAGTGAACAAAGCATCTCTTCTAAAGGCGCACACACACACACGCGCGCGCTGCTCCGGTTTATCTTCACTGTGAGGCTCTTTTTAAGTTTATTTATTTTATTTACTGCTACAATCCCTCCCCCCCGAACGCAATCGGCTATCGGCCGATGTCCCTGAAAGGAGATCGGAATCGGTGCCAAAAACCCCGATCGTCCCATCTCTATTTTAAAGTTATAGTAGATCTTTATTAAGATAAAAATTAAATATATTCAGAAAATAAAGAAATATCATTAAAATGTGTATATATATTTGTCTATAGTTATTATTAATACAGTTTTATTAATAATTAAACTATACACAGTATATACTTTTTAATCCATCAGTTAGACATGCATCTGCATGCATTTGCTTACATATTGTGAGTAAATACAGCAAATAAAACCATTAGTACAGCTAGTGCATCACAATAAAGATGGAATGATACAATCTTTTTTTTTTTTAAATATTTTTCCCGACTGAGGACGCCTCTCAACTGACTTGCACCCCCTCCAGTACGCACAGTCAGTACAGACTGCATTTTTCACCTGCACGAGTCGAGTTCATATACTTGACGGGCACTGTGCACGGAGGGCCACACCCCCATCAGCATTATTCCTCAGCCCTGTGCAGGCGCCATCAGTCAGCCAGCAGGGGCCGCAGTCGCACCAGTTATGAGGACCTATGATCCGACTTATTTTTTTACCCCTAACCCTAAACAACAGCCAATCGTTGTTCATACAGCCGCCCGTCGGAAAGGCAGAGCTGAGATTCGAAAACCCCAACTCTGGTGAGCTAGCGTACTTTACTTTACGGAATGATACAATGGCACAGTGGCTCAGTGGGTAGCACTGTTGCCTCGCAGCAAGAAGGTCCTGGCTTCGATCCCCAGGTGGGTCTGTTCTGTGTGGAGTTTGCATGTTCTCCCTGTGTCTGCGTGGGTTTCCTCCGGACGCTCCAGTTTCCTCCCACAGTCCAAAGACATGCCAATGAGGTAAATTGGAGATACAAAATTGTCCATGTTTGTGTTTGACCTTGTGAAATGATGAATCGTTTCTGTCACCAATGTAACCAAAGTGTGTAAAACATGACGTTAAAATCCTAATAAATAAACAACCAGGGAAAAGTAAGAATTTGTGATGTATTATGTAATGATAAAATTAGTTACCTTGTAAACATTTCTGTATAGCACAGGCTTGCTTTTGACAGGGATCTTTTTGTGGCATTGAGATTATGACACAAGCACCTGCTCAAATTCTTCAAAACTCCGGTGCTACTATGCTACAGTAGCGAAGGCTGGTTAAGTCAATACCTTCCTACTTTCTACATAAGCACACTACATAGTGCCCTTCTTAGCCACCTCTGCCACAACCTAGTACACTAAATAGTATAAGAAGGGCATGATTGAAATTCGACCCTAAATACACTGACGTAAAATTGGGTCTAGTGTAGCGTGGTATTTTTTCCGACAAGGAAACAATTTTATTTTAAAATAACACACAATAAAATGCAGACGCGTGAATTTAAATCTCGATTGTAAAAACATGAAGCCATATTAATTAGTTATAAGATTTAATGAATGCGCAGACGATCATATATTTGTTTTATCTTCGACGGTCGGAATGTTTGAATGTAACACGTGCATGCGGAACTAGTGCAAAAGGGATAAACATCAGATCAAATCAAAACAGTTTCTGATCTGGATCATTAATTTTGATATAATGGCTGTAAGCGCAGTGCATTTAGAATCAGACGCTTTTCTAGTGTGCATGAATCATGCTTTGAGTACAGAGAAAGAAGAAGTGATGGGGTTGTGCATTGGAGAGGTAAGAGTTTTGTGTGTGATGATATAAACAACGTGCTTGGAATGTGATTGGAAAAAGCATAGATCCATTAAACCTGCCAATCATGCCTGTCTGATTTAAATACGACATTTCATTTATTACACAGTTGTGATCATTTGTCACTCCAAGATATATAAAACACCTCGGTCCTGCAACAACGACTTGAGGACTAAATAATATTGAGGATTGATGACTGCTATATACTTTCTTCCACAGTCACCTGTCCTGAACCCTAATGAGTATTATGCAGGCACTTGACAGAAATTCAAGCATTTAGTAACAATACAGGATGCTCTTTGGAAAGCATTAAGCTGTTTTTTGTAATAAAAACATTATTATCAGAGTAAAAAAGGAAAGAGCAGTATTTTTTAATCAAATATTCAAAGGTATATCCAAATTTTAGCTTTGCTCCATGTCTTAGGGAAACTGATGAGATTGGCAGCAGATTGGCATCCTGTCCTGGATGTGTTATTATATTGCACTTTGTTTCTGGGGAAGCCAGACCTACCACGAGCCTGACCAGGATAAAGTGGTGGTAAAACATATGGAAGAGCAGCATTTTTATTGAATATTCAAGGTATTTCCAAATTTTAGCTTTGCTCCATGTCTCAGGGAAACTGAGGCCCTGCGATAAATTTGGCATCCTGTCCTGAGTGTTTTACCATATTGTGCCCAGTGATTTTAGGGAAGCCAGACCCACCATGACCCCGACCAGGATAAAGTGGTGGTAAAACATATAAAAGAGCAGCTTTTAGCTTTGCTCTGTGTCTCAGTGAAACTGAGGCCCTGCGACAGATTGGCATCCTGTCCTGGGTCTGTTATTTTAGCTTTGCTCCATGTCTCAGGGAAACTGAGACCCTGTGATGGACTGTCATTCTGTCCTGAGTGTTTTACTATATTGTGCCCAGTGATTTTGGGAAAGCCAGACCCACCACGAGCCCGACCAGAATAAAGTGGTGGTAAAACATATGAAAGAGCAGCTTTTAGCTTTAAGCTTTGCTCTATGTCTCAGAGAAACTGAGGCCCTTTGATGGATTGGCATCCTGTCCTGGGTGTGTTATTTAATTGCACCCAGTGTTTCTGGGGAAGCCAGACCACCACAAGCTCGACCAGGATAAAAGTGGTGGTAACACAAATGAAAGAGCAGTATATTTATTAAATATTCAAGGTATATCCATATTTTAGCTTTGCTCCATGTCTCAGAGAAACTGAGGCCCTGCGATGGATTGGCATCCTGTCCTGAGTGTTTTACCATGTTGTGCCCAGTGATTTTGGGAAAGCCAGACCCACCATGAGCCAAACCAGGATAAAGTGGTGGTAAAACATATGAGAGCAGCTTTTTAGCTTTGCTCTATGTCTCAGGGAAACTGAGGCCCTGCGGCAGATTGGCATCCTGTCCTGGGTGTGTTATTTTAGCTTTGCTCCATGTCTCAGGGAAACTGAGGTCCTGAGATGGACTGGCATTCTGTCCTAAGTGTTTTACCATATTGTTCCCAGTGATTTTGGAAATGCCAGGCTCACTACGAGCCTGACCAGGATAAAGTGGTGGTAAAACATATGAAAGAGCAGCTTTTAGCTTTGCTGTATGTCTCAGAGAAACTGAGGCCCTGCGACAGATTGGCATCCTGTCCTGGGTGTGTTATTTAATTGCACCCAATGTTTCTGGGGAAGTCAGACCACCACGAGCCCGACCAGGATAAAGTGGTAAAACATATGAAAGAGCAGTATTCTTATTAAATTGTCATTATTAAATGTAGATAAATAATAAAATGTATGATCTTCTTCCTAGGTTGACACAAATCGCATTGTCCACATTCACTCTGTCATTATTCTGCGTCGCTCAGATAAGAGAAAGGACCGTGTTGAGATTTCTCCAGAGCAGCTCTCTGCAGCTTCCACTGAAGCTGAGATATCCTTTTATTTTATCCTTATTGTTAATTAAACCAGTTTTTTGAAGGTAAATGTAATATTGTTATTTTATTCTTTTTTGAGGTTTGTAGATATTGTTATGGCCAGTATTGTATAATTTAAACCTGTATTCAGTATACATTTTTATATTGCATGGCCCTAACACCAGCAAGAATTGTAGCAAGACACATTGGTTGCATAGCTGGCTAAAGGCTGTGACAAACAGATGAAAAAAAAAGAAGGTATTATGTAGGTGAAAAAAATCACAGCATTCACTATAGCAATCTTCCAAAACAGAGGATGTCGCATCAAACTGATTAATACCTGTAAATTCCATGGATGCCAGTTTTCTAAATCCAGTAGGGGAACTACACACTAGATATTGATTTATGTCACATGACACTGGACCTGCTATTTTATTACTTAACTTAAAGCACAGGTTGGCTGAAATGACCGGGCGACCTGTTAGGGTGGTTGGCTGGTACCATTCTCATCCTCACATCACTGTGTGGCCATCACATGTCGGTGAGTCTATAAAGTATATCTTATTACTATCATTGCTTTCTATATATTGTATATAGTTTATATACAACGATCAGCCATAACATTAAAACCACCTCCTTGTTTCTACACTCAATGTCCATTTTATCAGCTTCACTTACCATATAGAAGCACTTTGTAGTTCCACAATTACTGACTGTAGTCCATCTATTTCTTAGCCCCCTTTTATGCTGTTCTTCAATGGTCAGGACTCTCCCAGGACCACTACAGAGTAGGTATTATTTGGGTGGTGGATCATTCTTAGCACTGCAGTGACACTGACATGGTGGTGGTGTGTTAGTGTGTGTTGTGCGGGTAGGAATGTATAAGACACAGAAATGCTGATAAAGTTTTTAAACACTTCACTGTTACTGCTGGACTGAGAATAGTCCACCAGCCAAAAATATCCAGCCAACAGCGCCCAGTGGGCAGCGTCCTGCAACCACTGATGAAGGTCTAGAAGATGACCAACTCAAACAGCAGCAGTAGATGAGCGATCGTCTCTGACTTTACATCTACAAGGTGGACCAACTAGGTAGGAGTGTCTAATAGAGTGGACAGTGAGTGGACACGGTATTTAAAAACTCGATCCGCATTGCTGTGTCTGATCTACTCATACCAGTACAACACACACTTACACACCACCACCATGTCAGTATCACTGCAGTGCTGAGATCATCCACCACCTAAATAATACCTGCTCTGTGGTGGTCCTGCAGGGGTCCTGACCATTGAAGGACGGGGTGAAAGCAGGCTAAGAAGTATGTAGAGAAACAGATGGACTACAGTCAGTAACTGTAGAACTACAAAGTGCTTCTGTATGGTAAGTGGAGCTGATAAAATGGACAGTGAGTGTAGAAACAAGGAGGTGGTTTTAATGTTATGGCAGATCAGTGTATTTTATAATTAACATATAACAACTTCTAACATACAAGTTTTTCAGTTGGTGCTGGGCAATTTGACCATATGATATTTATATTGGTATTATCAGTATTTGCTATTTTCTTGTAGACATCATTAAAAAGTATGGAGATCGTAGTTATTTTCAGTAAGGTTTGTTTAGATTTAGTATCCTGAATGTGTAGTATAGTGTAATGATATATTTTTGCCACATTGTTTTAGTTACTTGGGTTCTTTTAACTTTCACATTATAGAATTGCAGTCATAATATGTAGCAATCAAAACCTTACCTAAACCTATTCATTCTGTTGTTAATGTTTCTGTGCAGATGTGAGGACCCAAGCGATGTACCAGATGATGGATCAGGGTTTTGTTGGTCTCATCTTTTCTTGTTTTATAGAAGATAAAAATACAAAAGTAAGAGAACTTTTGTATTGACAAATGCCCACACATGGTCCTTTTAAATATGTGGTAGTGTGCAAGCAGTTGATTGTTATGATCATTGATTTTGTCTAGTTTCAAATATTTTGCTTAAAGCACTACCATTTTATGAGCTAGTTGAAAGGGCCAGATAGGGCTAAAATAATTTCTATGATTTCTACCATCACATTTATTGGGAAGTTCTAATTACATTTTAGAACAATTATTTGTTACAGTTGCAATCTGAAATAATCAAGCTTTTTAAAGAAAATGAGAATAAAATAAAACAACTCTAAACTCTAAAGCGGAGCTTGAATTTGCTACAAATTAGGTCTATCAGTTCAATAATGTAGCAAATAAACAAACATTTTATTACTGCTATGTCACAATTATTCAGCCCCCTACAATATATTTCTGATCATAAAACCTACAGCTAGTCTGTATGACTTAAAGTTGGATTACAACATGATTAAACCACTGGGAACTCAACAAACTTTAATCTGCTTCAGCTGTAATGTGTGTATAAACACTAGCCAGAGATTTAAGTGTTCAAGGTGTGTTGCAGCATGGTGAAAACTAAGCCACTGTCACAAAAGCTGAGGGGTAATTACTTAATTTCACCATAAGGGCAATGGGTATAAGAAGATTTCCAAAACCTTGACCATTCCTTAAGACATTTAGATTATTATTGGGAGGTTCCAATCTTACAGAGAAAGCCTAAAATTTTATCCAGAGACCGTAGCAATCTAATAGGGACAGCGAAGAAAAACCCCTGTGGTACTGTTAAAGACTTACAGGATGACCTAATGAAGACTGGGACAAATTTTGGCGAGACAATCAGAAGATTACCTAACACCCAAGCCTTCGTAGACGGATTCCACAATGCATGCCAAAGTTTATTAAAGAAACATATATACCATGCCAGTCTTGTGATTTCCATGAATTCTGCACCTGTTTTTTTTGTGACTGAAAGAATTGTGAGACAAACAGATAAAGGTTCCACAATCATCATCATCAACATGTTCATCCTCGTCCTGTCCGGCATTTCAGTCTTGTTAAATTATACATTACACTCCATGAGTTATACTGTTTAATATGTTTATATGCACATATGCTCATAGAAAAAATCTTATAACTCAACAGAATATATTGGAAATTATTGGATAACATGCATTTTCTGTTTGGGGTGCTCAGATTAGCGTAGCGGTAAAACACCAGAGCTGGCATCAGGAACGCCTGCACAAACAATGATTGGCTGTTGTTCAAAGGGAGGGGGTGCCAGAGGAGATTCCTCATAACTGATGAAATTACGACCTCTGCTGGCTGATTGATGCCGCCTGCACAGAGTCAAGGGATAATGTACTGTAAATCAGGGTGTGACTCTACGTGCACAAAGCTGATTCACATATAAACTCGCCTCGTGCTGGTGAAAAGATGCAGTCGGCTACTGCACACGTGTCGGAGGGAAGTGTGTTACTCACGGCTCTCCTCAGCAACATCAGTAGAGAGGGAGCGTAATGCAATCGGGTAATTGGATACAATTATACTGGGAGAAAAAAGCAAAAATATGTTTGTTGTTAAAGTTGGCACTTTAGGTATTTATTAACGGGCAGATATGATAAGGGTTTTCAGTTATTTTAGTGATGGATTCGTATAGTAGAAAAATACCTTTACTAGAACTGTTGTAAATATTTATATTAATTTCTTTTTCTTTTTTTTTTAGACAGGGAGAGTTCTGTACACTTGTTTTCAGTCAGTGCAAGCCCAGAAAGGCTCAGAGTAAGTAATTAGTGTGTATATATACTAATACGAGGGATCTTCAAAACGTTTTTGCACTTTTATATTTTGGTTGGAAACAGTGAGGGCGGGAGGAGTAGTAACTGGTCGTGTCTAAGAAACTGAGAGAGAGCTTATAGTCAGGATTTAGCACCATCTGATTTCCACCTTTTTTGGACAGATGAAAGAAGTGGCTACATGCTCAACCAAAAACATTTTTTGCTGATGACATTAAAAAGTTGGTACGACGCTGGAAAAAAATGCATCGGAAAGTGACTGTGTAGAAAAGTGATGTAACTTGTTTTTGAAATTCTTAATAAATAGAGGAAAAAAAAAGTGCGGAAACTTTTTGAAGAACCCTCGTACATATACCATACATGTTTTATATATATATATATATATATATATATATATATATATATATATATATATATATATATATATATATATATATATATATATATACAGTATATATAAACAATTCACCATGAAGATTACACTATTCACAGCCATCATTCCATGTCTGTTTATGAGCACCCATGGGTGGTGTAGCTTTTGACCGATATACTGTTTTCTCTGCTATTTCACCAGGTATGAAAGAATTGAGATTCCTATTCATGTAGTTCCCCATGAGGCCATTGGCAAAGTGTGTCTGGAGTCGGCAGTGGAACTTCCCAGAATTCTCTGTCAAGAGGAACAGGACACCTACAGAAGACTTCACAGGTGGGAAAATGTTCTTTTGTAGAACATAAAAACAAAATGTGTCCTGCATTGGTTTATTAGTTATACTATGCAGATCATGGGGCTTTTGTTTGCATGCAAAGACAACTAAGAGCACATGAACAGAACAAAGTGCTCCAAGGGTGTAAAATTACTGCAGCCAAACTGTCTAACATTTAATAATTGAAGTTAAAATAATGTATGAAATTGTTTAACAAGCGAGGTATATGACAGCAGGATTTGTAGGCTAGCAAGCTAACTATGGGATTTACTCAGGCTTAAGAAAGTTCTTCTTTTTTATAGCTAACCTGATTCAGCACAAAATAAGCTACAGTTTAATCATGCAAGCAGAACAAATTTGGGTTTTGTCCAATTAAAAGTGGGAAGAAAATGTGAGGCACCAACTAAAGCTGTGCATGGTTTAAAAAAATTAAAAATAAAAAGTAAATATATATATTGGATGATAGTGGATGGCGGCGCGCACGGACGCAGCGGCTTTTGCTCTCCTGAACGGTACTTTGTTTTGTTTGTTTTTGTTAGTCTACTTGTTTTCCGGCATGATTAGAACACTCACGAACTCAACTTATAAACGACAGGATCTATTAAAGATCGGGATTTTATGTAAAGAGTTGGATTTTATCAGGAACTACCAACATGAAAACATCCCAGAAGAGATCGTGCGTCCAGCGGGATCTCCATGGATCACCATACCGGGACGCAGACGCAAGCGGCGTAGAGAGAGGAAACAGAAGCGAGGTTGCAGGGCTGGAATAAAAAACAGACTAAAGAAGGCTCCTCACAAGCCTGCGCTTCCCAGCCTATACATAACCAACGCAAGATCGCTCAGCAACAAAATGGGAGAATTGGAACTTACGATTGCAGCTCAGAAATCTGTGCAGGACTGCTCGCTAATGATAATAACTGAGACCTGGCTTCACTCCAAGATTCCCGACGAAGCTATCACACTAGCGGGTCGCACAGCTCACCGGAGCGACAGGAATAAAACCTCCGGTAAGAGCAGAGGGGGAGGGCTGTGTATTTACTCTAATAATCGGTGGTGCACGAATGTTACCATCATAGAGAAGCTTTGCTCGCCTGATTTAGAGTACATTACAGCAAAATGCCGACCCTTTTATCTGCCGCGAGAGTTCACCATCGTCATTGTCATTGCTGTGTATATTCCTCCAAGTGCTAACACCAAGATAGCATTAAGTACACTGCTTACAACGATCAACACACTGCAGTCTGCTCACCCTGAAGGGATTTTCATCATAGCAGGAGACTTCAATCAAGCTAATTTGAAAACTGTCCTTCCCAAATTCTACCAATATGTGACATGCGCCACCAGGGGCAGAAATACATTGGACCATGTTTACAGTAACATCAAGGAGGGATATAAAGTCTCCACCCTCCCCCACCTAAGCACGTCTGATCACCTATCACTCTTTCTCACACCTGCATACAGACCCATCATCAGCAGAACAGAGCCTTCTGTGAAAACCATCAAGATCTGGCCAGAAGGAGCTTCCATTCAACTCCAGGACTGTTTTGAGCGCACTCACTGGGACCTATTTGCACAAGAAAACATAGAGGAATATACATCCACTGTCCTGTTTTACATACAGTCTTGTGTGGATAATGTCACTGTTGACAAGCGCATCAGATGCTTTCCAAACAACAAGCCATGGATGACCAGGGAGGTTAAGTGCTGACTGAGGGACCGCAACACAGCCTTCAGGTCGGGAAATGGCGAACTTTACAGCACTGCCAGGTCCAACCTGAAGAGAGCCATCAAAGACGCAAAAGCAGCGTACAGGCTGAAGATTGAGGGCCATTTCAGTGATGGCAACCCCCGGCATGCATGGGAAGGCATCCACCACCTCACAAACTACAAAGGCAATAAAAACACAATCACCAGTAGCAGTGACTCACTAGTGGAGGAACTGAATTATTTCTTTGCACGCTTTGAGGGGGTTGCAGTGGAGGAAGCAGAGAACAGGACAGCACCACTGCAAACTGCTGACAGCCTAGCACTTACTGTGAGTACAGAGGATGTCAGGAGAGTGCTCCGCAGTGTGAACCCCAGGAAAGCGACCGGCCCAGACGGAATTTCAGGGAGGGTACTTAAGGACTGTGCATATCAACTGGCAGAGGTGTTCAAAAACATCTTCAACCTCTCTCTGTCCCACTGCACTGTCCCTAAATGTTTCAAGTCTGCCACCATTGTGCCTCTTCCAAAGAAAGCCACAATCAACAGCCTGAACGACTTCAGACCGGTGGCTCTCACCTCCACGGTGATGAAGTGCTTTGAAAAACTGGTTCTGAAGCACATACAGTCTTCACTCCCGCCCACCCTGGACCAACATCAGTTTGCCTACAAAGGCAACAGGTCAACAGAAGACGCCATCAACACTGCTCTCCACGTGGCACTGACTCACCTGGAACATCAGGGAACATATGTGAGGATGCTGTTCGTGGATTTCAGCTCTGCGTTTAATACAGTTATTCCCAGCAGACTGGTATCCAAGCTGCTAAACCTGGGTGTCAGCCAGCACACATGCAGGTGGATTGAGGACTTTTTAACAAACCGCCCACAGTCTGTTAGGATGGGGGCCCATCTCTCCCCTGTTCTGACACTGAGTACTGGAGTTCCACAGGGCTGTGTGCTGAGCCCTCTTCTTTACTCCCTCTACACCCATGACTGTACACCAACCCACAGCACAAACTCAATCATCAAGTTTGCAGATGACACCACTGTAATTGGATTAATACAGAATGGAGATGAGTCTGCCTACAGGGAAGAAGTCCTCAAACTGTTTGAATGGTGCTCCATTAACAACCTGGCACTCAACACCTCTAAAACAAAAGAAATGGTCATCAGCTTCAGGAGACAGAGAGAGGAACCTACACCCTTAGACATCGGAGGAAACACAGTAGAGAGAGTGTCTAATTTCAAATTCCTAGGCACACACATCTCCCAGGACCTCACATGGACCACCAACACCACCTCTCTAGTGAAAAAAGCACAGAAGCGGCTCTACTTTTTAAGGACACTAAGAAAGGCCAACCTGTCCAAGCAGCTACTGGTGTCCTTCTATCGCAGCACGGTGGAAAGCATACTCACCCATGGCATTCTGGTGTGGTATGCCAGCTGCTCTGAGGCTGACAAGAAGGCTCTTCAGAGGGTAATCAAATCAGCTCAGAGAACCATCAACACTGAGCTGCCTTCACTAGAGAACATTTACAAAACCCGATGCCTGCGTCGGGCCACAAACATCATAAAGGACTCATTTCACCCTTGTTGCAACCTGTTCTCCTTGTTGCCCTCTGGTAGGCGCTATAGGAGTATCAAGGCCCGTACTTCCAGACTCCTGAAAAGCTTTTACCCCTCCGCCATAAAAACACTAAACTATCAAACTTTACATCCTAGGAAATAATGTGCAATTTATAGAGACCGTGCAATAACCTTCTTCTTCTTTTCTTTTCTGGAAAGTTCTTAAAACCACACGTTTATTTCTGTATCTAGATGTGTATATGTTTATTTTGTAAATACATGTGTATATATATGTCTGTGTGTACATACATGTACCGTCAAGGAGATGCTCAAAAAATTTCGTTGTGCACTGTGCAATGACAATAAAGGCATTCTATTCTATTCTATTCTATTCTATATATATGCAGTGTATCACAAAAGTGAGTACACCCCTCACATTTCTGCAAATATTTTATTATATCTTTTCATGGGACAACACTATAGACATGAAACTTGGATATAATTTAGAGTAGTCAGTGTACAGCTTGTATAGCAGTGTAGATTTACTGTCTTCTGAAAATAACTCAACACACAGCCATTAATGTCTAAATAGCTGGCAACATAAGTGAGTACACCCCACAGTGAACATGTCCAAATTGTGCCCAAAGTGTCAATATTTTGTGTGACCACCATTATTATCCAGCACTGCCTTAACCCTCCTGGGCATGGAATTCACCAGAGCTGCACAGGTTGCTACTGGAATCCTCTTCCACTCCTCCATGTTGACATCACGGAGCTGGTGGATGTTAGACACCTTGAACTCCTCCACCTTCCACTTGAGGATGCGCCACAGGTGCTCAATTGGGTTTAGTCCATCACCTTTACCTTCAGCTTCCTCAGCAAGGCAGTTGTCATCTTGGAGGTTGTGTTTGGGGTCGTTATCCTGTTGGAAAACTGCCATGAGGCCCAGTTTTCGAAGGGAGGGGATCATGCTCTGTTTCAGAATGTCACAGTACATGTTGGAATTCATGTTTCCCTCAATGAACTGCAGCTCCCCAGTGCCAGCAACACTCATGCAGCCCAAGACCATGATGCTACCACCACCATGCTTGACTGGTGAGGGGTGTGAGGGGTGTACTCACTTTTGTGATACACTGCATATATATAGAATAGAATAGAATAGAATAGAATGCCTTTATTGTCATTGCACAGTGCACAACGAAATTTTTTGAGCATCTCCTTGACGGTACATGTATGTACACACAGACATATATATACACATGTATTTACAAAATAAACATATACACATCTAGATACAGAAATAAACGTGTGGTTTTAAGAACTTTCCAGAAAAGAAAAGAAGAAGAAGGTTATTGCACGGTATATATATATATACAGTGTATCACAAAAGTGAGTACACCCCTCACATTTCTGCAAATATTTCATTATATCTTTTGATGGGACAACACTATAGAAATAAAACTTGGATATAACTTAGAGTAGTCAGTGTACAGCTTGTATAGCAGTGTAGATTTACTGTCTTCTGAAAATAACTCAACACACAGCCATTAATGTCTAAATAGCTGGCAACATAAGTGAGTACACCCCACAGTGAACATGTCCAAATTGTGCCCAAATGTGTCGTTGTCCCTCCCTGGTGTCATGTGTCAAGGTCCCAGGTGTAAATGGGGAGCAGGGCTGTTAAATTTGGTGTTTTGGGTACAATTCTCTCATACTGGCCACTGGATATTCAACATGGCACCTCATGGCAAAGAACTCTCTGAGGATGTGAGAAATAGAATTGTTGCTCTCCACAAAGATGGCCTGGGCTATAAGAAGATTGCTAACACCCTGAAACTGAGCTACAGCATGGTGGCCAAGGTCATACAGCGGTTTTCCAGGACAGGTTCCACTCGGAACAGGCTTCGCCAGGGTCGACCAAAGAAGTTGAGTCCACGTGTTCGGCGTCATATCCAGAGGTTGGCTTTAAAAAATAGACACATGAGTGCTGCCAGCATTGCTGCAGAGGTTGAAGACGTGGGAGGTCAGCCTGTCAGTGCTCAGACCATACGCCGCTCACTGCATCAACTCGGTCTGCATGGTCGTCATCCCAGAAGGAAGCTGACGCACAAGAAAGCCAGCAAACAGTTTGCTGAAAACAAGCAGTCCAAGAACATGGATTACTGGAATGTCCTGTGGTCTGACGAGACCAAGATAAACTTGTTTGGCTCAGATGGTGTCCAGTATGTGTGGCGGCGCCCTGGTGAGAAGTACCAAGACAACTGTATCTTGCCTACAGTCAAGCATGGTGGTGGTAGCATCATGGTCTTGGGCTGCATGAGTGTTGCTGGCACTGGGGAGCTGCAGTTCATTGAGGGAAACATGAATTCCAACATGTACTGTGACATTCTGAAACAGAGCATGATCCCCTCCCTTCGAAAACTGGGCCTCATGGCAGTTTTCCAACAGGATAACGACCCCAAACACAACCTCCAAGATGACAACTGCCTTGCTGAGGAAGCTGAAGGTAAAGGTGATGGACTAAACCCAATTGAGCACCTGTGGCGCATCCTCAAGTGGAAGGTGGAGGAGTTCAAGGTGTCTAACATCCACCAGCTCCGTGATGTCATCATGGAGGAGTGGAAGAGGATTCCAGTAGCAACCTCTACAGCTCTGGTGAATTCCATGCCCAGGAGGATTAAGGCAGTGCTGGATAATAATGGTGGTCACACAAAATATTGACACTTTGGGCACAATTTGGACATGTTCACTGTGGGGTGTACTCACTTATGTTGCTAGCTATTTAGACATTAATGGCTGTGTGTTGAGTTATTTTCAGAAGACAGTAAATCTACACTGCTATACAAGCTGTACACTGACTACTCTAAGTTATATCCAAGTTTTATTTCTATAGTGTTGTCCCATGAAAAGATATAATAAAATATTTGCAGAAATGTGAGGGGTGTACTCACTTTTGTGATACACTGTATATATATATATATATATATATATATATATATATATATATATATATATATATATACAGTATGGGAAATAAGTATTTGATCCCCTACCAACCAGCAAGAATTCTGACCCCCACAGACCGGTTATGTGCCCATGAGGCACACAAATTAGTCCTGTCCCTGTATAAAAGACTCCTGTCACAGAATCAGTTTCTTCCGTTCAAATCTCTCGACCACCATGGGCAAGACCAAAGAGCTATCAAAGGACGTCAGGGACAAGATTGTAGACCTGCACAAGGTTGGAATGGGCTACAAGACCATCAGCAAGAAGCTTGGTGAGAAAGAGACCACTGTTGGTGCGATAATTTGAAAATGGAAGAAATTCAAGATCACAGTCAATCACCCTCGCTCTGGAGCGCCATGCAAGATCTCACCTGGTGGGGTAAGAATGATTCTGAGAAAGGTGAGGTCAGTCCAGAATTACACGGGAAGAGCTTGTCAATGATCTGAAGGGAGCTTATCAGCAGGGGATCAAATACTTATTTTCCCCATTTTATATATATATATATATATATACGTATATATACTGTATATATACTGAGTATATATATATATATATATATATATATATATATATATATATATATATATATATATATATATATACAGTGTATCACAAAAGTGAGTACACCCCTCACATTTCTGCAGATATTTAAGTATATCTTTTCATGGGAAAACACTGACAAAATGACACTGACACAATGAAAAGTAGTCTGTGTGCAGCTTATATAACAGTGTAAATTTATTCTTCCCTCAAAATAACTCAATATACAGCCATTAATGTCTAAACCACCGGCAACAAAAGTGAGTACACCCCTAAGAGACTACACCCCTCCAAACTACACCCACTGCTTGTCATTTTCCCTCCAAAATGTCATGTGACTCGTTAGTGTTACTAGGTCTCAGGTGTGCATAGGGAGCAGGTGTGTTTAATTTAGTAGTACAGCTCTCACACTCTCTCATACTGGTCACTGAAAGTTCCAACATGGCACCTCATGGCAAAGAACTCTTTGAGGATCTTAAAAGACGAATTGTTGCGCTACATGAAGATGGCCAAGGCTACAAGAAGATTGCCAACACCCTGAAACTGAGCTGCAGCACAGTGGCCAAGATCATCCAGTGTTTTTAAAGAGCAGGGTCCACTCAGAACAGACCTCGCGTTTGTCGTCCAAAGAAGCTGAGTGCACGTGCTCAGCGTCACATCCAACTGCTGTCTTTGAAAGATAGGTGCAGGAGTGCTGTCAGCATTGCTGCAGAAATTGAAAAGGTGGGGGGTCAGCCTGTCAGTGCTCAGACCATACGCCGCACACTACATCAAATTGGTCTGCATGGCTGTCACCCCAGAAGGAAGCCTCTTCTGAAGTCTCTACACAAGAAAGCCCGCAAACAGTTTGCTGAAGACATGTCAACAAAGGACATGGATTACTGGAACCATGTCCTATGGTCTGATGAGACCAAGATTAATTCGTTTGGTTCAGATGGTCTCAAGCATGTGTGGCGGCAATCGGGTGAGGAGTATAAAGATAAGTGTGTCATGCCTACAGTCAAGCATGGTGGTGGGAATGCCATGGTCTGGGGCTGCATGAGTGCAGCAGGTGTTGGGGAGTTACATTTCATTGAGGGACACATGAACTCCAATATGTACTGTGAAATACTGAAGCAGAGCATGATCCCCTCCCTCCGGAAACTGGGTCGCAGGGCAGTGTTCCAGCATGATAATGACCCCAAACACACCTCTAAGACGACCACTGCTTTATTGAAGAGGCTGAGGGTAAAGGTGATGGACTGGCCAAGCATGTCTCCAGACCTAAACCCAATAGAACATCTTTGGGGCATCCTGAAGCGGAAGGTGGAGGAGCGCAAAGTCTCGAATATCTGCCAGCTCCGTGATGTCGTCATGGAGGAGTGGAAAAGCATTCCAGTGGCAACCTGTGAAGCTCTGGTAAACTCCATGCCCAGGAGAGTTAAGGCAGTTCTGGGAAATAATGGTGGCCACACAAAATATTGACACTTCAGGAACTTTCACTAAGGGGTGTACTCACTTTTGTTGCCGGTGGTTTAGACATTAATGGCTGTATATTGAGTTATTTTGAGGGAAGAATAAATTTACACTGTTATATAAGCTGCACACAGACTACTTTTCATTGTGTCAAAGTGTCATTTTGTCAGTGTTGTCCCATGAAAAGATATACTTAAATATCTGCAGAAATGTGAGGGGTGTACTCACTTTTGTGATACACTGTATATATATAAAAACCCCAAAATTGTTTTGAGGTTTTAACTACCAGGAACTTATTGATGGATGTTTTTTTTAAAAACTCCTGCTGTGGAGAGTAATTTCTGATAGGCTTGGTGGTGCAACCTTGGGAACCTAGGTTCTAACCTAGTCTCCTGTCGTTGTCAGGATTTTGTCATTTTCTCTCTGTGTTTATATGGGTTCTACTTGGTACTCCTGTTTGCTTTTATTTCATGACATTAAGTCGATTAATCTAAATTCTTCCTAGTTATGAGTGATTAAACAGGTATGTGATGTTCTTCGATGAAAGAAACAGATTAATGCCTCAGGTAGATATAATAAAACAATACATTTAATACAAGTCTAATAAAAACATGTTTTTGAATAATTAAATTGTCTTCTTATGTAAATAGAATATAATTATTTCAGAATTTTTACTAATTTTTAGTAATAGTGTTTCAGTGCTTAGTCTGTTCTAAAAAATTTTTCTAATGTATGTTCAACGGTTTTAGAAACCACAAACATGCAAGCTGAAGTATGTAACGAACTCGCAGTACCTATGCTCTACTGGTAGATGTCGCCAAACCAGAGAATTGCAATAAAATAGCAGGTGGGAACTGGTGGACTGTGGTTAAAAGCCACGTCCTGTGGGAATTCTGTGACAAAGACTTTTCTGCAGTATGTTACGTACACATGTGAATCAATGAAATGATCTTCAAATAGAAAAAAAGATGTTACATGGAGATGTTACATAGAATAAAGATGATTGTTATTCTGTCAGTACACACCATGTTTTGTTAATTGAGGGCTGTTTGCCACATGTGAAATAGTTGACAATTACTTCTGGAAGCTTCTATATTTAAATTAAACACAATTTGTCCCTTTTGATCATAATTCCAGACCAAAAAGCAGTTGGGCATCCATAGTTTTCAACTGTTATGTGTAGGTGCAAGTGAAGAAAGCCTCAGTATGCTGAGCTTATTTATGGTATATCCTAGGTCACGTCAGGTGTTTAGCAAATGTGGTTTAATCTATTTCAAGAGGGCGGCATGGTGGCTCAGTGGGTAGCACTGTCACCTCACAGCAAGAAGGTCCTGGGTTCGATCTCCAGGTGAGGCGGTCTGGGTCTTTTCTGTGTGGAGTTTGCATGTACTCCCCTGTGTCTGTGTGTATTTTCTCCGGGAGCTCTGGTTTCCTCCCACAGTCCAAAAACATGCAAGTGAGGTGAATTAGAGATACAAAATTGCCCATGACTGTGTTTGACATTTAACTTGTGAACTGATGCATCTTGTGTAACCAGTAAAACATGACGTTAAAATCCTAATATATAAATTAATGAATAATCTATTCCAAGATATATTGTGTATATATATATATATATATATATACAGTGTATCACGAAAGTGAGTACACCCCTCACATTTCTGCAAATATTTCATTATATCTTTTCATGGGACAACACTATAGACATGAAACTTGGATATAACTTAGAGTAGTCAGTGTACAGCTTGTATAGCAGTGTAGATTTACTGTCTTCTGAAAATAACTCAACACACAGCCATTAATGTCTAAATAGCTGGCAACATAAGTGAGTACACCCCACAGTGAACATGTCCAAATTGTGCCCAAATGTGTCGTTGTCCCTCCCTGGTGTCATGTGTCAAGGTCCCAGGTGTAAATAGGGAGCAGGGCTGTTAAATTTGGTGTTTTGGGTACAATTCTCTCATACTGGCCACTGGATATTCAACATGGCACCTCATGGCAAAGAACTCTCTGAGGATGTGCGAAATAGAATTGTTGCTCTCCACAAAGATGGCCTGGGCTATAAGAAGATTGCTAACACCCTGAAACTGAGCTACAGCATGGTGGCCAAGGTCATACAGCGGTTTTCCAGGACAGGTTCCACTCGGAACAGGCTTCGCCAGGGTCGACCAAAGAAGTTGAGTCCACGTGTTCGGCGTCATATCCAGAGGTTGGCTTTAAAAAATAGACACATGAGTGCTGCCAGCATTGCTGCAGAGGTTGAAGACGTGGGAGGTCAGCCTGTCAGTGCTCAGACCATACACCGCACACTGCATCAACTCGGTCTGCATGGTCGTCATCCCAGAAGGAAGCTGACGCACAAGAAAGCCCACAAACAGTTTGCTGAAGACAAGCAGTCCAAGAACATGGATTACTGGAATGCCCTGTGGTCTGACGAGACCAAGATAAACTTGTTTGGCTCAGATGGTGTCCAGCATGTGTGGCGGCGCCCTGGTGAGAAGTACCAAGACAACTGTATCTTGCCTACAGTCAAGCATGGTGGTGGTAGCATCATGGTCTTGGGCTGCATGAGTGTTGCTGGCACTGGGGAGCTGCAGTTCATTGAGGGAAACATGAATTCCAACATGTACTGTGACATTCTGAAACAGAGCATGATCCCCTCCCTTCGAAAACTGGGCCTCATGGCAGTTTTCCAACAGGATAACGACCCCAAACACAACCTCCAAGATGACAACTGCCTTGCTGAGGAAGCTGAAGGTAAAGGTGATGGACTAAACCCAATTGAGCACCTGTGGCGCATCCTCAAGTGGAAGGTGGAGGAGTTTAAGGTGTCTAACATCCACCAGCTCCGTGATGTCATCATGGAGGAGTGGAAGAGGATTCCAGTAGCAACCTGTGCAGCTCTGGTGAATTCCATGCCCAGGAGGGTTAAGGCAGTGATAATAATGGTGGTCACACAAAATATTTACACTTTAGGCACAATTTGGACATGTTCACTGTGGGGTGTACTCACTTATGTTGCCAGCCATTTAGACATTAATGGCTGTGTGTTGAGTTATTTTCAGAAGACAGTAAATCTACACTGCTATACAAGTTGTACACTGACTACTCTAAGTTATATCCAAGTTTCATGTCTATAGTGTCGTCCCATGAAAAGATATAATAAAATATTTGCAGAAATGTGAGGGGTGTACTCACTTTTGTGATACACTGTATATATTAGGGCTGTCGAAGTTAACGCGATAATAACGCATTAACGCAATCTCAATTTAACGCGATTAAGATAAATAGTGCCATTAACGCAAATTCTAGTTCATGTTGAGACTTGACTGGTAGAACAAACGTTTTAATGTCGGACTTGCCACCGTTGTTCATTTGCGGTTTGTTAAAATAATATAACTGAGCGTCGTAGGGATGCACTTGCATAATAAAGAAATAAATACACGGTATATTCACAAGTTGTCGGGAGCAAAACACTTTATTAACTTAATCTGTTACGGCACTGAATACCGGAGTCAAGCACCCTAGTCCATGAACTATGGAAGCCCCAAAAGGGTCAAAACACACTCACTTCGTGTAGAAACGTCCACTTTTCACATTTCACTTAAAAAACCTTGTTTTCTATAACATTTACACAGATTTTATTTAATGCGATTAATCGCGATTAACTATATGAAATTCTGAGATTAATCGCGATTAAAATTTTTAATCGTTTGACAGCCCTAATATATATATATATATATATACAGTGTATCACAAAAGTGAGTACACCCCTCACATTTCTGCAGATATTTAAGTATATCTTTTCATGGGACAACACTGACAAAATGACACTTTGACACAATGAAAAGTAGTCTGTGTGCAGCTTATATAACAGTGTACATTTATTCTTCCCTCAAAATAACTCAATATACAGCCATTAATGTCTAAACCACCGGCAACAAAAGTGAGTACACCCCTAAGAGACTACACCCTTAAATGTCCAAATTGAGCACTGCTTGTCATTTTCCCTCCAAAATGTCATGTGATTTGTTAGTGTTACTAGGTCTCAGGTGTGCATAGGGAGCAGGTGTGTTTAATTTAGTAGTACAGCTCTCACACTCTCTCATACTGGTCACTGAAAGTTCCAACATGGCACCTCATGGCAAAGAACTCTCTGAGGATCTTAAAAGACGAATTGTTGCGCTACATGAAGATGGCCAAGGCTACAAAAAGATTGCCAACACCCTGAAACTGAGCTGCAGCACAGTGGCCAAGATCATCCAGCGTTTTAAAAGAGCAGGGTCCACTCAGAACAGACCTCGCGTTGGTCGTCCAAAGAAGCTGAGTGCACGTGCTCAGCGTCACATCCAACTGCTGTCTTTGAAAGATAGGCGCAGGAGTGCTGTCAGCATTGCTGCAGAGATTGAAAAGGTGGGGGGTCAGCCTATCAGTGCTCAGACCATACGCCGCACACTACATCAAATTGGTCTGCATGGCTGTCACCCCAGAAGGAAGCCTCTTCTGAAGTCTCTACACAAGAAAGCCCGCAAACAGTTTGCTGAAGACATGTCAACAAAGGACATGGATTACTGGAACCATGTCCTATGGTCTGATGAGACCAAGATTAATTTGTTTGGTTCAGATGGTGTCAAGCATGTGTGGCGGCAATCAGGTGAGGAGTACAAAGATAAGTGTGTCATGCCTACAGTCAAGCATGGTGGTGGGAATGCCATGGTCTGGGGCTGCATGAGTGCAGCAGGTGTTGGGGAGTTACATTTCATTGAGGGACACATGAACTCCAATATGTACTGTGAAATACTGAAGCAGAGCATGATCCCCTCCCTCCGGAAACTGGGTCGCAGGGCAGTGTTCCAGCATGATAATGACCCCAAACACACCTCTAAGACGACCACTGCTTTATTGAAGAGGCTGAGGGTAAAGGTGATGGACTGGCCAAGCATGTCTCCAGACCTAAACCCAATAGAACATCTTTGGGGCATCCTCAAGCGGAAGGTGGAGGAGCGCAAAGTCTCGAATATCCGCCAGCTCCGTGATGTCGTCATGGAGGAGTGGAAAAGCATTCCAGTGGCAACCTGTGAAGCTCTGGTAAACTCCATGCCCAGGAGAGTTAAGGCAGTTCTGGGAAATAATGGTGGCCACACAAAATATTGACACTTCAGGAACTTTCACTTAGGGGTGTACTCACTTTTGTTGCCGGTGGTTTAGACATTAATGGCTGTATATTGAGTTATTTTGAGGGAAGAATAAATGTACACTGTTATATAAGCTGCACACAGACTACTTTTCATTGTGTCAAAGTGTCATTTTGTCAGTGTTGTCCCATGAAAAGATATACTTCAATATCTGCAGAAATGTGAGGGGTGTACTCACTTTTGTGATACACTGTATATATATATATATATATATATACTTTTTTCCCCTGAATTGCTTTATGGGTAACTTCACAAAATGAATTGTCTTTTACTCTTTGTTTTTTTGCAGTTTAACTCATTTGGATCCAATCACAAAGATACACAATGGATCAGGTACGTTGCTTTACTTTAACTTTTGTGTGATGTGCTTTTTTTTCCATTTCTAAGAGTCCTAAGAGTATTCATCAGGCCGGGTACTGAAGTTGATCGAGAACACCTGGCTTGCAATCGACAAATACATTAACTGAGGTTAAGGCCAGATCTTTCTGCAGACCCCTGGAGTTTCTTCTCACCACACTTATTAAACCATGTCTAGATTGACCTCACTAGAATGATCCTACTGCATTTTCTTACTTTTTTTTTTTTGAGGCTGCCAATTAAAAACAGGCAAACTCACTGTAGCCCATGGTGTCTCGCTGTGAATAAAAGCGGACTGCAGTAAAAAATAAAACTACTTGCATTTTAATCAAACAAACATCTTACTGCTAAGATACTGCTATTTATCATTAGCAAATACAGCTGCATAGGATACTACACAAATATGCAGGAAATGAATTCTACTACTGTCCAGTAAGTTGTGTGTGCATCCCTACAATGATTGACACTTTAATGAGACCTCACATGGGTTTTCTAACATGTATACAGTAAAGTCATCAAGGTTAGTTGATTACGACCATGATTACTGTTGGTCTGCTTGAATATGTGGCTAACATTAGTGATGGTTGATTGATTAGCACTTGCCAATTGGCCTGTTTTTACTTTATACAAATATTGACACTTTATAGCAAAATTGATTTCCACAGTTGCAGTTCCAGCATGAAATAACATACTGATGTGAATGTTACTTTTTCATGCAGGTCAGAGCTTAGCTGAAGTGAAGTGCTGGTGGTATGGTGTTACAATAATGCTTGTCCTATCAACAACTGACACACTGATGGATTATAACATTACGCAGTGCTGATTGTGACATTGTGATTACAGCCTTAGTCTGTTGCCAAAAAGCTGAAAGCATGTAATTTATTTTCTTTAACTGATTTATACACCTGTTTGCAATGGGTGTGGCTACAACACCTGAGCTGATGGATGTAGTTTGATGGGTTTCTTGGTTTATAGTAAAACTCATGTAGGCACCATATATTTTCAATAGAAAATCAATCTGGACTGCTGGCAGGCCAGTCAATCACACATATGTTGAGTCTAGGAAGTGTTGTCACTTGCACAGAATTTGGTCTGGCATTGTCTTGCTTAAATAACAATAGGTAAAGGTTAGGGAATAGTCGCCTTGATGGCAGGATGGCTCTCTAAAATTCCAGTATGCACCTTTGTGTCAATGGTACAAGTCACCCTTGAAGTTGGCACGGATGCACCCCTGTTCAATGTCAGATTTGGCTTTTGCTCCTTTCGCTGATAACAGTCTGGATGGTCCTTTTTGTTGTTGGTACAAAACTCAGCTTTAGTTTTTTCCCGAAAACAAGCTGAAACATGGACTTTTCTTACAACAGCATGTTTCCGCTGTCCTTCTGTTCATCTGAGATAAGCTTAGGCCCAGAGAACTCGGCAGCGTTTTTACAAAGAATTGATGTATGGCTTTCTCTTTGCGTAATGGAGTTTCAGGTTATATTTCTTGATGAGGTGGATGACTGTTAAGTAAAACAGTTTTCCAAAGTACTTTAGAGCCAGTGTGTCTATATTTATCAATGTGTTATGATGGTTTGTTGTCTTTTGGCAATTATGTATGGTAGATGGTGAAAGTCCTAAATATTAACGCTTTTTGAAAATTTTCTTATGAATTTTGGCCCATAATGGTGACATAGCTAGAGGTTTCCCAGAATCATATTAATAAAATTTATATAACCCTAGTAATCAGATTTAATCATGTCAAAATCTGGTTTTCTAAGCTCTTCATCTCTTTATCTGTAGAGACTATATAACTGTATCTTATGTACATTTTAACATTGGCTTAAATAGGGCTGTTAACATACTTTTGATCGTGTGCTGCATTTTGATGTTTGTAATGTATTATAATCTTTATTATAATGTGTGTTAATCTGTTTGTGTGTTTTTAGTGTTTACCAAAAACCTGTGCAGTCAAATGTCTGCAGTGAGCGGGCCGTTGCTGCAGTGGCTGGAGGATCGACTCGAGCAAAACAAAAAGAACATAATAGAACTGCAGAAAGAAAAAGAGAGGCTCACACAAGAGCTCACTTTATTATGAACAGCTAAAAATTATGTGTTGACAAATGTTATTCTAGGGTTCCTTGATTTTTCCCTGATGAAATCCCTTTGACTTTTATTTGATTGCAGACAGGATGAACCTGAGATATTTGATGTTTTATCTGCTTAACTTCATTCCATTTATTAATAAACATCTATTCCTGTATTTCAGGCCTGCAACACATTCCAAAAAAAGTTGGGACAGTAAAGCATTTACCACTTTGTAATGTTGGCATTCCTTTTCACCACACTTAAAAGACGTTTTAGCACCGAGGATACCAAGTGATTTAGTGTTTCAGCTTTTATTTTGTCCCATTCTTCCTGCAAACACGTCTTAAGATGTGCAACAGTACGGGGTCGTCGTTGTCACATTTTTGGTTAAAAAATTCTCCACACATTCTCTACTGGAGACAGGTCAGGACTTCAGGCAGGCCAGTCCAGTACCCGTACCCTCTTCTTCCGCAGCCATGCCTTTGTAATGTGTGCAGCATGTGGTTTTGCATTGTCTTGTTCAAAAAGACTCAGCCTTTCCTGGATGCTGCTTTTGTACCAAACCATGATTACAATCACCTGTTGACATCACCTGTTTAAAATCGCATAATTATTTAGTTTTTTCACCTCATTACTAGCCCCAAACTGCCATCTGTCCCAACCTTTTTTTTGGAATGTGTTGCAGGCCTGAAATGCAGGAATGGAGGTATTAACAAATGAAATGAAGTTGAGCAGATAAAACATGAAATATCTTGTCAAAGTAAATGTAAGGAACACTGCATTTTTATTGTATTTGCATTTTCCATACTGTCCCAACTTTTTCTGATTTGGGTTTAAGTTTATGGGTATTAATACAGAGTTGGACCAGAATGACCTGGCTTGCAGTTGGCTTGTTTTTAGTTTTAAATACTTTCGGCCATATAGTGGTCGAGGCAGTTTTTGACTAGAACTGTATATAAAAAAAAAACCACAACACTGAATGCACTCATGGGTAAATTGTTTCAATCTGGCAGAACTTGTCTGATGAGGAAAAAATGTAAATATTTACTAAGCTTGCATACATTTATGCTAGAGTATATTTCTTTCTTTTTTTTTATTATTATAAATGTTTTTTCATGAACAAAATATCAGACCAACACCATTGTTGTGAATCTATTGTCCTTAAGTTTAAATGTACAAAGACATTGCATCATGATATTAAATAAAACTCCTTCACTTTATAAATTGGTCTTTGGATATTAATGATTTTTATTAATGCATTTTTATTAATATTATTAATTATATAATATTATTAGTATTATTATTACAATATTTATTATTATTATCAACAACAATATTATTATGAATTTTTTCTGTGACTGAATGATTAAAATGTATTTTTTTGCAACCTAAAATTAAAACTTTGCCTTACAACATTCAAGTAATTAAGGAAAAAGGAACTGTTCTAAAAATAAACAAGTTAAATAAAAAATAGAATACCAGGATTGGAAAAGTGATCGGACCCCTGACTTAGTACTTCGTATATCCACCTTTTGCTGTAATTACAGTCATCAGTCTGTTTGGATATGTCCATATCAGCTTTGCACACCTACTGTAGATTGGGGGATATTTGCCCATTCTTTCCTGCAGAATTGTTTGAGTTCAGTCAAATTTCGTAGTGACCTTGGTTCTGTGTTTGGTTTTCTTCTAATATACTGCTTAGAGCTCAGTCCAAAAAATTTAATCATGGTTTCATTTGACTATAAAACTGTTTGCCACATGGCATTAGAATCTACTAAGTTTTTCAGCATGGCACTTTTTTTAGAAGCAGCTTCTTTCAAAGCTTGTGAGTCTCAGCCATACAGACTCGTAAGTCCTAGGAAGTTGCCATTGTTCTCTTGGTTGCTTTCTTGATCAGTACCTTCCTAGTTTGGTCAGCCCATTTGGACGTATGGTACAATCTTGGCAATCTTCTTAATAATGATCTGAGCAGTACTCAGAAGGGTAGATAAAATAATTTTGTATGCCTCTCCTAACTTGTGCCTTTCCACGATTCTATCACTTTATTTTCACAAAATTTGGGCCAGTTGCTCTTACCAATTTTATAGAATGTTATGGTTCATTTTCAACAGACATTTGACAACACTAAAACTTATTAAAAAAATTATAGTTTTTATTATCTACAACAAGTTTAATTAGGGCTTAATTAGTCATCACTTGACTCAGCAAACAGTTTTTTCCCTGAGTGGCATTTGTCAGACTTGATTGATTGATTTGATTGAGTACTTTATTAATCCCCGAAGGGAAATTATGGTGTCGCAGCAGCAATAACAATTATGACAAAAAAACATCACACAGTGACATTACAATGAGGTAAATAAAGAATCAAAAAATTAGTACAAATGTAAATACAAGTAAGATATAAAATCTAAAAATATAGATATAAAATCTAAAAATATACATATATGAAGAAAATAAAATAAAATAAAATAAAATATAATAACATAAAAAATAATAATATAATATAAAAACATCTAACAGGACAAGAACAAAAGAAACTAAAAGGGGGGGGGGGGGCTGAAGGTGCAGTTACAGACGTTGTGCAATTTGAAATTTTTAAATAAAAACTAAAAACTAAAAACAGTACCCTGTGCAAATTGTAGTTCAATTGTCTTTTGTGGGTGTTATAGGTTCTGAGTCCTTCTCTTGCACCAGTGAGAGTTATTATAGGTTGCCACCGCTGTGGGCAGAAATGACTTCCTATAGCGCTCTTTGTTGCAGCGAAGTTGGCGGAACCTTCCACTGAAGGCACTTTGCTGTTTAATCAGCAGGTCGTGTAACGGGTGTGTGGTATTGTCCATTACGTTGAGCAGCTTGCTGCTCCTCTTAAATGTTTGTGTATACTGAAGAACTTTAAAATATATAAAACTACATAATATTTAATGTCATAACTTTAGCAGTTTCTAGCTGGGGTCTTTACTCTTTGTTTGTGTAACTATTAGCTCAGCCAATGAAACCATTGCATTAGAGCAGCAGCAACCTCCTCCAAGGATGTAGAGCTTGGCCATCTTGGTATATTGTAATTAAGATGTGTTGGCATGGTTGGTAGGGGGAGGGGTGTTAGTGGCACCTTCACTGTGGTTGAATCTCTATGTTTTTAGTAAGGCATAGCAACTTAGAAAATACAAACATAATAATTTAAAAAGATGAAAAGAGAATATAAAGACATGATTAAGAGAGTATACAAATATAAAAACATGATTAATAAATTAATTACAAATTTAGCTAAAGGAAAGTGCTGTAACGAAATAAGTGTAGTAATAGATAAGGTATTTGCAGTTCAGCCTGTAACCTTACACACTTGTTGCTCGGCATAGCTTCGACTGCATAATGTATATATGTGCACTGAAGTAGTACACTCGGTAGGCAGGGAGGCATTTTTCTTGGAAAGGGAGATGCTGGTGACAGTTTGATCATGGTGAAGTGCTGAGCACGGCCCACATTGCTGTGGCTACATGGAATAACTCATGCTGTCTATTTCCATTACAGTTACATAAGGTTGTTTCCACACAAGCCACTGTGTGGGGACCTAAAAGATCTGCACAGTGATATCAACATGCATGCAAAATTCTATATTGCAGTTTTACAGTACATGATTTTATATAGTCCATCTAAACAGGAATTAGCTTATAAATGTTAGTTCAGCATTATAGGAGTTCTTAATCCTAAAACTAAAAAAATAATTTTTCAAAACACATATACAAATGGCTGTGTAGCTGTGCTCCCCCCATTTTTAAACATTTGCTCTCCTAAATGTTTTAGGTCCCTAAACTTAATTTTATATAATACAAGGACAACCTAAGGAAATAAAAAACAACAGGTTTTAAAAGTTAGTTTTATTTATTAAAGAAAAACAAAACATCCAAAATTAATGTGTTCAGTGTGATATAACAATCAACTGAATTTAATTAGTTTTGTCTAAATATCACGTGAATGTGTGTGTGTGTGTGTGCCCTGCGATGGACTGGCGCCCCGTCCAGGGTGTTACTGTGTGCCTTGCGCCCATTGAAAAGCTGGGATAGGCTCCAGCACCCCCCTGCGACTCTGATTGGATAAGCGGTTAAGAAAGTGAGTCAGTGAGTAAATATCACGTAAAACCTTTCCAGCAATGTGAAAAAGGCTAAAAGTTCTCTTCCGGGACTGGGGGGTGTGGGTGGGGGGGTGGATGTCTGACCCTTCTAATCAATACTTGCACCCCGCAAAAGAGGTAAGAACAACAGTACGGGGTTGTCGTCGCATTTTTCGTTTCAAAATTCTCCACACATTCTCTATTGGGGACAGGCAGAGGTGGAAAGAGTACTAAAATATTGTACTCAGGTAAAAGTACTATTACTTTAATGAATTTTTATATATATATATATATATATATATATATACGTATATACGGCTCTTTAAAAGGAACCGAGCCAAAAGATCCGACTCCCCATTGCAGAATTCACTGCAGCACTTTCCCAGACGCAATTTTTTTTTGCCGTTTTTTTACTCAGTAACGGATCTTATTTAAAATGTAGCGAATTACAATTCTTAATACAAAACATACTTAAGTAAAAGTAAAATTACAGGCTGTAAAATCTGCTTTAAAAAGTACAAGTACACAAAAAAACTACTCAATTACAGTAACGCGAGTAAATGTAACTCGTTACTTTCCACCTCTGGGGACAGGTCAGGACTGCAGGCAGGCTAGTCCAGTACCCGTACCCTCTTCTTCCGCAGCCATGTCTTTGTAATGTGTGCAGCATGTGGTTTTGCATTGTCTTGTTGAAAAATGCATGGACGTCCCTTGAAAAGATGACGTCTTGAAGGCAGCATATGTTGCTCTAAGATCTCAATGTACTTTTCTGCATTAATGCTGCCATCACAGAAGTGTTAATGATCTTTGCCAAGGGCACTGACACAGCCATATACCATGACAGACCCTGACTTTTGGACTTGTTGCTGATAACAGTCTGGATGGTCTTTTTTGTCTTTGGTCCAGAGCACACGACATCCATTTTTTCCAAAATACATATTTCCACTGTGTGATGGTCCATCCTAGATGCCTCAGAGCCCAGAGAAGTTGACGCCGCTTCCGGACATGGTTAACATAAGGCTTCTTTTTTGCACAGTAAAGTTTTAAGTGGCATTTGTGCATGTAACTCCATATTGTAGTGCTTGACAAAGGTTTGCCAAAGTAATCCCTCACCCATGTGGTTATATCAGCTATTGTTGAGTGGCGGTTCTTGATGCAGTGCCGTCTGAGGGATCAAAGATCACAGGCGTTCAGCTTAAGCTTGCACCCTTGGGCTTCACGCACTGAAATTCCTCCTGATTGCTTGAATTGTTTTATGATATTATGCACTGTAGAGGGAAAAATATGCAAATCCCTTCCAATCTTTCTTTCTTGAGGTGCATTGTTGTTAAACATAAATAATTTTCTCACACATTTGTTGACAAACTAGAGATCCTCTGATCATCTTTGCTCATCAGAGACTCAGCCTTTCCTGGATGCTGCTTTTGTACCAAACCATGATTACAATCACCTGTTGACATCACCTGTTTGAAATCACATCATTATTTAGTTTTTTCACCTCATTACTAGCCCTAAACTGCCCCCATCCCAACTTGTTTTGGAATGTGTTGCAGGCCTGAAATGCCGGAATAGAGGTTTATTAATAAATGAAGTTGAGCAGACAAAACATTAAATATCTCAGGTTCATCTTGTCTGCAATCAAATAAAAGTCAAATAAATGTAAAGAACACTGCATTTTTATTGTATTTGCATTTTCCATACTGTCCCAACTTCTTCTGATTTGGGGTTGTATGTGTAGTTTGAAATATAATATCACTTGCTATCACTCTCTACCAGAAATTTCATTAGAAAGTGTGGGACAAAATTCCTCCACAGCAGAGTACAAGACTTATTTTAGTTATAAAGCTGTGAGAAATGTGAGCTTAATTTATTACCACTTAGCTCATTGGCCTGCTATTGTGGAATCATTTTTATGCTTTATTTTTTGCTTTATACTGTTTTGACTGCATCTACATGCTTCCATGGCAAAGTCGCTGTTTCACTGGCTGTGCCTTTGTTTCCTACGGACTGCGGCGATGCTGCTTACCTTGCTGATTCCCTACCTTGAGCTTCACACACCTTGCTCACACCATGTCGCTCAGTTTTGTACTTGCTGTTGGGGTTAAAGTTCACAGAATGACCCAATTTTCCTCTGACCTTTTCAAAGCACCACCAGTGAATCAAACTGTTTATTTGATTTAGTCAAAAGTGAAGCACAGACACGGGAGAGAGAAACTTATTCGCACTTTCAGAAAACCCTGAACTGTTTAATTCCACTTGAAATTGGAGCCATGGCATTGTGAGGAAAATACGACATGGTGACTAGTGAGCTGTGAAATAGGGAGACTGGGTTTGCATTTTAGATAGCAATCCCATGTTTACTAATGCTGGAACCGCTTGTTGTGGCCTTGTAGCTTTTAATAGGATTTAATGTGCACTTTGACAGAAGCAGTAAAGTTTCATTAACCTATTTTAAACTCTTTTTATGTCTCAAAATGACAACCATTGCCAGAGGATTTTTTTATTTTAAACTAAAATACGTTTCATACTACACTAAAGTACATGGTTTGGCTGCATATCATGTAAAAGGTGGTAAACAAAGCGCACAACACTTATCATGTGAAAGCTGCCTAATATATTGCTAGTTAAACTTAGTCATGTGACCATTAACATCTTGGAAGCATACATACAAAGAAGATCATTTCTAAGACCGGCTGATCTGTGCTGTCATTTTAGCAGAGTTTTTAGCTGCAAGTAGAAATATATTGATGAAGGGAATTGAGCCAACTAGCCTAAAAGTTTAGCATTTTAGAACCACAGTTACATATACTGTACACTGATCAGCCATAACCTTGTTTCTACACTCACTGTCCATTTTATCAGCTGCACTTACCATATAGAAGCACTTTGTAGTTCTACAATTACTGACTGTAGCCCATCTTACTCTGCATACCTTTTTAGCCTGCTTTCACCCTGTTCTTTAATGGTCAGGACCCCCACAGAACCACCACAGACCAGGTATTATTTAGATGGTGGATGATTCTCAGCCCTGCAGTTACACTGACATGGTGGTGGTGTGTTAGTGTTTGTTGTGCTGGTATGCTGGAGTTTTTAATCACTGTGTCCACTCTATTAGACACTCCTACCTAGCTGGTCCACCTTGTAGATGTAAAGTCAGAGACGATCGCTCATCTATTGCTGCTGTTTGAGTTTGTCATCTTCTAGACCTTCATCAGTGGTCACAGGACGCTGCCCACGGGGCGCTGTTGGCTGGATATTTTTGGTTGGTGGACTGTTCTCAGTTCAGCAGTGACAGTGAGGTGTTTAAAAACTCCATCAGCATTGCTGTGTCTGATCCACTAATACCAGCACAACACACACTAACACACCACCACCATGTCAGTGTAACTGCAGTGCTGAGAATGATCCACCAACCAAATAATACCTGCTCTGTAGTGGTCCTGTGGGGGTCCTTACCATTGAAGAACAGGGTGAAAGCAGGCTAAAAAAGTATGTAGAGAAACAGATGGACTACAGTCAGTAATTGTAGGACTACAAAGTGCTTCTATATGGTAAGTGGAGCTGATAAAATGGACAGTGAGTGTAGAAACAAGGAGGTGGTTTTAATGTTATGGCTGATCAGTGTATAGGGCCCTAACTGAGCCCACATTCAAACATAATGCTCTACCCTTATTCTACACTGCAAGGCTTTACATGTGCCTATGGTTGAATGGTTGTGTGGGGCCAATATGGACTAACTTACATTGAGCCACAGAGTTTATGTTTATGTGTGTTATAGCTTGTTTTTTTTATGTACTTTTAGGAATGGCCTACGTTATAACGTTCTGCAGTAGAGGAAAATGGTTCAAAAATGTAATTTTTCTCCACAAGGTGGCAGTGAAGACCCTTAAAAATGCCCTGTAAACTCGTTAATCGCTGTTGCTCATCTCAGAGTGTTATTAAAAATCAACCTGAAGGTAAATAACATTGACACCCTTTTTATAAGAAGATCTGTTTTAATTGTTGTAATCGTAAGTCTGTGACGATGAAGGGATTACAATTGATTAAGAGATTATGTGGTTCAGTCACTGGAAACAAATGGATTTACAGTTTTGCTTTAAATGACAAAGTGAAAAAGCATGGTACAGCACAGTGAGCTCTCAGATCACCTAAAATAGCCTGTGTGGTTCTGTACACTTAACACAGACCTGGTTTGGAGTGTACATGCCCTATAAAAGCAGAGATGCAATTTCCTCTCCATACTGAAAATGACAGGAAATAAAAATGAGAAACCTTGTTTACCGATTTACATGCACACACAGATTGAGCAGAAAGGTTAATATTTCATGTTCCATGAATTATAGAAGAAGACAAGGAGAGGACAGACCTATGAACCTGTCCCTTCTACACATCCACTTACTCTTTATTGGCCCTGGCATGCAGCACCATTTATTTAGTGCTAGGGTGAACTGTGAATGTACATTCCTTCATAAATCTGACAAAGTGTTGTGTTTGGCTGTTAATTTATTTATTCATCTTCACTAAATCTACTAATCATGATCAGGGTGGGCACATGTCAGGAATACATCATGGACAATGCATAACAACACATTTTCTTATGTAACCTTTTATTTCACCTTTCTTTACCCTTCAAACCTTTCTCAGTTGTGTTGAATGCTATGTGTTTTAAGTAAATTAAATTCAAATGAAGTTTTAAAGTACTTATTCAGTCGAATATGACCTCCAGTAGAGTTTTTAAGCACAGTCACTGATATTGTGTTATCACTAGTGGTGGTAAATTCAGTTCATTTTATGGACTCGTGATTCCTGATTCAGTACAAAGATTCGAATCATAACCTGGATGATTCACCAACCGCCCAGCTTAGATTTGGTTCACTTGAGTCACTTGTACTGACATCTTGATTGCGATTGATTTACTGCATGAAAATGCATCCAAATATCACTTGTCTTCCACACACTCATCTTCTGTAAATAAATCCTTCTCTCTTAATTCTCTTGGCACCTCACACTTCTCTTGTCAGTGACAAGTTGACACTTTTTTCTAAATGGAATCTTGATCATGGGGGAGAGGGGGATGAACTCACCTACCAATCAGATGGGTATATTAATGGGTCAAGGGTTCAAGGGGGATGGTCAACAACAAATTGCCATGGTAACTTCACCCAGTCAGGCAGCCACAGTGGCACCAGTGGCACCAAAGCAAACAGTCAATAAATTACCGTGGGGGCTATGATACTCCTTAAGTGGTCCAGTCCTAAAGTAGCCTGTAAGCATTTGCATTAATATAACTATATTTTGTTGTTGTTTTGCTTAGAAGAAAATATGCTGCATTACTAATCTATACCACTACTACTGATAATAATAATAATAGCATGTGCATAAAATCAATATTTCACTTATTACTTCATGGACTGGAGTGAAGCCGGTTCAGCCAAATTATGAGTCCACGGTGTTTCCAGTGAGCATGCTCACTCACCTTGTGTACTTAACAGCAACCAGTTAGAGGACTCATAGTGTCCAGGTTAATTGAGATTTCGGACTCATGATTCCTGATTCAGTACAAAGATTCAAATCATTAACCCGGGTGATTTAGGAACCGCCCAGCTCTAGTTATCACTGTGTGCTTAGATTTACATTTACGGCATTTAGCTGACGCCTTCATCCAAAGCGACTTACATTACAGTTACAGTATACAGTCTGAGCCATTAAGGGTTAAGGGCTTTGCTCGAGGGCCCAGCAGCAGCAACCTGGCCATGGTGGGGCTTGAACCAGCGTACTTCTGATTACTAGTCCTGTACCTTAACCACTATGCTACGGCTTAATTAACTTAGGTGAATTACAGACCTGGGTTCTGTAAAAAAGGCAAAATACTGCAGTTATTTGTTGTTTTTGACCAACAGTGATTTCATTTCTTTAGCGATTCTGCTGTAAGTTATAGTGGTTGTGATATTTTTCATCAAGGGAGTTGATGAAAGTCTGTAGGATATTAGTGTTAGAAATAGAATGACTTCAAGCCTGTTTATGTCTGTATATGTCTGTATATGTATGTGATATGTCTTTAAAATCTCATTTGTACAAAACTTCTGAAATGTGAAACTATGTTATATTTATTCAAATTGTATAATAGCGTAAGCTATGTGATGCTAAGCGGACAGAAGAGGCAGAACACAAGTGCATAAACTTTGGTTCAGACCGGCAGCGATGTGACGTGACAAAGTGACCGTCTGTCATTAGTTTTTATTTTTATTTTTTTAATGCTTTTTCTCCCTTTTAGTGCGTCCAATTGCCCCATTGCATCATGCTTCCTCTCCACCAATGCCGATCTCTGCTCTGATTGAGGAGAATGAAGCTAACCCACGCCCCCTCCGACTCGTGGGTAGCAGCCGTATGCATCTTATCACCTACACTTTGACGAGAGCAGTGCAGCTTAGCTGCGTGTACGGAGGGACACACCCTGAGAGCACTCTTTTCTCATCTCTGTGCAGGCGCCATCAATCAGCCAGCAGAGGTCGTAATTGCATTAGTCATGAGAGAGAGAGACCCCACCCGGCTTAGTCCCGCCCATATGAACAACAGGCCAATCGTTGTTCATGTAGCCGCTCAGCCTCAGCCGGCAAGGTGTATTCGAGATCCCAGCTCTGGTTCCAGTGTGTGTTTTTACTGCTGCGCCACCTGAGCGGCCCGTCTGTCATTAGTTTTCAATTAGAGCTGGAGATTTCCGGCGATAAAGGGCAGTGTGAACGTTAGCGATGCAAAGTGGGCAAAGTCAGCAAGGTGAAAAAGTTAAGCAAAATTTAACTTTATGCAAATTATGAGCAAAGTGACACTTGTTTGGTTCCTATATAGTAGTTCCTACTAGAGATGGAGAAGAAATACATAGGCTGCGTCCAAAATCGCATACTAAATTCGAGGCTGTGCGCACTGCTTGGCCAGTAAAGCAGTAAGCTCTTTCAGTATGCAAGTGTGCAGTATGCATGCAACCTCCTATGTACTACGTTCGCCATCTTACCAACGTCACATGATGCATGACATCACATCGCCTCAGATATAACAATTTTAAAATCACACAAAATTAATTCTGTCGTTCTCAACAAAGCTTCTCATAACGTTATTCTGGGTTATACTTAATCATAACATTTTTACTTTTTGTGTTACTCTCCACTTTCCACCATCTTTCTTCTTCTGCTTCGAACGGCTTTGCAGCTCCAGTTGAATTATGGGATAGATTATCGAACTGCAGTGTGCTTTATATAGTGTCATTGCATACTCAAAAATGGCCGTCCATGCAGTTGGTCATCCGGGTACTTTTCGCATACTGTTTAATGAATACTACGTATTTGGACACATTACCCGCTCTTGCGTACTGCTTTTGCGTACTGTTTAGTATGGAAGTATGTGATTTTGGATGCAGCCATAGTTGCAGTGTCAATCTTCTGCAAACAGACAGCAGCGATCACAAAGAACAAACACAGTTTTCTTGTCATGTTGACTGCACAGACAATGATAAATTGCACAAGGATAAAATTCATAGACAAGCAATTTCCGTCTAGGATTTTATTTTTAGCGGGAACACATCTGATTTGTGCCCAAATTGTTCTATACTATACACTTTGTATGTATTAGTCAGTAAAGTACACTGTAATGTCATGGCATTTGCTTTTCTTTGCTTGGCATCATTTAAACCATGGCAACCAAACGCCCACAGTCGGTGTAAACACAGGGTGATGAGTGATCAGCAATATCAGTGACAAGAGGTAAAGTCACTGCCAGTCTTAACATAAGGCAATATCAGTGATCAAACTTAATCTGAACACAGGCAATGGTTGAGATGGGGAGAGCAATATATAAAGGAACTACGACAGAGCACAGAACTAGAAACATAAATCACTAACAGAAACCAGAAACAAATAGGGACATTAAACAAGTACACAAATCTAAGCACTGCAAGCAATGGCAATGGTCGGCCAGGAGCAAAGAACAAGAATGGCTAATCACAATATTCATTTATTTATTAGTATTTTAACGTCATGTTTTATACACTTTGGTTACATTCATGGCAGGACAGGTAATTACTGGTTACACAAGATTCTTCAGTTCATGTCTTTAATGTCAAACACAGTTCTGGACAATTTAGTATCTCCAGTTTACCTCTCTTGCATGTTTTTGGACTGTGGGAGGAAACCAGGGCTCCCGGAGGAAACCCACACAAACACGGGGAGAAAGTGCAAACTCCACACAGAATGAACCTAGACCACTCCACCTGGGAATCAAACCCAGGACCTTCCTGCTGCCCACTAAGCCCCCATGACGCTCGTAATCACAATACAATACAACACTGGTGCAGACAACGAACGGATGTGTGAAACAGACATAGAAACATAGTTGCTTATGGAGCTTGATCATAGAGAGACTGGGGAAGATGTTACAGAACCCCCACCCCTTCCCCCTTAATGTGTGGCTCCTGATACATTTACATTTTTGGCATTTAGCAGACGCATTTATCCAAAGCGACTTACAGTACTGTGACAGTATATTGTCTAAGCAATTGAGGGTTAAAGGCCTTGCAGTGGTAGGGCTTGAACCAGCGACCTTTTGATTACTAGTCCAGTATCTTAAACCCTAGGCTACAACTGCCTCGAATAGGCTACAACTGATACGAATGACTAGACTGATGTGGGGGTCCTTGGGCAGAATGTGCTTGCTGGGGGTTGCAATGTGAGGCTGGTTTTGCACCAGAAACACCAACACAGTCATGGAGTCAGTGGAATCTACCGGATGCATGTTGGTGAGTGGTTCAACGTACAGAGGAAGCAGGGCGACATCTTCAGCAGACACAGGAAGAGGAGCGATGGTCTCAGCGGGCACAAGAAGCGGCACAACGTCCTCAGTGGTCACAGGAAGTGAAGCAATGTTCTCAGCAGGCGCAGGTAGTGGAGCAGAGTTCCGAATGGGCACAGGAAGCTGAGCCAAGTTCTCAGTGGGCACAAGTAGCATAGTACAGTGGGGACAGGGGTAGCTCGGTGGTTAAGATATTGGACTAGTAATCAGTAGGTTGCTGGTTCATGCCCCACCACAATTGTAAATCGCTTTGGATAAAAGCATCCATTAAATGCCACAAATGTAAATGTGACGTCTTCAGTGGCCACAGGAATTGAAGCAATTTACACAAATCAAGAATACTAGAAAAATTATTTGTAATGTAAGCAACGACAATACTCAGTCAGGCTCAACTGACAAACTGAGACATATATATATATATATATATACTGTATATATACTCACAAAACACAATACGATACAAAACAGGTAAAGACAATAAACTGGAGTGACTCACAGACAGGTGAGATTGAGAGATGGAAAACAGACAAAAAAAACAGAAGTTGTAAAGTTGTAATGCTAGAGAGGAGTGCAGGCAAGCTGTTACAACCAAATTGTACTTAATCAAGAATGATCTGTGTATTAAATTGCTATTTGTTTTAATGTACAGTACATTGGTACCTTGTAAAACGTCATCAAAGTGAGACTATGAGATGAATCTGCATTTGTATGGAATAACTGTCAGATTCTACATGTATCTGTGTTTAGCTAGATTTTCCTCACTGTTTCACTTTTAAACTTGTATTATAGCTCAGGGTTCTGAGAAATTATAAGAATCAGCTTTTCCGAGAGAGTTTAAAATGCTTAAAAAGCTTAATGTGACTTCATGTATTAAAAGAATGACATAGGAACACTTAACCTCTCTTAATTATTACTGCTCATTAGTTCTCTCCACCAATGAAATTCCTCGCTCGTTGTTTTAGTACAATAAGTCATGTTAAGCTTTCTGCACCGGCGCACTCCATAATAACAGCACAGCCAGTGCAAAAGTTATTTTGCTGCTTCTCATGTGAGTGCGCCTTTACTGAACGGAATACAGTGTTCCAAGATTAAGAAGCATAAGGAAACAATAAAAAAGTAAAGGTAAAGTGCAGGTTTTTTTTATTTTTTTTATTGATTTTGTCTGTTCTCAATTGTATTTCAGTGTTTTTAATATTATATTTGTGTTATTTTCAGTGTATAAGTGTCAAAAACAACCCCATTATTTTACATTTGCCTAAAATATAAGCAGTTCCAAGGAACCATGGAAAGCATTAACAGGTTTCCCATACATCCTTATGGGAAAAAATACCTTGAAACTCAACGCCTTTAAAACTCTCAGAACCAATTGACGTCGAGTTTCAAGGTACCACTGTATTAGTTTTTGGATTATATTAAAGATATGTATTAAATAATATTAAGAGACACATACCCTTTTCATGCACCTGTTTGTTTGTTATGTTGGCCATTCATATGCTTCTTTAACAGTGTTGATTGTTCTGTGAATGCTGATCTAATAAGTTTGGAGTGTTTTTGAGATTTGATATTGGACAAGAAGGCCTGACTGTATTTATGGACATTGCTTTTTGGACAGGGGGACTGTCAAGTGTTTTTACACTTGTTAGCATTGGCTTTGGCTAAAAAACCTCAACTGAATAATTAAGATGGGTGTCTAGATGCTTCTGGCAATGTAGAATACTTTTGATTTCTATGCACACATGTACTGTCTGTCTGTTCTCTAAATATCATTTCTGGAATTTAAAAGAGGAATAAATTCATGGACAATGCAGCAATACTTCTATAAAAAGAACAGTTTGTACCCTGCCAAGATTTTCTTAGTTTCCTAGAGCAAAAACGCAAAGTTAATGTTGAAAGCACTTAAGAAGGTTTAAACACAAGGTTAAAGCATGCATCAGTACACAAACTTTAGTATGAAGATACATAATGCACAAAATAACCCAGGGGTTGAGCTTAAAGTCTTTAAAGTTTATTGCGTGGACAGTGAGGCACTTTAAAAGGCAATTCTCTGAATTGTTCTATGTTCCAAATATACAGTTTTCTTCTTGGATATGTGACTGCATACAAGTGCAAGTCTGCTGCGAGCAAGAGTTTGATTTATGGCAGTATACTGTTTTCATTTTCTTCACAACTTCTTATAACTGCTACTTTTACATCATTGCACCTCATAGACGTTTTTATTTAAATGCATCCCTATAACTTTCCCTATAACGGTCCATCAAGGACGACGACGTCCTGCCGGCCCCACCCAGGATTACTCACGCCTCTGATTTCTTTCAGTGATTGATTTGCTCCTTTACAATATGGACTTCTCTTTCTGCATGCAGAATTGAACTGCTCCACCACTAACTCCAGGCAATCGCCGCCGGTGTCAGTAGCTCCCTTTTTTATGCACTCAAATCCATTTAATAACATCTGCTGCTGTTGCAAATCACAGAGTCGGTGAATATGGGAAAAGATTAATGTGGCAGATCCAGGCGCAGGCAGAGCGTCGGAGCAGCAGTCGCGTAGGTGAGATGGAAGGAGTGGAGGGGGTGAATGTGAAAATCCATTGCAATGGACTCCGGGATGAGTAATGGCAGCATAACCAGCAACTCCAGATCTCCTCTGGCGTAGCATTCTTAAGAAGGTCACCCACTCCCTATTGCATAAACATTGATTTTCCATCTTCTGCTTTCCCCTAAATCAGCTTTTCGGTTAAATAAGTGAAAGTTATCACTAGTAGGGCTGTGCAGATATTTATGCATGCTTTAAAATGACTTACTGACTTAAAATGACTTAACTCCTCCTCTTTTTCTTTTTTTTGCATGTCTTTGCTGGCTCATTCGCTGCTTGAAAACATCTGAGGTCCAGGACTGGCCAAGCACTTTACAAAATTCATTATGTTATGAGAAATAGAGGTGAAGATGAATGCTGCGAACAGAACGCAGAGTTTAAGGTCCTTTCTCAAGGTGGTGGATGCAGAGGTTGAAAAGAAGCAATGTGCTGCTGTAATGTGTCTGGCGGATATCCAGGGCTTGATGCTTCTAGCTTTATCTGAATTGCTTTTTCGCTGGCTGACATGCTTACCTGTTCAGATGCAGCATCAAGGACAGCCTGCTTGCTGTTGTACCGAATTCTAATCTGTGGTTTTGGCGATGTCGACCACGTTCAATACAAACTGCATTAATCAAACATACAGCTATGCTATGTCCATAGACAAACATTTGAATTCCAATAGATCATGCTGGTCACTAACCCATTTTTAGTGATTTTATTGTGCAGTGGAACTTTCCAGCAGCAACAGCACCTCACTTACTAATTGATTGGAGTTTTGGGGGAGGGTTGGGGTCGGGTGGGGGATGATCACTAATATGACAACAATATGGACCTTCTCCTGCAACTGGTATTAATGTGAAGTGAGTTTCAAATGCCTGTGTGTAGCCACTATATAGCCAAAATTATGTGGACACCTGACCATGAGCTTGTTAAAGATCTAACTTCAAAATCAAATTGTATTAAAATAGAATGACCTCTATGTGGTATTTTCAGCCACTCTTTTGAGAAGGCTTCCTGCAAGATTTTGAAGTATGTCTGTGGGAAATTGTGCCTATCCAATCAAAAAAGCATTTGTATGGTTGGGCACTGACGTTGGTCAGGAAAACATCAGTTCCAGTTCATTCCAAAGTTGTTCAGTGTAGCTGTGGTCAGGAAAATTATTTGTTGATTTTTGTCAAGAGTCTGTGGTCGTGCCGCTCAGGTGGCGCAGCGGTAAAAACACACGCTGAAACCAGAGCTGGGATCTCGAATACATTGTATTGAATCTCAGCTCTGCCTGCCGGCTAGGCTGAGCGGCCGCATGAACAACGGTTGGCCTGTTGTTCAGATATGGGCGGGACTAAGCCGGATGGGGTCGCTCTCTCATGACTGGTGCAATTATGATTGTTGGCACCTGCACAGAGATGAAAAAAGAGTGCTCTCAGGGTGTGTCTCTCTGTACACAATGCTGAGCTGCACTGCACTCGTCAAAGTGTAGGTGAGAAGAGGCATATGGCATGCTGCCATATGAAAAAGGGGAGAAAATGCATAAACAAAAATATATATATGGATAAAAAAGAGTCTGTGGTGACTGTTGTGTGATTCTCCATATTAATTTTTAAAGGAGACAGATCAGGACTGCAGGCAGGCCAGTTAAGCACACTCATTCTGTCTACAAAGTCATGCTGCTGTAGCTCAGAGTGGGTGTTGTTCTTTCCAGGAAAACATGTCACCCTGATGGAAAATATGTCACACTGATGGCTGCATATATCTCTATAAGTTCCCAATATACACTTGCACATCAATGTTATGTTGAAACTTATGCAGGATACCCATGCCGCTGGCGCTGATGCAGCCCTATACAATGACCTGTTGCACTTACACTTTTTCTAATAACAGTCTGGATTTTAATTAAATAAGTGAAAATTATCGCTAGTAGGCCAAGCACTTTACAAAATTCATTATATTATGAGAAATAGAGGTGAAGATGAATGCTTCAAACAGAACACAGAGTTTAAGGTGGATGCAGAAGTTGAAAAGAAGATGTGCTGCTGTAATGTGTCTCGCCGATATCCAGGGCTTGATGCTTCTAGCTTTATCTGAACTGAAAATTTGAACTGAACTTATGCAGGATATCCATGCAGTTGGCGCTGATGCAGCCCTATACAATGACCTGTTGCACTTACACCTTTTTTCCACTGTCGCCTCACAGCAAGAAGGTCCTGGGTTCGATCCCCAGGTGGGGCAGGTTGGGTCCTTGCTGTGTGGAGTTTGCATGTTCTCCCCGTGTCTGCGTGGGTTTCCTCCGGGTGCGGCAGTTTCCTCCCACAGTCCAAAGACATGCAAGTGAAGTGAATTGGAGACAATAAATTGTCCAAGACTGTGTTCGATATAACCTTGAGAAGTGATGAACCTTGTGTAATGAGTAACTACCGTTCCTGTCATGAATGTAGCCAAAAGTGTAAAACATGACGTTAAAATCCTAATAAACAAACAAACAAACACCTTTGTTCTGATAAAAGTCTGGATGGTCCATTTCATCTCTGGCATAAAGAACTTGATGTCTGTTTTTTCCAAACAGTAAGGAAAAAACTTGGACTCTTGTAATCTGAATACAGCACACATGAAAAGTAACAAAGGCTTCCAAAGTACTCCCGAGTCAAAAAAGCTCAACGGTGGATTCTGACCTTGCTCTACATGTACTGAGATTTATTTCCTGAATCTTTCCGTAATATGTACAGTAGATGTAAAATGACCTTGATTATTTGCAATCTTGCATTAAGAAAGTTTAAGGTGAACCCAACACCTGCTGTCTACCTTACAGGCTTTGTCAAGTGAGATGCAGAGACTCAGCACCACACTGAGCTAAAAGCATGACTTTATAGTGCTCAGCTCAGGTGTGGTACATTAGCTAAGATGTGTAGTCAAGTGAGATGCAGAGACTCAGCACCACACTGAGCTAAAAGCATGACTTTATAGTGCTCAGCTCAGGTGTGGTACATTAACTAAGATGTGTAGTTTAATTGCAATAAAATTGTGCACTGTGTCTGATTTAAAGCAGTTCTGCTTGGTGTATAGAACCTTCTTTACAACACTTTGACAGAACAGCAGGTAGTCTTACAGCTCCAGGTTCCTGAGTTTGAATTTTGCCACAAGTTACTGTCTGTTTGAAGTAGAGATGCACGAGTACCGATACTGGTATCGGGTATTTGCCCGATACCGCGCACATTAACTTGTACTCGTACTCGCAAACGAGGCTCCGATACTAAACATCCGATACCGTGTGCCTAGTGCACGTTGCTGCGTTATGCCTGGTTCACACTACTCGATTTTTGCCCTGATTTTCGCTCGGCGGCTGGTCGGCGCTAGATTTGCTGGCTCGGGAGATCAAAACTCGGCTCTCGATCGCTAAGTGTGAACTACTCAACAACTCGATCCGACTGGCTCGCCGAGCACTTTGCGACCGGATCGAGTTTTTTTAGCATGTCAGATATCTGATCTGAGATGTGCGACTGGGAATGAGTGACATGTCGAACAGCCAATGAGAACACAGGATACGGTGTGAGGGGAAACGCAGGAAAGGAGTGTAAACAGGTGGGACAGGGGGATAATATAGTTTATATCAGAATACACTGGCACACACACACGTTTTACAGTATTTCTGACCTGATCGTTCTCTACAAAACATAACAACAAAACACCAACATTGCAAAAATATTTATTAACCTCCAACTCATTAACTCCATTAACTCATTAACTCCATCATTCTAAATAGGTATTGGTATCGGTATCGGTATCGGCAAGTACAAAAATACATGTACTTGTACTTGTACTCGGTTGGGAAAAAATGGTATTGATGCATCCCTAGTTTGAAGTGTGGCATTTTTTTTATAGTGGCTATGCAGGTTTCCTTTTGATATTCCTTACATCTCCCAGTAATGTAAGTAGGTGGACTGTCTACTATACATTGCTTCTTAGGGATAGGGAGAATGAAGAAGTGAGAGTGTTTCATTCTTTGTGATGTACTTTCACCCAGCTCAAAGTGCATTTGTGTCTTAAATCCAGTGTTTACAGCATATACTCTAAACTTGCATTGACCCTGACACATCTAAACAATGTGGCAATGTATATGTTGGACAGGAAAATCTCACCTATGCACTTTTGTGCAAGGGGAATCACAGTTCCTATAATAGACTCTGTCTAGAGGCATTTAGTGGCCATCTCTAAGTGAGACTGTGTACCTTATGATGCTGAACCCTGAATCCCTATGGAGGGGATTGTTTACCACACAATAAACTGTAAGCTTTGACTGTAACTGTTTTTAGCAGATGTGATTTTGCTTGAAACAGTTAAATGAATCCATCTTAATCCATCTCGGTGCATCCTAACAAATCTTCCAACAGTGCCATCAGCCATTATTGCACTTATTCACACAGACAGGCTGTCTGCTCACCTTGTTTGCAACAAAGGCATGATAGTTTTGTAATTGTCTGTGAGATGGTGAAGAGGCATCTTTATCACATTCATAATGAGTGTAGGTCAAGCATGCTTAGATCACTGTGTGAAAAAGCTTGTCAGTTAGTCTTCAAACATCTACACTAACACAACTTAAATAAAGAAAGATATTTTTGTCTGATGGAAATAGATTTTTAATACCAATTAATTTAACAACAAACTGGCATAAGAAGGCAGGCAATTTACCAGGGGCTCTGAACATTAGCGGAACCCTGACCCTAAGTCCTAGGTCCCAGACTCTTTCAAAATCCTGGAGGAATTAAATAAAGTGGGTTAATAAAGTGACCAGCATTTCTGTGTCCAAGTTAACTATTATTTTTTATTATTACAATTTACTGCAATATTATTATGAAAATGTTTTACATATACAATAACAGTATACACTTATCAGCCATAACATTAAAACCACCTCCTTGCTTCTACACTCACTGTCCATTTTATCAGCTCCACCATATAGAAGCTCTGTAGCTCTACAATTACTGACTGTAGTCCATCTGTTTCTCTGCATGCTTTGCCCCCTTTAATGCTGTTCTTCAATGGTCAGGACTCTCCCAGCGCCACTACAGAGTAGGTATTATTTGGGTGGTGGGTCATTCTCAGCACTGCAGTGACACTGACATGGTGATGGTGTGTTAGTGTTTGTTGTGCTGGTATGAGTGGATCAGACACAGCAGCGTTGCTGTAGTTTTTAAACACCTCACTATCACTGCTGGACTGAGAATAGTCCACCAACCAAAAATATCCAGCCAACAGCGCTCCGTGGGCATCGTCCTGTGACCACTGATGAAGGTCTAGATGATGACCCAACTCAAACAGCAGCAATAGATTAGCGATCGTCTCTGACTTTACATCTACAAGGTGGACCAACTAGGTAGGAGTGTCTAATAGAGTGGACAGTGAGTGGACACAGTGATTAAAAACTCCAGCAGCGCTGCTGTGTCTGATCCACTCATACCAGCACAACACACACTAACACACCACCACCATGTCAGTGTCACTACAGTGCTGAGAATAATCCAACACCCAAATAATACCTGCTCTGTGGTGGTCTTGTGGGGGTCCTGACCTTTGAAGAACAGGGTGAAAGCAGGCTAAAAAGGTATGCAGAGAAACAGATGGACTACAGTCAGTAATTGTAGAACTACAAAGTGCTTCTATATGGTAAGTGGAGCTGATAAAATGGACAGTGTAGAAACAAGGAGGTGGTTCTATTGTTATGGCTGATCAGTGTATGTTGCTCCAAAATGCATATGTACACTTCAGCATTAATGCTGTGATCACAGGTGTGCTAGACATCCATGTCCGGGGTGCTGTATAGGACAGGAGGTGAGTTGATTTTAAGGGTCTGTGACTGACAGGCATGAACAGCACTTGGTAGCAGTGCGAATAAGAATGATATCGTTTCATAGGGCTTAAAATTCCACACCTGCAAAGTTGTAATTCATAAAACCAATTGCAGGACACTTAACCAGAGTAGAACAATACTGTATCTAAAAAAATAACCATGGTCAAAATAACAGAAACTGAAACAAAAGGAAACCAAATAACCATGATGCCCAAGAGTTGACGCAACAACAGCTTTGGTCCCTAGTAGGAATATGTTTGTGTTTGATTACTCCACCCACTTCCCAGTCTTTGCTGCTGTTGTCCCATCTTTTTGTTCCAACCATGTACAGTGGGGTCAAAAAGTATTTAGTCAGCCACTGATTGTGCAAGTTCTCCTACTTAGAAAGATGAGAGAGGTCTGTAATTTTCATCATAGGTACACTTCAACTATGAGAGACAAAATGAGAAAAAAAAAATCCAGGAAATCACATTGTAGGATTTTTAAAGAATTTATTTGTAAATTATGGTGGAAAATAAGTATTTGGTCAATAACAAACAAGCAGGATTTCTGGCTCTCACAGACCTGTAACTTCTTCTTTAAGAAGCTCTTCTGTCCTCCACTCGTTACCTGTATTAATGGCACCTGTTTGACCTCGTTATCTGTATAAAAGACACCTGTCCACAGCCTCAAACAGTAAGACTCCAAACTCAACCATGGCCAAGACCAAAGCTGTCGAAGGACACCAGGAAGAAAACTATAGACCTGCACCAGGCTGGGAAGAGTGAATCTACAATAGGCAAGCAGGTTGGTGTGAATAAATCAACTGTGGGAGCAATTGTAAGAAAATGGAAGACATACAAGACCATTAATAATCTCCCTTGGGGTCAAGATCTCATCCCGTGGGGTCAAAATGATCATGAGAACGGTGAGCAAAAATCCCAGAACTACACGGAGGGACCTGATGAATGAACTGCAGAGAGCTGGGACCAAAGTACAAAGGCTACCATCAGTAACACACTACGCCGAGAGGGACTCAAATCCTGCAGTGCCAGGCGTGTCCCCCTGCTTAAGCCAGTACATGTCCAGGCCCATCTGAAGTTTGCCAGAGAGCTTATGGATGATCCAGAAGAGGATTGGGAGAATATCATGTGGTCAGATGAAACCAAAATGGAACTTTTTGGTAAAAACTCAACTCGTCGTGTTTGGAGGAAGAAGAATGCTGAGTTGCATCCCAAGAACACCATACCTACTGTGAAGCATGGGGGTGGAAACATCATGCTTTGGGGCTGTTTTTCTGCAAAGGGGACAGGACGACTGATCCGTGTTAAGGGAAGAATGAGCGGGGCCATGTATCGTGAGATTTTAAGCCAAAACCTCCTTCCATCAGTGAGAGCATTGAAGATGGAACGTGGCTGGGTCTTCCAGCATGACAATGATCCCAAACACACCGCTCGGGCAACGAAGGAGTGGCTCCGTAAAAAGCATTCAAGGTCCTGGAGTGGCCTAGCCAGTCTCCAGACCTCAACCCCATACAAAATTTGTGGAGTCCATGTTGCCCAGCGACAGCCCAAAAACATCACTGCTCTAGAGGAGATCTGCATGAAGGAATGGGCCAAAATACCAGCTACAGTGTGTGCAAACCTGGTGAAGACTTACAGGAAACGTTTGACCTCTGTCATTGCCAACAAAGGTTATGTTACAAAGTATTGAGTTGAACTTTTGTTATTGACCAAATACTTATTTTCCACCATAATTTACAAATAAATTCTTTAAAAATCCTACAATGTGATTTCCTGGATTTTTTTTTTCTCTTTTTGTCTCTCATAGTTGATGTGTACCTATGATGAAAATTACAGACCTCTCTCATCTTTCTAAGTAGGAGAACTTGCACAATCAGTGGCTGACTAATTACTTTTTGGCCCCACTGTATTTCCAAAAAATTAAAGTTAAAAATTAATAAGGTACGACAATATCTCTTCCCTGTGTTGTTTTACATCAGTGCTTTCTGTTTTATTTGCGTTTTAACAACTGTCCCAATTTCTGTCCCCATTGTAAACATTTTGTCCCAGTTAGTTTTGTATTAAACAGGAATCACACTGTAATTATTGGCAAGTGTTACAGGAGAGCCGATCGGTGATGGAAAAACTGAGTCGGGATCAGGAATTTGTGATGCAATAATGGTGATTTTTCCATTGACAGGTGCACAATATCATACATAAGGAAAAATAATTTTAATTGAGACATACCAAAACTCAGATAAGGCCTAAACTAATAAACAAACTTAAACTAAGCTTTAGCTACAGTGCTTCTCAACTACAACTACAAAGTCTGCTCCTTCAATACAAAACCAACTACAGGTAACTCAGCATTTCCCCAAGTTCACCATTATTAAAATACATTGGTCTAGGATAAACCAAGACATTAGATCATTACATTATTAAACAATTTTCTATTAATTATCTTAAGGCAATATCACTGACACAATTATATAAGAACACCATACCAAGGACAATTTACAATCCGCCCCTACTTTCAAAATGGCACTTTTCCAAAATGGTGCAGTCCAAGGACTTCAAATACCATCGGTCATCAGTGCTCGGGTCCTTTGACTCCCAGCACAGCTGCCTGCATGTCTGATGTAACCTGTAAGTACAATTACTTAAACCAAACTTAAAAAAAAAAAAGTTAACACAGCTAACCAAACAAACAGTTATCCCACTTCTTAAAATCATCCACACCTTTAGTTAGATAATCACAGTTTGCATTGTTTATCAAGGTAATGATTGTTGTGTTTGTACATTGCAGCAGTCAAACAATAGTGTAGGGGCTGTGTCTGTTTTCTTCTTAACTTTTACATGTTTATACCATGAAACAAACATTTGCTTAATTACAGCAAGTATTCAATTTCATTAAAATGGACTTACATTTACTATATACACCCCTCCCCCCAATTCACCAGTAGCTTACACAGTTTGAAATTTTAGACCTAATCTCTAGCATACATGCAAATAATTAAACTACATGACAATAAAATAGCAAAAAAGTGGCAATAGTCTTTAGAAATGTTCCTAAATGTTTGTTCTGAATACATATTTTATTATACTGAAAGCTTTTGTATTCTAGATACAGTGGTGGGAAACAAGAATTAAATCAATTCCTTAGTATCTACATTTATTTGCAGCACTCACTTCTAGGGTATAAAGTGCCTCTGGAAACAACATCAGCTCAAAAATCCATTAAGTTTCATCGATTGGGTTTTCATAGTCAAGTGTGGCTGGAGAGGTGTACAGCCTATTGAAATTTTGTACTTGGAAGCAGTGAAAACACTTATGCTAAAGTGCTTACTGACAGAATATAGGTTTTCTGTATGCCAAGAGAAAGCTATAGCTGGCTAAAAACAAACAAAAATATTAATAATTTGGGATATTTAATTGCATAAAAAAGGGCATGGTAAAAACTTGTATTATGTATATGATTTAATGCCCAACAGGTGATATAGATACAACTATGTTAGTTAGCCTACTGTGTTTCAAAAGCTATACTATTTCAGTTTATTGTATCATGTACACTTCCCAATTGTTTCGTTAGCCTTACCTATGTATGCACACTGATCAGCCAGTGTACATACATAGGTATGTAACCACCTCCTTGTTTCTACACTCGCAGTCCATTTAATCAGCTCCACTTACCATATAGGAGCACTTTGTAGTTCTACAATTACTGACTGTAGTCCATCTATTTCTCTACATACTATTTTAGCCTTCTTAGGACTCTGTAGTGGTCCTGGAAGAGTCCTGATCATTAAAGAACAGCATGAAAGGGGGCTAACGAAGCATGCAGAGAAACAGATGGACTACAGTCAGTAATTGAAGAACTACAAAGTGCTTCTATATGGACAGTGTGTGTAGAAACAAGGAGGTGGTTTTAATGTTATGGCTGATTGGCGTATGTTTAACCATATTAATGATCTTTGTGGGCATGCAATACTGACACTTTGGTCACCCCCTTTTACCCCACCCATTAATGGAAAAAGACTCCCTAGGACCCCTACTGACCAAATGTGATTTAGGTGGTGGACCACTCTTAGCACTGCAATGATACTAACACATTAACAAGTTTTTTTATGTCACTGGTATTAGTATGTCAGGTGTAGCAATGTTGTTTGGACTTTATTATTAATGCTTCATTATTATTGATGCTCCAACCAAATATGTAAAGCCAACCATGTCCTGTGAGCAGAAACTTTCCACTGATAAAAGGCTGCAGTAAAATGAACACACTGTTCATAACAAATAGTCTCTAACTGTAAACCTACAATGTGTGCCAACAGGGTATATGCCCCTAATAAAGACATGTAATAAAAGAATAAAATAAAAGAATAATAAAAGTCTTTTACAATCCTCATATATACTTCAGCACCTGTTATACCAGGGGCCTCGTTTTATTGATGTATGGGGTATTGGGGATGACAGAGCAGTAAGTAAATGAATAATAAATGCATATACACTATATGGACAAATGTAATGGGACACCCCTCCTAAATATTGCATACATGTGTTTTAGCAACAATTGCTAACAGGTATAACAAATCAGTTCAATGAAGCTATATGCTTCCAACTATAGGGAAGTTTAGGGAAGGCTCTTTTTTGTTCCAGCATTACTCTGCCCCTGAGCACAAACACTTATAAACACAAAGAAAAGTTAGGTTTAATGAAACTTCAGGGGCCTGCACAGAGCTCTGACCCTGACCATTGAACAGCTTTGGAATTAACCGAAACTTCAACTAAGGCATTGTGGACCAACATAAGTGCCCGACCATACAAATGCCATACAATTTTTTTGACTGAATGGGCACAGACATAACGTCTTGTGAGAAGCCTCCTCAGAATAAAAGTTGTTGTTATAGCTGAAAAGGTCACATAGAGGTCATTCTGTTTTAATACACTTGCTTTTGAAATGGGATATCCAACAAGCTCATGGTCAGGTGGCCATATAGTCAGTGGTGTAAGTAGGAGCTCATGGGCCCCAGTGCAGAAATTTTTTTTGGGCCCCCTTAACACTGGGTGTGGGTGTGACGTATGACGTATGACGTATGACGTATGTGTATATTATATATATACAGGGTTGGACAATGAAACTGAAACACCTGTCATTTTAGTGTGGGAGGTTTCATGGCTAAATTGGACCAGTCTGGTGGCCAATCTTCATTAATTGCACATTGCACCAGTAAGAGCAGAGTGTGAAGGTTCAATTAGCAGGGTAAGAGCACAGTTTTGCTCAAAATATTGCAATGCACACAACATTATGGGTGACATACCAGAGTTCAAAAGAGGACAAATTGTTGGTGCACGTCTTGCTGGCGCATCTGTGACCAAGACAGCAAGTCTTTGTGATGTATCAAGAGCCACGGTATCCAGGGTAATGTCAGCATACCACCAAGAAGGACAAACCACATCCCACAGGATTAACTGTGGACGCAAGAGGAAGCTGTCTGAAAGGGATGTTCGGGTGCTAACCCGGATTGTATCCAAAAAACATAAAACCACGGCTGCCCAAATCACGGCAGAATTAAATGTGCACCTCAACTCTCCTGTTTCCACCAGAACTGTCCGTCGGGAGCTCCACAGGGTCAATATACACGGCCGGGCTGCTATAGCCAAACCTTTGGTCACTCGTGCCGATGCCAAACGTCGGTTTCAATGGTGCAAGGAGCACAAATCTTGGACTGTGGACAATGTGAAACATGTATTGTTCTCTGATGAGTCCACCTTTACTGTTTTCCCCACATCCGGGAGAGTTACGGTGTGGAGAAGCCCCAAAGAAGCGTACCACCCAGACTGTTGCATGCCCAGAGTGAAGCATGGGGGTGGATCAGTGATGGTTTGGGCTGCCATATCATGGCATTCCCTTGGCCCAATACTTGTGCTAGATGGGCGCGTCACTGCCAAGGACTACCGAACCATTCTGGAGGACCATGTGCATCCAATGGTTCAAACATTGTATCCTGAAGGCGGTGCCGTGTATCAGGATGACAATGCACCAATACACACAGCAAGACTGGTGAAAGATTGGTTTGATGAACATGAAAGTGAAGTTGAACATCTCCCATGGCCTGCACAGTCACCAGATCTAAATATTATTGAGCCACTTTGGGGTGTTTTGGAGAAGCGAGTCAGGAAACGTTTTCCTCCACCAGCATCACGTAGTGACCTGGCCACTATCCTGCAAGAAGAATGGCTTAAAATCCCTCTGACCACTGTGCAGGACTTGTATATGTCATTTCCAAGACGAATTGACGCTGTATTGGCCGCAAAAGGAGGCCCTACACCATACTAATAAATTATTGTGGTCTAAAACCAGGTGTTTCAGTTTCATTGTCCAACCCCTGTATGTCTAGCAACGTTAAGGAGGTCACACAGATTCCCAAAATCCCTTGCGGTGCACTCACTGTATATTTTGATTACATGTTTTCTGATATTTCATTTTCTTTTAGTTATTTTAATATTTTACTTAACGAAAATATTGTGTCTTTACTTTCGTTATTGCCGCATTTTACCGCTAGCATTAGCCACTTGCTACTGTAGAGAGTCGGCTCACCTAGCCACTGCGAGTGCTGCTCGTCCGGCGGGGATGCTATGGGTCTTTTGGGGGGTGGGAATGTAGGCACACGACAAGGTAGAGTTCACTTTCACTGTTTAGTCAGGACTTCAATGAGCGTTACAACACTTTAGACTGCCTAGCTCCATTACCCGAACTACCTATTGGGTTCAATGCTGGGGCCATACGGCGAGTCTCATATACAAAACTAACTAACTGTAGAACGTCTGAACGCACATGTATAAACCGGGTGCTGCATTCTGATTGGCTGAGCTGAATGTCACTCACATATCGCGCTACAATATTGTAATATAATAATAACGACCTGCCGAGTGCAGCCTATGGGTGGGGGGGGGGGGGGGGGGCAGTGCGGTGGGGGGTTGAGTTCATGTCGTGGAGGCCCCCCCCCACACCCCCCACCATGGGCCCCAGTGCACCTGACCCCCGGAAGTTATGCCCCTGCATATAGTGTAAATGGTGGCTATACAGTACTGGTCAGTAACTGTATTTTTTAATAAAACACACACACACTTGACAACGTAGCAATCTATTTCAGGGCCTCGACATTATAGCCAATTATATCTGTAAGTAGACACCTGACCGGTTGATTGCACTGCTGGGGATTCGAACTATGGATTCCAGTGTTAGTGGGCTAGTTTAATCCTCTACTGTGCCACCTGAACGCCCTATTATGAAACATAACTGTGAAATTACCAATTATCCTTGAGGTGGAAGCCTCAAAAACAAATTAAAATAGTTTGTAAAAGCCTTACATTTTTATATTCGCTCATGACCGGTCATGACGCACAGAGAATTCACTGGTGATCAAAACCCAACACGCCTATTAAAATTCAGCTTCTCCAGGTATCTGTTTGGCAGCTTTTCAGCTCTAAACAAGAACAGTAAAGTGGCCTCATAAAAATGAATATTAGAGTGTGCAGGCAGGAGAATTGTCCATTCTCAGGCTATTCTCGGGTTCAGTGGTTCATTTGATAGAGGCTTTACCAAGCAAATAAACAAAAGATGTCTTGCTGTATCGGGCGCTTTTCAACAAATTAAATGCAATACAGTGAAACGAGGCGCATCATGCACCCTGTCTGCTCCGGCTGTGTTGAAGCAATGACTATCGGGGTCAAAGCCCCTTAGCAGCGAGATTTATTACAAAAAAAAAATTTAGATTAGTGTATGTCAAGTTATTTTTGGTCAGACGTGATGACGTTTTTCAGGGCACTGTGGCTTTAAGAAGCTTTTTTTAAGGACATTTACGTGTTGTGTTATTGATGGGTGCATTTGCCCGGTGGTGTAATTGGAATGCATTCTCATTTTCTGGAATAGGTGTAATATATCAATAGCATGGCTGTAATATATCAGATGCTGGAAGTCTACAATTTATTTCATTTTTCTTTAGTTCCACAGATTTATGAATAAATGTACTTTTAAGTAAGGTCAGCTCTAACTTACATATACAGTTCTTACAAGTTATTCTTAATGTTTTATTTATTTGATAAAAAGGGCTTAAAAATGCATTTTTCAAGCCTGCAATGGCTGTGAAGGCTTACCATAACCTTGATTTCCATTCCAGACTTAATGTCTTGTGTTCTACACTTTTTTAAGAAAAATATCACTTGACCTCTTTTACATAACTGTGTCTTCTTAAAGAAGGCTTTCCATTTTAAAATGATATAAATGATCACAATAATAAAACTCAGCTTGTTACCTCTCCATTATGTATAAAATGTCATGGGAAAGTGACATATAACACATTGTTTTTCCAGCAAAATTATTGCAATTACACATGTTTTGTTATACACATGTTTATTTCCTTTGTGGGTATTGGAATAACACAAAAAACAGAGAAAAAAAAGCCAAAATTGATATAATTTCACGCAAAACTCAAATAGGCCGGACAAAATTATTGGCACCCTCAACTTAATATTTGGTTGCACACCCTTTGGAAAAAATAACTGAAATCAATCGCTTCCTATAACCATCAACAAGCTTCTTACACCTCTCAACTGGAATTTTGGACCACTCTTCTTTTGCAAACTGCTCCAGGTCTCTCATATTTGAAGGGTGACTTCTCCCAACAGCAATTTTAAGATCTCTCCTCAGGTGTTCAATGGGATTTAGATCCGGACTCATTGCTGGCCACTTCAGAACTCTCCAGCGCTTTGTTTCCATCAATTTCTGGTGCTTTTTAAAGTATGTTTGGGGTCATTGTCCTGCTGGAAGACCCATGACCTAGGATGCAAACCCAGCTTTTTGACACTGGGCTCTACATTGGAAAATCCTTTGGTAATCTTCAGATTTCATGACGCCTTGCACACAGTCAAGGCACCCAGTGCCAGAAGCAGCAAAACAACCCCAAAACATCTTTGAACCTCCACCATATTTGACTGTAGGTACTGTGTTCTTTTCTTTATAGGCCTCATTCCATTTTCGGTAAACAGTAGAATGATGTGCTTTACCAAAAAGCTCTATCTTGGTCTCATCTGTCCAAAAGACATTTTCCCAGAAGGATTTTGGCTTAATCATGTACATTTTGGCGAACTGCAGCTTTTTTATGTCTGTGTCAGCAGTGGGGTCCTCCTGGGTCTCCTGCCATAGCGTTTCATTTCATTCAAATGTTGACAAATAGTTTGCACAGGACAGCTTGAATTTCTTTGGAACTTGATTGGGGTTGCTTATCCACCATCCGGACTATCCTGCGTTGCAACCTTTCATCAATTTTTCTCTTCCGTCCACGTCCAGGGAGATTAGCTACAGTGCCATGGATTGTAAACTTTCTTGATTATGTTGCGCACTGTGGACAAATGAACATCAAGATCTCTGGAGATGGACTTGTAACCTTGAGATTGTTGATATTTTTCCACAATTTTGGTTCTCAAGTTCTCAGACAGTTCTCTTCTCCTCTTTCTGTTCTCCATGCTTAGTGTGGCACACACAGACACACAATGCAAAGATTAAGTCAACTTCTCTCCTTTTTATCTGGTTTCTGTGATTTGTATATTGCCCACACCTGTTACTTGCCACATGTAAGTTTAAACGAGCATCACATGCTTGAAACAAAGTTATTTACCCACAATTTTGAAAAGGTGCCAATAATTTTGTCTGGCCAATTTTTTGGAGTTTTGTGTGAAATTATGTCAAATTTGCCTTTTTTCAGTTTTTTTGTGTTGTTCCAATACACACAAAGGAAATAAACATGTGTATAACAAAACATGTGTAATTGCGATAATTTTTTGGGAGAAATACTTTAAATAAATTTTAGGGGTGCCAACATTTTCGGCCATGACTGTATATACAGTGTATCACAAAAGTGAGTACACCCCTCACATTTCTGCAAATATTTTATTATATCTTTTCATGGGACAACACTATAGAAATGAAACTTGGATATAACTTAGAGTAGTCAGTGTACAACTTGTATAGCAGTGTAGATTTACTGTCTTCTGAAAATAACTCAACACACAGCCATTAATGTCTAAATGGCTGGCGACATAAGTGAGTACACCCCACAGTGAACATGTCCAAATTGTGCCCAAAGTGTCAATATTTTGTGTGACCACCATTATTTTCCAGCACTGCCTTAACCCTCCTGGGCATGGAATTCACCAGAGCTGCACAGGTTGCTACTGGAATCCTCTTCCACTCCTCCATGATGTCATCACGGAGCTGGTGGATGTTAGACACCTTGAACTCCTCCACCTTCCACTTGAGGATGCGCCACAGGTGCTCAATTGGGTTTAGTCCATCACCTTTACCTTCAGCTTCCTCAGCAAGGCAGTTGTCATCTTGGAGGTTGTGTTTGGGGTCGTTATCCTGTTGGAAAACTGCCATGAGGCCCAGTTTTCGAAGGGAGGGGATCATGCTCTGTTTCAGAATGTCACAGTACATGTTGGAATTCATGTTTCCCTCAATGAACTGCAGCTCCCCAGTGCCAGCAACACTCATGCAGCCCAAGACCATGATGCTACCACCACCATGCTTGACTGTAGGCAAGATACAGTTGTCTTGGTACTTCTCACCAGGGCGCCGCCACACATGCTGGACACCATCTGAGCCAAACAAGTTTATCTTGGTCTCGTCAGACCACAGGGCATTCCAGTAATCCATGTTCTTGGACTGCTTGTCTTCAGCAAACTGTTTGCGGGCTTTCTTGTGCGTCAGCTTCCTTCTGGGATGACGACCATGCAGACCGAGTTGATGCAGTGTGCGGCGTATGGTCTGAGCACTGACAGGCTGACCTCCCACGTCTTCAACCTCTGCAGCAATGCTGGCAGCACTCATGTGTCTATTTTTTAAAGCCAACCTCTGGATATGACGCCGAACACGTGAACTCAACTTCTTTGGTCGACCCTGGCGAAGCCTGTTCCGAGTGGAACCTGTCCTGGAAAACCGCTGTATGACCTTGGCCACCATGCTGTAGCTCAGTTTCAGGGTGTTAGCAATCTTCTTATAGCCCAGGCCATCTTTGTGGAGAGCAACAATTCTATTTCTCACATCCTCAGAGAGTTCTTTGCCATGAGGTGCCATGTTGAATATCCAGTGGCCAGTATGAGAGAATTGTACCCAAAACACCAAATTTAACAGCCCTGCTCCCCATTTACACCTGGGACCTTGACACATGACACCAGGGAGGGACAACGACACATTTGGGCACAATTTGGACATGTTCACTGTGGGGTGTACTCACTTATGTTGCCAGCTATTTAGACATTAATGGCTTTGTGTTGAGTTATTTTCAGAAGACAGTAAATCTACACTGCTATACAAGCTGTACACTGACTACTCTAAGTTATATCCAAGTTTCATGTCTATAGTGTTGTCCCATGAAAAGATATAATGAAATATTTGCAGAAATGTGAGGGGTGTACTCACTTTTGTGATACACTGTATATATATACACTATTTGACATTTAGAAACACCCATACAAATACTGAGAAAAGCCATTTTCTTCTATGAATTTGGTAAGGCTATATGTTGTCATGATTGCTGTAGATTTGCCAGCTGCACATTCATGCTGTGACCCTTTAACAAATTGCATTTACGGTAATTTCTTATAAGTGAGAACACAACAAATGTGTAAAATGTGTGAAAGGAACACTTTGGAAGCTAATTTCAGTTTTTATATTAGGATATTTTAGTCATTGCTGCTCTTGATTATTGATGTATTTTCTGTTAATAGTTGCAAAATGTCCAGGTCCCAAAGGAGCACAATTATCTTAAAATACATAATACGCCATCATACTTTACAGCTGGAAAGAGGATATGGTGTAAATATCAAACATAGATATCAATTGCTTAATCTAGAGCAGGTGGAATGCCTTTGTCATATCTGCATATACATGTATACAGTATCATTAAATTATTTTTCTGCTTATTTTGTCTTGTTTGGAAGCTGGGGTCAGAGCTCAGGGTCAGCCATTGTACGGCGCCCATGGGGCTGAGATGGTTAAGGGCCTTGTTCAAGGACCCAACAGTTGCTTCATGATAACCCAAATCTTTACCCACTAGGCTACCACTGTCCCATTGTGTAATGTACTGTAAAGCATTCATTTAGACTTTCGTTAGCAAACTTGGGATTTGCAGTAACATGGGATTTCCTTTTCTTCTCTCTTTGATTTAGAAGTTGGAAAAAATTACCAGGAGCCAGAATCAGATGTTATTTTTTCCCCTCTTCCCCTCTTCTAATTCCTAAGGGGTTTTGCAGTTGTTGGTTAAGCCGTTTTGTTTTTTTATGCTTTCCCCTTGATGCTCTATGCCTTTGCTTCCCTCTGAGCAATGCTTTCCCCCATTTGCCAACACTTATCTAAGTGTCCCAGTTTCTGAGTGATTCAGACCCCCAAACCAAAACTGCACATTACCTCCTCCATGCTGCAGTGTTCATACAAACTTTGTGATTTACACCAAAACCTACATACCTCCAACTCTGTTGTGTTGTTTGTTGAATTAAGCTTTGCATAACCTTGCAGAATTAAAGTCTCACGAGAGAGATATTTCACTCAAATAAAAAAGGTGTAACTGTTGTTAATTAAATAGGTCTATTCTATTTTTATTTACAGTTTTATTACAAAGTGTGTGTGGCCGGTGTTTGCATATTTTTTTTTAATTTCATTTGTCCACCAAAAAGAGACGTTTGGACACCCCTGTCATAAAGGCTCCTTTGGTTCAAAGACACTGGCTTCTGCAACTCAGTGATAGTGTCAAAATTTAAATTGCCAGTTTAATGAGTGACCTTCTTGTTCTTTGACATTTAGAGAAAGAGCAGGACCTAGGCAACATTAACATTTTATCCACTTTTACGTTTAAAATAAATGTAGGTTCAGTGCCTTTGTTGGTCTGGAAGTTTGCCTTTAACATCTTAATTACTTCATTCATTTCTTACATTTATTTATTCACTTTCTAATTTACCACCATTTTGTCCTGGTCAAGGATGCAGTGGGCAACACCCTGGAAGGTTGCCAGTCTATTACAGGGCAGAGACACACACATTCTCTCTCTCACACACACACACACACACACACACACACACACACACACACACACACACTCACACACTTCTAGGGCAATTTTAGTAGCAATTTCAGTGTTTAACCTAAACACTGCCACATCACCCCACTGCTGCGGATTTTGAAGACGTTGATAAGTACATGTTAGTTGTTAGTACATGTACAATTGCTTAGTAAAGAGGTGGGTTTTTATCATCTTTTGAAGATGTTGAGGAACTTGGAAGTTCGTTCTACCACTTGGGTACTAGAACTGGCTTCCTGTAGTTGCACACATTCAATTTAAAACACTGATGCTTGCCTATAAAGCCAAAAATAGACCAGCGCCGTACCACGCAACCTCTGAGCCACTAGTCTCGTTTACCTAAACTAGAGTAAGGTAATGTTCACTATGGAAGCACTTCTGCAAGGCGCTCTGGATAAAAACGTCTGCAAAATGCTGTAAATGTAGTAGATACTGTTAGCCTGACTGCATGTCTTGTCTTTGGACTTGTGGGAGGAAAGACACGGAGAACATGCAAACTCCACACAGAAAGGCCTTTCTTGATGCAAGGCTACAGCACTACCCAGTGTGCCACTGTTCCACCCCTACACATCTTGACTAAGCAAATTGAGTGCATTGATAGGGTTATTAATTAATAGATACTGTACATAATATACAATAACTTATGATTAAGCCACCTCATGTAGGCTGAAAAGTTAGGACAAGGTGACCCGTGTCACTGAAAGTATATGTTTATATACTATATGCTTTTGGACATGCCTGAAGATGAACAAGAACTGTGCATGCATGTGTACATGTGTGGCTATGCTAGGAATAGTGATGGGATTTCTGTTTTGAGCTATGACACTTCCACTGTAATCTCTGTACTCAGTCATGGGGAACCTTCTGTGTAAGTGTGTTTGTGTGTGTGTGTGAGAGAGAGAGAGAGCGAGAGTGTTTGATTTAATCTGGCTCAGTTATGAACATAAATTTTATAAGAGCTTAAAAGGTCTGTCTGGGTATAGCACTTGACATAGCGTCACAAAGCAGCTAAGATGCATGGCATAGACTCGCTCATCCCCTTGATTTAAAAAGCTCCAGCTGGGGTAAAGGAGGGGAGTTAGGAGTTATTTAGAGGGCTACAAATGACGCCATATACACTTAAAGTTGAGTTGTATGTAATTGGATCCAGTCTGGGATTTAGGCTGACTGAATCAGGAATTATTAAATGATATAAATGATAACAATAACATTACTCAGCTTGGTACCTCTCCAGCATGTATAAAATGTGATGGTAAAGTGACTTATAACCCATAGTGTTCCCAAGGAGTGAGTCAAAGTCACTTTTGCTGTTTATGACCACTGATTTAAACCACCCTGAACCATGTGTAATTTTGGGCTCTGTCATATTAAACATATTTACTGCCTATGTCTGGAACATGTTATGACAGGTCACATTATATATGTATACTATATACAATGCAGTATTATAGGGTGTGTTAAATTTGTGCTCATCCAGCTCTGCTCCAGCAAACCCCAACCCTGATTGGGATAAGTGGCTTAGAGAGTGAGTTTGGTGTGGACTAAAGGACTAAGTCCTTTTTTGTTAGTTCTTCATTTGTCTTTCTAACTGATAAGCCTGGTTGATGGTCAGACTTGTCTACCTGCCTGGCTTCACATGCTGGCCTTTATGCAGGCATTTTTTTGTTCTAGTTTCTGGGAGCCCAGCCAGTGTACAGAGACCGCATTCCTGTGTTGTAGCTGCTGTGGGTATCCTTTCTGTTCTCTGCATTTTGTCTCTTTTTTTTTTTTTTTTTGCCACTGCTGGTTTGCTGGATTCCCATGTTTGGTTCTCTAGAGAGTATATGAATTGTAATTTACTGGTGGACTAGGTAACTGGTTTACCCAAGCGCCATTTGGTTTCTTTTCCAAGAATGCCTCTGTTTTTCCATGTTTCCTGGAGGTCACATGGAGTTCAGTGTTTATGCTCTAAGGATTTATTTATTTATTAGGATTTTAACGTCATGTTTCACACACTTTGGTTACATTCATGACAGAACAGGTAATTACTGGTTACACAAGATTCATCAGTTCACGGGTTTAATGTCAAACACAGTCGTGGACAATTTTGTATCTCTAATTCACCTCACTTGCATATCTTTGAACATTGGGAGGATACCGGAGCTCCCAGTGGAAACCCATGCAGACACGGGGAGAACATGCGAACATGCAAACTTGATTACTTGGTTCATTCATTCAGCTATTGCTTTTGTGTTTTTTAGCCACAGTATTGTACTGCCTTGGTTAAACTTGAAATTTGGATTATACCCGTACAATCGCAGGGTTACATTTGGTTCCTCTGTCAAGCTGTGCTCACCATGCTGTGACAATCCTATTTCAGAATCTAACCTATCAACAGGTTGTTTTTTACTCACAGAACTGCCACTTATTGGATCTTTTGGGTTTTTGCCCAATTCTGTGTTGTGTTTAAAAATGCCAAGAGAAAATGTAGAAATTCGTAATATCCATAACAGCCACCTGGCACCAACAGCCATACCATATACCAAAGGTAATTCACACAACATTTCTTCTAATTCTGATGTATGATTTAAACTCCTCTGCTGTATGGATTTTGTAGGATTTGTAGGATTTTACCATGCCAAGGAGGGCCACAGGCTAGTGCACATTGTACACAGACTCCTACAGAAAGCCTCAGCAAGTGTGCTACTACCTACAGACATTTCAATTAATGTGGTATCTAAAAGTATAATAATGAAATAACATGGTAATAGACACAGTAGTGAAGTCTCTGTTAGAGGCTTTCTTGACTCATATCAGTGTCCAGCCAAAAAATGATTCTTCCCTAAACTGAGCCTGCTCAGAGGAGTGGCTGTTTTTATAGCTAAAACAATTGCTTAGGGGTCGCTTTTGAAATGGGATGTCCAAGATAGAGTTGTCCACGTACTTTTGCAATAAAGTTGTACCACTTTGATGTTTCACAGTGCTTTTGAGACTATATTTTGTGGATAGAAAAAAGAAACATTCAACATTTTTGACAGAAAGGAACTTTTGAGAGGAAAAAGCACAGTTCCCTTACAGCAAACTGTACAGGCCATCATGGTTTGAAGCTGCTTTGCTACCCTGGGGCTTAGAAAGCTGGCAATAATTGAGGTTACTTCATAGCTGTATTGTAGCATGAACTGTTACTGAAGAACTATAACAAGCCATGCTGTCAAATTTGTAGCAAGCAGTGACAGTTTCAAACGATAGGACGAAACGCAAAAGTGAATAATTGGGCAGTCTGTTTGTATGGCCTTCCATTTTTCTGTCCATCTGTCTGTTTGTTCATTGTCTGGTTTACCACCACTTCAGCCTGCTAAGGATTGCAGTATGTCTGATGAATTGAGTGAAAGGCAGGAAACCCTGGACAGGTCAGCAGGTCTCCACCCCAAGGCACACACACACATAGTTAGGGCAATTTCTAGTAGTTCCAACTGGCCTGACTGCATGTCTTTGGACTGGAAAACCAGAGCACCCAGGAAAAAAACAGGTGAACATGCATACTCCACACAGAAAGGACCCTGGCAGCCCAGCCAGGGAATCGAACCCAGACCCTTCTTGCTGTGAGGTGTTGGAAGAAATAGTCTTAACATGTGTTAGGTAAAGATGAGAAGTATAATTGTTTGAGTCATTAATCTAGGCTGGATGTGTAGGTCTGTGTATTTAAAGGGCTCAGTGAGTGTATTATATTTTACATTTTCGGCATTTAGCAGACGCTTTTATCCAAAGCGACTTACAGTTGAGACAGTATACAATCTAAGCAATTGAGGGTTAGGGGCCTTGCTCAAGGGCCCAACAGTGGCATCCTGGCAGTGGTGAGGTTTGAACCGGCAACCTTCTGATTACTAGTTCATTATCTTAACCACTAGGCTACAGCTGCATCAATGTATGATGTATGATGTATCAATGTATGATGGCTAGTAAATAAAAAAAATAAAATTAATAAAAAAGGATTTACAGGACAGTTTAATATCATTTCATCCCTCATAACTTGAGCATCCTTGTGGTAAGCAGAATTCCTACCAGAACTCCCATTCTATGCAATTACATTAAGTGATTGGGAACAGGTGAGCAGTCTACAAGAAGGTAGTTCCTTCTGACTTTTCAGTGCAAAAGGAACACACTTTAAACCATTTTCTAAAATCTGATCTCAAAAAATACTTCATGGCATGTTTACACTAATTCAGACAGAGCTGTACTAGAGAGCTGTCCTTATTATTTATAAGTGGTTATCTGACCGGTGGGTACATTTTCTCTTGAATGTATTACTTATAGACCATTAGCCCTAAGCTAAGGTCCTAACCTGTAATATAGCACATCCACCAGTATAATTAGCTGGCTTAATGAAGACCAACAGAAAGTCAGTTAAATATTTAAATTAATTTAGGATTGAATTGTAGTATGATTTGCTACTATTTTAGAAGATATTCTAATCTTATGGTAGCAAGTAAAGGGGTTGAGCATAAGTGCTAGCCATTACCTATGCTAAGAAGGGTTAATATATTAACTGTAAATCATTAATGGAAATGCCTACTAATGTAATTATCTATCACCAATGCTTTAGGCATTTGAGAATTGGATAATGATGCTATCTGTCTCTGTCTGTCTGTCTGTCTGTCTGTCTGTCTGTCTGTCTGTCTGTCTGTCTGTATGTCCCTCCGTCCATCAATCCGTCCGTCCAACCAACCAACCAACATTAAATTAAGATCTTGCATTAACAATTGTGTGTACAAAACTGGAATAACAAATTGACTGGTAAACAGCCCTGTTATTTGCAAAAGGCCAGTGTGTAATTTACCTGTCAATTCTCTGCTGTCTACCAACTACAGGCATTCCAGAAAAATACAGTAAGCTAATTCAAATAGATTCTCATCTATTCTCATACAGAGAGCACATAAATTCAAAAACATCTGAGCTTGTGGCTAAGCTCATGTAATAGAATTCAAATTAGGAAACAAAAAACAAGAAATAAAAAGTGCCAAAACATTAATTGTTTTTTATTCTCCATTTTATCCTGGTTAGGGTTTCAGTTGGTTTAGAAAACTGAGCACTGGGCAAAAATACACCCAGGAAGTATATTCCTATAAAAAATAGCACACTAGCCCACTACCTCTAAGATCCAGGCATCTAGAGTAGGGAGGAATTGGAATTGGAATTGGAAGGTTGAGGATTTGAGTTCTGGCTCTGCCAAACTACCATTGTTGAGCACTTGAGCAAGGCCCTTAATCCACTTGGCTGGATCCTTGGCATCATTTAATTGCTGACTGCACACCTTAAATGTTAGGTTCCAAACAAGCTGGTATATTTGGGAGAAAAAAATCATTGTACTATATCCATGTATATTTGTAATTGATGTCATTCTTGGTAATCTAATAAAATCACACGTCTCAGTTCTTACACCTTGACTGTAAAATAAGATCCAAGCTTAGGTTTTGTTTTTATAATAGATGGTAGAAATGTTACTACACATAAAATACTACTGTAGAAAGTACATGTATCAATATCAGGAATAAAATGCTTATGTGTAACAGTTCTTTAAATACATTTATCACACTGAATTATGACTCTTTAAACAAACAATACACAAGGAAACTTGAGTAAACACATTTAGTAAAATCTAGTGTTATGCATTTACAGAACAAATATATCCAATCAATTAACTTAATCCAATAAGTTATTTGGTTGACAGTGTAATATCAATGTAGGGTAAGGGCCTAATGGGCCCATTGTATGGTACAGGTACAGAACACTCTTACTCCAGCTCATCTAACCTACCACAGTTTTACTTCAATCGCATTACTTCAATTATGGCAAGTGTGACAAAATAAGGATCTCCAAAACTGAGCCAAGAAAAGTGACTTTTGGACAGTAGGTTCTTCACCAGAAGATGCTGCTGTTGCTCTGTATCATTTTTGCACTGTATCAAGTTCTGTAACAGTTCTTCCATTTGTTTAAAATGTAAAGCAAGATTTTCCACATTATTTTGCCAAAACATTTGTTTTCTTTTGCACATAGAGTGTCTTTAGAGAGAAAAAGTCAAGACGTGCTGTTAGGTAGACATCAAAATAAGCATGTACATACTGTTTCAAGGCTGTTTTACTGTTGCTAGGTAACACTGTTTGGTTAAACTACTGGGTTTGGACTGCCACAGACCCTTAAGAAAAAAAGTTGTAACCTGAGTGTGACATGTGGGGTGTGATTTAGCTCAAGGATGAAATAAGAGGGAGAAGATTGGGGTATGGACTGGAGGGTTGATTGCTGGTTACACTTGTGGGGGGGAGTAATTAACCTGTATATTTAATCCCTGTTTCATTCACCCTTTGTGTGATTTCTTTTGTGTGCAGGAGTGTACATGTACTAGCAGGGTGGAATAGTAAGTTATCTTGTTTCTTTAAAAGAACTTGGCTGAAATTTGTTTTTTGCCCTTACTTTTAAATAAATTGCCAGAAGAAGGCAAAATGGCTTTCCTGAGTCCGGAATCCTATTACTATTAAATTGTCCTCCTAGTATTAGGTTGTTTGTAGGTACAAAGAGGACACTGCTTAAGCATCCTCTATAGTACAAAAAGTCACAATTTAAAAGTTGATTGTCTCAGCTCTCCTCGGGCAGTACAAAGGTGGTACAAATGGCAATATGTTGAATGTTCTCTTACTATGAATGTCCTTTAGTGCTTTATTTATAGCATAATGTTATATATATTTATATATACATATACATATATATATATATATATATATATATATATATATATATATACAGTATATATATATATATATATATATTAGGGCTGTCGAAGTTAACGCGATAATAACGCATTAACGCGATCTCAATTTAACGCGATTAAAAAAAATAGCGCCGTTAACGCAAATTCTATACAGGAAAAATTGACCTATACAGGCAGTGAGTGCCATGTAGAATTACATCACGAAGACCCGCATTGTTATGTTTTGTACTTAACCACGAAATACAAATGACACTAGTTATGTGGAGAACGAGTTGTCTTTATTGCTTAATCCAGAACTTGGAGCATCACACTTAAACATAACACGCCGTTACCCGCTGGTCACCTGATACACATATCAGCTCAGTGACGTACAGTGGTAACGTGATACGCAGATCACGTAAATGATACATATCACACGCATGATAATAATAAGCTTTTTTCTCTCTTAATTTTCCCTGACAAGTGAAAAACCAAAATATAGCAACCTTAACATTATGAGGAAGAATTTCAAAGATATTCCTTTGCAATACTTTATCATTTCAAGAATATGATACAGACTGACCAACACTATTAAGCCAAATCAGCATTGAAAATTGACTTTACTTTTAATAGCCTTCTACAATGCTGGTGCTTCTTAAAACTGAATATTTTCTTTTAAACAAAAGTGTTATTTAAATGCTATTAAATTGCTTTCCAACAAAATCCGCCCAATTTGGCGGATAACCGCCCAATCTGGCAACACTGGAACGCGTTATTATTATCGTGTTAACTTCGACAGCCCTAATAAAAACGTATTCTGATATCCAGTTAGCAGCGTAGGGTTTATATAGCAGCAGGTAGAATAGGGGCCAGTGATAGCTTGGTGGTTAAGGTACTGGACTAGTAAGCAGAAGGTTGCCGGTTCAAGCCCCGCCACCACCAAGTTGCCACTGTTGGGTCCCTGAGCAAGGCCCTTAACCCTCAATTGCTCATCGTGTTCCGCTCATTGTGTAAGTCGCTTTGGATAAAAGCGTCTGCTAAATGCTGAAAATTTAAATGTATTGCAAAGGAATATCTTTGAAATTCTTCCTCATAATGTTAAGGTTGCTATATTTTGGTTTTTCACTTGTCAGGGAAAATTAAGAGAGAAAAAAGCTTATTATTATCATGCGTGTGATATGTATCATTTACGTGATCTGCGTATAACGTTACCACTGTACGTCACTGAGCTGATATGTGTATCAGGTGACCAGCGGGTAACGGCGTGTTATGTTTAAGTGTGATGCTCCAAGTTCTGGATTATGTAATTCTACATGGCACACACTGCCTGTACGAATCAGCCCTGTGTACGGAGAGACACACCCTGATCCACACTCTTTGTAGGCGCCATCAATCAGCCAGCAGAGGTCGTAGTGCATCAGTTACAAGGAGTCCATATCCGGCTTAATACCCCACCCCTATATGGACAACTGGTGCAGGACAATGCCTGGCCTCATGTGGCAAGAGTATGTAAGCAGTTCCTGGACAATGAAGGCATTGATGCCATTGACTGGCCCTCACATGCCCCAGACCTGAATCCAATTGAGAACCTCTGGGACTTTTGTGTCAGTACATCCGATGCTGCCAAGTCACGCCACAGACTGTCCAGGAGCTCACTGATGCCCTGATCCAGGTCTGGGAGGATATCCCACAGGACACCATCCGCCGTCTCAACAGGAGCATGCCCAGACGTTGCTGGGAGTGCATACAGGCACCTGGGGGCCATACACTCTACTAAGTAACATTATGAGTTGCAGTGATGAAATTAAGGTAAATTGGATTAACCTGTGATTTCAGTGTTTTACTTTGATTTTCGGTATGAATTTGAATCCAGCCCTCCATGGGTTGATGATTTTGGATTCCATTGACTGTTATGTCATTTTGTTATTAACTAATTATACAATTTATATCAGTAAAGATTTTCAACTTCAATCTTTCATTCATCGAGATCTGATGTGTAATTTAAGTGTTCCCTTAATTTTTTTGGAGCAGTGTATTAAATGTTGTCATGATGGTAGTTACTCTTGGTACACACGTTGAACCTAACCAATGAGTCCTGGCTTGTGGATAACATTCCAGTTTATTCTTTCATTAGGTTTAAATTAAGGCTCGGTGCAGGCCAAATGAGTTTGTCATGGCTTGACATTCTTTAGAAACCACAGTGCTCTACTAAATAAAGGTCAAGACCATTATTAATTCTCTCTCTGTATTAGGTACTATGCTTTTAAGTTAGCATTCACATAACTGAAGGGTAAATCATCTCCTGATGTAAAACTGTGGCAGGTGGGATGTGTTTAAGGTGAAAGTTGTAACAGGAAAGGGAAATTAGGGGATGAACATGGGGGTAATTGTGGGTTCACCTGATGTACCTAATTACTGTCGGTTTAACCTTTGTCTTTCTTCACTGTGTGTCACCCTTCCTGTGTAATGACTAGAGTTAGTGAGCAGAGAAAAGTGAGAAGCTGGGACTTGTACATCTTAAAAGAACCTTGTTATGTTTAGTTTTACTTTACTTTCTTTGAAAACCACATGTGGCAAGATTAATAAATGGGATAAATTTGCCAACAGACAACAAAATGCCAAAAAAAAAACCCATTAAACAATCAGTTTGTTCTTTGTCAAACTTTGATAAACTCATTTTCTGTTGTAGTACAGCTGCCAAATAGATATTCGGCACTTTTCAAATAAAATTAGATTCCTTAAATGTTCTGTAGCTTATTCATTGTAAAGCTTTTGCTTAATACAACCTGCAAAAGTGGAAACAGATAATGGTGTAATTTGCAACTGCTTTAAAAACAGAATGGAAAGTTGAAGCGACTGTCTTTTACTTTTAATTTATTCACTAAATATAAGAACAGCAGTAACTCACGTGTGTCACTACACTGTACTCAAACGTGTTAAAATATCTGTGTAGAACCACTGCTAGTATCAATTCCCTACAGCGAAGATATAATTGGTCAATAAAATTTGAATATATATGTTTACTTTGGTTCTCATCTGATAGTTTTAGGTCAAATTTATGCAGAAATATAGAAAACTCTAAAGTGTTCACAAACTTTCAAGCACCACTGTATTTATTGAGAACCTAAGGCCCTCTGTTACCCCTTTTCCACCGACGCGTGTTTCCACCAGAAAAAAGAGGTTCCAGACAGCGAAATAGCATTCTCATCTGGCACCACAGAATACTTGGTTTTCCAGCGAGAATCGTGACGTCATCTGTGGGCGTGTCAGTGTAGAGGTTTGGATGCTTTCACATGAGACATTATAACATTATATAGAATTTAAACCACTTTCATCTTTTAAAGTTCACCTGATTAAATTTTGAGCCAGTTTGCCGCTGATATTCGCTGATATTTTCAAAGTGATGAACTGTTTGATATGACGTGGTAAAAGTGACCCAGACAGTATAAATGCTTAACGTAAAAAATAAAAATATAACATGGCTTGTTGTATTAAAAAAAAAGACAGATGAATTTGGGCAGTACGGGGAGACACTTATAACCAGTAATAACGGAGCGAAATGTAGTGTTCATGTGTAGTACTTTTAGTACATTAAGCCATGTTATGCTTTATTTAGGAAAGGCTTTTTGTGGATTCAGAACCCCGAGCTGCATAAACACCGCACTTGAAGTAAATACAGCTAAACACAGATACATGTGAAGCTTTTAGAGTGGGTTTGATGGTTATTTCACACGAATGGATGTTCGTGTCATGGAACTTTAGTGATGTTTTATAGCTCAAGCCGAGCGCTGAGCAAATTGGCTATCTGTGCTGAGGGTTGCGGTGAGAGCGAAGCGCAAAGCTCTTCTCGTGTCAATAAACTAAAACAAAAACAACTACTGCGACAAACACGTCTACATCTTATCACCAATAGTTGAGCGATGCTTTAAAACGAACATCTGTAACAACAGCACAAATGCTCGCAGGTAACCTACATGCTCCGTCATCATGTTACTACTCTTTACTTTCTTGTGTAATGCCCACCGTTGATGACGCATACTTGGTTCCCAAAAACTGGTGGAAACGCGGGTCAGTTCTCTACAAAACACCAAGGTTCAAAGAAACCTGAACAGAACCATTCAAGAACCATGTTTTTTTTGGTGGAAAAGCGCTATCTGAGGCCCAGACAGTTCTCCTCTGCTGGGCGCTGATGTTGGTCAAGAAAGCCTCAGTTGATGTTCCAGTTAATTTGAAGTTGTTCATTTATTTAAGTCGTTTAGTGTTGCGTTGCTGAGGTAAGGGCTCTGTGCCACTGGAGTTTCTTTAAATCAACATTTCTGTCTTCATGCTTGGTGCACAGGGGCACAGTCATGCTGTGACAGGAAAGGGCCTTCCCTAAACTGTTGCTGCAGAGTTGGAAACATAATTCTCTTTATATAATTGATTTAGAAGAGGTGCCCTAATACTTTTGTATAGGGACTTTTGTATAGTTGTATAGGTAGCCTCTGTATTAATCGCCACCAGTAGAAATGAGTTGGATTATGGTGGTGTAGTCTCGTCTATTACTATATTTGCCCTTTCACATTTATTTAAATAGTAATTTCCAATCAATAGTATTTTAATCTGACCGTTTGACAGTTTTTATTGTGTTCTTGCTGTTCAAAAAGACGCTTCGAGATGTTTACGTCAATCTTTAATAACTAGCGGTACAGTATGCTTGTTCTTGCTCTGATGATTTCGAACCTGTTTCTCTTGTATATTATATTTGTTACCACATCAGCCTTCTTGTTTTTAACTTAAGCAAATATTTCATCTACACCTATAACAGTTCACTCTACCTGTTGACTACTTATCTACAGAATTTTATGGCCCTGTCAACAAAACATGCTTCTGTTTCTCATCACTGCTTTTTCTCATGGTAAAAAGTAAATTTAACCCCCCTTAGCCCTGGTTTACCATATAGACAAAAGTCTTTTTGTCTTGCTGCCTCACTAATGGCCACTTTGCACAAATCAATTGACAATTGATTTACAAATGAAGACAACAAAGACAACTGACAACAATGTCAGGGCCAGCCTTTGGATACAGCCTCTAAGGATTTACAACAAGGCCAACACTCAGTTCATAACGATTAACACCCTCTTAATACAAATGACTGGCATGTTTTATTGCCTGTGTTCCAAGTGAGTGGTTGTGGCAGTTCAGCCTGTGACTTTGGAGAATGAATAAAAAATAGAGAATTAATTAATAGGGTATATTAATTGTACATATTAATTTTATTATTATTATTACATTAGTGGTGTAAACGAACTTTGAACACTTGTCGCCACTGTTACTGTTATTCTATTTCCATTCAAATTTTGTTGAGGCCAGTTGCTGCGAACAGTCTCAGCCCTAGTAGCTTTAGTGCACTAGAAGAACCAGTAAGTGAGTTTTCACAAGGCATCCTGAACAAAGCATGCCAGTTTTCTTTGAGACACAAAGCAAGCCTCCATCTGTTGTTGCATGCAAGTTTATAATATGCCAAAGAGCAGCTAAAATGCTTTGAGTATACAAAGTGCCCTTATATTAGATGACAGAATGTTCTAGCAGACAGCCATGACAGGGACGCTATTTCACTATGCCTACTACAACAGCACTTTCGTAATACTGAAACCTAATTGTTGCACCACTCTCTTAGCTGAGAAAAAGGGTGTAGACTTGATTCTGCTCTTTTTGTATCAAAGGATTTATTTATGATGTCTGTGCTCTTGTATTGCAGTGCAGTGACAAGCATAAGGTTTGGTTGGTTGTTAAAGAATTTCTACATTATAAAATGTGGTCTGATGTGGTCAAAAATGTGTGGACACAAGACCATTCCAAAACCATGGCCATTGATACGAAGCTTTACAGCCTCCACTGTTCTGGAAAGGGTTTAATAAGATTTTGATGTCTGTTGACATTTGTGTGCATTCAGTTAAAAGAATATGTCAGGCACTGATGTTGGACAAGAAAGCCTGGCTTGCGATCGATGTTCCATTTCATCCCAAGTGTTCAGCTGGGTTGAGGTCAGGGATTTGTTTTTATAGACATTGCTTTGTGTACAGAGGCACAGTCATGGCAGAAAAGGAAAACCTTCTCAAAACTGGTGCTCATGACCCTGAGCATAAAAAAGTGGTTAGTAAAAATCTGCTAAATAAATGAATGAGAAGATTTCTTTACTACAACATGAATTAATTGACATTTACATTTGTGGCATTTAGTAGACGCTTTTATCCAAAGTGATTTACAATTATGATAGAATACAATTTAAGCAATTGAGAGTTAAGGGCCTTGCTCAGTGGCCCAACAGTAACTACTTGGCAGTGGTGGGGCTTCTTCTGATTACTAGTTCAGTACCTTAACCACTGAGCTACAACTGTCCCTGTTAAATTAATCAAATAGAGTAATGCTGGATAGAGTATGTAATCCTCAGGCCTAACCACCTCTCCCAGAAGCAGATGTTCCAACTGTTAAGTTAAGATTGGGTCGTGGGTTATAGAGGAGCACTGCTTTATAGAAAGTCCCACAGTCTACATCTGCTGCTCTAAAAATGTTATGAGGAAACTAACTCTGATTAAAGCAAATAAACTTTAGAAGAATTAGACACATAAATGAAGCTGAGAGGGCCACAAAACATTTCTTAATAGCATCAGTAAAATAAAAATAAAAACCACACACAAACTGTCCATGACTAAAGATACTTTCATTAGGAGTGTGTGTTATGCAACACTGTCGTTGTTGTCGTCGCATTTTTTTTTTTCAAAATTCTCCACACATTCTCTATTGGGGACAGGTCAGGGCTGCAGGCAGGCCAGTCCAGTACCTGTACCATCTTCTTCCGCAGCCATGTCTTTGCAATGTGTGCAGCATGTGGTTTTGCATTGTCTTGTTGTAAAATGCATGGACGTCCCTGGAAAAGATGACGTCTTGAAGGCAGCATATGTTGCTCTAAGATCTCAGTGTACTTTTCTGCATTAATGCTGCCATCCCAGAAGTGTAAATGACCTTTGCCAAGGGCACTGACACAGCCCCATACCATGACAGACCCTGGCTTTTGGACTTGGAATGCTAATTTATCTCACCACAATACACGTTTCCACTGTGTGATGGTCCATCCTAGATGCCTCTGAGCCCAGAGAAGTTGACGCCGCTTCTGGGCATGGTTAACATAAGGCATTTGTGCATGTAACTCCGTAGAGCTTGTCAATTCTATGGAAATACAATTGTAGAGCTTGACAAAGGTTTGCCAGAGTAATCCCTTGCCCATGTGGTTATATCGGCTATTGTTGAGTGGCAGTTCTTGATGCAGTGCCAACTGAGGGATCAAAAATCATGGGCATTCAGCTTAAGCTTGCGCCCTTGGCCTTTACACACTACCCCCCCTCCCAAATCGTTTAATAATATTATGCACTGTAGAGGTTCATTGTTTTTAAACATTTCTAGTATAACCTTGGTGACAAAGTATAGTGGATTAACACAGGTGTGGCACAACTAGAATGAGGGCACTTGATATAAAAATAAAAAGAGAACACTTGTTGTGTCTTTTCTGAGCAAGAGTGAGCTAGGGATACTTAGCTGAACATCAGTCATGCATGCAAACAAGTCAGGGAGAAGAACACAACCCACTCATGCATGCTGCTCCTCAGGGAGTTGAGGGACAAGAAGTGGGGTATGATGACATTACCCATAGATACAAGCTAGAAAAAAATTCAATCAGACAATGGATTCTGCACCCAGGAGACCAGTGTCATTAGGCGTTCTGTTCCCTCCTGAGCCCATCCGCCTTAGTGTAATCTGCATTACTGAAAGCCACGACAACGGGCTAATGATCCGATAAGAAATTAGTAATGAGCCTGGCGGTTATGACTTCTCTCTGTTTTGACTGTTGATGCTGTTCTACAGGAGTTTGTTTTCTGTGCAGATCAGCAGAATTTTGAGACTTGCTCAGACTGGGTAAAGTTGGGCAATAATTTATGATTTGGCTAAAAATCCATGCTAACACACAACAGTAATGATACAGTAGTGTAAACATGTATTAAACCCCTCAAAATATCTATTTGTACTAATAAATAAACCAAAAATTTACAACCCCAAATCAGAAAAAGTTGGGACAGTATGGAAAATGCAATTAAAATAAGAATGCAAGCCGCTCAGGTGGCGCAGCGGTAAAAAGAAACGCGCTGCAACCAGGGCTGGATTCTGAGAAGCGTCGTATCGAATCCAGCCTTGCTTTACCGGTTCGAAGCCGAGTGGCTATATGAGCAACGATTGGCCGGTTGCTCATGTGGGGGGTGGGACAAAGAACCGGATGTGGGTCTCTCTCTGTCAGAATGCGATTACGTTCTCTGCCGGCTGATTGGAGGCGCTTACACAGAGATGGGAGGGGGTGCCCTTAGGGTGTGTCTCTCCACATGCAACGCTAGGTGGCGCCAAACTTGTCAATGTGTGGGTGGCAAAGATGCATCTGGCTGCTGCTCGTGTTTCGGAGGGGATACGGGTTAGCTTCAATCACCTCCGTCAGGGCAGGGTTCGGCATAGACAGAGAGGAAGCACGATGCTAATTGAACAATTGGATGCGCTAAAAGGGGAGAAAAAGGGGTAAAAATAAAAAAAAAATAATAATTACTTTGACTTTTATTTGATTGCAGACAGTTTGAACCCAAGATATTTCATGTTTTGTCTGCTTAACTTTATTTCATTTGTTAATATACCTCTATTCCTGCATTTCAGCCACTTAAAACTTTACTGTGCAAAATAGAAGCCTTATGTTAACCATGTCTAGAAGTGACGTCGACTTCTTTGGGCTCGGAGGCATCTAGGATGGACCGTCACACCGTGAAAACGTATATTGTAGTCAGATGAATCAGCATTCCAGGTCTTTTTTGAAAAAGACGACCAAAGGACCAACCAGACTGTTATCAGCAACAAGTTCAAAAGCCAGGGTCTGTCATGGTATGGGGCTATGTCAGTGCCCTTGGCAAAGGTTGTTTACACTTTGTGATGGCAGCATTAATGCAGAAAAGTACATTAAGATCTTAGAACAACATATGCTGCCTTCAAGACGTCATGTTTTCCAGGGACGTCCATGCATTTTTCAACAAAACAATGCAAAACCACATGCTGCACACATTACAAAGGCATGACTGCGGAAGAAGAGGGTACGGGTACTGGACTGGCCTGCCTGCAGTCCTGACCTGTCCCCAATAAAGAATTTGTGGGGAATTATGGAGAACAAAAAATGTGACGATGCCGACCCTGTACTGTTGCACATCTTAAGACGTGTTTGCAGGAAGAATGGGACCAAATAAAAGCCGAAACACAATCACTTGGTATCCTCGGTGCCAAAACGTCTTTTAAGTGGAAGTCTTTTTTGGAATGTGTTGCAGGCCTGAAATGCAGGAATGGATGTTTATTAATAAATACAATGAAGCTGAGCAGACAAAACATAAAATATCTCAGGTTCATCCTGTCTGCAATCAAATAAGTCACAGTAAATGTAAGAAACTCTGTTTTTTTTTAATGCTGTCCCAACTTTTTCTGATTTGGGGTTGTACTTATTAGGATTAAGGAAAATGACACATATATAAGAAGTGATTATCATAAAGATAGGGTAACTATTTTTCCTGGACTTGTCCTCTTTATTGGACCTAAAAAATGCGTCAGGCATTTCTAAATCACCAAAAATGTCCGGGATTCAGCTTTTGTAGTCTGCACACACTATTCTTTGTGTTTTTACACTGGTTTCACCTCTCTCTTCAGATCCTGCCTTCTCACAAAAAATGCCCAAGTGCAAATGCAAATTTACAGCCAAATTACAGAAAAACAAAATTGTGTTTTTGTCTCAGTTGGAATCCTTGGGAGACAGAATGCATGACCTGCACTGCCGGCGTGTACGTGTCAGTGTAAAATAAAGATGATAGTTCAGAAAAACACAAAACTGCAGCTAAAGACGTGAGCTAAAGGGAATTTGTCAGGTAAATGAACTATTTTGTGAGATCGGGTAAAACAGAAGATGCTGTTACTGCTGCAGAGGGACTTTTTGCATTTCACACCACAACAGTTATATGTAGATTAATGGACTGCGTGTCTGCTGAAACAGTGCAAACAAGTGCACGTACTAACAAAAAGGCTACTGTTAACGCAGTAATAAAGCCACATTCTGTCAAAAAAATGGACTATTTTATTTGTTGTTATTGTTCAGGGCCAAACGTTGAATGGAAAGGAATAAAATTATCTGACCATAAATGCATTTGTTAGTTGTCTTGTTCAAGAGCAGCTGTTTATTTATTAAAGTTCAGTACATTGTTGCATGGTTATTAATGCATTTGTCAAATATTTAAACCCATACACAATGCCATTGTGCCACCAATTACATTAAATTACTTTGCCAATCCAACCTCCACCTCCGCTCCACTTACCATATAGAAGCACTTTGTAGTTCTACAATTACTGACTGTAGTCCATCTCTTTCTCTGCATGCTTTGTTAGACCCCTTTCATGCTGTTCTTCAGTGGTCAGGACCCCCACAGATTAGGTATTATTTAGGTGGTGGATCATTCTTAGCACTGTAGTGACACTGACATGGTGGTGGTGTGTTAGTGTGTGTTGTGCTGGTATGAGTGGATCAGAGACAGCAGAGCTGCTGGAGTTTTTAAATACCGTGTCTACTCACTGTCCACTCTGACACTCCCACCTAGTTGGTCCACCTTGTAGATGTAAAGTCAGAGACGATCGCTCATCTATTGCTGCTGTTTGAGTTGGTCATCTTCTAGACCATCAATAGTCACAGGATGCTACCTACTGGGTGCTGTTGGCTGGATATATTTTTGGTTGGTGGACTATACTCAGTCCAGCAGTGACAGTGAGGTGTTTAAAAACTCCAGCAGCGCTGCTGTGTCTTATCCACTCATACCAGCTCAACACACACTAGCACACCACCACCATGTCATTGTCACTGCAGTGCTGAGTGATCCACCACCTAAATAATACCTACACTGTGGGTGGTCCAGGGAGAGTCCCGAACATTAAAGAACGGGGCGAAAGCAGGCTAAAAAAAAGTATATAAAGAAACAGATGGACTACAGTCAGTAATTGTAGAACTACAAAGTGCTTCTATATGGTAAGTGGGGCTGATAAAACGGACAGTGAGTGTAGAAACAAGTATGTGGTTTTAATGTTATGGTTGATCGGTGTATATCATTGTAAAGGCAACACAGAAATACATAGTTAAGTAATAGTAATGCTGCAAGATAAATAATTTGTTAATACATACAAGTAATTAAATAGCATGAGATCAAAAATGTTGAGTTCAAATTAAGTTCTCCTGACAAATATTCATGTGCATTATTATTCAACGCCAACCTCAGGTCCAAGTACTGTTGAACATCACTTTATCTTGATAACCTTTAATAAGATATTTAGGTAAGTGCTGACAAGCGTCTGACACTTCTCTTGTGAGATCTTAACCCATTCCTCTCTTGCAAAAGCTTCCAGCTCATTGGGGAGTGGTGGCTTTCATGCTGCTATCTTTTAATCCCACCGAAAGCAAGGAACTCTGAAGTGTGCTTTGGATCTGTAAATGAATGAATATATATTAAAACCACCTCCTTGTTTCTACACTCACTGTCCATTTTATCAGCTCCACTTACCATAGAGAAGCACTTTGTAGTTCCACAATTACTGACTATAGTCCATCTGTTTCTCTACATCTTTGTTAGCTCCCTTTCATGCTGTTCTTCAATGGTCAGGACTCTCAGGACCACCACAGAGCAGGTATTATTTAGGTGGTGGGTCAATTTTCAGCACTGCAGTGACAATGACATGGTGGTGGTGTGTTAGTGTGTGTTGTGCTGATATGAGTGGATCAGACACAGCATTGCTGCTGGAGTTTTTAAATACCATGTTCACTCACTGTCCACCCTATTAGACACTCCTACCTAGTTGGTCCACCTTGTAGATGAAAAGTCAGAGACGATCGCTCATCTATTGCTGCTGTTTGAGTTGGTCATCTTCTAGACCTTAATCAGTTGTCACATGACTGCCCACAGGGTGCTGTTGGCTGGATATATTTGGTTGGTGGACTATTCTCAGTCCAGCAGTGACAGTGAGGTGTTTAAAAACTCCATCTGCACTTCTGTGTCTTATCCACTCATACCAGCACAACACACACTAACACACCACCACCATGTTATTGTCACATATATATACAGTGTATCACAAAAGTGAGTACACCCCTCACATTTCTGCAGATATTTAAGTATATCTTTTCATGGGACAACACTGACAAAATGCCACTTTGACACAATGAAAAGTAGTCTGTGTGCAGCTTATATAACAGTGTAAATTTATTCTTCCCTCAAAATAACTCAATATACAGCCATTAATGTCTAAACCACCGGCAACAAAAGTGAGTACACCCCTAAGAGACTACACCCCTAAATGTCCAAATTGAGCACTGCTTGTCATTTTCCCTCCAAAATGTCATGTGATTTGTAAGTGTTACTAGGTCTCAGGTGTGCATAGGGAGCAGGTGTGTTCAATTTAGTAGTGAGAGCTTCACACTCTCTCATACTGGTCACTGAAAGTTCCAACATGGCAAAGAACTCTCTGTGGATCTTAAAAGACGAATTGTTGCGCTACATGAAGATGGCCAAGGCTACAAGAAGATTGCCAACACCCTGAAACTGAGCTGCAGCACAGTGGCCTAGATCATCCAGCGTTTTAAAAGAGCAGGGTCCACTCAGAACAGACCTCGCGTTGGTCGTCCAAAGAAGCTGAGTGCACGTGCTCAGCGTCACATCCAACTGCTGTCTTTGAAAGATAGGCGCAGGAGTGCTGTCAGCATTGCTGCAGAGATTGAAAAGGTGGGGGGTCAGCCTGTCAGTGCTCAGACCATACGCCGCACACTACATCAAATTGGTCTGCATGGCTGTCACCCCAGAAGGAAGCCTCTTCTGAAGTCTCTACACAAGAAAGCCCGCAAACAGTTTGCTGAAGACATGTCAACAAAGGACATGGATTACTGGAACCATGTCCTATGGTCTGATGAGACCAAGATTAATTTGTTTGGTTCACATGGTCTCAAGCATGTGTGGCGGCAATCAGGTGAGGAGTACAAAGATAAGTGTGTCATGCCTACAGTCAAGCATGGTGGTGGGAATGCCATGGTCTGGGGCTGCATGAGTGCAGCAGGTGTTGGGGAGTTACATTTCATTGAGGGACACATGAACTCCAATATGTACTGTGAAATACGGAAGCAGAGCATGATCCCCTCCCTCCGGAAACTGGGTCGCAGGGCAGTGTTCCAGCATGATAATGACCCCAAACACACCTCTAAGACGACCACTGCTTTATTGAAGAGGCTGAGGGTAAAGGTGATGGACTGGCCAAGCATGTCTCCAGACCTAAACCCAATAGAACATCTTTGGGGCATCCTCAAGCGGAAGGTGGAGGAGCGCAAAGTCTCGAATATCCACCAGCTCCGTGATGTCGTCATGGAGGAGTGGAAAAGCATTCCAGTGGCAACCTGTGAAGCTCTGGTAAACTCCATGCCCAGGAGAGTTAAGGCAGTTCTGGGAAATAATGGTGGCCACACAAAATATTGACACTTCAGGAACTTTCACTAAGGGGTGTACTCACTTTTGTTGCCAGTGGTTTAGACATTAATGGCTGTATATTGAGTTATTTTGAGGGAAGAATAAATTTACACTGTTATATAAGCTGCACACAGACTACTTTTCATTGTGTCAAAGTGTCATTTTGTCAGTGTTGTCCCATGAAAAGATATACTTAAATATCTGCAGAAATGTGAGGGGTGTACTCACTTTTGTGATACACTGTATATATACTCTCTTAAACATATACAGTGTATCACAAAAGTGAGTACACCCCTCACATTTCTGCAAATATTTCATTATATCTTTTCATGGGACAACACTATAGACATGAAACTTGGATATAACTTAGAGTAGTCAGTGTACAGCTTGTATAGCAGTGTAGATTTACTGTCTTCTGAAAATAACTCAACACACAGCCATTAATGTCTAAATAGCTGGCAACATAAGTGAGTACACCCCACAGTGAACATGTCCAAATTGTGCCCAAATGTGTCGTTGTCCCTCCCTGGTGTCATGTGTCAAGGTCCCAGGTGTAAATGGGGAGCAGGGCTGTTAAATTTGGTGTTTTGGGTACAATTCTCTCATACTGGCCACTGGATATTCAACATGGCACCTCATGGCAAAGAACTCTCTGAGGATGTGAGAAATAGAATTGTTGCTCTCCACAAAGATGGCCTGGGCTATAAGAAGATTGCTAACACCCTGAAACTGAGCTACAGCATGGTGGCCAAGGTCATACAGCGGTTTTCCAGGACAGGTTCCACTCGGAACAGGCTTCGCCAGGGTCGACCAAAGAAGTTGAGTCCACGTGTTCGGCGTCATATCCAGAGGTTGGCTTTAAAAAATAGACACATGAGTGCTGCCAGCATTGCTGCAGAGGTTGAAGACGTGGGAGGTCAGCCTGTCAGTGCTCAGACCATACGCCGCACACTGCATCAACTCGGTCTGCATGGTCGTCATCCCAGAAGGAAGCTGACGCACAAGAAAGCCCGCAAACAGTTTGCTGAAGACAAGCAGTCCAAGAACATGGATTACTGGAATGCCCTGTGGTCTGACGAGACCAAGATAAACTTGTTTGGCTCAGATGGTGTCCAGCATGTGTGGCGGCGCCCTGGTGAGAAGTACCAAGACAACTGTATCTTGCCTACAGTCAAGCATGGTGGTGGTAGCATCATAGTCTTGGGCTGCATGAGTGTTGCTGGCACTGGGGAGCTGCAGTTCATTGAGGGAAACATGAATTCCAACATGTACTGTGACATTCTGAAACAGAGCATGATCCCCTCCCTTCGAAAACTGGGCCTCATGGCAGTTTTCCAACAGGATAACGACCCCAAACACAACCTCCAAGATGACAACTGCCTTGCTGAAGAAGCTGAAGGTAAAGGTGATGGACTAAACCCAATTGAGCACCTGTGGCGCATCCTCAAGTGGAAGGTGGAGGAGTTCAAGGTGTCTAACATCCACCAGCTCCGTGATGTCATCATGGAGGAGTGGAAAAGGATTCCAGTAGCAACCTGTGCAGCTCTGGTGAATTCCATGCCCAGGAGGGTTAAGGCAGTGCTGGATAATAATGGTGGTCACACAAAATATTGACACTTTGGGCACAATTTGGACATGTTCACTGTGGGGTGTACTCACTTATGTTGCCAGCCATTTAGACATTAATGGCTGTGTGTTGAGTTATTTTCAGAAGACAGTAAATCTACACTGCTATACAAGTTGTACACTGACTACTCTAAGTTATATCCCAGTTTTATTTCTATAGTGTTGTCCCATGAAAAGATATAATAAAATATTTGCAGAAATGTGAGGGGTGTACTCACTTTTGTGATACACTGTATATAAGAGAGATGATCTTCAACCAAAAGACAAGGATGACATAGTGAAAAACTGAGAACCGGGTTGTCACCTTTATGGTAGCTGCACATCCCACCAGTGTTTAAAAGCCCAAACCCAAAAATGGAGAAAAAAGTATAAAAAAAAAAAAAAAAGACTGGCTGCGGAGATGCTGTGGAACTGCCACTCCACCGACAAAAACTGCTTGAATTCAGTGTTGATTCTTTCATGGGATCCATGGTTAGAAGTGCGATTTAACACCTAATGAGGTGCAGAGACTGCTGATTAAAGGAACTGGCACCGTCACTCTTCTGGCATGATGATGTAATCTGCACCCTCTGCCAAGCTATAAAGCAGGTGGCCCCAGTACATAGACAAATCAGAACAATCATCATCACATTGTTTTGACAATTCTGTTTGCAATCACAGGAGCAAAATTATTATTGACCTGTGCTCCCGTAGCGTAAAAGGTTTACAGCACTGCTTTCCAAATGATTTGTATCCAAAATGAATATTTCATGAAAGCTCTACTGGTGGGAACAACAGCCCTGAGCATCTAAGAGTATTTGCAATTTTAAAACCACTTGAGAAATCTTGGGTTGTTTCTCAATGTGGAACATTTAAAGCGTTTTAATTTTTTAAGAATAGTGCATGTGGACTACCCTTCTACCATATACTGTAAGAGGGGTTCATGTATGTTCAAGGAAAAACAATTAAAAAGATCTTTATCTCTGCAGTTTCTCCTAAAAAGCAATGAAATCAAACAGAAAAGACACTGTGACTTCTATCATTTTGTTTTTTTTTCTACCAAGCAAGACAAAGGTCTCAATAAAGTCACTCAAGTAAGAGAATGAATTAATAAAGAATCAATAAGGTTCACTTAGTGCTTTAATGTTTAAATAATTCATATTTACTTACAGAGAGCTGGATTCAGTTATGGTTCTATATATTATATACACTGACCAGCCATAACATTAAAACCACCTTCTTGTTTCTACACTCACTGTCCATTTTATCAGCTCCTCTTACCATATAGAAGCACTTTGCAGTTCTACAATCACTGACTGTAATCCATCTATTTCTCTGCATGCTTTGTTAGCCCCCTTTCATGCTGTTCTTCAATGGTCAGGACTCTCCCAGGACCACCACAGAGCAGGTATTATTTAGGTGGTGGATCATTCCCAGCACTGCAGTGACATAGTGGTGGTGTGTTAGTGTGTGTTGTGCTGGCATGAGTGGATAAGACACAGCAGTGCTGATGGAGTTTTAAAACACCTCACTGTCACTGCTGGACTGATAAATGTCCACCAACCACAAAAATATCCTGTGACCACTGATGACGGTCTAGAAGATGACCAACCCAATAGATGCAGCAATAGATGATCTACAAGGTGGACCAACTAGGTAGGAGTGTCTAATAGAGTGGACAGTGGGTAAACATGGTATGTAAAAACTCCAGCAGCACTGCTGTGTCTTATCCACTCATACCAGCACAGCACACACTAACACACCACCACCATGTCATTGTCACTGCAGTGCTGAGAAATATCCACCACCTAAATAATACCTGCTCTTTGGTGATCCTGTGGGGGTCCTGACCATTGAAGAACAGCATGAAAGGGGGCTAACAAAGCATGCAGAGAAACAGATGGACTACTTCTTTTTCAGAACATGTCAGTGGACTGAGTAGCTTGTATGAGAGGCCGTGTAGGCCATAATTCTAAGTTGATTTCTCACACACACACCATCATACTCTCACACACACACACCATCATACTCTCTCACACACACCATCATACTCTCACACACACACCATCATACTCTCTCACACACACCATCATACTCTCTCACACACACCATCATACTCTCACACACACACCATCATACTCTCATACATGGTTTACTATACTCTGTCACATATACTACTATACCCTCTTACAACTATAATCACACTTTCTTTTATTTACTATTATACTCTCATACACAGCACTATTTTCTCTTGCACATATAACTATAGCTACTTAAACATGCATTATGTGCTTTCATGATAATCTGTGTAAAAGACAATAGTAGTATATGTATGTTAGTTTGGTAGTCTGTGTAAGGGACGTTAACACTGTTATGAGAGGCCGTGTAGGCCATAATTCTAAGTTGAATTCTCTCACACACACCATCATACTCTCACACACACACCATCATACTCTCTCACACACACCATCATACTCTCACACACACACCATCATACTCTCACACACACACCATCATACTCTCTCACACACACCATCATACTCTCACACACACACCATCATACTCTCACACACACACCATCATACTCTCTCACACACACCATCATACTCTCACACACACACCATCATACTCTCACACACACACACCATCATACTCTCACACACACACCATCATACTCTCTCACACACACCATCATACTCTCATACATGGTTTACTATACTCTTTCACATATACTACTATACCCTCTTACAACTATAATCACACTTTCTTTTATTTACTATTATACTCTCATACACACAGCACTATTCTCTCTTGCACATATAACTATAGCTACTTAAACATGCATTATGTGCTTTCATGATAATCTGTGTAAAAGAGAATATTAGTATATGTATGTAAGTTTGGTAGTCTGTGTAAGGGACGTTAACACTGTATGTAAAACAAAGATCTACTGTATGTGTAAGAGAATATTATTATATGTAAGCATAATAAATAGTGTATGTGAATGCAAATAATCATGTTTATGGAACAGAATGATAGTGAATGTAAGACAGAATGATAGTGCATGTGAATAAGAATAGTTGTATGTGTGAGAGAGTTTGATGGTGTGTGTGTGAGAGTATGATAGTATGTGTGAGAGAGTTTGATTGATACGGAAACGAGTTTGATTGAAACGGAAGTAATATTAAATTCTCAGTACCTGATTGGTGGAAGACGCGGGATTTCACAGACATGTCCCGCCTTCCTCATTATTACTGATAGGAGAGGATAGTGGACCGAGAGAGAATCAATGGAGCATCGGTCTGTTAACATTTTAAACTTTTCCACCGCTGCCACATCCATGTCAGAAATGTGGATTTAAACCCGACAGCCCGACAGGAGTCTAAACGCGGCCGCGGAGGAAGAAATGCGGTGAAGCTTTATATCCGAACCATCAGCCAGGTGCTGACCTCCATATCAGCCTCAACCACAGAGAGCAGAGGCTCCAGAGTCAGGGGACAGGTGAGTTCACTACATCATTCACCTCTTCATTTAGCTTCTGATAGATTCAGGTTTAGATTGGGATATTTAATAAATATTCGTCTTTGTAAGGGACCGTTTGCAAATTACACGTTTTAAACGTTCTAGTAATGCCAAACTAAGTGAGTGAGTTCTCATAAAGCAAATTTATAAGAAACTTTGTTTTGGAAGCTTTCTTAAAGAACAATAAATAAAATTACTTTATCGTTTTAATGGCTATAGTTGCTCCACATTAATGTGTCACTACATTCGAGTCGAATTACATGGAACTTTTGGACTCTTCCCTATGTAGGTCTTAATAAGTAAAATAAAATATAGATTCATTTTGTATACACAATCATAAACAAGCTGCTGCACATGGAAAGCTACAGACTTACAGTCTAACATTTCAAAATCTGTCTCAGTGCTCATTCTAACTTAGTCACTTGTACTATTAAAGTTTGTTATATTTATTTTATTACAGAAAATGTAATTCATTATAGATTGAGACCAAGCTCTCTTGAGTAACTGTTCTCTAAATATTTGATTGGGTGAATTGCTATAGACTGGTTTTGAAACTAAATTAAATTTTTGTGATTTCAGTATTGAACTTTTGATGGCATGAGGAAACAAACTGGTTTCACCAAAGTTGCACGAGGGCCAGAAACTAAATGGCTTCATGATTGACAATACATTTACAGTGTATCACAAAAGTGAGTACACCCCTCACATTTCTGCAAATATTTTATTATATCTTTTCATGGGACAACACTATAGAAATAAAACTTGGATATAACTTAGAGTAGTCAGTGTACAGCTTGTATAGCAGTGTAGATTTACTGTCTTCTGAAAACACCTCAACACACAGCCATTAATGTCTAAATAGCTGCAACATAAGTGAGTACACCCCACAGTGAACATGTCCAAATTGTGCCCAAAGTGTCAATATTTTGTGTGACCACCATTATTATCCAGCACTGCCTTAACCCTCCTGGGCATGGAATTCACCAGAGCTGCACAGGTTGCTACTGGAATCCTCTTCCACTCCTCCATGATGACATCACGGAGCTGGTGGATGTTAGACACCTTGAACTCCTCCACCTTCCACTTGAGGATGCGCCACAGGTGCTCAATTGGGTTTAGTCCATCACCTTTACCTTCAGCTTCCTCAGCAAGGCAGTTGTCATCTTGGAGGTTGTGTTTGGGGTCGTTATCCTGTTGGAAAACTGCCATGAGGCCCAGTTTTCGAAGGGAGGGGATCATGCTCTGTTTCAGAATGTCACAGTACATGTTGGAATTCATGTTTCCCTCAATGAACTGCAGCTCCCCAGTGCCAGCAACACTCATGCAGCCCAAGACCATGATGCTACCACCACCATGCTTGACTGTAGGCAAGATACAGTTGTCTCGGTACTTCTCACCAGGGCGCCGCCACACATGCTGGACACCATCTGAGCCAAACAAGTTTATCTTGGTCTCGTCAGACCACAGGGCATTCCAGTAATCCATGTTCTTGGACTGCTTGTCTTCAGCAAACTGTTTGCGGGCTTTCTTGTGCGTCAGCTTCCTTCTGGGGTGACAGCCATGCAGACCAATTTGATGTAGTGTGCGGCGTATGGTCTGAGCACTGACCGGCTGACCCCCCACCTTTTCAATCTCTGCAGCAATGCTGACAGCACTCCTGCGCCTATCTTTCAAAGACAGCAGTTGGATGTGACGCTGAGCACGTGCACTCTGCTTCTTTGGACGACCAACTCGAGGTCTGTTCTGAGTGGACCCTGCTCTTTTAAAACGCTGGATGATCTTGTCCACTGTGCTGCAGCTCAGTTTCAGGGTGTTGGCAATCTTCTTGTAGCCTTGGCCATCTTCATGTAGCGCAACAATTCGTCTTTTAAGATCCTCAGAGAGTTCTTTGCCATGAGGTGCCATGTTGGAACTTTCAGTGACCAGTATGAGAGAGTGTGAGAGCTGTACTACTAAATTGAACACACCTGCTCCCTATGCACACCTGAGACCTAGTAACACTAACAAATCACATGACATTTTGGAGGGAAAATTACAAGCAGTGCTCAATTTGGACATTTAGGGGTGTAGTCTCTTAGGGGTGTACTCAATTTTGTTGCCGGTGGTTTAGACATTAATGGCTGTATATTGAGTTATTTTGAGGGAAGAATAAATTTACACTGTTATATAAGCTGCACACAGACTACTTTTCATTGTGTCAAAGTGTCATTTTGTCAGTGTTGTCCCATGAAAAGATATACTTAAATATCTGCAGAAATGTGAGGGGTGTACTCACTTTTGTGATACACTGTACATCAAAGGCAGTGTACATTAGACAATGACACATTTACGGTAAGTTATTTAAAAATAATGTAAGCAGTATGTTTATATTGCATATTATTAATAATAATAAGTAATTTGTAGCATTTAGATTTCATGGTTTGGCAATAGGCTAACCCCCAACATTTTCTAAATGCATTGTGTGTGTGTTTGTTTTGTTTGTTTTTAGTTTGTCACCACAGATTTAGAGGACAGTGGTGTGGAGGTTGACACGACAACAGCATCTAGTGACCACAGAAGTACCACACCAGTCATTGTATGACTACAAGGACTAAGGATACCTTAATCCACCTGAGTGACAGATTATTTGCTGTTGAGACTGTTCTGAAATATTTGGTTTCTGCATGCAACAATAAATAAGAAACATTTGTTTGCTTGGGACAAGATCTTTGTTAACCAGTATAATAGTGATTTCCTGACCTGTCCATAACTTGATAATAAATATCTAAATATTATATGGGGTGTCCTCGTTTTTTTTTTTTTTTTTTTTTTTTTTTTTTTTTTTTTTTTTTTTTTTTTTACATTACTGCATTGTTTCATTTATCAGAAATACATTATGACGTTTTAATTACTATCACAAATAACTCTAATAACCATAACTAATTTGGAATTTGAACATTGTAAATTCTTTGGCCAGTTGCACACCCGTGATGGAAGGCATGTCCATTTGGGTCCAGCACCTGCAGCGCATGCCAGCGCTGTTTTCTGATGTTGCAAGACTGTTGTCCTCCTAGCACGTACCTTTCATCTGCATTTGGGGTGATTTGAAGAATCTTATTAACAATGTCAGCCAAAGTCGCAGACATTGCTGTATGCTCTCTCTCACACACACACACACACGTCAGTTAACCAATTTGAAGTTGCTATTTGTGCCTGTATAATTTCCTCCTGATGATTCCAAAGCATACAGCTATTCTTTAGCAACGAATTTCAAGAGACAAACCGAAGGTAATTTGTTTATGTAGGATGACCAGTTCTGATTGTTGGAGGTAATCTTGGAGAAAATATATCCCTATGTCTAATTTCTACTGATCTTGAGTTTTCCTATAAATTTTTTAGGGAACAAAAACATGCATAATGTGCCTCCAGTGCACCCAAACTTCATTGACTGTCACCTCCTTCTAACTGCGGGCTAATTAAAAGAAAGTAAAAAGTTGTCAGTGTTTATCCATTAAGCTCACAAAATAATATTTCCAGAATCATGCTGGTATGTCCCATGCTGTCAGTTTTTCTTTCAATGTTCTAAATGCATCTCATTGTGATGGACAAAAATAGTAAAACATGTCCTCCTCATTACCATTTATTTCCACAAACCAAAGTGACCTTGTAAAAAAGGTAGAAAGTAGAAATATCATGGCTAGTTCAACAAAGCTCAACAAAAGTGTAGTCATTGTTAAAAGGTCTGCTGCCAGATTTAAATGTTTTTGTAGACCAATTTATGTGCAGGCTCTGTTCTTACAGCTGTAAGCCAATCTGACTTCCTGTCCTCCTTCCTGGCCTCCTTTTAACACCTTGATGGTGTGTGAGAGAGTATGATAGTGTGTGTGAGAGAGTATGATGGTGTGTGAGAGAGTATGATGGTGTGTGTGAGAGAGTATGATGGTGTGTGTGAGAGAGTATGATGGGGTGTGTGAGAGAGTATGATGGTGTGTGTGAGAGAGTATGATGGTGTGTGTGAGAGAGTATGATGGTGTGTGTGAGAGAGTATGATGGTGTGTGTGTGAGAGTATGATGGTGTGTGTGTGAGAAATCAACTTAGAATTATGGCCTACACGGCCTCTCATAAGCTTGTGTGGGGTTACTCAGTTTTCATCTTTTCTCTTTTATCCATCTTTTTCCATTTTGCTGTGTGGTTGTGAGTTTCACTGAGGGCTTATTGTTAATTTCTTGCAAGCGCATGACCAGTTGAGTTTTCTGGGGGCAGCATCAGCTTATGTCCCTGTGGAGCGAATGTCCTTCATTTGTCTTCTGGGCATTTATGTGGAGTGTGATGTCCCCTACTCCGATAATTGTGCTTGTCTATCTGTTCTTTTGCGTTTCCTCTTATTACTATATTTAGCAGTTTACCACAATATTATACTGTTTTACCTTGGTTAAGCATCCTGCAATTTAGGTCACTTCTTTCGACCTTAGAAGTGGTGGGCTCCACATTTTAAAGATTTATTTTTATTATTTTTTTAATTTTCTATTTTTCCCCACTTTTTCCCCCAATTTTCTCCCCTAATCTAGTCGTGTCCAATTACCCTGATTGTGTCCTCTATACTGATTCGACCCTTCACCTCTGTCTGAGGACGCCTCTCAACTGACATACGCCCCCTCCTGCACGTACAGTCAGTACAGACTGCATTTTTCACCTGCACGAGTCAGGTTCATACACTGATGGGCACTGTGTACGGAGGGCCACACCCCATCAGCATTATTCCTCAGCCCTGTGTAGGCGACTTTTTTACCCTCTAACCCTATGAGCAACAGCCAATTGTTGTTCATGCAGCCGCCCAGTCGGAAGGCAGAGCTGGGATTCTGTACGATGTATTTGAAACCCCAACTCTGGTGTGCTAGCGTACTTTACTGCTGCGCCACCTGAGTGTCATGTCAATTTTTTAAATATATTTGAATATATTACATGTGATGTATTTTGTAAGCTTGGACCTTTCTGTTATACCGTAATTGTGGTAATGCACTGAATGCTGGGATATGTTGTTCGCTTCCTCATCAGTGGTTGTAAACTGTGGAAAACGCGAGTAAACACGCACCTGTTGTGCTAACTGTACATTTCGGTCTCTTTCTTATTATTTATTGTATATCCAGTACTAACGGACGTACTGCCGATATAACATTACATAATTTGATTTATAGCCTGTTTCAGTTCATGAACCACCAGAATTGCTAAATACATTTGATATGGGCTGATTATGAAATTATTTTGCAGATTGTGGAATTTATACTTGAAAAAAAAAGATATCATAACAATCACCATTGCTACTATCAAAATGGCTTCAAAAAACAGTTACAAATTCCTATTACTCTGTCTGTTCCCGTCTCCCTTTGCCAAGGACATTACACAGCTGTGATAATTTGCTCCATGAGGGAATTATGTCTCGTCCATAGGACATCTGCAGTTTCCACCCCACAAATGATCCAAGGTTTACTGTCGCCTGACAGCTGCAACTGGCAGAGACATACTGTGTCAATGACAAACAGCTTGAACTGTGTTTTTTCTCTACCTCACTTCGAAAGGTAGAGAACATCAGCTAACCGCATCAATCAAATGTAAAGCGCACATCTCTGCCCAATTTCAACAAAATGCAGCATGACGATAGACCAACAGGATGTTGGAGTTTACCTTGCTTTTTTTTTTTTTTAAAAGCAATTGCTCATAGCCTGAAGCGCTCAATGCGGCTTGAATATTAGGAGGTGATAATTGCATAGGAAAAGTTAGCGAGGAAAGGCTTTGGGCACTTAAGAGCAATTTCTGTGGTAAATTGAGAAAGCCATGAAAGGAACTGCTGGTTATCACTAGCAGCAAATAATGATCTACTAGTGATTGCATTTCAAATCACAAACTTCAAAATAATTGGGTGGAATAGATGTAAAAGCAGGCAGGCAAATAAACAGGAAAGCTATTTGTCATATACCACTTTGTCCTGTCTAAGTAAAGAAATGTACGTCAAGCCCTGAGGACCCAATCAGAAACACTTAGAGACACCAGGAAAAGGCCCAAGAGAGAATTAACATGCAGAAACTGTGAAAGAAAGTAAACATCCTTTTTCATCTGACACTTGAAAAGTACAGAAACATCAACCCCTCTTATTACTTATATTATTAAAGATTGACAGTAATTGAGCTTGTTAGGGCTGAAGGTAGTTTGATGTATAGCATCATTGGCCACAGATGTTTGTTTAATCAAATTCTTCAATAGTCAAATGTTCCAATTGAATTATAAGATGGACATGGTTGTAGAGGAGCCTCGCCCTAAAAAAGTCCAGAAGGTTTGAGATTATGTAAACCATCCTCTAAACAAAATTTCTCTTAAACACATTTCAGGGGAGGCCGCTCAGATGGCGCAGCGGTAAAACAAACGCTGAACACCAGAGGTGGGATCTCGAATACATCGTGTCGAATCTCAGCTCTGCCTGCCGGCTGGGCTGAGCAGCCCCATGAACAATGATTGGCCTGTTGTTCAGATAGGGGTGGGAAATTAAAAGCCGGATAAGGGTCTCTCATAAGTAATGCAATTACGACCTCTGCTGGCTGATTGATGGTGCCTGCACAGAGACAGGAAAAAGGTGCTGTCAGGGTGTGTCTCTCCGTACACAGAGCTGATCCGCATTGCACTCGTCAAAGTGTAGGTGACAAAATGCATACGGCTGCTGCCCACGTGTCGGAGGGGGCGTGGGTTAGCTTCGTTCTCCTCAATCAGAGCGGGGATCGGCATTGGTGGAGAGGAATCGGGCAATTGGACGCGCTAATAGGGAGAAAAAGGGGAGAAAATGCATAAACAAACCTATAAATCTTTGGAACTTGCTGGACGTTTTTGTTTAGTACAAGAAAATAATATCCAAAGGACATTTTAGTTTTTCAGAAACATTGCTGCATTTCTGTGGTTTACAGAAGGCAACCTGTTAGATTAAATTATAGATTAACTTCTTGGCAGTAATACACAAAGCTCTTTTTGGAGAGAAATCAGCTCAGCTGTACATGAGCTGAACCCCTACCCTACCAGCTAGCTCCTCCTGCGCATTAAGTGGTTTTACTGGTGGGTCGGCTCAAGAAATGGGACATTGTGCTGCCACTGGGGCAATCTGCTCTCTCAGTGTGTCGCGCACGTGAACAGAACAGGATGTCAGATGCTTGCGGATAGTAAAAGACATTTTAATAACATTTAATAACAACAGGGTAATCCAAGGAGTAGTCAAAAACAAGCAGAAGGTCAGCACATAAACCAACTAGGCGAAAGAAGATACAAGGGCAAACACAGAAGTGGTAGTCAAAATACCAGGCGAAAGGGTCATTCACGCTTAAATAGACATACATAAATTAGTATCAGGTATTGTGATTAGTATATGTGATTAGTTTTTCTTTCAACCTTTTTTCTCTTCTGTCACATCTGATTTTTTGCTCACCTCTTTCCTGCAATTTAAAGTCCCATTCTGAACCACATGTCAGCAGCACTGACCCTTAAACAATTTGTGATGTCCTGAGATTTGGGATATAACCCTGCTTGCCAAAGTGACTATAATACCATTCTTGTGATAAATTCTACTTCACATATCCAGGTCACTGAGACTTGACTTCTTGTTTGGGGAATTGCAAGTTAAAGGACTGCTTAGAGCACTGGCAGGAGCTGTTCTTTTTTCTCTGAGTCTGACAAAAGGGGGTGCTGCAGGGAAGCCCAACAGAAGCCTCTGGCACCGCATAGGAACCTAAGAAAATAAATGAAAACCCATGTACAGTAATTGACAACAATGTGATTGTAATTTAGGAGTAAAGAAATGAACAGTTTTGCAAAGCAAAACTATAGAAACAGTTTATAAAAACGGTTTTTATAAAAATATTTATCCAACAATTATTTTTCTTAAAAAAATTGAACAATCGAACATTATTTGGATGGTGGATTATTCCCAGCACGGTCCTTTTTGTGTGGTTTGCATGTTCTCCCCATTCTGCGTGGGTTTACTCCGGGTGCTCCGGTTTCCTCCCACAGTCCAAAGACGTGCAAGTGAGGTGAACTGGAGACACTAAATTGTCCATGACTGTGTTCGATATAACCTTGTGAACTGATGAACCTTGTGTAATGAGTAACTACCGTTCCTGTCATGAATGTAACAAAAGTGTAAAACATGACGTTAAAATCCTAATAAACAAACAAACAAAACATTCTCAGCACTGCAGTGACAATGACATGGTGGTGGTGTGTTAGTGTGGGTTGTGCTGGTATGAGTGGATCAGAAACAGCGGCGCTGCTGGCATTTTTAAATGTCGTGTCCACTCACTGTCCACTCTATTAGACACTCCTACCTAGTTGGTCAACCTTGTAGATGTAAAGTCCGAGACGATCGCTCATCTATTGCTGCTGTTTGAGTTGGTCATCTTCTAGACCTTCATCAGTGACCACAGGATGCTGCCCACGGGGCGCTGTTGGCTGGATATATTTTTGGTTGGTGGACTATACTCAGTCCAGCAGTGACAGTGAGGTGTTTGAAAACTCCATCAGCATTGCTGTCTTATCCACTCATACCAGCACAACACACACTAACACACCACCACCATGTCAGTATCACTGCGGGGCTGAGAATGATCCACCACCCAAATAATACCTACTCTGTGATGGTCGTGTAGGGGTCCTGACCATTAAAGAACAGCATGAAAGGGGGCTAACAAAGCATGCAGAGAAACAGATGGACTACAGTCAGTAATTGTAGAACTACAAAGTGCTTCTACATAGTAAGTGGAGCTGATAAAATGGACAGTGAGTGTAGAAACAAGGGGGTTTTAATGTTATGGCTGATCAGTGTTTACACCTGACCATTAGGTATGTAATCAATGTAGACTATATTGCAGAATTACTCAACTGTGACAGTTGTGTTGAGCAGCCATGTTATTGTGTTGAATCATATTACATAAAAAAAAAAATCACTTTGCTTTGTAAATTTCATTCTCTTGTAAAGGGTCATTTGCTGTGATACTAAAACACTTCATAATTTATGAATAAAGTTACTTTAAAGGAACAATATCACACACACAAGTACTTTTAAATGGTCATTTTTATAATGAAGTCAACAACAAAGACTACAAAGAACAAAACATTCATTTATATGATTAGGGAAATCAAACAAGAAGCATTTGCATTTGTAGCTTAGACTTAATTCAGTTTGCCACTTTTTAATCTGATAAGGCATCGTAATTAATTTTGAATTATTTTCATTTCACCTGAATGTGCTTCCCATTCAAATGAAATGTCCTTGCTGACATTCAATGTGATACTATAATTTTCTTTTAAAAAGAAAAAAGAGAGTTTTTAAAGAAATGCTTTAACTTTCCTAAACCACCAGGACCTTCAGGTGGAAACAACAGGACCTGTCGGTGGATCCAACTTTACGTTTTTGTCCATAAATGTAATGTCATGTAGTTCCTATCCTATTAGTTTTCATTTTTTTTCTATTTTATTTATGCATTTTCTCCCAATTTAGCGTAGTCAATTTGTCTTCCGCTGCTGTTCCCTTACACAGCGTTTGAATACCCCACCTACATAGTCCAGTCATCCCGCCCTAGCAGAATCATGTCTGCTGCAGGCACTGCCAATTATGCCCGCTAGTTGGCGCCCAGCCGACTGGTGGTATGCTGAGTTTCGAACCGAGGAGTTCAGGATCTCTGCACTGGTGCTACTGGGCGCCTCTATTAGTTTTCCTTTTATTTATTTGTTGTGTGTCCTATTGGTATACCACTAAGAACAGTGCAGAAATACAACCTGGATAGTGCAACAGTCAATCAAATACCATTAAAAATTGACTCCCTCATTTACAATCACTTACACCTTGCAGTCCACCTACTGGCATGAAGTTGTTATTGAACCAAAAGTGAAAAAAGGGCAAAAATGCAAAATTAAGGCAAAAATGCAAAATTAATGCAAAATAGACAAGACACATTGCTCTATTAAACTAGACAACCCTCAGAAGGCAATTTAGGTAAATCAGCTCATATGTGTTCAATTAAAAACTGACTTCCTAATTACAATCACTTAAACTTTGCAGTCTGCCTACTGGCATGATTGTAGGTTGAACAGTATCTAAAATTCATTAAGCCTGTTTATTTATTTATTTTTAATACGCAGGTATATCTTTGCCCATTCTATCACTTTAAATGCATTGCTTGGTACCACATTAGTAAATTGGGAATGGCTGTGCAGATTGACAGGGTAATCAATTTAGTTCGACTTGGACAGACTAAACAAATGATCGTGTCACACATCATCCCCAAATAAGTCATATGATGGTAAATCATTGCAACCTGTGCTGTGCTATGCTGATTTTAACTAATTACATTAGTGGTAAAGCAGCTACTGCTCTTGTGTTGACTGCAACAAGGTAAACAGCTGTCAAAACAGATGTATCATTCTATAACGTAATGCTAATGTTATAATACGAAATGTATTCTGTTAAAATTAAAGAGGAAGCAATATTTCTCTTTCTATTTCTCCCTTATTAGACCACATTAATGTTGGATGAACAAGCTAATAGAGTTTGGTCACGACCTAACTAGCACATGCATATTGTGCTTGTGTAATGTGTTTTCAATCCAAAGAAAAAGTATGAGATTAATATATAGCAAAGAATAATAACATTTGCCAAAGACAGAACCAACATTATTAAATACTCACTGAGCAATTTATTAGGTACACATATGAGGAACATGCATTCTATGCATATTTTAGAAGCTTCACTTGAACTTGGCATACAAGTACTAACTGTAGCCTATTTACTAATCTGTATATTTTGTTTCCCCTGCTCTTTAAGTATCAATAAAAGTGGTTAAAGTAATGGACTAGTAATCAGGGGGTTTTTGATTCAAGCAACCGCTTGAAGCATCGCTGCCAAGTTGCCATTGTTGGGCCTATGAGCAGGGTCCTTCAATCTAAATTGCTTGCATTGTAATAGGTCACAAGTGGATAAAAGTATCTGCTAAATGCCATAAATGTAAAGGAAAGAGACCCCCACATGACCCCCAATGAGCAGATGATGTTTGGATAGTGGATCATTCTCAGCACTGCAATGACACATACATGGTACAGACATGGTAGTGTTTGTTGTTTTGATAATGATAATATTAGGTACAGCAGTGTTGTTGGGAGTTGTCATATATACATATACAGGTATACAGTACAACGAAATTCTTTCTTTGCATATCCCAGCTTGTTTGGAAGCTGGCGTCAGAGCGCAGGTTGGCCATCGTACAGTGCCCCTGGAGCAGAGAGGGTTAAGGGCCTTGCTCAAGGGCACAACAGTTGCTGCATGGCAGAGCTGGCATTCGAACTCTCAACCTTTAAGTTAATAGCCCAAAACTCTACCCACTAGGCTACCATTGTCCCAAATTCCATGTAACCAAATTCTAATGGCTTTATGTTTTTGATTGAAGCACTATTTCCTTCCAGAATCAACACTGAGGTATTCACCACCCAAATATGAAACTAGAACTACTATAAACTTAACTGGGATTATATGCCATAAATCCACACACTTAAGCCTATAATATTAAAGGTGGAAAATAAATCTATATTTTACATTTTATTACCAATAAAAAACTTTTAATTGCGTCAGTTGATGTAAAATCCCTTAATTAGTTCTAGTGCATTCAGCTGCCAGCAAAAGTCACACTATTATTATAATAGTCTATCTATGTCCAAAATTGTGATCTCAGTACATGAATAAAGCTGGTCCTAGGGCACCACAGAGTTTGTTAGACATATCTAAACTTCATAATGTATGTGCTCTCCACACAGCTGAACTTTATGGATGAAAAGTCAAGAGCTCAGTCATTAAGGTAATGGACTAGTAATCAGGGGATTGCTGGTTCAAGCCCCACCATCGCTGCCAAGTTGCCTTTGTTGGGCCTATGAGCATGGCCCTTCAATCTAAATTTCTTGCATTGTAATAGGTCACAAGTGGATAAAAGTATCTGCTAAATGCCATAACATTAAGGAAAGAGACCCCCACATACCCCCACTGACCAGATGATGTTTGGGTAGTGGATCACTCTCAGCACTGCTATGACATGTATATGGTAGTGTTTGTTGTTTTGGTATGAGTGTATTAGGTACCGCAGTGTTGTTGGGAGGTGTAAATACTCACTGGCGTCTTTATTTGAACAGTCGAACCAAATTCCAATTGGCTTTATGTTTTTGGTTGAAGCACTATTTCGTTCAGAATTGACACTGAGGTGGTCACCACCCGAATACGAAACTGGAACTACTATAAACCTAACTGGGATTATATGTCATGAATTCACTCACTTAAGCCTATATTATTAAAGGTGGGAAAGAAATCTATATTTGACATTTTATTACCAATAAAAAGTTTTAATTGCATTAATTGCTATAAAATCCCTTAATTAATTCTAGTGCAACCATCTGCCAGCAAAAGTCACACACTTATTATAATAGTCTACCTATGTCCAAAATTATGATCTCAGTACATGAACAAAGCTGGTCCTAGAGCACCACAGAGTTTGTTAGACATATCTAAACTTCACAATGTATGGGCACTCCACAAAGCTGAACTTCATGGATGAAAGGGCATGAGGGCAAGCCATTATTGAAGAAAAAAGCAATATGAAATCTTGTTTGAAGTTTGCCAAAGGCATGGTCAAGACTCAGCAAAAAAATTTAGAAAAAAGTTCACTTGCCTGAACCTTGTGGCCTTGCTGCAAAATCTACGCTTGGCGCAAACCCAAGATCACTCATCACTCTGAGAACACTCCAAAGTGAAGCGTGGTGGTGACAGCATCATCTTGTGATGGTTTATTTTCACCGACTGGGACAGACTCACTCTTCATATTTGAAAGCAAGATGAACAAAGCCAAAAACAGGGCTGAATAAAATCTGTTTCATTCTGCCAGGGGATTGAGCTTGGGGCAGATATTCACCTCCAATGCTTTAAAGCATTCTGTCACACTGGAGTGGTTCAAAACCAAGAAGTCATAATACTTCTGTTCAACAACAGTCTGAGTGGATAAGACACAGCAATGCTGATGGAGTTTTCAAACACCTCACTGTCACTGCTGGACTGAGAATAGTCCACCAACCAAAAACATCCAGCCAGCAGCGCCCCGTGTGCAGCGTCCTGTGACCACTGATGAAGGTCTAGAACAGGGGTCTGCAACCTAAGGCACGTTTGCCTGGCACGCTCATTGGTAAGAGAAAAAAAGTGTACTTTATGTGCAGGGCTGCGAGTTATTAGTTGGATCCGTCCCTACACTTTATGCCTCGTTCCCTACCCCTTGATTAACCTTAACAAGCATAAATTAACTTTAACCAGAAAAAAATTACTCCACCTTAACTCCATTCGCCACCTCCTCCTATGGCCAATTAAGGTGAAGTGATTTATGCTTGTTAAAGGTAATCAAGGTGTCGGAGTGAGTCGGCTTTCAATGCGAACTTTAGTATAATATGGCTGCTAACCGCGCAAAAGTGGATGTTCGTTCATTTCAACAAGACTGGACAGATATGTATGGATTTATTCAACAAAAAGACCAGGCTGTATGTGCCATATGCTGTGAAAGCGTCGTTTGTCGCACATCAAGTGTGCGCCGCCATTTTGAGACAAAGCACCAAAGCTCATTTAAGGATGATGCTGAAAAAAACGAATTAATCAAACGAGCAATTTCAAGGTACTATAAACAGACGAGTGTTCTTCAAAATTTAAGCCATGGTGAAAGTTATGCCACACTCAGTGCATTGCTAAACGTGGAAAGCCATTTACTGATGGAGAATACATTAAAGAAGCCTTTTGTGCAGCAAGTGATTGTTTGATGGTTTGCCTATCATTGCTAGGATTAAAGACGTGCCTGTTTCAGCAAGAACAGTTGAGCGTCGTATCACAGATATGGCGGGTAATATCAGGGAGCAGCAGGTGACCGGACTGAAGGACTGCACTGTGTTTAGCGTTGCGCTTGATGAAAGCGTGGATATTAATGATTTGCCTCGTTTGGCAGTTGTGGCCAGATTATGTGACTCTGTTGGAGTACGAGAGGAGTTATGCTGTTTAAAACCCATGTACGGCACCACGAAAGGTGAGGACTTGGCTAAAACCTTTGTGGAATATTTTAAAAGGATTGCCGTTGATATTGGAAAAATCTTTGCAATCACCACTGATGGTGCCCCCGCATTGGTGGGAAAGCAAAAAGGATTCGTCAAAATAATTGAAGACAAAATTGGGCACCCTGTTCTTAAATTTCACTGCATAATACACCAGGAAAATCTGTGTGCAAAGATGTCGAATTCTGATCTTAACACAGTGATGGCAACAATTGTGGCAACAATTTTCTGCGAGCTCGCTCTGCCTTAACCTCACAGGCAGTTCCAAACACTGCTTGATGAAATGGATTGTGCATACAAAGACATCCCGCTTCACTCCAGTGTCCGGTGGCTGAGTAGTGGAAAAGTGCTTGAGAGTTTTGTGAACTGCATTGATGCAATCAAAGCATTTCTTACCCAGAGCTGGAAGATGTCCGATGGCTTGAGAAACTTATGTTTTTGACTGATATTACATCACAATTGAATGAACTCAATGTTTGCATGCAGGGAGCTGGACAAACAGTCATGGGGCTGTTTGAGACATGGAAGTCATTCACATCCAAGCTTAAAGTTTTTGCAGAAGATATAGAAAAGGGGACATTTCGCTATTTCAAACACTTGAGAGAGATCTCCACTCGAAATTCAGTCAGAACAGCCAACATTTCCATGTACATGAGTTGGAATTTGCCAGGAGATTCCAAGATTTCCAGACACGTGGACCAATGTTTTCCTTTCTCATTCATCTGGACAAACTTAGTGTGAAAGACATGGACTTGTCAATTTTCCAATGGATAGGCATTGTGATTTTGAAATGCAGCTAACTGACTTTCAGAGCTCATCTCTGTGGACAATGAAGTTCTGTGAACTGCAGACTTCACTTGAAACATCTAAAGAAAATGCACAGTCCCTGTTCATGTGTTGGACATCACTGCCAGAAAATATGACTGTTTGAAGAAGGTTGCATTGGTGATGCTGTCAGTCTTTGGATCAACATATTTGTGTGAGCAGATCTTCTCTCACATGAATTCCATCCTCAACCCCTCACAAAGTGTTCAGCTCAAAGTCACCTCATATACACCACAGATAGATAATCTTTGCAGAGAAAGTCAGGGACAAGGATAACACTGACATGTAAGTTTAATTAGCTAATTAATTGGTTTATGTCACATACACATCAACTGTTTGTGTTATATGACTGATGTATTCCATGGCACACTGAGTACTTCATTTTCAATTATTTTTTTTTTTTATTGGCACAGAGTACAAAAAAGGTTGCTGACCCCTGGTCTAGAAGATGACAAACTCAAACAGCAGCAATAGATGAGCGATCGTCTCTGACTTTACATCTACAAGGTGGACCAACCAGGTAGGAGTGTCTAATAGAGTGGACAGTGAGTGGACACGGGATTTAAAAACTCCAGCAGCACTGCTGTGTCTGATCCACTCATACCAGCACAACACACACTAACACACCACCACCATGCCAGTGTCACTGCAGTGCTGAGAATGATCCACCACCCAAATAATACCTGCTCTGTAGTGGTCCTGTGGAGGTCCTGACCATTGAAGAACAGCATTAAAGGGGGCTAACAAAGTATGTAGAGAAACAGATGGACTACAGTGAGTAATTGTAGAACCACAAAGTGCTTCTCTATGGTAAGTGGAGCTGATAAAATGGACAGTGAGTGTAGAAACAAGGAGGTGGTTTTAATGTTATGCCTGATTGGTGTATCTTAGAAGATTTTCAACTCCAGATGCAGTCAAAGTTGGTTTAAGTACTGGCCCAAAGGGGGTAAACATTTATGCAACCAAAAAAGTGCCCAAAGTGTATAAAATATTGTCTAATAGGAATGAAAGAAAAAGAAATTAACAATAAAGCTCATTTAATTACAAGTTGTTATTCTACCAAAAGTGAACAATTATGGGAGATGAATTATTTCTCAAGGCACTATAAATGTATTCAAATTGCCTCTTCCTGAATTTTGCATCCTTTATTAAGTATAAACACACTAATTTCCAAAATTAAGGCAAAAATGCAAAATAGATAAGACATATTACTTTGCTCTATTAAACTAGACAACCCTCTGTAGGCACTTTAGGTAAATCAGCTCATATTTGTGTTGTTCAGTCAGATCTTTTGTAAATGGGAACCTCAGTGTTCTTGCTAGAGATCATATTTGCTGCAGTTAATTAAAGAGGTTTTCTTTATACTGTGTGTTGGTTATAGTTTTTTGGAAGAGTTTCTTGAAAGAGTTGAAAAACTTGGTTCTAAACACCTATTTGTAATGTTTGCTCATACAGATTCCAGAGTACAATATTAAAAAAAATAATAATATATAAATATGTTTCAATAACAATTTATATCTGATAGAGTGACATAAACCAGCATGGCGCAAGGGCTGAAGAGAAAAATAAAGACCAACTTGGCATTTAGCAGATGACTGTGCTTTTATCCAAAGCAGCTTACAATTATTACCGGACACAGTTTGAGCAATTAAGGTTCAGAGTCTTGCTGAGGGGCCCTAATCTGCTTTGAATAACTATTTATTTATTTATTTTTATATTTTTGTTTAAGCATTTCCTCCCTTTTTTTCTCCCTTTTAGCGCGTCCAATTGCCCGATTGCATCATGCTTCCTCTCCACCAATGCCGATCCCTGCTCTGATTGAGGAGAACGAAGCTAACTCACGCCCCCTCCGACATGTAGGCAGCATGCCGTATGCATTTTATCACCTGCACTTTTGACGAGTGCAGTGCAGCTCAGCGTTGTGTACGGAGAGACACACCCTGAGAGCACTCTTTTCTAATCTCTGTGCAGGCACCATCAATCAGCCAGCAGAGGTCGTAATTGCACCAGTCATGGGAGAGAGACACCATCCGGCTTAGACCTGCCCATAACTGAACAACAGGCCAATCGTTGTTCATGTGGCCGCTCATCCTTAGCCGGTAAGGCAGAGCTGAGATTCGATACGATGTATTCAAGATCCCAGCTCTGGTTCCAGCGTGTGTTTTTACTGCTGCGCTACCTGAGCGGCTGCTTTGAATGACTTTAAATGAAAGTAAAGAAGCTCTAAAAAAAGCACACATCTGGCTATTTCATTAGAAATGAAGACCTTAGCCCCAAGAGAACCCTCAATTATAAAGGATAATGTCTTTGTAAAAAAAATATACAAAAATATATCCCAGAGCATCATGTCAAACTACCTAATGCAGGCCCTCTACAGCCATTTAGAACATGTGCCAGGCATCATTGGTGGCTTGTTTGCAAAGGCATTGACTCAATCTGGTGCCATTCCCAATCCTGTCATTTGGAGCCGTGACTGGCAGGTTTATTTTTAGCACCTCCTGGCTTGCCAAAGGATGGGTCCAGATGGCACTGCTGTCTTTATTTTCTGATTGAATTTAGCAGAACGGATAGTCTATTTTGAATAATAATGTTTTTTTTTCCATTGTGGGAAAAGGCAGATATTTGTTCAGGGTCCCTGGGAGCAGTCTGGGGTGTTTCAGTGAAAGGATTATTATGGGTTTATTGCTGTCAGACAGTAAAATGGGTGATTTTATAAGGTATATAATTATATAGCCTGTCCTGAGAATTTATATTTATTTCACACAACCAAAGTTTCATTGACCAAAATACATGGTTAATTTGATATAAACAAACCCCCCAAACTAATCCATAACTAATTACCTCTCCTTATTGACATAGCATACACAATAGATTTGAAATACTGAGTTATATGCTGAAGGAATTTAACAGCTATGACACTAAATGCACTAAATATGTGTTGATTATCTATTTTAAAGGGTAACTCTAATTTTGACTATTTAGAGCGCCTTGGCATTTGAGGTACCATTTAAAGTTACAACAGACTTCATGCTGCAAGTACTTCAACACATTGATAACTTGGATAAAATAAAATCTAATTTAACATGAGTGCTTGCCACTCTTTTAGTAGAGTTCAAGTTCATTTAACTGAATAAAAGCAGAAAGAAAAGATTTCCAATGTTTTCACTGATCAACTTCATTGTATTTTGTAAATATAAACAAATTTACAATCTGATGCCTGCAACACACTTCAAAAAAGTTGGTACAGAGGTGTGTTTCTATTAAATAATGAGGCTTTTAATGTATGCTGTTGTATGATTCTCCTCTGCTGCACCATAAAATTTTTATAGGAGATAGATCTGGTCTGCTGGCAGGCCAGTCAAACACATGCATTCTGTGTCTATGAAGCCATGCTGTACAGAATGAGGCCTGGAATTGTCTTGCTGAAATAAATGCTAAAATAATTATGGACTTTCTGGGAAAAGACATTGCCTTGATGGCATCAGGTGTCTTCCAAAAATTCCAATATATGCCTCTATGTAAATGGTACCTTCACATATACACAAGTCACCCATGCTATGGATACTGATTCACCCCCATACCTTGACAGTCCTTTAAATCTTTGGCACAGTGGACATGACGTTAGTTTTTACTAAAATCAAACTGAATCTTGGACTCATCTGCCCATAGCACACGTATCCACTGTCTTTTGGACCATCTGAGATAAGCTCATACCCACAGAGCTTGGAGGTCTTTCTGTGTAGAGTTGATACACATCTTTCTCTTTATGAGTTTCAGGTTGCATTTCTTGATGCAGTGGTAGACTGTGTTAAGTGACAATGGTTTTCTTAAGTACTTCCAACTCAATGTGGCTATATTTAGCATAGTAACATGACAGTTTCTCATGCAATGCCATCTAAGAGCCTAAAGGTCACACACATTAAATAGTGGTTTCTGGCTTTGCCCTACATGGACTGAGATCTCTCCAGATTGTGAATCTTTTCACAATATTATGAACAGTAGATGATAAAAAGACTAAATTATTTATAATCTTGGCTTGCAAATGTTCTTTATAAGATGATTGGCAGTTCTCTCATGAAGTTTGGCACAAAGTGGTGAGCCACGAACCATCATTGCTTATAAAAACTGATCCCTTGGTGGATCCTCTGTATATACATAATCATGATTCCCTTACCTGTGAAAACATTGGAATTTTTTCCTTCTAAATTTGTCTGTTAAATAAAGATTTAAGATAATTACCAAATCACAGATTTTACCCAAAATATTTAGTATATTTATTATTTAGAGATTGCATTGCATTATTAACTATAATAATGATCGACTGACTTAAGGTCAAGTTTAAAACTTTTTAGCTTCAAACACAGCCTTTGCATCATCCGAGTTCTAATCTAATTTAAACATAACATTGTTGAGTTTAGGACACAAGGAAATCAGAACTAAGTACTTGGTAAACCTGTTTTATCTCTTCCCCAGATGGGCTGAGATTTGACAGGGTTCCAGCTCTCCAGTGATTGCCTTGCTGATGCTATCGCTAAGGAAATAATAACATTGGTAGAGGAAGGGCTTTGTTAGCTGTATGATAGTCTCAGACTGTAAGGGTATTGTGAAGGTGGCTAAGCTGTACAGAAATAAGCTGTACTCGTATTGCAATCATAAGGAAAACTGAAGTGACTAAAGAATATGAATCTGTGTTTTAGAAAGGCTTTAGCTACAGTGTGTTTACAGTGTTTACTTGATATGAAGTTTTGGGATAACTGGCATCCAAACCATGACATAAGTAACAGTTTTCACTATTATGATATGAATTTCTACTTATTTTTTAATATTCCTGCATTTACCTCAATTTAGCAATAAGAACTTATGAACAAGACCTGTTGTAAGACTAAATTGTATTGAATCAATCAGCTATTTCTATGGCTCTCCCTTGATGCTTTGTCTATACTTTTAGGTAGGTGATATGTTCCTTGCAGCTCAGATTTAGCCATCATTCTGCCAGATCAAAACTCTCAAAAGTCCTTTTTAATGCTCAAAGTGCAGCTGGTGGTGATTGTTATAAAAAAGAAAAATCACTTAACAGTTTAATTATTGGGCGGCAAGGTGGCTCGGTGTGTAGCACTGTTGCCTCGCAGCAAGAAGGTTCTGGGTTTGATCCCCAGGTGGGGCGGTCCGGGTCCTTTCTGTGTGGAGTTTGCATGTTCTCCCCATGTCTGCGTGGGTTTCCTCCGGGAGCTCCGGGTTTCCTCCCACAGTCCAAAAATATGCAGTCAGGTTAATTGGAGACACTGAATTGCCCTATAGGTAAATGGGTATGTGTGTGTGTATGTGTGTCTGCCCTGCGATGGACTGGCGCCCTGTCCAAGGTGTTACTGTGTGCCTTGCGCCTATTGAAAAGCTGGGATAAGCTCTAGCCACGACCCTGATTGGATAAGTGGATAAGAAAGTGAGTGAGTGAGCGAGTTTCATTGTGTAAGGTAATGTGACTTCACAGATGAGCTGTTGCTGCTCCTAGACATTTCCACTTCAGAATAAAAGAATTAATAGTTGACCAGAGCAGCTCTAGCTGGTCAAAATTTTTTATTTTATAATAGTGCAATGCCAACTTTTCCACATGCATAATAAAGGTTTTTAGTCTGTAGTGACAGCAGACTTGACTGACCAGCTTGAATAACCAGTTCACTAAATGTACAGTTTTAAAAAAGCACTAAATGGTGCCAGATGGCCAAGGTCCAAGTAAAAGACTGACTGCAGTGCCTATTTAACAGACTGAGGGTTTAAAATGTAGCTTCAGCTTGGGATGAAAAATCTTTTTTTCTCACATAACTATTGAAGCTTTATACCATTTTACTGCAACAAGAATGTATTTTATATGGCAGCTTATACAATGTGCTGTTTTATGCTTAGTAATATGTTCTATTAAAAGATCATAGCCATGGTGGATACTTACCTGGCGACTCTTTTGCAAGGTGCTCACTATCCTGTATCATAGATTAAATGTTAGATAGCTTGCAATCAAATGGATAGCTCAAACAAATAAGCTAATAAGCTCGACCAGCTGTAGTTTGAGAGGTAGGGCTTTGTGTATATGTGCATGGAAGGGAGGTGGGATTGATCTGTGTTATGTTAAAATATGACAAATACAGTGTGTTGATACGGTGTCATAAAACTTTCTGATTGCTGTATTTCTGCATATCTGTTATATGTAATTGTCAGCCATTGTACAGCACCCCTGGAGAGGGTTACGAACTTACGAACGGCTCAAGGGCCCAACAATGGCTGCATGTCCACTAGGCTACCACTATCCAAATTTATTTATTTCTAAATGTTTGTGTATAAATGTCTGCTGATTTCATATTGCTTCTAAAATTTTAAAGCCAGAAACAATAGTTTTTGTGGTAGAGCCAGGTACTAATTACACCTGTTCATCACAGGCAGATGTGACATTTACAGGCAGATGTGACATTTCTCAGCTAATCTCAGCCAATTTTGATTTTTTTCAGTTCCTTCCTAATAAAGTTAGATAACGTATATCCAACATTGATTTACACATTTTGTCTATACAGTACATCAATAAAAGTTCTTACTACAACAGTGTAAACACTTAGACACAGTGGAAGACTGGTCAGTGTCTGTTGGTGCAACATGCCACTGGATTTTTGTTCCTTAATTAAAAATCTTTTTAATCCACATGTCCAGGGGTAACAGTTAATTAAAAACTGTTGACACTTCTGAGATCAAAGGCATAGCTCTAAAAAAAGAGACACTGCTATGCCTGTTTAGGGAAGAAAACAGAACACATAACATTAGTTAGACATTGAAACCAATATTGACAAATAAGTAAGACGTAACAACTTATTGTGCTTTGTGAACAGGTGGGTGTGAGACGTTAACAAAATACATTCAGGGGTGCCCAGGTGGTGCAGCGGGATATTCTGCTTGCACACCAGCGCTGAGATTTGTCTGCTACCGGTCGGCTGGGTGCCATTTAGCGGGTACAATTGGCCCTGTCTGCAGCAGACAAAATTGCCCACCGAGTCTGTTGGGTGGGAAAAGACTCTTCAAATGCTGTGCAAGCACCCGGGGTGGCAGAACACTCTTCGAATGCAATCTGGATCCCCAGCAGTGGAAAACTAATTGGCTACACTTAATCGGGAGAAAAATGGAGAAAATGCATAAATAAATAGAAAAGAAAGCATTCAGGAACAGGGATGGACTAAAACCATTACAGGAACTTAAATTGGGAATTTTAACTAGACAGCATATTTAGGTACAGTTACATAAGGCTACAGTTGGGGTTATTAAGAGGGTAGAGGAACAGTAAGTGTTGGGCAACAATTATTTAAGTGTTAAGCTAAAGTACAGTTAAGGTAGGGTTATAACAATGACTAGTTTTAAAGCTGATGTTGAGTAAGGGAAAGGTTAGCAAAGCTTAGCACTACTATCAGGGTTGTACTTGAATAAAGATAGCTCTAGCTTTGATGTTAACCCTAAACTAATGATTGATCTACAGTCGTATCCAGGACTAAGGACAGACCAGGTTTGGGTTCTTCAACAGCCCACTGAATATTACAATAACAGTAAGGATTGGGTTATGGTTATAGCTGGGTTTAGGGTTACAACCAGGGCTAGAAATACATTGCTTTTTAAGTAAAGACTAGTGCTATACTGTGAGTTTATGCAGTGGTACAGCTAGGTGAAGCTTTACAGTAATGGTTGAGCAATGTTTATTTTCACTATAACTGATCTAGTAATACTGGCTAAGGGTTAAAAGAAGGTTTAGATAAGGTTTATGGTTTAAACCAGGTCTTAAGATTTTTTTTTACTTATGGTTGGGAATATACAGGTTTTGACCAAGATTATAACTAAAATTAGGGTGTACAACTAAGGGTATAGTTAAAATAGTTTAAAATCTTGGGCCATGTAAAAAAAAAAAAGGGTTAATTCTTGGTTTTGGTACAGCTTCACAGCTCGGTTTATGCTAGTCTTACAGCTAGGGCAAATTCTACTGTTACAGCCAGGTGAAAATTTAGAGTAATGTTTTACTACCATGAATAGGGTTAAGGCTATAGTGGGGTTAGGGTTACAGCACGATTTAATGATACAATAAGGGTTAAGGTGATGTTTTAGCGAGGGTAATGGTTACAACTGTCATTAAGCTGGGGTCAGCTTTATAGCTACAACAGTGCATTCACACAGGTACCATAATTTAAAAAATAGTGGAAGCTCCACGTCCATATTCATCAATAATTTAAGCTCCTATTAAACTGGTGATTTAAACGTTTGCCATTTCACCCTTGTTACAGCTTGGCTCACTGCCCAACTAATCTTACAAGGCGGTCAAAAAAGGAAATTATGTTTTACTTTGAAACGGGCCTTGTTTACAGCAGAGTTGGTAAAACAAAGAATGTATTTCTACAATTAGTTTGAAATTGGCAGCACAGTGGCTTGGTGGGTAGCACTGTTGCCTCACAGCAAGAAGGTCTTGGGTTCGATCCCCAGGCGGGGCGGTCTGGGTCCTTTCTGTGCAAAGTTTGCATGTTCTCCCCGTGTCTGCATTGGTTTCCTCCCAGAGTCCAAAAACATGCAGTCAGGTTAATTGGAGACACTGAATTGCCCTATAGGTGAATGTGTGTGAATGTGTGTGAGTGTGTGTATGTGTGTCTGCCCTGCAATGGACTGGTGCCCCATCCAGGGTGTTACTGTGTGCTTTGCGCCCATTAAAAAGGGATAGGCTCCAGCACCCCCCGCCACCCCAATTAGATAAGCGGTTAAGAAAGTGAGTGAGTGAGGTTAACATTAAATCGTGCATTATTAGGACACCTGGCAACCAGAGTAACTTCCAATTTGACTTCTCTCTTCTTTCTTGTTTCTTTGATTTGTGGCTAGATACTAACAATTATTTTGGGCTCGTTTTTCATCATTCATTATGTTCAAAACCAGAGGTGTACCTTAGTACATTTTGAGGGTATTTGCTTTTTACTCAAGTAAAAATAATTTTGATGACTTATGTTTACTCCATTACATTTCCACCTATACATTTGTTTACTTGTAGGTTGTAAAATGATTTAAGTTTTGATAAGGAAAAGTAATAGATTTTGCTGTCCTACTCCTGTAAGCAGAGGATACAAATTAGTACACTTCTAATTAGAGAAAGCAGTTTGGAACACTGCCCAAAGCGTTAATAAATCAGAGGATCTGCTAAATGTCATGGAACAACTGAGATAAGGCATTTGTTATTACTCAGGAAACAGATCATGTTTTTTTTCTCGAATAAACATGCATGTAATACATTTCCACACTAAGCCTATAAGCTTCTGTTTCAGATTTAGAATTTGATGCCTGATGCCTCATTTTAGATGGACTAAAAGACAATGAAAACAAGTTGTTGTCAGATGAGTCCACACTTCTCCTTGTTTTCTCTGAGGTCTCTGTGCCTTATTCACAATTGCCAAACTAGCTACAATAACTAATTCATTTGGAATTCTATGTAGTCACAATGGAGTGAGATGTATTTTTGGACAAGTTAATCCTAAGAGGGTTAATCACAGAAATACTTCAAAGCAGCTGCTCCAATTCTCCCCATCTCAAAGGATACAATTAGAAAGCAATGATTAATACAGTGTTTCTAAAGCACAGACCTGGTCTAAAAAAGTACAAGGCCAGAGTGAGACAGTCACCAAGGTGACTGTCCTAGCTACCCTTGACTAAAATAGGGTTTTGTGCAATGGGTTGGCCCAAAATTTTGTTAGGTATGAAAATATGGATCTGGCCTGGATAGTGATGCCAAAAAAGTGATTCCAGGTGTCTGCTCCACAGACCACTGCTGTTGGATAAACAGAACAATGTCATGTACACCGATCAGCCATAACATTAAAACCCACCTCCTGGTTTTTACACACACTGTCCATTTTATCAGCTCCACTTACCATATAGAAGCACTTTGTAGTTCTACAATTACTGACTGTGGTCCATCTGTTTCTCTACATACCTTTTTAGACTGCTTTTATCCTGTTCTTTAATGATCAGGACCCCCACAGGACCACCACAGAGCAGGTATTATTTAGGTGGTGGATCATTCTCAGCACTGCAGTGACACTGACATGGTGGTAGTGTGTTAGTGTGTGTTGTGCTGGTATGAGTGGGTCAGAGACAGCAGCGCTGCTAGAGTTTTTAAATACCATGTCCACTCACTGTCCACTCTATTAGACACTCCTACCTAGTTGGTCCACCTTGTAGAGGTAAAGTCAGAGACGATCGCTCATCTATTGCTGCTGTTTGAGTTGGTCATCTTCCAGACCTTCATCAGTGGTCACAGGACGCTGCCCACGAGGTGCTGTTGGGTGGATATTTTTGGTTGGTGGACTATTCTCAGTCCAGCAGTGACAGTGAGGTGTTTAAAAACTCCATCAGTATTGCTGTGTCTCTATCCACTCATACCAGCACAACACACACTAACACACCACCACCATGTCATTGTCACTGCAGTGCTGAGAATGATCCAACACCCAAATAATACCTACTCTGTTGGGGTCCTGACCATTGAAGAACAGGGTAAAAGCAGGCTAAAAAGTATGTAGAGAAACAGATGGACTACAATCAGTAATTGTAGAACTACAAAGGGCTTCTATATGGTAAGTGGAGCTGATAAAATGGACAGTGAGTGTAGAAACAAGGAGGTGGTCATAATGTTATGCATAATCAGTGTATATGAGAGTTTTAAGACTTTACACAGCAAAAAGTGCAAAATGTACTTCTTAATTAATTGGTTCTACTATTTATCCCATTCATGTACTCCTTTCTGAGTCAGATTGCCAAATGTTTGCCTTACTTAGACTACTTTGGTCAACTTTAAGTGCTGGTATTGTACAACTAAATGTCTGAAAGGAATAACATTTCAACTGCCCTATTTGCATGCTTTACTATTTAATAGTCTAACAAATTAAAATATGTTTACATTTTTAAATACACAGTGTAATCTGTAAAGTTTGATGGAGGAGCATTTCTGGTCCGGACTGGTTTCTAATCGTTTGGCTAAGGCCACATACTGTAGTTCTAGTGAGAGAAAATCTTAATGCAACAGCAAAACAATGTTTTACAATTCTGTGGCAGCAGTCGATAAAGGCACAAATTCTTATTTAGCAGTGTGGGTCATGCCTTGTTACTTAAGCATCAGGAGTTCAAAAGACGGGAGAAATGAATCCATTTACGACACTTAACCAAGGTAGTACAATGGTACCTTGAAACGTCAATTGGTTCTGGGAGTGGCGTTGATTTTAAAAGGTGTTGAGTCTCAAGGTATTTTTTCCCATAAGGATGTATGGGAAAGCTGTTAATGCGTTCAATGGTCCAGTGGAACTGCATATATTTTAGGCTTATGTAAAATAATGGGGTTGTTTTTGACACTTATACACTGAAAATAACACAAATGTAATATAAAAACACTGAAATACAATTGAAAATCAATAATCAATAAAAAAATACAATAAAAGCTGCACTTTTCCATTACTTCTTTATTGTTTCCTTATGCTTCTTAATTGTGGAGATGCTTGACCTTTGAATACCGTATTCCTTTCAGTAAAGGCGCATTCACATAAGCGGCAAAATAGCTTTTGCGCTGGCTGTGCAGGTGCACAAAGCTTAACGTGACTTATTGTACTAAAATGAGCAAAAAATTTCATCAATGGAGAGAACTGAGCAGTAATAATTAAGAGAAGTTTAGTTTTTGTATGTCATTCCTTTAATACCTTGTCATGTTAAGTGTTTTAGACTCTCTCGAAAAAAGCAGACTCTTACAATTTCTCCCCAAGCTAAACACCAAGTTTAAAAGTGAAACAGGAGAAAAATCCAGCTAAACACAGATACATGTGGACGCTTTTAGAGGGAATTTGAAAGTTATTCCACACAAATGCAGACTTCTCATGCACACTTTGATGACGTCTTACTGCACCACTCAAGCCAAGCGCTGAACAAAGCGACTGTTCATTGTTAATTTGAAATTATATAAATAAAAAGCTGAACACGAGTTTAAATTAAACATCGAGTTTAAGGGTACCAATTTTTTGACGAAGGGCGTCGAGATTCAGAGTTTAAAGGATGTTGAGTTACAAGGTACCACTGTACAATGCTGTGGCTAAAAAAGCCACAAACAAAAGAGGAGAGAAAATAAGTAAAAAAAAAAAAAAACTGGCTAAAAAAAAAGAAAAAATGTACACAAGCAAATTAAATCAAATCCGCATCCCAAACTGTGGCAAACTGTCAGAAAAAAATTAAAACAAAGATCTGCGTGGCAGTGTGCAGCAACAGCAAAAAAGCTGCCGACTGATTTCCCAGGAAGAGATAAAAATTGCCAGCATAAGAACCAGAGGAAAAGAAAACTGAACCTAGGGCATCCCAGCATACCGACCTTGCAGATTGTGCAGAAGTATACACAACACAGAGCACCAGTGGCAAGCTGTTTAGTGAAGCTAGAAGCTCCCTGCAAGTGTAGCGCTTCAGCGGTTAATGAGGCACAAAGGCTGTTGATTCAAGGGAGCGACAACACAAGTCCTCTGTGCTTCTGTGCCTCCTGCCGGTCCTAATGAATGGCAGATGAGCATGATGCTGCAATCATGCCCCCTGTCGCTCTACACGGGTGATAAGGGCCAAACTGTTATGGCCAGGCGACTGGGGTAAAGTATTTTCAAAACAGCAAGGGGTTGCTCACAGGCAGCTGTGGTAAGTACCCACCGAGAGGGTAAATATAGAGAGAAGCCATGAATGTGCTTAAATAGGTATAATGAGTCCACTTTTACTATATTTTATTACATCTAAGAATTTTATTACTCTGTATCAGTCCAATATTGGCCCAATTCACTTGATTGGACATCCGAAGGAAAAAACGTGTAATCCAATCCGATACTGTTGCTTAATGTAAATAACACAATGTAAATAAGGCCATTGTTTGTGTGTAAAGCAAATAACACACGAAGATACGTTCCAACAGAGTGCCGTTTATTACCAGCTCACTCGGCAACTGCCGTAACAAGGTGCATCTTGATGACATCATTAACATGTGCCACTGATCTACAACTCATCTGCAACAGCCATTCAGAAATTAAAACACACTGATCTACTTAAACTTTTAGCATTTAAAAATTCATCTACTACTACCACATCTAAAAATACTGTTTAAACACAATAAAAATCTTTTTATAAATGATAAATCGCTCACCTGAGATAAAGAAAACCTATCTTGTCTCGGCTTGGCGATATCTCACATCCTCAACAATTAATCCATTAATGTCATTAAATAAAACAAATTACACCGTTTCCTGTTTAGACACAGATGTCCTCTTCAAAATCCAGCAGGGTTTAATATTCCAAAAATGTGACAGAACTTTAACGGAAAATCTCAACTCGTCAATTCTAATTGGTCCATCGCGTTTGATTGTTATCCACGTCTTCCAATTGTAGGCACTTTGGACGACACGCCGTAAAGCGAGATGTGTCACGTGAACAACAGCTCGAATGTAAGTGAAACCAAAAATACTGCGAAATGTTCTGTATGTAAAAATTTAAGTAAAAACAGCAGTTTAGCATAAGTGTGATGATGTAGGTTCTGTATTTATTCCTTTAGAATATTTGTTTTACAGTCTGAGCATTGTTATTTAGATAGCTAGTTTAACCATGGTGCATTGAGACATGTATTATTGCTTAGTTGTTTGAGAGGAGAAATGACAGTATCGGATTGGTATCGGTATCGGCAGATACTCAATTTGCAGTATCGTATCGGACATAAAGTGGTATCGAGCCAGCCCTATCAAAAACCAAATAATGCCCTTTATAAGTCCAATGCAAACCAAGGAGTCCAGTGAATTCTTTGTGTTGTTACATAAATAAGGCCCTACCTAATGAGCCATCTCCTTTCTCATTTGCGTAGCGTATGAAATATGAGGCGCAATAAGCAACATGAGGTGGTCATAGCAATCATACAGCAATTACGTTAGTGTAACAGACTTTTCAGTCGTGTAGTGTTCTGACAATGTTCGATGGATGTGTTTGGGAATTCCATAGTCAAGGGAAAAGTGTTGTTACCTTTTCTGACTCTCACTTTCTGTCCGTAGTCAGAAAACTCAGGCAAGCTAACTTTTAGCCCCACGGGCAGAACAAGTCTGACTTGGCTACCACCTGGGTTAATTAAGCCTCCCACCTGTAAGAACAGCGAGTCACACGAGGTATTCCGTAGTAGCTGGAGTTGATTTGAAACCGCAGCATTCATAAATAACAGTAAAAATGGATAGCTGACTGGAGAGAGGAACTCAGAATGTGAACACGCTTCTTTTCATACGAATCGACTCCTGACTCGTTTACTCGTTATTATAACGATTCTGTAGAAGCAGAGGGAGGTTAGACGAGTATTTACATATCCGTAAAGGTAGCTTTGCTGTGTATTGTAGCTTTTATTTATTCTATTTAATTAATTTAATTTGTCAGTGTTGTTTAACGACTAAAATGTGGCACTTTTCTTTAATAAATCGTGAAATCTGTGATTTTTAATCGTGAAATCTGTGTTTTTACATAACATACAAAATTAAGCATTAAATAGCCTAGTTAAATGTCAAAAGTCATTAATGTGGCTACAATTAAGCCAAATTTCTACAGCAGTGTGAAAGAATGTCGTGTAATGCCCCAAGTCTTGACCTGGATCTGCTTGTTTCCTTACATGCATCTTCACTGGACTACAGCATTACTACAACTGTAGTCCAACAACAGACAGTTGCATCTAGTTGTTGTTCTGGTTATTAAGTTACTAAGTTCTTACTTTTTCACATGGGCAATAGGGGTTGCGTAATCTTTTCTCTTACAATAAATAAAACTACAATGCCAAAAAAATTTTTTGTTTCATTGTTTTCTTTGTCTTATATTCCACTTTGTTTTTGGATTTAAAACCATTTGGTCTAGGCTGAGTTGTCGATTTGTGGATAGTGTATCCAGATGGCGCCACCAACGCAACCCTGGCCATTATGAATTTTTATAAAAGGTAAAAGGATGGCTGAATTTACCTGGTGACACTTTACTTGAGTAACATTATTCACTACTCTAAATATCTATGCACATAACCCTATTCTACGAAACATTTTCCATCCCACCCTTCTCAGTCTTTAATGCAGACTGGCTCACGTGCCCTGTGCCCTCCATAATCCTAATGCATTTCTAAACGCAGAAGATGATAGTGATAGTGCAGTCCAGTTTGAGTAAAAGAAAGCAGATTGGAATTTAAGATTAAAGCTTGTTACATGGGCAGTGTGGGGCTGAAGCGCTTGCCAACTGTCTTGATGCATTGCCACGGACGCTGATCCATTTTGTCGACGCTTTAGCACACACCTTGAGCAAGGACAGCAGTGGTTAAATACTGGAACGGAAAGATAGTGGAGTGTGGGTGGAATTACAATAAGGAGCAGTGAAGGACCTGGATGGAGAGAGGGTGGAAGCTGTTAATGATAAAAACTATTTAGAAAAGCTTGACTGCATGTAATACTGCTTGTAACCGCAGTAATACTGCTTAGCATGCACATACTGAACTAAACATCAAAAAGGGATTTTAGGGGATGTACAAAACAGTTCCAAAAACGTCGGGACAGTTAGTAAAATGCAGATATGAATAGAAGACGGTGCTTTCACGGCCATTTAATTAAAAAGAGCATAAAGAAAATAAGTCATAGTTTTACATTTTCAACTTCATTGAAATTTTACATTTCAAAAAGTTTGTGACAACATACAGTGAAGCCCGAAATTATTCATACCCCTGGCAAATTTTGACTTAAAGTTACTTTTATTCAACCAGCAATTTTTTTTTTGACCAGAAATGACACAGGTGTCTTCCAGAAGATAATAAGACGATGTACAAGAGGCATCATTATGGAAAAAAATATTTCCCAGCTTTTATTTACATTTGAACAAAAAGTGGCATGTCCAAAATTATTCATACCCTTTGCAAACTGTCACAGTCTATGGGAAAATCCAAAGTTCTATACCATTCCAAATAGTCCAAGCTGTTCTAAAGCAGCCTAATTACCCTGATTCATTGGGAACAGCTGTTTTAATCAACTCAACAGGTGAAAAACAGCAACTCTCTGCAGTTGGTTTGTGGACAGTCATGGCTAAGACAAAGGAGCTCACTAAGGACCTGCGGCTGTGCATTGTGGCAGCTCACAAGTCAGGAAAGGGCTATAAGGCCATATCTAAATGTTTTCAAGTTCCAGTGGCTACAGTGCAAAGTATTATTAAAAAATACAAGACATTCCGCACTGTGGAAAATCTCAGAGGACGTGGTCGGAAGCCAAAAGTGACACCTGTGCTGGCCAGGAGGATAGTGAGAGAGGTGAAAAAGAATCCAAGGATCACCACCAAGGCCATCCTGGTGAATCTGGGCTCTGCTGGTGGCAACGTCTCAAGGCAGACAGTCCAACGGACACTGCACACTGCTGGGTTCCACGGACGCAGACCAAGGAGGACGCCACTTCTCCAGAAAAGGCACACAAAAGCTCGCTTGGCCTTTGCAAATGCTCATCTGGACAAAGAAGAAGACTTCTGGTCTTATGTTTTATGGTCAGATGAAACAAAAATTGAATTGTTTGGCCACAATGATGTATCCTTCATTTGGTGTAAAAAAGGAGAAGCCTTCAACCCTAAGAACATCATCCCCACTGTCAAACATGGTGGTGGGAACCTAATGATTTGGGGGTGTTTTTCAGCCAATGGACCAGGGAACCTAATCACAGTAAACGGCATCATGAAAAAAGATCAATACATCAAGATTCTCAACAACAACATCAGGCAGTCTGCAGAGAAACTTGGCCTTGGGCACCAGTGGACATTTCAGCACGACAACGACCCAAAACACACAGCAAAAGTGGTGAAGAAATGGTTAGCAGACAAAAACATTAACATTTTGCAGTGGCCCAGCCAGAGTCCTGACTTGAATCCAATTGAGAATCTGTGGAGGGAGCTAAAGATCAGGGTGATGGCAAGGAGACCCTCCAACCTGAAAGAGTTGGAGCTCATCGCTAAAGATGAATGGGCAAAAATACCAGTGGAGACATGCAAAAAGCTGGTCAGCAATTATAGGAAGCGTTTGATTGCTGTAATAGCCAATAAAGGCTTTTCTATTAATTATTGAGAAGGGTATGAATAATTTTGGACATGCCACTTTTTGTTCAAATGTAAATAAAAGCTGAGAAATATTTTTTTTCCATAATGATGCCTCTTGTACATCGTCTTATTATCTTCTGGGAGACGCCTGTGTCATTTCCGGTCCAAAAAAAAAATTGCTGGTTGAATAAAAGTAACTTTAAGTCAAAATTTGCCAGGGGTATGAATAATTTCGGGCTTCACTGTATGTTGCCATCTACTCATTTTAGAATGCAGAGCCACATTCTCTGTCTCACAACAGATTAGCTTTGTAGTAAGAAACAGCAGGTGCAGTCCAGAACTAAGTGCCATATTAAGTATACAAAATCCATAAACTGTTGAGTTGCTAAAGTGTTATATCAAGCAAGGATTTGAAGAAATTCCACTTTACCAACTACAATAATTGGTCCACTCAGTTCTTAAGTTATTATAGAACATTGTTAAAGGGAAATGTGATAAAACACATTGGTAAACATGCCCCTGTTCCAACTTTTTGGGAATGTTTTGCAGCCAGCTAATTATTCAAAAAATATTTAGTTAAAAAAGTACTCAAAAAACAAACTGCTATGATTAAAATCATAAGACGATATTTTTCCAACAACCACTTAATACAGGCTCAGATGAAAAGCAGTGTGCAAGAGGAGGTGCAGAGACATTGTGTGTGCAGTTTTACTGGTGCAAGAGGAGGACACAGAGCCTGTAGTACCCATGAAAGACAATCAACCTTGCAAATGGTACGATTTGATTTGCAAATTTGCACATGGCACTGTTTTATTTGCACAGCGTATAATTGCACACATAATGTCTATAAACTGCACCTTTTAGGCTTACCCCTGAGTTTTTTTTAGATTTTCTTATATTTTTTATATTTTATTCTTAGATTTTTATATCTTATTTTTGCATTGCATTACTTTTTAATTTTTTATGTTTTTCCTTGCACTGCATTGACATGTCATTGTGTAATGCTTTTGATAATTGTTCTGCTCTGATACCTCACACTGGTCTGCAAACACAAAAGGGTTTAGATAGGTAACAAACAAGGACAAGGGAAACCCACAACAGGTGCAAAACAGATCAGGGTAATTATTGCAACTCAAAACAGGTGGGAAAAACAAGACTCCAGAGACTGGAAACGGGTGGAAAACAAAATAGACCTGAGACAAGTGCAAAGTATTAACAGAGACCCTTCAAAGAGCTACACTTTTCTGGGATGACCCCTCGGCCTGGGTGCCGGTTTATTAGGATGTTTAGTAAGGAACCCCTAGCAGAGGAGAGGATTGATTATATTGTGAGCTAGCACCTAGCATTGCTACTCTGAGGCATACTCCTCCCATGTGACAAGGTACTCGATCGAATCTCCCCATTGGCCATCAGGGCTTTGACTGAGTATGCGGGTTGTCCATCAATGAGTATGGGTTTGAGGGAAGTGTGGAATCATGGACTAGTGGTCCTGGAACATATGGTTTAAGCAAGGATACATGGTACGTCGGGTGAGTTGGGGAAAGTGGTAATTTGAGTGAGTACATTTACCTTATTTATTTGTTTGCATATTTTAAAGTTAAGCAGTTACGCTTCTTGCAAATTGGGAGGTGCTGCAGGTCGCTTGCAGTGAATGTAATATTGGTGGGCGTGTGCTGGATGGAATTTTGAGTGTACTTTGCCCCCAGGAAGAACTGATCTGTCAGTTAGATTTTGTGAATAGAACTGGCAGAGGAACTTATCAATCTCTTGGTTCACCCTCTTCACTTGTCCGTTGTTTTGGGGGTGGTACTCGGATGTCAAACTGATTGAGACAGCTAATTTTGTTTTTAAGCTGTTCCACACCCAAAATCTGAACTGTGAACCCCGGTCACTTATGATATCCTTGAGCATCCAATGGCCAGGTGCGACGGGTGTCATTGCGGAACAGGTATAGGGATACTGTAAGCTTACCTGCAGGCAGAGTATGAGGCACTTTGTCCTGAGCACAGGTGGTACAGGAGGACCTGTAGCACTGTCCTATCCTATTTTGGGACACCAGTATTTATTTCTTAGCAGGTTCCATGTATGTGATGTGCCTGGATGTCCTGTTGTGGGGCTGGTCTGAGCCCATGTTATTACTTTGTCTCTTAAATGAGCTGAACCATAGTAGAAACTTCCGGGACAGTATGCCGGGGTGCAAGTTGTTAGAGCTTGGGTGATCTCCTTGTCGATAGCTCTCGATCTCCCAAGTCGTAGTTGCACTCTCTACCTTTATCCCCTTGACCTCTATGATAAATGGTTTGCTGGGATCGAGATGTAATAAAATAAGTGTGGTGGTAAAAGCATTTCCTAAGAGCTCAAATGCTTGGTGGGCTTCAGGGTTCCATGTGATTTTCTTTGGTCATTTCTGTAGTCATCTCTGTGAGTGAACAAGCTATAAACCTTCTAAAACTGTGTAAACCCCAAGAATCTCTGTAGTGCTTTTACACTTTTTGGCACTGGCCAATTTGTGACTACACTCACGGTTTTAGGGTCCATGGTTACCCCCTTTGGTACGATGATGTATCCTAGGAAAGAGAAGGTGGAAACCTTAAACTCACACTTTTCACTTTGTACATAGAACTGGTTCTTTAGGATTCTCCTCAGCAACTGGTGGATGTGCTGTGTGTGCTGTTACCTAGTTGGGAATCTAGAATATCATAAATGTAGGCAATGACAAACCTCCCCAACGTGTAACACAATGTTTATTATAAACTGGAACACACTAGGTGCAGAAGACAGACCATAAGACATGACTAAGTATTCATAGTGACTGGAAGAAGTGCAACAGACGGTCGTTCACTCATCCCCTAGGCGTATTCTTACTAAATTATATGCACTACGGAAATTCAGCTTAGTGAAAACTGCAGCTTGTCCCAGCTGTTCTACTGCTGAGGGGATGAGTGGTAGTGGGTAGGCGTACTTCATAGTGATTTTATTTAAATCATGATAGTTAATGCATGACCTCAGGCGGTCCTCTCTTCTTCTCCATTAAAAAAATCCAGCTGAAGCAGGTGAGGTTAAGGGATGGATATACCACTGCTGGAGCACTTTCTGTATGTACATTTTCAATTGCTCGTTGTTCCTGGAGCGAGAGAGAATACATTTTACTATGCAGAAGGGAGCAGCCAGGAAGCAGGTTAATAGCATAGTCATATGAGCAGCATGGGGGTAATCCACTTGCTCGAGTTTTGCTAAAAATGGCTCTTAAGTCATTGTCCTCTCTTGGGGTTTGTACTGTGGCCCATCTAGTGTGGTTGTGAACAATGTAACTGTGAAAAGCTTAGACAGTTTTTAAAACAAGTCAAAGACTGGCTCGAGATTTCTTTTTTTGTGTCAGGAGATCTGTGGATCATGGCACCGCATCCACGGCATCCTAAATAGGATTTGGTGTTGGGTTGAAACGGTGACTTAAAATGTGATAGTTTCATGATGTAGCCGAGTGTAGTGAAGCGTTGTGGTGAGTTATGATGCTCCTGCCTATGGGGACCCCCTTGATGGCCTTGATGTGAAGCTGTCGTTGCAATGGCTGCACAGGGATGTTAAGCTCTGCTGAAATTTTGGCATCCATTAAATTTTCTGCTCTGAGTGCAGGAACTGGACTAGGTGGATGAATTCCACTTTAACATATAATGGACACGCTGGGAAGAAATAAGCATAGGTTGGACTCGGTTCTGCTGGCCTACACAATGTGCATATGTAATTATAGGTTTTTGTAGTTTTTAAAAATTTTAATTGTTGATTTAAACAGTTGTACTGACATGTATTTGTGTGTGTGTGCATGTGTGTGTTTTTGGTGTGTGTGTGTGTGTTTATTGGGTGTGTGTGCTTTGTGTGTTCCTTAATAAATATTCAGAAATCTAATGAACAGAACCTAGAAAATGTTATTTCTTTCCTATCTAATACTTTATTCAGTGACACATTCATGGCCCTTTAATGAAGCAGCAACACTAATGTGCTTATATTTTAAAAGACTGCATTTTAAAGAGCAGGTGTGTAGTTATGCATCACTTGTAATATCACAGAGGTGCTTTAAACAGAAAGTTATGTCTAATTTGTTTTCTAGGTAAACTGGCTTTAACTTGCATGTGTAACCAAAGCGCTATCAATCTATTGAAACGACTAACTTCCACTACAGTACTATATAAATTATATGTAATATCATAGAATATAATAATGCCATAACTTACCAGTTTGGAGGTAAACAAGCATTTTATTTTATTATAGTTTGACCCTGTCTGCTTTTTGACTTATGTTGAGCTTTAACTCTCAGCATTTATGACTCTAGCAGTAAAAATTTAATTACAAAGCAGAGAGGAAATACATTGCCTTTAATTGAAGATGGTCACTATGTCCTAAAATACTAAAATATATAATTTTTGTATTTAAAGTGAATTTTTGTGGTGTAGTCTAAATCAGGGGTTTTCAACCTGTGGGGGGCGCGAGTACCTGTCCAGGGGGGTGCGACATGACGAGATTTTTTTTACTTCTAAAACTAAAGCAGTTTATTTTTCACCCACAAGAGACATATTTGATTAGTCTCGATGACCACACACACACGCACGTTTAATGTTATCCAGTTAAGTCTGAAAAAAACTTAAAAATAGGGCTAACAGCGAAGATAGATCGGTGACAAAAACAATAACTGCTGTTATAGGACGAGTTTGTGTCTTTAAGAGAGGTGTATAGTGGGAGATGTTCTGTTCACAGTATTGCTAAAAGTGATTCAGGAGTCAATTTGTGTGAAGCAAAGCGTAAGTTTCTCTTCTCAGTCAGCTCTCCGTTTTAACTGTTATTAATGAATGCCGTGGTTTCAAATAAACACCAGCTACTGGGACATTTTGTGTGACTCACTTTCCTTACCGGTGGGACACTTAATTAAATTGGCTGTTACCACAGAGCAGTAGCCAAGTCAGACTCGTTCTGCCCGTGGAGCTATAAGTTAGCTGCCCTGGGTTTTCTGTCAGTCAAAGCAGAGTATCCTGAACTAGCAAAGTAAATATTTCAATCAGCGAAATTGCATCGTATGTATGATGTGCACAATGTTAATTATATTATTTGGGGGCGGTTGGGTGGGGGGCAAGTTCGAGGTCGGCACACGGAAGGGGGTGCATGTTCAGAAAGGTTGAAAATCCCTGGTCTAAAGGAAAGGTTATATGAGGAATTCCCTGCCTCAACAGTGACTCCTACTGTCTGATCAAGGCGCTGTCAAAAACAGAGAGAATAGCTTGAATCAAGTATAATCTGCCGCTGGCTAAAGTCGAGATGCGGTTTGCGGCACATGTCAAAGGCCAAAACAAAAGACATAATGTTCGCACATTTTAATTGTATTTATAAAACAATTAAATTGTATATACAGTTTATCAATATAGCTTTTCTTACATGATTTGCTATGAATTGAGCAATAACTGACTTTAAAACAATAGGACCATTTGACAAACATTCTATGGGTTAAACAAATTGCCATCTAGTAGATCAGAATTACCTGTGAAATCCCTCACTGTCAGATGTCAGTCAGATGGATCAACATGGAGTCAAACTGACAAACCCCCGTAGACTTTTTAGAGCAAATGGTAAAGACATCAGTGCTCTCAATTCAACAGGGAAATCTGATAAAGATCTGACAGAAATAGAAACCACACTAGATGGTGAGTAAAAGCACAATGGTTTGGCAAGGCAGGGCAAGATAAGATTATTCCTATAGCACAACTTCATATGTTTTAAAGTGCCTAAAAAAGATTAAAATGTTTTTCAGCATTTTCACAGATCAGCTTAATTGTATTTTGTAAATATAAATTTAGAATCTGATGTCTGCAACACATTCAAAAAGTTGAAACTAATGCATGTTAGCACTGTGTTACATCACCTTTCCTACTAATGATACCTTTTAATCATTTGGGAACTGAGAATACTAATTTTAGTCCATTCATGCTTAAGCTGCTCAACAGTGTGTTGTCACCATTATCTAATTCTGCTTTTTATGATGCACCATACATATTTAATAAGTGACAGGCAGTCCAGAAACTACAGGCAGTCCAGTCAAGCACATGCAATATAGCAGTACAACACTTTTATGAGATGTTCAGAATGAGGTCTGTCAATGTCTTGCTGAAATAGCCAAGGACTTCCCTGTAAATGACATTGCTGTGATGGCAGCATATGAACTCTATGTAATTCCTGCATAGCATTGATGTATGACTTTCTTTTTGTGATGCAGTGGCAGACTCTCTTAAGTGACAACAGTTGTCCAGTCCATGTGGCTATATTTATCACAGTATTATCATGACTTCTCTGGAGTCCTTGAATCTCCAAGTCAGAGAAAAGTTGGGACGTAAGATGCAAATAAAAAAAAGTTTCTTACATTAACTTTAAATAGCTAAACTGCAAAAACAAGAAGAACTTTTAATAAAGCTTTACACATTTTGATATTCAAAAAGAATATCTAACAATAAAAAAGTACTTAAAAACAGCAAATGAGGCAATTAGACTAAAAACAAAATGGCAATAGCACTTTGTGTATAGTTAATTTAAAAACCTGCACATTTCGTTCACAATTGTTTTTGTGAAAGTTAATTAAATTGTTAAATGATGTTGATGTTTTTACTCTGCCTGCTTCTGATTTTTATTGCCTGATTGTGCGTCTACTTTTAACAGTAACTGCTTACCTGCTTATTAAAACTGTACAATTTACTGCTTTTTAAAGATATACAGTTAATATTGAACAGAATTAGGTTTAGCCTTTTTGTCCGGCCCTCCATAAGTCAGTGTTTCTCCTGTAGCCTTGGAAAATTTTATTGCCCACCTATGGTCTAAAAGTATTGTTAATATTAAAATTTCAAAAGCTATGGGAATGTATTAATACACATGACCTCTGTAAGTGCCAGTAATTTAGACATTTAAACAACTAAAGCAATACACTGATCAGTCATAACATTAAAACCACATCCTTGTTTCTACACTCACTGTCCATTTTATCAGCTCCACTTACCATATAGGAGTGCTTTGTAGTTCTACAATTACTGACTGTAGTCCATTTATTTCTCTGCATACTTTTTTAACCTGCTTTCACCCTGTTCTTCAATGGTCAGGACCCCCACAGGATCACTACAGAGCAGGTATTATTTAGGTGGTGGATCATTCTCAGCACTGCAGTGACACTGACATGGTGGTGGTGTGTTAGTGTGAGTTGTGCTGGTATGAGTGGATCAGACACAGCAGAGCTGCTGGAGTTTTTAATACTGTGTCCACTCACTGTCCACTCTATTAGACACTCCTACCTAGTTGGTCCACCTTGTAAATGTAAAGTCAGAGACGATCGCTGATCTATTGCTGCTGTGAGTTGGTCATCTTCTAGACCTTCATCAGTGGTCACAGAATGCTGCCCACGGGGTGCTGTTGACTGGATATTTTTGATTGGTGGACTATTCTCAGTCCAGCAGTGACAGTGAGGTGTTTAAAAACTCCATCAGCATTGCTGTGTCTTATCGACTCATACCAGCTCAACACACACTAACACACCACCACCATGTCAGTGTCACTGCAGTGCTAAGAATGATCCACCACCCAAATAATACCTACTCTGTGGTGGTCCTGGGAGAGTCCTGACCATTGAAGAACAGCATAAAAATGGGCTAACAAAGCATGCTGAGAAACAGATGGACTACAGTCAGTAATAATAGAACTACAAAGTTCTTCTATGTGGTAAGTGGAGCTAATAAAATGGACAGTGAGTGTATAAACAAGAAGGTGGTTTTAATGCCACTTTCTGCAAGTTTTAGAACAATGTGGTAAAGGAAAAGGGCAAACCTTATGATAAGGAATGTACCTACAGATACTCTGCATTGTAAGCTTCCATTTAGAACAATGCCAAAGACTTTGTTGAGTTTGATTAATAACAGTTAGTATTCCACAAGTGACGGACACATTGATGGATGTTTATTCCAGCCTTCTCCTGTTTAGACAAAGGTATTCACAAATGCAAACATTGATTTGTACTAATCAAAGTTGTACTGCAGGGGTTTGATTATTTTGTCTAAGATGATTCATTTTACATACACAATAAATTCTTATATACATGATGACATCTTCCTATTAGTTACAAATGAAATGCAATTGAAGACTGTGTCCTCTGTGCGAGTTAAATAATTAATGAACACCAGTATAATATTTCCTGTCAGAAAGAACCACACTGCTCCTGAGACAAACATCCATCCAAGTGTATGGAGACTGAAGAGCTGCATGATTGCAAATATCAGTTCTTCTAATGTGCACTGAGTCATTAACAACAGAACATTACATATTAAAAGCACAAACTGGGTCAGACATGAAAGGACAGAGATTCATTTATTTTTATTTGTGTGGGTGTGTGTGTGAGTTTGGCAGCTAACTGGGTGCTACTCACTGTGATGATATCAGGGTCAAATCCTTTTAATGCATCACTAATTGGGGCATGTGTACTGGTGCAGCTACTGTAAATGTGAATTTCTGACTTGTAGAAGAAGTAAAATAATTTGAATAACACCACATTTAAAATAATTTTTTGATTTTCAATACTGCATTTTCAGTCATTACCTTTTTTTAAACATCTACTTTAACCAAGCAGTAGCTCTGAGTTTAGGTCCTACTGTCTTCTATTACTAGCCCAGCATTGACAGATATATGCCACAGCACTTGAGACCCCCTTAAAAGCACTGCAATGCTATCTGTCTTTCAGGACACCCCTCCATTAGTGACTCCTTCTGGTTCTCCAGATGCTGTTCATCATGAACTGACAGTGATTTACAGAGTCCTTGTTATATACCGGAATCCAGTTTTATGTGAATACACGTAGCATTTTATACTGTAGCAGGTGTTCCGATAAAGCCTCTTTCCAGCCGTTCATATAATACAACCAAAACACCATGGACACATCATATTTTGTCTAGAGATGAGAAAGTGCCATTGGCACATGGTAATATACAGTAAATAGGCGTTTAAAATGCAAATAGGGCAAGCTGTAGCCTAGTGGTTAGGGTACTGGACTAGTAATCAAAAGGTTGCTGGTTCAAGCCTCACCACTGCCAGGTTGCTGCTGTTGGGTCCTTGAGCAAGGCCCTTAACCCTCAATTGCTCAGACTGTATACTGTAACTGTAATGTAAGTCGCTTTGGATAAAGGCGTCTGCTAAATGCTGAAAATGTTAATGTAAATAGGATGATACGCTGCATGATTAAAGTGCTCTGTAAAATGCTTGTTTACAATGGACTGAATGAGGTAGAAATAAGTATGAATGCTACATTTTGGTATAAATAGTATATAAATTGTTACTGTAGCATAAAAAGTACTTAAAGCTTTTTTATCTCTTATACTTCATAATAGATCCATTTTAGCACAAAGACCATAATGTAATATTCTTAAGTTCTGCAGAACTGAACCATTGTTAATATGTGAGAAATGCTATTCATTGCAGGACACGAACAATGCTAGACAGTAGAATCAACGGTAAATCAGTGGTGGATTAATTACACACTAATTTCACAGTTATTCAAAAAAATTTTTTAAATTATTGAATTAAATTATTCAATATTTCAATTTTAACTCTAAAAGAAAGCTTCTTCCGCCAATGGTTGTTAAAAATGGAACTTAGGTTGGAAGTCAGGCCCTCAGGTCCAACATTAGTGCCTGAACTTACAAAAGGTCCACACACTAAAATATTGTGGAAAGACTTCCCAGAATAGCATATACAGTACTGTGCAAAAGTTTTAAACAGGTGTGGAAAAACGCTTCAAAGTAAAAATGCTTCCAAAAATAGCAATGTTTCAAAAAGAAATCAAAATCCAATCAATCGTGACCACCCATCAATCTAAATTCAATCTAGTGTGACCACCCATTGCCTTCAAATCAACATAAATTCTTCTAGGTACATTTGCTTAAAGTCAGACATTTGTAGGATTATAGTCAGGTGTATGATTGTCGTTATACCTAACAAGTGAAAATGATCACCATTTTCATATGTAGGTCAAAACACAGTCATTAACTGAAACAGAAACAGCTGGATAGGAAACAGCAAAACTCTGCTACAAAGGTGAGGTGGTAAAAGACAATTTCATGTCACAGGTCATTTACCATGGCAAGACTGAGCACAGCAACAAGACAGTAGTTCTATTGCATCAGTAAGTGCTCAGTGGGTAGCACTGTCGCCTCACAGCAAGAAGGTCCTGGGTTTGATCCCCAGGTGGGGCGGTCCGGGTCCTTGCTGTGTGGAGTTTGCATGTTCTCTCCGTGTCTGTGTGGGTTTCCTCCAGGAGCTCCAGTTTCCTCCCACAGTCCAAAAACATGCAAGTGAGGTAAACTGGAGATGCGAAATTGTCCATGACATTAAAACTTGTGAACTGATGACTCTTGTGTACCCAGTAACTACCGTTTCTGTCATGAATGTAACCTAAGAGTGTACATGACGTTAAAATCCTAATATATAAATAAACTACTGCATCAGTAGGGTATCTCACAAGCTACTCATTATTTTACAGGTTTGCTAAAAAAAATCTATTACTCCAAAACTGCAAAGCAATGGAAAAAGGAAAAAAGAACACGTGCTACCATTGCTTACGATTTGCAAATTTGTTTTAATTTTTTGCCAATAATTTGTTTCTTTTTTACTTACTAATAAAACAATAAATCTACAGAAAGACTGAAGAAAATTTTTTTTAAAGCTGTTTTTCCTTGTAATTTTTTAAACATAAAATAAAAAAAAAAAAACATATAAGAAAATCTGACTATGTAGTTGGGTTTCTGTACTCTGATTTGATGCTATTTTCTAAAGGATGCTATTAATGCTAAAGTTCATTTTAAAAAATAATAAACACTTACGTAGTCTAAAAGTTATATAGCTTATTACCAAAATGGTTTAAAATTAACATTGTTCTATGAAAAAATAAAAGGTTTAACCTTTTTTTTTGTCCTTTTAGTCTTAGTCTTGTACCTGCTTTACGTTTCTGGCTATGACAATTTGTATTTATGTCCAACTAGCATGTTTTATGATTTCCATATTCACTCATATAATGTTATGTAATTGCATGATCACAATTCAATAAATTTCAGGCTTCCTGCTGTACACCACTCAGCTGTTGAAGCTTTACAACCAAATATAACCTACATGAATCTTAGAGCTACACCAGAGCTCCATAGGGTTTGTGTCAATGTGTTATCACTTTCTCCACAGATATTGTGTTTCCAGGAAAGGATCCAAGAGCTGATTGGACATCAATGAATTGTGACAAATCCATGATAAAGCCTTTTATTCCTCTGAATTGTATTGCCAGTGTGTGAACTGAACAACCCAGGTGTACTTTCACTGCTGCATCTGACATTATGGTGCATAGTGTGCTTTAAAAATAGCGACCAGCATTTTTTACATAAATAAGTCACATGTTTACGCCAATTTAACTAGTAAAATTTCAAATTGGATACTTTTTTTTTTTGTAAAAATCTAAAAAATTACTGAAAAATATATTGAGATTCATCCACTTTCTTTAGTATTTAGTTAAGCCTTTGTTAGCAGCTATTAAAGCCAGTAGTCTTTTTTGTCCTCAATGTTCCTGATTTTTTCCCCCAGTCTATTCATATCCAATTACCTGATTGCATTACGCTTTCTCTCCACTGTTGTGGGTGGCACGGTGGCTAAGTGGGTAGCACTGTCGCCTCACAGCAAGAAGGTCCTGGGTTTGATCCCCAGGTGGGGCGGTCTGGGTCCTTTCTGTGTGGAGTTTGCATGTGCTCCCCGTGTCCGCATGGGTTTTCTCAGGGTGCTGCGGTTTCCTCCCACAGTCCAAAGACATGCAAGTGAGGTGAACTGGAGATAAAAAATTGTCCATGACTGTGTTTGATATAACTTTGTGAACTGATGAATCTTGTGTAATGAGTAACTACCGTTTCTGTCATGAATGTAACCAAAGTGTAAAACATGATGTTAAAATCCTAATAAACAAACAAACTCCACTGTTGCTGACTTCTACTCTGACCGAGAAGAGCCGTGACTAACACACGTGCAGTAGCCGACTGCATCTTTTCACCTGCACGAAATGAGTTCAAATGGGGCTCAGTCTGGTGCATAGAGAGTCATGCACCGATCTATATTATTTCCCTTCTCTGTGAAGGCACCATCGATCAGCCAGCAGAAGTCACAATTGCATCGGTTATGAGGAATGTCCTCGTAGCATGTAACTACAGGTGCTTTTACAGTAGACAGTGAATAAGTGTAGCTTGTTGTTAGTTGACTAAAATTAGCAAAAACTGCAATGTGGTTGTAGTTTTAGATTTTTCCACATATTTATAATGGACTACATTGAGCTCTCAGACATGTCTTGTACCTATTTTACATTTTTATCCTTCTTTAGATCATTAGATAATTATTATTATTATTTATTGTACTGTGGACAATCTTTGTAATACTAAAGGACCTCTTGAAAAGAGGTTTATTTGTGCCTCTATTTAAAGCACACTATTTCAGCTTGGACAATATTTCTGTCATTGCCCTTGCATACACAATTGTGAGCTCTATACTTTCATCAAATCTTCTGTTCATTTCAATCAATTCACATTTACAGATCCTCTTTTCTCGTGTGATAAAACAGCATACATCTTTCCAGCTAGGTTGAAAGTTGTGGTTACGAAGCAGTGGTGATGAGGCAGGAATGCAGCTGGTTATCATAAATGAAGATAAATTCTGGAAATGGCAAGGCAGGAAATTGGGGGCTGCTGATCTGGCAACATTAGTGTCAGGGAGGAGACATTTTATTAAGAGCAATGGACTTATCACCTACCATCGCTCACTTTTGGCTTTGAAATGGAACAGAGGTTTTCAATGGACCCTCTTTTACTGTTCGCCAGAGTTCACTTTACCCCAGACTAGTGTAATCACCTGCTTTCCATAATAATGTTCTATTTTAAACTTACATCCGAGGCTGAAAAAGGATATTCCTCCCTTCTACAGGCAGTAAAAAGGCTTATTAGAGATGTTAAAACTCATGATGTTTTTAAACTTATCACATTTGTTAGTAATACATTGTTGATAAAATGAAGGTTAATGCCATTTAATTGTGATAGTGATCTTGTATGGGTAGCAGGATTATATACAGTATCATTATTTTTCTATCAACATTATGTTTGATGATAATTTGATCTGCCCTTGAATAAATGAATAAATCTTTTTATAATTTGTGCAAGTTCACATCTGTTAACATCTGACACAATTTGTAATTTTTCATTATTACAACTACACCGATTAGGCATAACATTATGACCACCTTCCTACTATTGTGTTGGCCCCCCTTTTGCTGCCAAAACAGCCCTGTGACCCATCAAGGCATGGACTCCACTAGACCCCTGAAGGTGTGCTGTGGTATATGGCACCAAGATGTTAGCAGCAGATCCTTTAACTCCTGTAAGTTGTGGTGCGGGGCCTCCATGGATCGGACTTGTTTGTCCAGCACATCCCACAGATGCTTGATTGGATTGACATCTGGGGAATTTGGAGGCCAAGTCAACACCTCAAACTCGTTGTTGTGCTCCTCAAACCATTCCTAAACCGTTTTTGCTTTGTGGCAGTGCGCATTATCCTCACTGCCATCAGTGAATACCGTTTCCATGAAAGAGTGTACATGGTTGCAACGATGCTTAGGTAGGTGGTACGTGTCAAAGTAACATTCACATGGATGGCAGGACCCAAGGTTTCCCAGCAGAACATTGCCCAAAGCATCACACTGCCTCCGCCGGCTTGCCTTTTTCCCATAGTGCGTCCTGGTGCCATGTGTTCCTCAGGTAAGCGACGCACACTCATCCGGCCATCCATGTGACGTAAAAGAAAATGTGATTCCACGTTCTTCCATTGCTTCTGGGACCAGTTCCGATGCTCGCGTGTCCATTGTTGGCGCTTTTGGAGGTGGACAGGGGTCAGCATGGGCACCCTGACTGGTCTGCGGCTATGCAGCCTCATACTCAACATACTGTGATGCACTGTGTATTCTGACACCTTTGTATCAGAACCAGCATTAAGTTCTTCAGCAATTTGAGCTACAGTAGCTCGTCTGTTGGATCGGACCACACGGGCCAGCCTTCACTCCCCACGTGCATCAATGAGCCCTGGCATTGTTTGTATACCAACTGTTTTACTTAGGGTATTTCCAAGGCAATTTTTTATTTTAGTTTTTATTTTTATTCAATTTCTTATAGCCTACACCTACCAGAATAATTTTTAATACTATCTTAAAATACCCTATTTTAGCAAGAAAATCTTTGATAGTAAAGTACTACTAAGTAATAAAGGGTAATCTCTTTAGTAATTTTTTTCTTGCATTAAAAATGGAACCTTGTCTTTATAGTTTTATATCACAGGCCTAGCAAAATATCTCTCATAAATTCTGATTGAATTCTCATATAAGGAACTGCAGGTGTAAAGTGGTTTGACTTGTGGTTTGGAATGATTATGAACTCCACCAGTATGCACTGCATATTGAGAATATACTTTTTCAATAATGCAGTTATTTAGATATGTATGTGCTTTAGAGTCCTGCTGTGAACATAAATGGCAAATAGCTGGTAGATTTTATGCTAATGTGAGAAAGTGTTTAAGTTCTGAAATGGACAGGTTAGCAGCCCCAGTGTCAGCATTTTAGTGGTACATTTGCTCATGATGGAAAATTTGATTTCATCTGATTGTGCAAAACAATTCTTTTAAACTGTACACTGATCAGCCATAACATTAAAACCACCTCCTTGTTTCTACACTCACTGTCCATTTTATCAGCTCCACTTACCATATAGAAGCACTTTGTAGTTCTACAATTACTGACTGTAGTTCATCTATTTGTCTACATACTCTTTTAGCCCCCTTTTATGCTGTTCTTCAATGGTCAGGACTCTCCCAGGACCGCTACAGAGCAGGTATTATTTGGGTGGTGGATCACTCTCATCACTGCAGTGACACTGACATGGTGGTGTGTTAGTGTGTGTTGTACTGGTATTAGTGGATTAGACACAGCAGCGCTGCTGGAGTTTTTAAATACCGTCTCCGCTCACTGTACACTCTATTAGACACTCTTACCTAGTTGGTCCACCTTGTAGATGTAAAGTCAGAGACGATCGCTCATCTATTGCTGCTGTTTGAGTTGGTCATCTTCTAAACCTTTATCAGTGGTCACAGGACGCTGCCCACAGGGCGCTGTTGGCTGAATATGTTTTTGGTTGGTGGACTATTCTCGGTCCAGCAGTGACAGTGAGGTGTTTAAAAACTCCATCAGCGCTGCTGTCTTATCCACTCATACCAGCACAACACACTAACACACCACCACCACCATGTCAGCGTCACCACAGTGATGAGAATGATCCACCACCCACATAATACCTCCTCTGTAGTGGTCCTGGGAGAGTCCTGACCATTGAAGAACAGCATGAAAGGGGGCCAAGAAAGCATGCAGAGAAACAGATGGACTACATTCAGTAATTTTAGAACTACAAAGTGTTTCTATATGGTAAGTGGAGCTGATAAAATGAAAATGATAGAGTAGAAACAAGGTGGCTGATTGGTGTATGTCTCTGATGCTGATTTGCTAGGCACCTACACAGACATGGTAAGCTAGTATATGCAGTGTGTTGTTTATAACTTGTCCTATTGGCAAGCTGCAATCTAAAAAATTGCAATCTAAAAAAAGCAAATTCATTTGTGATGTTGCACAATGTCCACAAAACCAGAAAAAGGTAAAATAATAAATTTTCACCTGGGTTTGTTCATTTAGTGAACATTGTCTTAAAGCAATTTTACAAAAGTCTTTCAGTGATCAAGCTTAAGGCAGCAGTGGCAGGGCTTGGACAGTGTAATGAGAGGATTAATTTAATTAGGCAAAAATATACTAAATAGATTTTAACCAACTAATGTGACAGTTGTTCCTTATCCTGCAGTTGAAAATATCTCTTATAATATATTATATGTCTTATAATATATTTCTGGACATTAGGAGTTATTTTTTTTCAGATTTTGAGTTTCTTGACACCCACAGAATTCAGTCTCAGATAGTTAGGAACGTACACATCCGAATCTCATTGGGTTAAAAAACAGAGGATGTAGTTCAAATGGATAATATAAAATAATCCAATGTCTGACAACTGATGACATTAGACACATTAGTGAATCTTGGGATTGGCCAGTCCTATGCAGAGAGAGGTGGACTCAAATGGACTCACTGACTGTCTAGCCAACCCATTTACAATCCTGGCATTTAGCAGATGCTTTTATCCAAACCAACTTACAGTACTGTGACAGTATATTGTCTTAGCAATTGAGGGTTAAGGGCCTTGCTCAAGGGCCCAACAGTGGCAACCTGGTAGTGGTGGGGCTTGAATCAGCGACCTTTCAATTACTAGTCCAGCACTAGTAGGCTACAACTGCTTACTCATTTACCACTGAAAGCATTAAAAGGCATTTTGGTCATTCTTTGCTCTTGCTGCCTACATTAATCTTTCTGTATATATCCAAGCTAGTGGGAAAGACATTTTTTTCAGAGTGGGAGTGGCTGGGCATATGTGCTTAAATTGTAGCAGCACTGGCATCGATTTCTCTTTATTCTTTCCTCTTGAGTATTTTCCCTTGACTCACAGTGATGTTCATCTTGGCCTACAAGAAGAAAATAAAAAACAGAAAGCTGCTTTTAATATAGCATATCAGCTGAAGAAAAATACAGTTACGAACGGTTTACCATACGAACGTTTTAGGTTACGAACGATCTTTTTCAACTTAATGTACGAACAAATTTCGGATTACGAACCGAAATTCACGAAACACGTGACGTCACGAACAAGTTGATTCCGACCGTCTCTCTCTCTATATATATATATACAGTGAGCGTAGAGCGGCATTTTTTTTTTTTCGGTGTTTTCTTTATATTTTGTACAATTCAATATTAAAATGGCCTCCAAAAATGTGCACAGAGAGTGTAGTGTTGAGAAAATAAAACAATCTATTATTATTTGTTGTTGTATAATTACTCCTGCCAGTAGCTGTCACTGTGTATCAGACAGAGGGGACAGTAAGTGAGAGAGAAGAAGGAAATTACTGAGTAAATTATTCTTTCTTATGTGCAATTACAAAATACAACACTATTGAAATAAAGAAGGAAATAATAGAGAAATATGAGCGTTATTGTTGTTTCTGGTAGATACATTTTATAAAAAAAGAAGGAAATTTATTATGGTGTATGGTACAGCACACGTACTGTACTGAAATGTAATGTGTGTTTTTTTATGTACATTACATACTGTGTATTGTTGTTTATTATTGTTTATTACAGTAATGTCTATTCTATAATTTAAGATTTAAGGGAAAATATACTTGTATTTATAACAAAAAAGACAATTTAAACATTGGATTAGGTAAGGGGGTGGTTTGGGAGGTCTGGCATGGATTAATTGTATTTACATTATTTCTTATGGGAAAAACAGGTTTAACTAACGAACATTTTGACTTAAGAACAGCCCTTCGGAACCAATTAAATTTGTATGTCCAGGGGCTACTGTAATTGAAAATAATTTGGCATACTGTTCCTTAAACCCAATGACCTGTGTTTGCACAGCTGAAGAACATTTTTTCTCTATTAAAGAAATTTGGGCTGGAAACATTTTGGGGGAAATTAACAAAAATGTTAAGGGCTGTTATGAGCCATGCCCATTATTTAGCTGAGCATATTGTTTCTCTGAGGTTAACATTTGGATGCAGGCAGTAATCTCATTAAAGGTTAATAACACTCCTGACACCATATTGTCATTTACTACATAATTACTTCGTATGAGGGGAAATATTTAGAACATATGGACATAAGCATTACTGTGAAAGTAATAGAGGAAATCCACATGTTTTTATGTTCTTAACATTCTCACATGTGTATTATGCAGTGACTACATAGTGACAGTCATATCTTGATAGTGATTATGATTGACACCATATTGTCATTTACTTGATAATAAATTTGACCTAACTGTTCTGCACACAGAGCACCTTGCTATGCCTTCAGGGATTCACACACCCCTCATTCACACACCTCAACCAGACAGAGGCCAGGTCGACCACTGTGCATTTTCTGGCTAGCATATTCGCCCCCACGATCTGAATCTGAAATCCCAGTTTGTGATTGGGCAGTGGTGGCTTAGTGGTTAATGTACTGGACTAGTAATTTAAAGGTTACTGGTTCAAGCACCATCAAGACCCTTAGAAATGTATTCAGTTATAATTGTAAGTCGCTTTGGATGAAAGCATCTGCTAAATGCTGTAAATGTAATGTAAAATGATTGACTATAGCTGGTGATTTCTTTGTGCCCAAATAAACACAGATCATTTGACTTTACTTATTAAACATAGAGAGGAACATTAAAATCTCACTTTTTACAGAATGGAAACATGTCCGAATAGTCAGATGTAATCCAAAAACCATCAAAAACAAATCTGTCATAAATAAAAAGCTGCTGAAAATGCTAGACACTGTTCACAGTCAATCCAATTCTTATCGTAAGGGGCTTAGAGGCTGTTGTGCAAGAAAAACAACAACAAAAAAACAATTCTGATTTTTTATTTGCCCTTTAGATGAGCAAATTCAAACTTCTAACTTCCTAGTACATATTGTTTCTTTTTTTTTACTCATCGTCTCTTCTTCTTGTCAGTTCTATATGACATGAATATCCATTTACTGTTTTCTTTACTTAAGCATGCTATTGACAACCTAACATTATGTAATAAACCCAACTCTGGTTTTAAGCCCACTGATGGCAGCAGCCGCATATTTGCTTTATGTATATACACCGATCAACCATAACATTAATACAACCTCCATGTTTCTACACTCATTGTCCATTTTATCAGCTCCACTTACCATATAGGAGCACTTTGTAGTTCTACAATTACTGTAGTCCATCTGTTTCTCTGCATGTTCCCCCTTTCATGCTGTTCTTCAATGGACCCCCACAGGACCACCACAGAGCAGGTATTATTTAGGTGGTGGATCATCTCAGCACTGCAGTGACACTGACATGGTGGTGCTGTGTTAGTGTGTGTTGTGCTGGTATGAGTGGATAAGACACAGCAATGCTGATGGAGTTTTTAAACACCTCACTGTCACTGGTGGACTGAGAATAGTCCACCAACCAAAAAATCCATCCAACAGCACCCTGTGGGCAGTGTCCTATGACCACTGATGAAGGTCTAGAAGATGACAAACTCAAACAACAGCAATAGATGAGCCATTTAGATAAGAGGGACCAGAGTTTGAGATACCTTTGTTCATTCTGAGTACTACATAAGCTTATATAGACACAGATATCTCTGAAATAGGCTTAGTGTTTAGTTCAAGGAAGTGAGATAGAAAAGGACATTAAAAACAGCAGCAGAAACAGATCACAACACAGGCTCTGTGGTTAGCGTTATCTGCAGGAACAGAAGTGTATACAATGCAAAATGGTATGCTTAGCTTAACAGTAAAAAAGTCCAGCACCATAAGTATATGGACCAGTGGCGGCTGCTGGTCTTTCAAAGAGGGGAAGCTAATTGTCGGCTTACATCATAAAATTTGTCAATTTATTTATACATAAATTCTGCAAAATCCGCGATGGGACTGAAGCTCCCAGTGATAGCTGTCAATCAAAACGGGATACAGCCTTTCGACTGATCCTCCAATCATCTTGCATAAGCTCAGCGTCCAGACCCGCCCACAGCTCCATTCACCCCCAGAGACGCTCAGCGTCCGGGGGCGGGACAAAATCGTGGCATTTATCCAATGACCGGCGAGTTTCGAAGCAATGAAAAAAAACCTTCAATGCAGCCCCATAGAAGTGAATAGACGCTCCTTGCGGGCAAATGCATTGACGCTCCGGGAATGTATGAGAAGTTTGAGTCAGTCGATTTGTGATAAGAAGCTGATTCTGAACGAACTCGTCTTCGAGATGAACGTGTTCTAACGCAATTGTCAATAAGATGTTAACACAACTGTACATATTTGACCATTTAATTTTTGACATTTTAGGGGAAGCTGAGCTTCCCTTGCAGTCTTAGAGAAATCGCCACTGATATGGACACTTAAGGGCAATTGTAACCTAGCGGTTAAGGTACTGGACTAGTATTCAAAAGGTCAGCGGTTCAAGCCCCACCACTCCCAGGTTGCCACTGTTGGGCTCTTGAACAAGGCCCTTTACCCTCAACTGCTTAGACAATATACTGTCACAGTATTGTAAGTCGCTTTGGACAAAAAGTGTTTGCTAAATGCCGTAAATGTTAATTTTGCACAGTTGCTTAGTGGTTAAGGTATTGGACTAGTATTCAAGAGGTCACTGGTTCAAGCCCCACTACTGCCAGGTTGCCACTGTTGGGCTCTTGAGCATGGCCCTTAACCCTCAATTGCTTAGACAATATTCTGTCACAGAATTATAAGTCGCTTTGGATAAAAGCATCTACTAAATGCCGAAAATTTAAATGTACTTAAAATATCTAACAGTTACAATTCCGTAAGGGCTGAAAATCCTGTAGCTAAACCTTGTATCAATGTCTCTTAAACTTAAATGTAAATGCCAACTAGTGTAAACAAACTGATGCATATCCTTCCACATTGACATTTTCTAAGACAATCCAGGATGCATTTCGGCTCATATGGTACAATCACACTAACATCATGTTTGGTAGCTTCTGTTCTGTCCCCAGTTTTTTTCTGCACTTCTCTTTGTTCTGTGGATTTTCCATGTCATGCTGTGAATCTTGCCTTTGCTCCAGTGATCCTTGCAGCTTCTCTTCCTCTTTCTGCCATGACTTCATTCTTGCCAGCTGAGACAGCTCATTCATCTTTGTAAAAGCTTGTTCTTACTGTTATTATTTTTAGGCACATTATTTTGGTACTTTTTCCTGTTTTCCATCTATTTCATGGTGCTGGTTGTTTCCTCGTTTAACTATCATGCCATTCATGTTCAAATACTAATACTAACCACCAACACATTTCTTCCTCTAATATAAATACACAGGTGGCATGGTGACTCAGAAAATAAGGTCCTGGGCATGATTCCCAGTTGAAGCTGTCTGCGTCATTTCTTTGTGGAGTTGGCATGTTCTCCCCATGTCTGCATGGGTTTCCTCCAGGTGCTCTTATTTCCTTTCACAGTGCAAAGGCATGCAGTCAGGGTAATTAGAGAATTGCCTCTGTGTGTGTGTGTGTGTGTGTTTCCTACCTTTCGCCCAGTGAATCAAACCCGCCACAGCCCTGAATAGGATAAAATGATGATAAAACAGACAATGAGTGAATAAATGCATGAGTAAATGCACATACATAAATACAGTATGCAAATGGTACTTAGTTATAGGGACAGTGGTAGCCTAGTGGGTAGAGCTTTGGGCTATCAATTGAAAGGTTGAGAGTTTAAATCCCAGTTCTGCTATGCAGCCACTGTTGGGTCCTTGAGCAGGCCCTTAACCCTCTCTGCTCCAGGGGCACCATACAATGGCTCACCCTGAGCTCTGACCCCAGCTTCCAAACATGCTGGGATATGTAAAGAAACAATTTTGTTGTACTGTACACATGTATTTGTACATATGACAAATGAAGGAATTCTATTATATATTATACTGTATTTAGTCGAAATACTCTGTTTTTAAAAATGTATTTACAAAATGAATTTTTAGGAAAGAATCTACATGTTTTGCATATTAATCTGAAAGTAAGTACTTTATTATGCCTCTGGCTAACTCATTTGTGTCTGATTGAGCCTAGGGCACTGCAGCTGTTATTATAATCATCTGCCAAAACACTAGCAGACACTCTTTTGGTTTGTTTCTCATGGTGCCTCTTTGTTTGGTGATAGTGGTTTAAATTAATTAGAAAATAATTTGTCTCTTAATTTTGCCAAATGTTAATATTGAGCATAAACTTGTAATAAAGTTATGAATGATATGAAAAACATGGCAAATTAAATGTATGTTTTATTTGGTATTAAATTGAAAAGGGATTTTACTTAAAGTGTTTAATGTTTACATTCCCCATGCTATTTATTAAAGACTCTTTATGGTACTTTGCCTGTTAAAGCCCAGTTTGTATGTAAATGTGGATATCTGCTCTGAACTACTGGTTTTAGAATGAGCAGGGTTAGAATTGGTAGATTTTAGCATTTAACATTGTAACTTATTCAATACTTGGTGTCTTCTGGTTTTGGGTGAAAAATTGCCCAGATAATACAGAAAAAGTTGGGACGGTATGGAAAATGCTAATAAAATAAAAATACAGTGTTCCTTACATTTATTTTGACTTTTATTTGTTTGCAGACAGTTTGAACCCAAGATATTTCATGTGTTGTCTGCTCAACTTCATTTCATTTGTTAATTTCAGGCCTGCAACATATTGGGACAGGGGCAATTTAGGGCTAGTAATGAGGTGAAAAAACTAAATAATGATGCAATTTTTAACAGGTGATGTCAACAGGTGATTGTAATCATGGTTTGGTACAAAAGCAGTCTTTTATGAGCAAAGATGACCAGAGGATCTCCAGTTTGTCAACAAATGCGTGAGAAAATTATTGAAATGTTTAAAAACAATGTACCTCAAAGAAAGATTGGAGGGATTTGCATATTTCTCCCTCTACAGTGCATAATATCATTAAACCATTCAAGGAGTCGGGAGGAATTTCAGTGCGTAAAGGCCAAGAGCGCAAGCTAAAGCTGAACACCTGTGATCTTCGACCCCTCAGATGGCACTGCATCAAGAACCGCCACTCAACAATAGCTGATATAACCACATGGGTGAGGGATTACTTTGGCAAACCTTTGTCAAGCACTACAATACAGAGTTACATGCACAAGTGCCACTTTAACTTTACTGTGCATAAAAGAAGCCTTATGTTAACCATGTCCAGAAGCGGCGTCGACTTCTCTGGGCTCGAAGGCATCTGGGATGGACCATCACACAGTGGAAACATGTATTGTGGTCAGCATTCCGGGTTTTTTTATTTTATTTATTAATTTTTTTAAATGGACGCCGTGTGCTCCGGACCAAAGGCGAAAAGAACCATCCAGACTGTTATCAGGAACAAGTCCAAAAAACAGGGTCTGTCATGGTATGGGGTGGCGTCAGTGTCCTTGACAAAGGTCATTTACACTTCTGTGGTGGCAGCATTAATGCAGAAAAGTACATTGAGATCTTAGAGCAACACAGGCTGCCTTCAAGACGTCATCTTTTCCAGGGACGTCCATGCATTTTTTAACATGCTGCACACATTACAAAGGCATGGATGTGGAAGAAGAGGGTACGGGTACTGGACTGGCCTGTCTGCAGTCGTGATCTGTCCCCAATAGAGAATGTGTGGAGAATTTTGAAATGAAAAATGCGACAACGACGACCCTGTACTGTTGAACATCTTAAGACGTATTTGCAGGAAGAATGGGACAAAATAAAAGCTGAAACACTAAATCACTTGGTCTCCTCGGTGCCAAAACACAGAGTGAAAAGGTGAAAAGATATAGCAACATTATTTTTTTTTCCTATTTATTCTTTTTCTCCCATTTTTCTCCCAATTTAGCATAGTCAATTTGTCTTCCCCTGCTGGGAATCTCTAATTGCCTTTGAGGAAGGTATATTTCTTGCTCGCATCTCCTCCCACCCGTGCACAGTCCTTAGCAGACCATTTCTTTTTTACCCATGCTTACTGCACAGGCGCCTCTATCTGCTAACCAGGGTCCTTACACAGTGTTTGAAGACCCCACCCACGTAGTCCGGTCATTCCGCCCTAGCAGACATGGTAGCCAGTTAGAGTCTGCTGCAGGCACTGCCAATTATGCTCGCTAGATTGTGCCCAACCAACCGGTGGCAACACTGAGTTTCGAACCGAGGAGTTCAGAATCTCAGCGCTGGTGTGCTAGCGGAACATCTCGCTGCGCCACCTGGGCACTTGCAGCTTGATGATTTAACAATATCATTTTTGTTTAAATATTAACAAATTGCCGCTCAGGTGGCGCAGCGGTAAAAGACACGCGCTGCAACCAGAGCTGGATTTCGAAGGAGCGTCGTTTCGAATCCAGCTCTGCCTTCACGGTCGAGGCTGGGCGGCTATGGACAACGATTGGCCTGTTGTCCGGGTGGGGGGCGGGACTTGAGACCGTAGGGGATGCTCTCTCAGGAACGGGGCGGTTGCGCCCTCTGCTGGCTGGTTGGTGGCGCCTGTATGGAGACGGGAGGGGGTGTGGCGGAGTGTATGATCCTCCGTGCACAGTACTCTGCCACGCTACACTCGTCAAGTGTGGGTGATAAGACGGTCGATTGGCTGTGCACGTTTCGGAGGAGGCGTGAAACGGCCTCGTCAGCCCCAATCAGGAGCAGGAATCCGCACTAATGAGAGGATGATAGATGGGACGAAATTGGACATGCTAAATTTATTTAAAAAAAAAAAAAATAAAAAAAAAAAAAATATGAACAAATTCTGTGTGCATCTTATTATGTCATAATGTAGTCCCTGGAAACATGGTATAATATGTCTACATTCCAAATGTGACTAATTAGTTTTGTTTTTTGTAATGTGTAGTGCAGGCAGTCACATGGTCATAAAAATATTTATTTAAATTCTTGTTTTGTAGGTTTATTTAATACACTGCCAATATTTTATATTAAACCCTCTGAGGTTTTCTGGACCATTGTAATCCCTGGTCCATAAAATAAAATCAGCATCTAGTCAAAAACCTTAAGGAGCCAGATGTTTTTGTACAGATAAAGCAATCTGGTAGTCTAAAATGTTAATTAATGCTTTTAATTAACATTGTCGTCCTCTGAAGACTTTCCAATATCCTGTCACTTGTCACTAATGCAAAAAAAGTGTCATTTGATTTGTGAAATATCCCTGATCCCTGACAGTCAATCATATTGACTGTGCCTCCATTCTGCAATGAAACCATCATCAATCCTCCCCAAGCAGCAGAACACCATAAATGAGTAAAAACAAGATTAAGAATGAAGTTGAAATCATTTATACTAACCATGGAGGCGGATTTGAGGTGGGTGGGGTGCTGCTAGTTGGGTTGGATCACTACCTCTCACACCAATTTTCACAAATCCTTTATGACACGCGCTCAGTTGAATAAATATGAGACTGCCAAGGCAGCGGGTGCTGTGGAATCAATCACTGTTGACAGGGTCTATTAGGTGGCAGCTGGTGACACAACATGACGTTTGCTAAAAGCAGGCAATTGCACCTACATCCATTACTTTAGCAATTCCCTCCCCCATGGATAAAGGGCAGGGGACACAGGAGTTTTCTGTAAAATCTATGAGTGTTTGGGACCAAAGCTTCAGTAATGGTGTGACAGAAAATATCTATCTATATGTCATATTGTGTATTGTGTTTATTATTTGGTTTATTTTGCTGAATGAAGATAGATGTTGCAGACATCAGTGAGGAGAAAAAGCCCTCAGTAACCACATACACTGCACAGCCAACAGCTTTTTGACACTTATTATATTAGTATGTGTGGCTATTTAAAACAAATCTTATTGTAATACAAAAACCCCATTCCCGGAAAAGTTTGGACATTTTAAAAATGCAATAAAATATGTGATGTATTACATATATCAAACCCTTATGTAACTACAAAATAAACAAAGAAGTTGCAGGTGAAATCTTTCGTACAATCCTATAGCTGCAACAGTCCAGCGCTGCAACAGTCCAATGCTTTTGTCTGATTTACCTCATCATGAAGCACCATACTTTTTTCTATAGGAGACAGATCTATCCTGCAGACAGGCCAGTCAAGCACACACACTCTGTCCCCACAAAGCCACGCTGTTGTAGAATATGCAGAATGAGGCTGGACATTGTCTTGCTGAAATAAACATGGACTTTCCAGAATCTTAATGAAGCACTGGACTGTGTTAAATGACACTAATCCCTGAGCCCCTGAGTCTATCACAGTAGCATGGCAATTTCTCATGCAATGCAGTCTGAAGGCTCAAAGGTCATACACAATCAGCAGTGGTTTCCGACCTTGCACTACACAGACTTAGATTTCTCTGGATTTCCTGAATCTTTTCACTATATTTTGTATGGTAGATGGTATGTAGACTCTTGTTGCAAAATGTTCTTTTAAACTGATGGAAGCTGGGCACAAATTATTGTTAGCCAATGTTAAACATTTAGTGGATCCACTTATTTTTTTTAAATGCATTTTCTCCCCATTTTCCTCCGGATTTAGCGCACTCAATTTTTTGTCTTCTGCTGCTGAGAGATACCAGATTGCATCCAAGGAGAGCAGGTCGCTGTACACGCCTCTTCCGACACATGTACAGCCCTCCTCTTCTCACCCCTGCATTCGGCACAGGCGTCTCTTCCGCCAATCAGGGTCAGTCCCCCACTCACACATAGTCTGGCCCCCACCCTGCAGATACGGTGGCCAATTAATATCTGCTGCAGGCACTGCCAATTATGCCCGCCAGATGGCGCCCAGCCGACCGGTGGCAACACCGAGTTTCGAACCGAGGAGTTCAGAAACTCGGTGCTGGTGTGCTAGCGGAATATCCCACTGTGCCATCTGGGCGCCCTTGGATCCACTTTTTATACACATTCATGATTCCCTTACCTGTTATCAATTCAATGTTGAAAAAACATTGAAAAAGTCAATTGCTTTAACTTTTCTTACTTAAAGGTTTGACTGAAGGATTGTAGCATAAGGAAGGATTGAACAACAGTAGCATAAGGTGGGTGCTAAAGCTAGCTTAGAAAAGAGTGGTAAGTTTTGAAGCGGGGAAGGGGGGTACATGCAAACAGATTAAAAGGAAGAGCTGGAACAGCCACAATTATTTAACACTTTCTCTACATCTTTGTCATATTACTGATAGATGCCTAAAATGCTTCTCAGAATAAACATCTGTCCTGTAATTGTAAAGTGGAATACTACAAAAGCAACAATATCTCAGTCTTGGTGCAATAAGCAAGGTCAAGTCTTGGAAGCACAAAAATGTCCATGACCTGCAACGTACATCAGCAAGATCAAAACTGCCTGCACTGTCAGAACAAGAACTTGTAGTTGATGTCTTTATGGATTAGATATTTTTATTGCTAAGCAGCTGCACACAAGCCTGAAGTCACCGTGCCTGGTATGGTTTTACCACACTGTCATTAAACTCTGGAGCAGTGAAAATGTTTTCTCTGGAGTGATGAGGCATGATTTCACATCTGGAAGGTGAATATGGTTTTGACAAATGTTAGTGAAATTTGTTTGTTTGTTTGTTTGTTTGTTTTTTTGCAGTGAAAATAAATCTTAATGCAACAGCATGAAATAAAATGCATTGTTTGACCATTTATATTAAGATTCAATGGATTGTAGGTGAAGAGTTTTTACAATAATAGGTTGTAAGAGCTGGGATTTCGAATACATCGTACTGAATCTCAGCTCTGCCATCCTGTTCATCCAGGGAGGTAGCCGTATAGGGACCGTATAGGGACCTCATAACTGATGCAGTTACGACCTCTGCTGGCTGATTGATGGTGTCTGCACAGAGTAGAGGAATAATGCAATCAGGGTGTGGCTCTCCGTACACAAAGCTGATCCGCATATGAACTCATCTCATGCAGGTAAAAAGATGCAGTCGGCTGCTGTTCACATGTCAAAGGGGGCGTGTGTCAGTTCACTCTCCTCAATTGGGGCGGGGGTCAGCACCAGTAGAGAGAAAGCAAATTGGGTAAAAATTGGACGCGCTAAAAATCGGGAGAAAATGCATTACAAATAAAATAAATAAATACATTTTTACAATCCTCACTGATCAAAAACGACCCATTTTTGTTTCAAATATGTACACATACTTGCTGCAAAAACATGATTCCTGCAACTTTGATAATGTAATTGCTTGTCAGTATTAGTCATACCAAACCCAATCTATTATATAACAGGGAGGACACAATCGTGGTTTAGCCATGTTTACTAAGTGTTGTGGGATTTTTTATTTATTTATTTTAATTTAGTATTATTATTTCATTTTGTATAGTGTTAAAGAACATCTTTGTGAGACCGGTGATCAGTAGCTTGATTAACTATTAATTGCTGAAGTGGCATAATCAAAAATGATTCATGAATGACAGGGATTGTGTAACCTCTTATCAGATATATAATTTATTAAAAAAATAAATGGCACAGTACTGCTTTGGGTATTAACACAGTCATTACAGGGCTAATTAATGCAAACTATTGCAGCATTAAACTTCTGTGATGACAGGCAGATAGAGGAAGCAGAACTGCTTATAAATGGTAATCACTTTATTTAGACTTTTCAAGGAGTAATTGTCATAATGCATAGCAGGGTCATATAACAGGCAGACAGGGTTAATTTAGACATATTTATATTGTAATTCAGATACACAAAAATAGTCTACACAGATAACAAAGAGACAGTGAAAACGAACATGACACAGTAACAAGAAATAGGAAAACAGGGCAGAACTAGGAACACTGATCAGGTACATGATAGAAATGTTTTTTTTATCTGTATGGAAATTACACTACTCAGCCAGGAGCAAATGAAACACAAGAAGTGCTTATACAAATGCTAATCAAGGAGTCAGGTGTACAACAAATCAGACAACAAATCAGAAAAAGAGGGGGAGGCACTCGAGGGGGATAACAAAACTTAAATGATTAAATGTGGAGCATTGCCATAGGAATGCCAACACTAGAGGGAAGAGCAGAGAGGATGCTAAAACTTTCATCTATCATCTATGGATGGAATCAAACTGTGGGTTTAAGCCGGATGGGGACTCTCTCTCTCAGAATAGTGCGATTACGACCACTGCTGGCTGGTTGGTGGCGTCTGCACGGAGATGGGAAAGTAGTGTGGTAGAGGGTGTGGCTCTCCGTACACAGTGCTGTACTGCACTGCACTCGTCAAGTGTAGATGATAAGATGTTCGATTGCTGTGCACATGTCGGAGGGGGTGTGGAGCAGCCTCGTCCTCCTTAATCAGGAGCAGGGACCAGCATTAGTGAGAGGATGATTGACGGGCAGAAATTGGATGCGCTAAAGTGGGAGAAAAAGGAAAAAAATGTGGCCATGCAAGGTCACAAAACAAAACCCCAAGTCATGGGAGCAAAAGCACAAATATGTCCATGGCTTGCAATGTACATAAGCAAGATCAAAACTGCCTGCAATGTTAGAACAAGAGCTTGTAGATGGTGTCTTTATGGATTAGATATTTTTATTGCTGGATTGTGTATTTTCATTGCTAAACAGCTGCACACAAGCATAAAGTCACCATGCCAGCCATACCAGGCATCAGCTGGGGTGGTTTTACCACACTGCCATTGAACTCTGACGCAGTAAAAATGTTTTCTCTGGGGAGGCATGATTTCACATACAAAGCAATGTCTATTAAGACATGAAGAAACTCCAGTCGTCTGTACAGAGTTCTGACCTCAGTCTCACTGAACAGCTTTGGAATGAACTGGAACATCTATTAAGGCTACCAACATCAGTGCCCACATCATGAGACATTAGTCTTATGAAGCATTTTAGTAAAGACACATTCACTTTGAATATAATATAACTATATTCTATATAATAGTTTGGGATGACCACATTTCCCATGACAACTCTGACACTGATCCCCACCATGATTGAGGAGAGCCAGACTAACACACGCCCCCTCCGACATGTGCGCAGTAGCCAACTGCATCTTTTCACCTGCCCAAGGTGAGTTCCTATGTGTATCAGCTTTGTATATGGAGAGTCACATCCTGATCAACACATTATCCCTCGACTCGTGCGGGCGCCATCAATCAGCCAGCAGAAGTCGTAATTGCCTCAGTTATGAGTAGTCTCTTTTCGGCTCCCACCCTGTATGAACAACAGCCAATCGTTGTTCATGTAGGTGCCCAGCCCAGACGGATGGCAGACGAATCAGCTCTGGTGTGCTAGTGTGTTTTACCGCTGCGCCACCTGAACGCCAGCACTGACACTTAAAGTACAGGACAGCAGCTGTTTGTTGCACTTGGTCAAATATTTCTGTTATTAGTCTGAAAGGCATGATGGAATACTGGGACACTCTGACTGGCCAGTACAATTACAGGACATGAATAAACCTTTTGAAAAAGCAAATGAAATGTAATGTGCAGACTTGGAAAGTCAGTTAGTGGAAATGTGGCCTACAATTGACAGGAGGAGGTGAAACCCTTTACCTGTAGCACTAGCACTAGTTTTACATTGTGATTTAAAATAAATAAGAGGTAAATTTTGACTACTTTGCTTCTTTAAATATATATTGTAGTCACAGTATATGTTTTGCAAAATACTTGTACTTAAATTGTACTTATACTTAAGTATTTAAAATGCCTTTATTTGTCATATATACACATGCAGATGTACAGTACAACGGAATTCTTTCTTTGCATATCCCAGCTTGTTTGAAAGTTGGGGTCAGAGCCAGGGTCAGTCATTGTATGGCGCCCCTGGAGCCGAGAGGGTTAAGCACCTTGCTCAAGGGCCCAACAGTGGCTGCAAGGCAGAGCTGGGATTTCAACTCTCAACTACCACTGCCACAATGTACAATGTTTTTACAATAGGGCATTGTCATATAGACATTTTGAGGTCCAACCCTGAACCCTGAAAACCCCTAAAAAAGTACACCAAGACCAAATACATCAAGGAAAAAACTCGTAGGCATTGTAAGAAAAAATCTTAGGAGGACCAAGAGGCAGCAGGACCTTTACTGTCATCTAGGCATTACCACAGCACAGGTGTGAATGTTAATCTGTATATAATATTCATTCATTCTGTTCTTATCTTCTTTATCCAGTTCTTCCTCTTTCATTTCTAAGCTTATAGCTAATTCAAATTCATCTACCTCAACCTTTCAGCCTGATCCTTCTTTTATCTAATTTCTTACAAAGTGTATTTCAGCAATCTCTGCACCTGTCACTTTATTAGCATGTCACTGGTCGCTAATTCTGTTCTCTCTGCTATAAAAAAAACCTTCTGCTGTAATTCATATTCTATAAGGAAAAAATAAAGCCTGGTCATGACACTATTGACTTATTTTTAACCTTCCCAAGCCACATAGTTAAAAGAGTGTACCACCAATGTAATATTTCAAACTATTAACAATATTTAAATCCTTCTTATTATGATGGGGTAATTTGTATTATGTGAGTAGTGATAGCAGAGTGGTTAAGGTACTGAACTATTTATTGGAAAGTTGCTCGTTCAAGCCCCACCACAGCCAAGTTGCCACTGTTTGGCCTTGATGGGCCTGCATTGTATTCAGTCACAATTGTAAGGTGCTTTGAATATTTTCTCTAAGCTACTAAAGATTAAGTGATACGTCCGATACTATTCACTCATGCTATACTCATTTTGGGTCTTTCTGCTGTTGGCATTGTATTACTGCTGTTGCTTGGTTATGTGTATTACTACATAATGTCAACTTTGTTAATGTGGTTAATAGAAATCTGCTACCGACACTATAAGACAATGTGTGCTTCAGGGTTCAGTGCTGGACCCGCTTAATTACTTGCAAATTAATCCTTTCTTAGATCATTTGCTACCATGATCTTTAAAAATGCTTTAAGAAATAAAGCTAATGACACACTGACATCTATTTTGCTGATATTATTCATTTGTTATGGTACAAATTAGTTGAATGCCAACTGGTGTTCAAACTTCAATCTGTATGCACTGGATCACAGCAAATCTTCAAAAATGTTCTTAATTGTGTTCATTTCTTGGTTTACAAATAAATGCCATGCCATACTCATCTTCCATTTTTTCTGAAATTGACATTACCAGTTTTGCTTTTGCCAGCAAAATTAGATATTAGTAATAAATGCTAGTTTATTGCTCGTAGTGAAATCTACTTCTACTTCAACAATTACACATGACGTTCACCAGGCATTTTGACCTTTTGCAATGTAGGTACAACATTTTTAGCATTTAGCAGACTATTCTATCTAATGAGACTTACAGTACTGTGAAAGTATACAGCAATATTACACATTACTGGCTAATCAACATAAAAAACACAAAACTCTGGTTCATTCTTTTATCATGTCCTCTTACTACTTATTTAAATGAAAGTCCTTTAGTTTTTAGTGTAAAACATGGTATGCATAATGTATCAATATTGATACTGTTGATAAAGTTTTTACCTAGGGTGAATATTACATTGGTAATATATGGCACTTTAATGCCCTCAGTTAACACAGATCTTCTTTTCACCATATTACACATGGTATCCCACAGGGATCAGTAAAGGTTTTTTTTCTTTTTTTAACTTACACTTTTTATTACTTATACTTTTTTTTTTTTTAACTGTTGCCCATTGGTGAATTTTTTGGTACTATGATCTTGATTTTCTTTTTATGGCAGTGAAATTCAAGTATCACTCCAACATGTCCTTTGTTGATATATTGATGTACAGTATATAATATTAAACAAAGTTAAAAATGCTAATTCTGATAAAACAGAAACATACCTATTTGCTCAAAGGTTCCATCCAGCACAATCCCAATTTTATAAGGTTTGTGATCTGTTTGTTCTTATTGTTATTAAGTCTGTCCTTTAAGCTACACGTGAGAGTAATAAAACCCCCTTTTACCTCCCCAGTATTGCATAGGACCAGGTACTGGACATAAAAGAAATAAAAACCCTGGTTCCTTCTTTCAGGATATACTATCCTAATACAAGTCCTGCGTTTGATTCAGTAAACTCAAACACTCTCTTATCCAGCCTCTCTGCTACTGTCATGATCAATACTACTTTTGCCTGGAGAAAATCCTATATTGCTTATAAATGCCACTTTGTTCCCCTTGGTAATAAAAAATTTGCTGCTAACACTATTATATGAATGGTACCCCCAAGGTTCAGTGCTGAGTTCTCTTCAATTCATTACTTATAGATCAATTTAATTCACATTGTTTGCTGGAACTGTTAGATGGATGATTAAACAGATGACTTTAAGATCGGCAATGCTCCTAACATTTTCACAGTATTTACACAGAATACTAAGGAGTTTTTTGGACTTTACCTGGCATTGTTCATGGAATTTTACTTTGTGTTATTTTTACACAACTTACAGAAGTGTACAGTAAACCATATCATGTTTTTGTATAAATTTTCTACTGATATCTATATTAATTATATATTCCTAATAAATCAATTTTTTCCACAGTAAACACCAGTCCTTTAATAACATTATCAAGCAGGTGTTCCTTAGGCGCCAGTGCCAGATCTTCTTTTCATTATCCATAATTAGCTTATTATCTGCCATTTTCAAATTTTTGTCCTGTATTTACTTGATTACTTGATATTCAATGTTAGTACTAAAGCTAACACCCTACTACTCTTGTCCTACAGTGTACTAATTATGTTAAACATGACTTGCATTTAAACTTAATACTTTCTGCTTTGACCTCTTCAACTATGCATACTGTGACTTAGTGCTGTTAATTAGAGATTATTTGCCATCTGATATTAACATTACTGACATAACTGCTCTTGCATAGGTTAATTGTGTTACCTTTGGTTCACACTATTACCCTCTAGGGATCAGTAAAGCCATTTGCCACTAGGGTCTTAATTGTAACTGTTATGCTAATGATATTCAGATCTCTTTAAGTACTTATGTTAATAACATATAATGTGCTGATGTTTTATTCAGTAACATTAAACATGGGTTGAATGACTATTGTAGCGTCGGCTCAGTCAAGGACGAGGCAGAAGTAATGTCTCACTCACTGATATGAATCAGAGGGCAGGAATAGACACAGACCTGCCTTAAAGGCTTACCAAACACACACAGATGGACAGGGGTAACTAAAATCACATACACATCTAGACAGGAAATATAGAACAAGTACAAAGAACACTACCCAACTTACATGGCATGTTATAGAAATGCATGTTGCCTTGGTGGCAGCATGTGTTTCTATAAAATCTCAGCTTGGGTTCAGAAAACTTGATGTATTTTATTTGTAAATTGGTGTATGGCTTTCTCTTAGTGTAATATAGCTTGGGATTGCATTTTCTGATGCAGAGGACTGTGTTAGATGACAGTACTTAAATTGAACTAAATTCTTACTACATACAGTATATAATATGTGCAATATATACAGTTTGACTTTTAAATTTAAGTAACGATTCAAGTTGAAGTGGGCCTCCCCCTTCGTAATAAATATTTTGCAATTAGTGTATTACAAATGGTATACTTGCACACTCAAGCACACAGGATGTGGAGTGAGGTGTGAGCAAGTAATTACATTTTTGTGTTGTTGTGCAGTAACATTTAAAGTTTAAGCTTTTGCATTGAATTTTCCCAATTATCAATTTATTTAGGAGAAGATAGTCTGCCTTGTGAGACAGTGTAGCATTTAGTAAACACTTCAGCCATACTGTTCCATCCAACAATAAGACAGCAAACACCTATACTTTGACTTTAGTCTCGCTGCCTGGCTTGACTCGTTACAGGGACATTGCAAGTGCAGACACTGCTCCATCCCTTTAGGCAGAATACTGAATCATATTTTCTATGTGGTGGGAAAAAGGGCTAAACAAAAGCCCTAGCACTGAGCCCCTGGGGAAACTATCACCATGCTTCACCTCAATTTAAATCAGAGATTATGTAAGGCACCAAAGAGTCCAGGGGCTGAGTGAGAGAGAAGACCCTTCAGGTTCGCCCGTATAGACAGCAATGCCCTCATAAAGATCAGTTCCTACCCTGATCTAATCGATTACTACATCTATTGATGACATTTATTCATTGTCTGTTTTACCACCATTTTATCCTATTTAGGGTTGCTGTGGGTCCAGTTTACTGGGTGAAAGGTAGGAAACACCATGGACAGGTCACCAGACCATCATAGTTTTATTAGTAGGGACTGAAAATAATACATACAGTATTAAGAACAGGTGACTCATCTAGCACTCACAGCAATCATGTTAATAATATAGTTAACACTAGCACACCAGAGCTGACATTTCGGACTCATCAGTTCGAAATTTAGCTTTGCCATCCGGCTGGGATTGGCATGTTGTTCATACAGGGATGGAAAGCCAGAGAGGACCTCCTAACTGATGCAAGTATGACCTCTGCTGGCTGGTTAAACGTGCCTGCACAGAGTAAAGGAATAATGCGGACAGTGTGTGGCTCTCCATACACAAAGCTAATCCACATATGAATTCGCCTCATGCAGGTGAAAAGATGCAGTCTGCTACTTCACACGTGTTGGAGGGGGCGTGTGACAGTCTCGCTCCCCTCAATCAGCAGTGGGGATCGGCATAAGTAGAGAGAAAGCATAATGCAGTTGGATAATTGGATACGACTAGATTGGGAGGAAAATTAATAAATAAAAAAATAATGATATGTTGCAAAATTACTAAAAAGGGTTTAAAAACTATAGCACCAAGATTATATATGCACACTTTATATTCATTAATGCAAATAGGCCACAGGGGATGTGTTAACCCGCTAATTTAAAAGTCACAATTTCTCTGTACACCCAGTTAGTAATTCAGCTTACACAAGTTTGCAGACCTTTGCAATTTTTTACACAGGCAAAAACAGTACTTGAGGCTGACTGAAGAAATATATGAGAGAAAAAAAACTGTTCTTTATGCTCATCAGTGTACACAAAATATATATTTTTTGATAGATTACTTTTTGTAGGCATTCCCATTTTTTTTTTTTAGGATTTTAAAAGTGTTTGGCTTTAAAGTCTTGTATTTCCACATCATTTTTCACAGAACATAATGACCATAAAACATAGTACTACATTAAATAGTTTGAAGTTTTTTTATAAATGACACCCCTGATTTTAGGCTGTGTGTATTGTTTAGGCTATTAAGAATCATAATGCGATCTATCATGAAACCTAACCTGATCAGCCATAACATTAAAACCATCTCCTTGTTTCCACACTCACTGTCAATTTTATCAGCTCCACTTACCATATAGAAGCGCTTTGAAGTTCTACAATTACTGACTGTAGTCCATCTGTTTCTCTACATACTTTGTTAGTTTGTTTCATGCTGTTCTGTAGTGGTCAGTACTCTCCCAGGATCACCACAGAGTAGGTATTATTTGGGTGGTGGATCATTCTCAGCACTGCAGTGACACTGACATGGTTGTGGTGTGTTAGTGTGTGTTGTGCTGGTATGATTGGATAACACACAGCAATGCTGATAGTTTTTAAACACCTCACTGTCACTGCTGGACTGAGAATAATCTTTTATAATCTTTAAGAATTATACAGCCAACAGCTCCCTGTGGGCAGTGTCCTGTGACCAATGATGAGGGTCTAGAGATGACCAACTTAAACAGCAGCAATAGATGAGCGGTCGTCTCTGACTTTACATCTACAAGGTGGACCAACTAGGTAGGAGTGTCTAATAGAGTGGACAGTGAGTGGACACGGTAAACTCCAGCAGCACTGCTGCACAACACACACTAACACACCACAACCATGTCAGTGTCACTGCAGTGCTGAAAAGGATCCACCACCTAAATAATACCTGCTCTGTGGTGGTCCTGACCATTGAAGAACAGGGTGAAAGCAGGCTAAAAAGGTATGTAGAGAAACAGATGAACTACAGTCAGTAATTGTAGAATGACAAAGTGCTTCTATATGGTAAGTGGAGCTGATAAAATGGACAGTAAGTGTAGAAACAAGGAGGTGGTTTTAATGTTATGGCTGATCAGTGTATACAGACCAACGTGCTCATGTTGAGTCGTCAGCTGTTCCTAGGATACGTCAAGCCCCCGGCAGCCCGCTTGCGTGTCACACATCAAATGTTATGGCTTTAGTGAGGGTGTCAGGCCAATGACATCTGCACACCACTAGACTTCTGCCACTCTGGCTCTCAGCTCTGACACACTTGGTTTGTCACTTCATGCTTTTGTGGCTGTCGACAGATGCTGCTAAGATCCACAGGCTTCACGAGTGAAAATGACAAATGGTTTGTGTTGTGCAATAAAACAAGCTTTTATAAATCCTACCACTATTGACACTGTCGGCCATTGTAACGGAATGATGAGTTGCCTTATTGTGTAAGACATATGTTGTTATTATTTGGTATTACTGATATTATTAACTAGTTGGTAAAAATGCTGTAAATTTGAGACATACATGCCATAGCTGGACATTATATCGTTGCTTTGTAAAATAAATACACACTATACAGCCAAACGTTTGTAGACACCTGACCATCGGCTTGTTTGACATTTCATTCCATATAAGTAAAGCAGAAATACACACTGTACAGAGTGTGTATTTCTTGCTCATTCACTTACTTACACTGAACATTGATTTACAGCAGTCCATTTACCTCTTCTCATGTTTTGGAGGGGAATAAAAATCTGTAATGGGTGGCATGGTGGCTCAGTGCAAAAAGGTCCTGGATTTGATTCCCAGGTGGAGCGGGTCCTTTCTGTGTGGAGTTTGCATTTTCTCCCTGTGTCTGCATTAGTTTCTTCTGGGAGCTCTGGTTTCCTCCTACAGTCCAAAGACATGCAGTCAGGTTAATTGGAGATGCTAAATTGCCCCTAGCTATGAGTGTGAATGTGTGTGTGTTTTCCTCGTGGTGGACTGGCAACCAGTCAGGGGTGTTTCCTGCATTACACCCAGGGAATCAGACCCATTGCAACCCTTGGTACGATAGGGTGATGTTAAAACAGACAATGAATAGATGAATGAATAAAAATCTGTAATACTGAGAAATCCATACTGACAAAAGAAGGGCATAAAAAACATCACACACACTCATCAAACGTATGAATGAATAATACATAAGAATGCGCTTTTTATTGTGTTGTGGATTTTATTTTGAATAGATTTAATTGCCATTTTACAGATCTACAATTAATTGCCCATAATGACAAGGTGCAATTTGTTCCAAGTCTTTATAGAAACCCCTTTGACAGCACTGAAAGCTGCAAGTCTTCTTAGATACATCTCTATCTCTACAACCTTTGCACACCTAAGTATGGGTAATTTATTCCATTCTTCATGGTAGATTCTCTTAAAATCTATCAGACTGGATGGTGAGTGTCTGTAAACTGCCACCTTCAGGCCTCTTCACAAATATTTGATGTGGTTTAGATCTGAGCTTTGGCTGGACCACTCTACAATTTTTAGAGCCACTTCATTCTTGATTTGGCTATACGCTTTGGATCATGCTCATGGTGAATAATATCTGCCACCCCAGTCTGAGTTTGTGTGTGGATAAATTTTTACCACTTTTCCTCTCCTTACTAAAAACACCCCATAGCATGATGCTCCCACCATCATGTTTCACTGTGGGAATTATATTAGTCAGGTAATGAAAATTGCTGTTTTTTCTTAACCAGATAGTGCTTGCTGTTCTGCCTATAGAGCATCTCATGATGTTATTAATTCTATCAGTCCAGTTTTTTTATGTTCCCAGTAGTAGTGGTAATTCAGTTTATTTTATGGACTCGGGTTAATCTGAGTCACTCAGTAATGTGATCCGGTTCACTTGAGTCACTTGTACTGACATCTTGAGTGTCTGACATCAGGGAGTGATTCAGTACAAAGATTCAAATTATTAACCCGGGTGATTCAGGAACCGCCCAGCTCTAGTTCCCAGAGGCCTTTACATCTAAGTTCTCTAACTTCTGCACACATACAGCTCTTCTCATTTCTGCACAGGACATTTGTAGCTCTTTGAGAGTAAGTGTTGGATTTTTTTCTTACATCTCTGACCAATGCCTTATTTGTCCAGATGCCCAGTTTGGCAAGACTGTCAACTGTGGGAAGGTTCAATGATGTATCACGCTTCTTTAATTCTAAAGTTATGGTCCTGGCAACACTTAGATAAAGGTTTAGATACATTTTTTTTTAGATTTAAAATTTAACCCTGATTTATGTCTTGCTATAAGTTGATCACAAATTTGATCACAAAGATTTATAGACAGTTATCTTTAAATTGTGGGCCCTTGTAGACTCAGGAGGGTTTATTTCCAAACTATGTCCTATCAATTCCAACTGCAACAATTGAACGAAGGGCAGGTGTAGCCTAGTGGTGTAGGTACTGGACTAGTAATCGAAAGGTCGCTGGTTCAAGCCCCACCACTGCCAGGTTGCCACTGAGCAAGGCCCTTGAGCAAGGCCCTTAACCTTCAGCACTACAGTGCAAATGACATGGTGGTGGTGTGTTAGTGTGTGTTGTGCTGGTATGAGTGGATCAGACACAGCAGCACTGATGGAGTTTTTAAATACTGTGTCCACTCACTGTCCACTCTATTAGAGACTCCTACCTAGCTGGTCCACCTTGTGGATGTAAAGTCAGAGACAATCGCTCCTCTATTGCTGCTGTTTGGGTTGGTCATCTTCTAGACCTTCATCAGTGGTCACAGGATGCTGCCCACAGGGCAGCAGTGACAGTGAGATGTTTAAAAACTCCATCAGCGCTGCTGTGTCTGATCCACTCATACCAGCACAACACAAACTAACACACCACCACCACGTCAGTGTCACTGCATTGCTGAGAATGATTCACCACCCATTTAATACCTACTCTGTAGTGGTCCTGGGAGAGTCCTGACCATTGAAGAACAGCATGAAAGGGGGCTAACAAAGCATGCAGAGAAACAGATGGACTACAGTCAGTAATTGTAGAACAACAAAGTGCTTCTATATGGTAAGTGGAGCTGAAATAATGGACAGTGAGTGTAGAAACAAGGAGGTGGTTTTAATGTTATGGCTGATTGGTGTATTTGTCGCACATGACAGATGTTATTAGTATTCCACATAGTTTAGCCTTATTTCATTAGTTTTTAACATGGTGAGTAAGGGAATGTTTACACTATCTCAAAAATCCTGTGAATAATTGGGCAGACTATCTTTTCCTGATCATAATCTATTCTCCTTTCATAGTCTTACAAAGCACTGAGATCTGAAACCGCTTAAGGCCTTGATGTCAGCAAACCCACCTTTCATAATGTAGGCGATCATCATCTGAGTGGGAGTGGGAACTTAACTCTGGATAATTTGTGCCCTAAATCCATGAAAGGCTACCCAGCCAGGCGGAACTTATTTAGCCAGAATCACTTCAACCTTCCCTGGATAATAGTCCTGCCAAAAGAGTTGAATGAGCAATGTTCTTATTACCAGCAACCACACAATTACGCTAAACCATGTGGTGCAAAAAAGTCTTGACAGGCAACTCTCTTTAGAATTTCCACCTACCCCAGGGTTTTTCTTTTTGTTTGGATAATATGTGGCATCTACCTCCCTGCTGGCTCAGCAACACCTTGGTTTTTGATAGAGAAGAATGTGCAAGTGTAGCATAAATGGTTACATTCACTCTGACATTTCACACTGCTGCTGTCTCTATTGAGGACACTTTTGAAAGGCATGCCTCTCTTGCCTGCTAACAAGTTCCTCAGCAAATTTATTTTCCAGCTACAGTGTACGCTGTGAGATCCATAACAAATACTGAGCTTCCAAAGAGCCTTGACAAAACAGTCAAGACATCTCATGGTATACAGGGTGGTACAAACATACCTGCAGAAAAAATGATGATTTTGTTTGGATTATTATTAAATAAATGCACTTGATTTGTGTTTCCTTATTGGAATAAAGACAGTGAAATGTAGTGGTGTGTGATACTGCAAAATTTGGTATTGATCCGATATCAAGTAAATACAGGGCCAGTTTCGCCAATACCAATACCGCTACTTTTTAATAATTAAGGTAGATGCATCATCAAATTGCTAAATCTGAAATAATTTTCATGAACTTTAAGTGTATTATTGTAATACATACGTTTTTTGTAAGTAGCTGCTCTCAGTAGGGTTGTAAATAAATTCAGTTGTTTAAATCTGTCAGATTTCTCGTTTCTGGTGCTTTACTTTCTCACAACGTTAAAATCATGGCGTATCACCAAAAAGAGGCTAACTCATACCACATAGTTGTGTTTGCTGCGTGAATACATTGGTAAATTTTTAATAGTGACCGAATATATGTGTCCTAGGTAATTTAAAATAAAAAAAGTCACAAGAAAAGAGCTCTCATTCACCCAAACACACAGAATAAGAGCCTCACTACTCATGCTCCGAATTATATGCATAGGGTGTGTCCATACTTTACGTACGTATTTACACTATTATTTCCATTAAATTAACCCTATTTCTGTATCTGCAAAGCAAAGTATTCAAAAACGTACAATCTTCCAATGCCTACCAATGTACCGATGTCTGTTAGGATTATAACAACGTGACGGCACCACAACAAAACCCAGCAGAGCAGGAGGAGAGGAGCGAGGTGTGCATGTAAGATGTGAGAGGAGCGAGTCTATACATACATGGTCTTTACTTTCTTGCGAAACGGAAGAAATGTGCTGAATGTAGCGGAGAAAAAGTAAAACTAAAGTATCGATCTCATCACACTAGTATCAATCCAATACCAATACCAACGTTGGTATCGATAATATCGATATTTGGATCGATCCGCCCACCACTAGTGAAATGAGGTAATGAAGGAAGAGCAGATATGAGTAAATGCATGAAAGAAAGTCAGTCTGATTGGTTTAGTGAGTGGGTGAGTCTTCTAAATGACTTTGTAGAGAATGATTTTAATGGAATCTAAAAGAGAGTGAAGTTAATGACTCATAAATGGATATAAGCGGGCACTGTAAAGAGGTAAATGTGAGTGCGAAATTTCAAATGTTCATATACTGTTCCCTGTGTAATTGATTTCTTGCTTCATGGTTCTTACCTGAAGCAAGCCTTGAAGGCTGCTTTGAGATTTCCCAGTCCTAGGAAGCTATATCTAATCTTCACAATGAGCAAATGAAATAAAAATAATATTCTGTGCAATCTGAAAGAGAGGTGAGTGAATGACGTATAAGTGAATATAAGTGGACATTGTGAATAGATGGTGACTGAGTGTGAAGTTGATATATTGATATTATGTTCTGCTCTTGCAGCGTGGTTCTTACCTAAGGCTAGGCTTGGAGGGTGCCTCTAGATTGTTCAGTAGAGACTGTATCTAGTTCCAGTTCCCTATGCTAACAATCCTTCTGCCTTTCTATTCCATGTTTGGTGGCAGTTAAAAAACCAGTAAGAATTGACATTCTTATAAAAAAAATCAACATTTTAAAGTGAAATTGTGCACCCATATTGTAAAGCCAATTCCAAAATGGAGCACTTAAGAGGTCGTAGCACAAACTTATGTTTGAACATTTTAGACAATGCTTGGACAGTCCAGTATCTTTGACAATTGTTGGAGCTTGTTGGACAATGATAGAGCTTGCTGGACAATGTTGGAGCTTGTACAATATCGGAGCTTGTTGGACAATGTCGGAGCTTGTTGGACAATGTCGGAGCTTGTTGGACAATATTGGAGCTTATTGGACAATGTCGGAGCTTGTTGGACAATGTCGGACCTTGTTGGACAATGTTGGAGCTTATTGGACAATGTCGGAGCTTGTTGGACAATGTCGGAGCTTGTTGGACAATGTCGGAGCTTGTTGGACAGTGTCGGCGCTTGTTGGACAATGTCGGAACTTGTTGGAAAATGTCGAAGATTGTTGTTATACACTGATTAGCCATAACATTAAAACCACCTCCTTTTTTCTACACTCACTGTCTATTTTATCAGCTCCACTTACCATATAGAAGCACTTTGTAGATCTACAATTACTGACTGTAATCCATCTGTTTCTCTACATACTTTTTTAGCCTGCTTTCACCCTGTTCTTTAATGGTCAGGACCACCACAGGACCACCAAAGAGTATGTATTATTTAGGTGGTGAATGATTCTCAGCAGCAATGACACTGACATGGTGGTGGTGTGTTAGTGTGTGTTGTGCTGGTATGAGTGGATCAGACACAGCAGCGCTGCTGGAGTTTTTAAATACTGTGTCCACTCACTGTCCACTCTATTAGACTAGATGATCGCTCATCTATTGCTGCTGTTTGAGTTGGTAATTCTCTAGACCTTCATCCGTGGTCACAGAACGCTGCCCACAGGGTGCTATTGGCTTGATATTTTTGGTTGGTGGACTATTCTCAGTCCAGCAGTGACAGTGAGGTGTTTAAAAACTCCATCAGCATTGCTGTGTCTTATCCACTCATATCAGCACAACACACACTAACACACCACCACCATGTCAGTGTCACTGCAGTGTTGAATGACCCACCACCCAAATAATACCTGCTTTGTAGTGGCCCTGTGGGGGTCCTGACCATTGAAGAACAGCATGAAAGGGGGCTAACAAAGCATGGTAAATACAGATGGACTACAGTCAGTAATTGTATAACTACAAAGTGCTTCTATATGGTAAGTGAAGCCAATATAATGGACAATGTGTGTAGAAACAAGTAGGTGGTTTTAATTTTATGGCTGATCAGTGTATATAGGGTATCCAACAATCTCATGATCAGGTGTTCACATACTTTTGGCTATACATTGTATGCGGTGACCCATGGGTATATAATTTCAATGACAAAAAAAAGTGTTTATTGTGTTCTGGGGGCAAAATCTCTATATAAATATACTATTTTACTTATCATTTTATCATCATTTTTTATGCATGAAAAAGTATTTCATTTTTTAGTTCTTTCCTAAGCTTAAGGGCAACTGCTTGTTTTACTAACAGAGAAAAATGGCAAGCTTGCAGTTATTTTCCATAATCTGAATAAGCCTGTCAGAAAATCCACTTGTGCAGCTCAGTAGTTTCAATATGAATACTTTTCTCTATGTATCTATAGTAGAAATAAAATCTTTGGTGACATTGCTAAAAATTGATTAAGTTTTATGAGCTGAAGCTTATAAATGAGCTGAGGTTTAGAGTTTGAATCAATCTCATAATAGAATTATTGTCATGTCTAGCTAATTTTTATGGACGCCAACACTGGTATATTTGTAGTTCATTTTCTGTGGCCATTCCTCATATTAATTAAGGCCAGTGGTGTAATCATGCCACTGTCATTATTTCCCATGCCGGCTAGTTGACAACACAAAGGTACAGAAACCCTCTTGACAGCAAGCTCGGTGTTTATGCTAAGTGGGAGGAGTGTTCTTCAAGGGTGCTGCTACAGGGACAGGAAGCATTAATTGAGGATGTCTTCTTTCCTGACAAAGTGAGTCGTGATTAGTCTTTACACTCTGGTAAAGGAGTAATTAGTTGACAATTCCTGTCTCTTTTCCCATTCTCTGCTTCCCTGCACTTACTCACTTTATTGGTTTCGAGTTTTTGAAGTATGACTTCCTAAGAATCTATTGAGCGGAGGCTGTGCATGGATAATGGGGAATGATTTCAACAACATTTTTTACCCAGGCTCTGCAGGAATGAGAATTGAGGCAAGACAAGCAGACAGAAAAAAACGCAGTGGCAAACCAAGCAGTTCGTGAGACACTGGAGGCAATGTTCTCAGTGAGGATTTAATAATTTACAGACCTCTAGTCCTCCTACGCATTTGTTAATCCTCTCATATAGATAATTCCGGTATAAATGAAAAAAAAACAAAACCTTGGCAAGATCAGGCAACTTTGTAGTCTTTCTTGCCTTAGTGGGAGATTGTATCATGAACACTGGAAAAAAATATATATATACAGCAACAGTACAGTCGTGTCCACCAGCAAATACCTGTACTTATTAAACCAAAATGTGCAGCTTTTTTATGTTACTAAATCATGTATCATGTAACCTAACATACAGTAGTTTAGGGCATACTACATGTACATTTATGTTCAAAACAAAGCATACTGAAGATAAAATTGATGCATATCTAGTGGTAGCACCCCAGCAACAAGAAGAGGTGAGAGTGAGTGACTAGTAGACTATTGGATAGGTCTGATAATGTGATAATCAGCAAGCTTTGTCAATGCCTGTGAAGAGTTTTACTCTAACAGACCATTGATATACACTTCCTTCTTGAAGGCCATTACTAAATGAATCTTTTATCTGTATTGGTTTGTTGAACCGACTCCTCTATATATATTCTCTCTCTCTTTGTTTTTTTTGCATTGAGTTTACTTTTGACAGAGAAATATTGGTGGCTTCGACTACATGTCAGCTGCCTGGTGAATGGAGTACAGTAGTTGGTCACGGTTTCACCTAGCGCTTTACCGAGTCAACAGTATTAAGGCTGATGAAGGAATACCAGTGTGGAAAGAGTTGACTCCTTGACTCCTTTTCCTTTGCTTTAGTAAACTGTGGGTCATGCCTTAAACTTTAGCTCCAACTGTAGAGCAAATGTCTCTGCAGTATAATATCGAATCAAGCATCAGACGGTTGCTACTAAAAGGACACCCTCAAATTCTTTTCTTATTTCTTTTTTGTGCTTTTGCCCCCTATTAATAATTTTATTATTATTAACTAATTCTCAGAATCAGAGGTGGTGAGCCTCCAACTGTTCTCACCATCTCCCTACATTTACATGTTTTTTCTCTGGTTTGCTGCTCTAAAACTCCATCTAGGTGCCCCTAGGCTGTTTTCATGCAGTATCTAGTGCTTGAGTAACATGGGACGTATTGCAATCCTGAGCATAATCACTCAGTAAAAAGTTTGGGCTACAATTTAAGATTTTTCACTAATATCAAATAAATAATACCAAGCTACATACCAAGTGTCTTAATTAAGATGACTTCAAATATCATCATGTACTGTTTTTAAAGACTAATGGCAAAATTAAATAACACTTGTAATGTGTATGTGGTTTATATCTCTTTAACATTTACATTCTTTGCTCTATTATAGTGTTTAATTTGGTTTCTTATTTGCATATAAACATATGTTTTATTTGTATTGTTCTTTAAATCCAGACTATTCAGGCTGTTCTCATGTCACTTGTATTTGTGACAGTTTATTAATTTAAAAAAACCTTTCACCTCCTTTTTATTTGTACTATGTGTTCATCATTAGAAAAAAGGAGAAATCTCTTATTATTTGTCTAAAACATAAAAACTTATGTTTAGGTATATCTATGTGCATTGAGAGAAGCGTTCACAATCCAGTCAGTGTGGAAGTGATGCACTGGTTCTTAAATCAAATATTTTGACAGTAGCCATTATGACTTCTCTGCTGGGTTCAAATGGCAAGGCCATAAAATGGTAATGCACTACAGAGCACAGCTTCAGATGACACACATCATATCAGTGCCTGGATAGAGACCATATATATACAGTATATATATATATATATATATATATATATATATATATATATATATATATATATATATATATATATATATATATATATATACAGTGTATCACAAAAGTGAGTACACCCCTCACATTTCTGCAAATATTTCATTATATCTTTTCATGGGACAACACTATAGACATGAAACTTGGATATAACTTAGAGTAGTCAGAGTACAACTTGTATAGCAGTGTAGATTTACTGTCTTCTGAAAATAACTCAACACACAGCCATTAATGTCTAAATATCTGGCAACATAAGTGAGTACACCCCACAGTGAACATGTCCAAATTGTGCCCAAATGTGTCGTTGTCCCTCCCTGGTGTCATGTGTCAAGGTCCCAGGTGTAAATGGGGAGCAGGGCTGTTAAATTTGGTGTTTTGGGTACAATTCTCTCATACTGGCCACTGGATATTCAACATGGCACCTCATGGCAAAGAACTCTCTGAGGATGTGAGAAATAGAATTGTTGCTCTCCACAAAGATGGCCTGGGCTATAAGAAGATTGCTAACATCCTGAAACTGAGCTACAGCATGGTGGCCAAGGTCATACAGCGGTTTTCCAGGACAGGTTCCACTCGGAACAGGCTTCGCCAGGGTCGACCAAAGAAGTTGAGTCCACGTGTTCGGCGTCATATCCAGAGGTTGGCTTTAAAAAACAGACACATGAGTGCTGCCAGCATTGCTGCAGAGGTTGAAGACGTGGGAGGTCAGCCTGTCAGTGCTCAGACCATACGCCGCACACTGCATCAACTCGGTCTGCATGGTCGTCATCCCAGAAGGAAGCTGACGCACAAGAAAGCCCGCAAACAGTTTGCTGAAGACAAGCAGTCCAAGAACATGGATTACTGGAATTCCCTGTGGTCTGACGAGACCAAGATAAACTTGTTTGGCTCAGATGGTGTCCAGCATGTGTGGCGGCGCCCTGGTGAGAAGTACCAAGACAACTGTATCTTGCCTACAGTCAAGCATGGTGGTGGTAGCATCATGGTCTTGGGCTGCATGAGTGTTGCTGGCACTGGGGAGCTGCAGTTTATTGAGGAAAACATGAATTCCAACATGTACTGTGACATTCTGAAACAGAGCATGATCACCTCCCTTCGAAAACTGGGCCTCATGGCAGTTTTCCAACAGGATAACGACCCCAAACACAACCTCCAAGATGACAACTGCCTTGCTGAGGAAGCTGAAGGTAAAGGTGATGGACTAAACCCAATTGAGCACCTGTGGCGCATCCTCAAGTGGAAGGTGGAGAAGAACAAGCTGTCTAACATCCACCAGCTCCGTGATGTCATCATGGAGGAGTGGAAGAGGATTCCAGTAGCAACCTGTGCAGCTCTGGTGAATTCCATGCCCAGGAGGGTTAAGGCAGTGCTGGATAATAATGGTGGTCACACAAAATATTGACACTTTGGGCACAATTTGGACATGTTCACTGTGGGGTGTACTCACTTATGTCGCCAGCCATTTAGACATTAATGGCTGTGTGTTGAGTTATTTTCAGAAGACAGTAAATCTACACTGCTATACAAGTTGTACACTGACTACTCTAAGTTATATCAGAGTTTTATTTCTATAGTGTTGTCCCATGAAAAGATATAATCAAATATTTGCAGAAATGTGAGGGGTGTACTCACTTTTGTGATACACTGTATATATATATATATATACACACACACACATTTACTAGTGGTTTCTGTTCTTGTCCTACATGGACTGAGATTTCTCCAGATTCCCTGAATCTCTTCACAATATTCTCTAGGTAAAGTAGATGGTAAAAGACCTCATTTATTTGCAATCTTGCATTGAGAAATGTTCTTTTTGAAATAATTCTCTCATGGATGGTATGGAACGCAGTGATGAGCCACAACCCATCATTACTTGTACAGACTAAACCTTTTTATTTTTGACAAATTATGATGTCCTCACTTGAGTGTGTTGCAGGCATTGCAGTGAGTTCTAGCTCAAATACTGTGTACCTTGTTTAAATTGTATTTACTAGGTTATTATGTTTAAAATACCTACAAACAAACAACTTTATATTAAATATTGCAAATTTAACACCAGACTCCAACAAACTCCTTCACAGGCCATTGACATTTTTTAAATGCTATTTTTAAGTCGGCACTCAGGTAGAGCAGTGGTAAAACATGATAGCACACCAGAGCTGACATTTCAAACTTGTCGGTGGGAAACTCAGCTCTGCCATCTGGCTGGGCTGGGTGCCTACATGAGCAGCAATTGGCTGTTGTTTATACAGGGTGGTAGCCGGATAGGGACCCCTCATAACTGATGCAATTACAACCTCTGCTGGCTGATTGATGCTGCCTGCACAGAGTCGAGGGATAATGCGTTGATCAGGGTGTGGCTCTCTGTACACAAAGCTGAGCTGCATATGAACTCGCCTCGTGCAGGTGAGAAGAAGCAGTCGGCCGCACACATGTCGGAGGGGGTGTGTGTCAGTCTCCCTCTCCTCAATCAGGGCGGGGATTGGCATCAGTAGAGAGAAAGCGTAATGCAATCGGGTAACTGGATACTCTAAAAGTCGGGAGAAAATGGGGAGGAAATGCAAAAATAGCTGGTGCTAAATTAATCTATTAGAATATACAACAAAATGCATTCCTTCTTTACCCATGCCTAGATATAGCATACAGCTTCATATTGCAGCTGAGAGGCAATACATGTGAAGTCTAGACTATTTTTTTTTTACTAGAGCTTGCTGAAACATTACTCACTGTAATGTACTAATGATGTATTTTCTGCTATGATTTTATTGACTTAAAAATAGCCAACATCCAGGATAGGGTTTACTTTTATGGATTGATTTTAAAAAACATGCACTGCAGGTACTGAGCTGGAGTGAGCATGATGTGCATTTTGTAAGAGCTGGGCATTTTAAAAATCTTGCTCTTTTACTACTACATGGTACACTTTTAAGGCATCATTCTAATGTACTTTGAAAGCTTGCTAGCCAGATAGCTTTACTATGTGCATGTGCATCTTTTGACCCATCAATAGCGTTCTCATCTTGTAGTACCTGATCTCACTGAAGTAGGTACAGATTGTATTGCATCTGATCATATAACTGATGTGCCCAAACCCTGAATACATCCTTTCTTCCCCAGCCTGTCATTCAGTGCATCTGATTCCCTTCCTCAGGGTAAGATGGTACATGAATACACATGCCTATTTTTGTGTGGGCGCAAGTGGAATCACAGTTTGTCACGGTTGGTTATCTCAGGGTATCATGGGATAAAAACCGTCCTTGTGTTAGAATGAAAAAGAACAGCTTCATTTCTTTATGTACCTTGTACTATCAATATAGCTATGTCTCTCTTTGCTGCGGTATTTCAGCACTTATTGATTTCCACTATCTACAGGAATTAGCCAGTTTATCAAAGCTGATGTAGATTACAAGGCTAACAGAATAGACATTGTTCTTTGCCTCTACATTAAAATAAAGCCAAAAGCTTATTCATTCCTAAAACCACCAAGGCTTCTCAGCCTCCTTTTCACCAATCCTTTATGAATGCCTGTCTAAAAAAACATCAATATGTACTTTGGTACATCGGGGGAGTGTTTACACTTTAAATCTAAGAGAAATACTCTAAGAAAAAAGAGTTGCAGGGTACAGAAAGGTTAGACAACTTCATGACTGCCACTCATCTAAAGTGAAAAAGTCAAGATAAAAACTTTTTCTTTATTTCAAAGAGCTAAAGGTCATTCAAAGTTCACATATTTTGACAAAGCTTTGACCCTGTTACTGATTTAGGGGAACATGCCTTCTATTCCCTTCACAACGTAGCTACAGGGAGCAATATCTCATTACAATCTGACCTTTATCTGCCTCTAGCTGAGACCTTTGGGTCACAGGCTTATTATTATTAGCCCCAAAACCAATATCTCAGATGGAAACTCAAACCTCGGGGTGAGATAAGCAGGGATCCATATTGATGTTCACTTTATTACAATTTTAGGTTTTTAGTTATAAACTAATACCTTTTATTACATTTAAGATACAACACTGACATCAGAGCCTAGATAGCTTATCAGATTTTAGTTTCCAGGCTGCTGTCAAGTTATGTAAAACATCACAGACATGGTAGCTACCAGATTTAGAAAAACTGTCAATTAAAGCCTCTTGTTAACATCATTGCATTATTAGCTTCTGGTACAGTATGTTCAACAAAATATGTTTTATCGAGGTCGTAGCCATGAAATGAACATGGAGAAAGGGGGGGGACTCTACCTGGGGGGTTCCTGTCATTCTAAAACATTCCTGCCATATCAGCAACTCATGTGAACACTGATAAATCCTAATATTATGCAAAAATAGTAAAAGAAATATGTTTATTTATCAAGTTTTACATTAGTACATTGGGTGGGGGGGGGGGGGGGCAGTCAGGATAGCAGTCAATCATCTAAATCCCAATAAAAGTTTAATGATGCAAAAATCAGTGAGTAAACTTGAGTAACTCTCACTATTGTGTAAGTGGAATCAGCAGCAACAGGTAGCATTATTAGCATATATATATATAAATACTGTATATATATATATATATATATATATATATATAGAGAGAGAGAGAGAGAGAGAGAGAGAGAGAGTTTTTTATATTCTAACAATATATGACAGCATTGTTACCATGTTTTAACCAATTAATGGGAGACTGGCCAGTTTGCTGCTAGAAGTAGTCACTGGGTGAGGGTTGTAACATCCACAAATATTTTGTCTTTATTATATATTCAATTGCTCTCTGGATCTATTATAAACTAAGGAAAACACTTGACAGATACGGTTTTTAATGTGGACTTTAACAAATGTTGAATGGCTAGAGAACTATTGTAGGTAAAGAACCTCCAGGTATAAATAATCCATTTATGGCGTCTAAAACAGCATGAAGTATGAAAAAGCACCTGAAAACAAACACCATTCATATTACCCCAACCCCCTTCTCTTTTCTTCAGTACGATCAAGACTGATCAAAGGTCCAGTCAGCAAGCGATGCTCGGCTCTACTGCAGGCTATGTGTTGATTTTCTTATATCTGCTCATGCTTTTGGCTTCCAGGGTTCTAGTTAATATTGAAGGGCTTAAAGAAGCTCAGCACGGCCTTGTCTTTCACACATGCCAGCAATGCTTTGAAACTATGGAGAGAAGATACAGATGGGGCCAAAGCATATTAAATGATGGATATGACTGCAACAATCTGCTTCTATCCACTACACTGCTGATGTTCAAAAAGAATAGAACATTGCAACAATGCATTATTAAAAAAGTCCGGGTTAGCACCTGATCGCTGCCAAAAGCCTGTGGATGTAGGACCGATGCAAGGCCAAAAGAATGGAGGGGGACCAGATGACCTTTAACACCTAGATGTTCCCATCTTTGGTTATAGTAAGAATTTAGCCTTGGTCATCGATTGAAACTGAATGTAATGGACAGCCAAGTAAATAGACTAGCAGTGCAGCATGGGAAGGCTGCAAAAAAAGAAAGCACTTTGGACTTTGGTTGGGAATTTATCTTGCATGTCTGATTTTATTATATGTGATGCCACAGCAAGAACATTTCTGTATTTTTTGCTAGCCTTTGTTACTGTGTGTTGCCACACCTAATGATTTTAAATTCTAAAACAAACATCGAATTACAGGGATAAAAGACATATACACCTACACCTAATACACATAACAATTTTGTAAAAATTATTATTATTCAATGCACGTTTCACTCTTGTATAAAAGTAATTGCCCACTTAATAACCAGGTAACAAAACACTTTCTATAAGTTGACATTACTCCTTGACAGGGCTGTTAATAAAATTTAGCCAACTCTCTTTTAATTCTACACACTGCTAGGTTTGTGGTTGTGAACTGTGTGTTTGTGTTCTGCCACCATAACTCGAAAGTTACTCTTATAATTAAGACTTTGACCAGGCGTCTCTTAACATTTTCAGCTGTTTAGATGTTAATTTGCTTGTACTGTTGAACCCTATTACACCTCAGCTTTAATTCATAAATAGATGATATTAACAGTGGTAGCCTAGTGGGTAGAGCTTTGGGCTATCAATTGAAAGATTAAGAGTATGAATCCAAGATCTGCCATGCAGCCACTGTTGGACCCTTGAGCAAGGCCCTTAACCCCTTTCGGCTTCAGGGGTGCTGAATAATGGCTGACCCTGTGCTCTGACACCAGTTTAGAAGGTTAGAGGTGATTTCCATTTTGCTACCTTCCCATAAATCATGTGTCTTCCTAGTTTTTTCATATTGTGGAATTTGTTTTAATTAATATTTTTGGTTATGCATTTTCTCCCTTTTTCTCCCGAATTGTTTAGCGTATCCAATTACCCAATTGCATTATGCGTCCTCTCTACTGATGCCGATCCCAGCTCTGACTGTAGAGAGCGAGACTGACACACGCCCCCGCCGACATATGTGCAGTAGCTGACTACATCTTTTCACCTGCACGAGGCGAGTTCATATGCGGATCAGCTTTGTGTATGGAGAGCCACACCCTGATCCACATTATTCGGCTCTGTGCAGGCACCATCAATCATCCAGCAGAGGTCGTAATTGCATCAGTTATGAGGTCTCTGTTCAGCTTCTAACCCTGTATAAACAACAGCCAATCGTCGTTTATGTAGGCGCCAAGCCCAGACGGATGGCAGAGCTGAGTTTCCAACCGTCGAGTTTGAAATGTCAGCTCTGGTGCGTTAGCGTGTTTTACCGCTGCTCCAGTTTTTTTACCGAGTGCCCCATATTGTGGAATCATAAGCTTTAGCTTTGACTAAATTGTCTGCAGCTCTAGATTTTTTGAGATAATTTGTACGTTTCTGGACGAGTTGTTGCATAAATATTTTTTGGCTTTTATGGCTGTGTTTCAGAGTCTAAAACACAGACTTGGTAAGTCTTTTTTAGACTTGGTAATACTTCTCCCCAAGTTCTTCTAGAATTTTCTTCTGTAGAAACTTTAATTTAAGTAATATTTCAACTGTGATTCATGGATACTCTTTCCTGTGATCCTATTCCTGTAACAAACTACAAAGCCCTTCAATTTTTTGTTTTTGGTATTAGCAATTCCCTTTAGTGTTTAATTTAGGCTGTCTATCTTCTCAGCATTAATTCTTTAGTCTTGACTGTTAATATCTATTAGTTTTCCTTATCATTAGCATAGTCAGTGTCATTGTTACATATCACCAGTTTTAGCACATAAAACCTTGTCACATTTAATACCTAGTTAATTTGTCTGCATTGTTATTAATAAATACTCTGCCAATGAAACCACAACCTCCTGCCACATCTATTCTGTTTTATATGTATTCTTCCACCTTCTGGCATTACTTTCACGCTTGTTAATTAATACTGCGGGCTCAAAATGAATCCATTAGCATTGACCGTAACCTGTATCTTGCACCTTTTGGTACGACCCCCACCCTGATTGCATATTCATAAAGGCAAAACTTTAAAAGACACAATCCTCTAGAAAACAAGCAAAAGTTTAAACACACATTTTAATGGATGTTAAAAGGACTGGATATAAATTTGAATTTCTGATTTCCGGGCACAGTGGGTAGCACTATTGCCTCACAGCAAGAATGGCCTGAGTTTGATTCCTTGGCCAGCTAGTCAGGGTCCTTTCCACGTGAAGTCTGCATGTTCTCCAGGTGTCTGTGTGGGTTTCCTCCAAGTGCTCTAGTTTCCTTTCACCAGTCAGGCCGTCAGGCCAATTGGAGCTGCTAAAAATGGCCCTAAGCATTAGTGTGTGTAAATGTGTGTGTATCTGACCTGCAATGGACTGGTAACCTGTCCAGGGTGTTTCCTCCCTTTTGCCCAGTGAATCAGATCCACTGCGACCCTGACCAGAATAGAGTGATGGTAAAACAGTCAATATATGAATAAATACATTTCAGTTTTATGGAAATAAGGACAAGCTAAATGAGATTTTGCTAAATCTTGTGTTGAATGTAAAAATCTAATCAGTGTGAACGCCTTGCTGTTTGATCTTTTGTATTCTGTGTTTGATGGTAATTTAGATGTGGTACACTCAATAGCCTGAAAAAATAATATAACGATGATAGGGAGGATCATCATGGGTGTTGTCAGAGACTTTGAGCACCATGAAAAGATATCACATTGAGCCCTACCACCCCAGGTCATGCCAACCCTGAAAATATAACACTGCAGATATGCATGCAATAATGTGCATATAGTGGAATTAATTTGATAATTCCTTTTTTGCTGATCCTGTTAGGGGGTAGTATAGTGGATCATTTGTCCACATATTTGATTTGGCACAGTTTTTACGCCAGATGCCCTTTCTGATGCAAACCTCCTATTTATCCGGGCTTGGGACCAGCACTAGGGGTGCACTGATATGTGTCCCCCTAATAGCCAGGTTCATGTAACGACATGCGCCTTCTGTATGTTAGGGGGTCTGCGGCGTCTGATGAACTTACCACCTGTTCTCAGCGTCGCAGACATTACAGAACAAAGAACAGCGTGGCTTCAAATAGGAAGCCCGCTGATTAGTGCGTACGATCGGCACCTGCGCGCTCACTATTTAAGTGGGCGTTGTCAGCTTGCCGGCGTCGCACCTTTTGTTTTGGCTACCGGCATTCGGCTGCATCGCTTCAGCCTTTTCTTTAGTAGGGACTGGTTGGTACCTCCAGGCGCCATTAGGTGGTTGGAGGCGTAGGGTCAGGAGGCCCGAGGTAATTAGGTTTAGATTTTGTAAATATTCGCTGGTGCGATTTTCGTGCAGCCCTCGCGCTGCAGTTTATTTGCGCTGCATTTTTCGTCAGCAGCCGGTTAGCTGCTGGCTAATGCTAGCGCCGCTGCTCGCGCACTGCCGTGCTTTACAGCGGTTTCGGATCCCCGGCTTTTCACAGCGCGTTTGCTCTCCTGGTACAGAGCCGCGCCTCAACCGGAGCGATCCGGGTTCGCGTCCTAGGTCCGCAAATTATTGTTGCGGCTCATTTTGGTAAACGGCCCCTTCCCAGCTTATAGCTGGTGACAGTGCCGTTCGGGATTTCCTGGAAGTCTGTTTTTCTCTGCCTTTAGTCCTGCTGTGGCGAGGTATTTCGGTCCGCAACCGGCGAGTCAGCGACCGCGGTTCGAGGCTCGTGTTTAGTGTTTGCTTTTGTTTTCTCTGTTCTTTTTCCTTTTCAGCCAAGACGTCTTCGGCAGCGTTCGGGATTTCCCGAATAGTTTTTTGTTGACTTCTTTACGCCCTTTTGTTGTTTATTATTATTTCCTTTAATAAAGATCTTTCTGTTAACTCCGCATTTTGGGTCCTCCCTCTCTGCTCATTATAACAGAAAGGTGCGACCAAGATGGACCCAGCGGAAACCCCACCCCTGACAGACGTCCTCCGTCACCAGGGGGTCGCACTGGGGAGGCATGAATTGGCTTTGTCAGAGCTGACACAGCGGGTGGCCGACATCGCCCAGCTGTTGTCGAACCTGGCGGCCAGTTCGCGTCCTCCCAACCCCCCTCCCGTTCCATTACCTCCTCCAGCTCCCCCTGTAGGGGTTGAAACCTCCATTCCGCCCCCCGAGCGTTTTTCAGGGGAGGCGAAGAAATGTCGAGGCTTCCTCCTACAATGCTCCCTCACGTTCGAGCTACAGCCGTCCCGCTTCCCCTCCGAGCGCTCCAAGGTAGCATTTATTATATCTCTGCTTACCGGTAAAGCCTTGGAGTGGGCTACCGCCTTATGGGAACAGAACGCCCCTGAATGCGTTTCTGAGGCTGCCTTTAGGGAAGCCCTGAAGGACACCTTTTTTCACCCCACCGGAGGTAGAGAGGCGGGTCCGCGATTGCTCGAACTATCCCAGGGGGGGCGCTCAGTTGCCGAATACGTTATCGAGTTTCGCACTCTGGCGGCTGAGTGCGGTTGGGATGAGGGGGCATTAGTCGCTATTTTCCACCGCGGTCTGGGAGAAAGAATTAAAGACGAGCTGGCTACTCGAGAACTTCCCACTTCTCTCAAAGCCTTCTATCTCCTGGCGACCTCAATTGACACACGACTCCGACAACGTGCCCGGGAGCGAGGGTCCCACCAACCCTTATTTCGGCCGCAAGGTCCGCCTCGGGCCGCTTCGGGAGATCAGGACCCGGAACCCATGCAACTTGGGTCTACCCGGGGGGCCGCCCAGCGTCCATCCGACCCCACCTCGAGAGCGCGCCCTCGGTTAAACGAGTAAGCCGCTCTCGTGGCAGGGAGTCGAGGGCGAGCCACTCCACCATCCCTGGGCAAGGCCTTTTTCTCAGCGCATCGTTGCGCTGGGAATCTGGGTCCACCGATCTCAAAGTCTGTGTCGATTCAGGCGCGGTGGAAAATTTCATTGACCACAACCTGGTACATGGGTTGGGGGTTGAGCTCCAGCCATTACGAGTCCCCATTGCTGTTCACGCCGTGGATGACCGGGCGGTGGCCGGGAGTCCAATCACGCATCAAACGTGTCCTCTCACGATGCGTTTGGGGAGTCATGAGGAACGGGTCACCTTTTTAGTGACCCAGGTTCCTCAACTCCTAGTGGTATTGGGGCACTCATGGCTGAAGAAGCACAACCCCCAAATCGATTGGCAAACCGGGTCAATCTTCGCTTGGGGAACGCGGTGCCAAGATGCTTGCCTGTTGCCAGCGAGCATGTCATCGGCCCCATTATCGTCCGTCGAGACGACCCCTGATTTGACTCGGGTGCCCCCCGTGTACCATGACCTACAGGAGGTATTCAGTAAGTCCCGGGCGCGGGACTTGCCCCCACACAGACCCTTTGATTGTGCCATTAACCTACTCCTGGGCACCTCTCCTCCTAGGGGGCGCCTCTTCTCCCTGTCGGGACCGGAGAGGATCGCCATGGAGGAGTATGTCAAGGAGGCACTCGATCAGGGGTTCATCCAACCTTCGTCCTCCCCAGCTGGGGCGGGATTCTTCTTTGTGGGAAAGAAGGATGGGACCCTGCGCCCCTGCATCGATTATCGAGGTCTGAACGCAATAACGGTTAAGGATCGTTATCCGCTGCCGCTGATGGCCACAGCTTTTGAAGCTCTTCAGCGGGCTTCCATTTTTACGAAGCTGGATCTACGCAGCGCTTATAACTTGATCCGTATCCGGCGAGGGGATGAATGGAAGACTGCGTTCATTACGCCCACGGGGCACTATGAATATCTGGTGATGCCCTTTGGGTTAATGAATGCCCCCGCGGTCTTCCAACGCTTTATCAATGAGGCCTTGCGGGAGGCCCTTGACAGATACGTCTACGTTTACCTAGACGACATCTTAATTTTTAGCCGATCCATCGAGGAACATGTCAGGCACGTCCGTCGGGTTCTCCAGCTTTTGCTCGACCATCACTTGTTCGTCAAGCTGGAGAAGTCCGTGTTCCACGCCCCATCAGTCTCCTTTTTGGGGTTCATAATTTCTCAGGGTGCTCTGCAGATGGACCCGGCTAAAATAAAAGCAGTGGAGGACTGGCCAACTCCTAGTTCCGTACGCCAAGTGCAAAGATTTCTGGGCTTTGCAAACTTTTTCAGGCGGTTCATTCGGAACTTCAGTACAGTCGCCGCCCCTCTGACCGCCCTGACGGGGAAAGGTACGTTCAAGTGGACGGTACAGGCTCAACAAGCCTTTGACAGACTTAAAACTCTCTTAACGACTGCTCCAGTGTTGCAGTTGCCCGACCCCGAGGAACCCTTCATAGTTGAAGTGGATGCCTCGGATGTCGGAGTAGGGGCGATATTGTCCCAGAGAGTGGGCCCGGAAAAGAAGCTCCACCCTTGTGCCTTCTTTTCGCACCGTCTAACTCCCGCCGAGCGTAATTACCCGGTCGGAGACAAGGAGCTTTTGGCCATCAAGTTAGAACTTGATGAATGGCGACACTGGCTCGAGGGGGCTAAACATCCCTTCCTTGTCTGGACTGACCATAAGAACCTGTCGTTCATCCAGCAAGCGAAGCGGATGAACTCTCGCCAGGCCCGCTGGTCCCTCTTCTTTGGTCGGTTCCACTTCACCCTGTCCTACAGGCCAGGGTCGAAAAACATCAAGCCTGATGCTCTGTCCAGGCAGTGGGACTCGACCAGACCGGTAGCGGAGCCTGGTCCTATTATTCCCCCGAGTCAGATTGCGGCCCCAGTAACGTGGGGCATATTCAAGACTGTTCGGGACGCTCGAGCAGTTGAGCCTGACCCAGGTGGAGGGCCACCTGACCGACTGTTTGTACCATCAACAGTGCGCCGTCAGGTGTTTGAATGGGCTCACGCGTCCCCATTTGCAGCACACCCAGGAGTCTCTAAGACCCTGGTGCTATTGCGCCGAAAATTTTGGTGGCCGGGGATGGAGGGGCAGGTCAAGGACCTAGTCCAAACCTGCGCTGTCTGTGCTACTAACAAGAGCACAAGAGAGCGTCCTCGCGGACTCCTCCATCCATTGCCAGTACCTTCGAGACCGTGGTCCCATCTGGCACTGGACTTTGTCACAGGGTTGCCAAAATCCAGGGGATTTACGGTGGTACTGGTGATCGTAGACCGGTTCACTAAATCTTGCCTCTTCATCCCGATGCCCAAGCTCCCGTCCGCCATGGCCACAGCACAGGCTGTTCTGCAACATGTGGTGAGAGCACATGGGGTTCCGTCCGACATTGTGTCGGATCGGGGCCCGCAGTTCATCAGCCAGTGCTGGTGAGCCTTTTGTCAACTCCTGGGCGCGACGGCCAGCTTATCCTCAGGATATCACCCCGAGTCCAACGGGCAATCGGAGCGGGTTATCCAAGACCTAGGCAAGATGCTTCGGTGCCTAACTGCAGGGAATCCAGCCACCTGGGCAGATAAATTATTGTGGGCTGAATTTGCTCACAATACCCTGCATCACGCCGCATTGGGTATGTCACCGTTTGAGGCACAGTACGGCTATCCCCCTCCACTGTTTCCTGATCAGGAACAAGAGGTTGCGGTGCCGTCTGTGCAGCAACATATCCGTCGCTGCCGCGTTGCCTGGCGGAAGGCAAGACAGGCCCTTTTGGCCTCTCAGCGCACCATGAAGCGCAATGCCGACCGCAGGCGACAACCGGCTCTGACGTTCCGGCCGGGCCAACGTGTCCTCCTATCGACGAGGGATCTCCCCGTCAAGGGTACCACTCACAAGCTGGCACCGAGGTACATTGGCCCGTTTAAGGTAGTTAGACGGATTAACCCGGTGACATATAGGTTGGAGCTGCCTCCCAGGATGAAGGCGCATCCGACCTTTCATGTCTCCCAACTTCGCCCGTTCGCGAGCGGGGGAGCTTTACCCCCCCCACAACCTCCCGCCCCTCGTATCATCCAGGGTGCCCCTGCATTTACGGTTCGCCGCCTCCTGGATAGCAGGAGAGTGCAGGGTAGCACCCAATACCTGGTGGATTGGGAAGGCTACGGCCCCGAGGAACGTTCGTGAGTACCGGCTCGGCAGATCCTGGACCCCGAACTGATCCGAGAGTTCCGACGGAACCGGTCTGCGAGTCTTGGGACCTCGGGAGCTGTCCCTAGAAGGGGGGGTCCTGTTAGGGGGTCTGCGGCGTCTGATGAACTTACCACCTGTTCTCAGCGTCGCAGACATTACAGAACAAAGAACAGCGTGGCTTCAAATAGGAAGCCCGCTGATTAGTGCGTACGATCGGCACCTGCGCGCTCACTATTTAAGTGGGCGTTGTCAGCTTGCCGGCGTCGCACCTTTTGTTTTGGCTACCGGCATTCGGCTGCATCGCTTCAGCCTTTTCTTTAGTAGGGACTGGTTGGTACCTCCAGGCGCCATTAGGTGGTTGGAGGCGTAGGGTCAGGAGGCCCGAGGTAATTAGGTTTAGATTTTGTAAATATTCGCTGGTGCGATTTTCGTGCAGCCCTCGCGCTGCAGTTTATTTGCGCTGCATTTTTCGTCAGCAGCCGGTTAGCTGCTGGCTAATGCTAGCGCCGCTGCTCGCGCACTGCTGTGCTTTACAGCGGTTTCGGATCCCCGGCTTTTCACAGCGCGTTTGCTCTCCTGGTACAGAGCCGCGCCTCAACCGGAGCGATCCGGGTTCGCGTCCTAGGTCCGCAAATTATTGTTGCGGCTCATTTTGGTAAACGGCCCCTTCCCAGCTTATAGCTGGTGACAGTGCCGTTCGGGATTTCCCGGAAGTCTGTTTTTCTCTGCCTTTAGTCCTGCTGTGGCGAGGTATTTCGGTCCGCAACCGGCGAGTCAGCGACCGCGGTTCGAGGCTCGTGTTTAGTGTTTGCTTTTGTTTTCTCTGTTCTTTTTCCTTTTCAGCCAAGACGTCTTCGGCAGCGTTCGGGATTTCCCGAATAGTTTTTTGTTGACTTCTTTACGCCCTTTTGTTGTTTATTATTATTTCCTTTAATAAAGATCTTTCTGTTAACTCCGCATTTTGGGTCCTCCCTCTCTGCTCATTATAACACTGTATTTGTAAGTCCAAACAAGGATTCAAATCAACAGAAGTTAGGCACTGCTGTTTACGGATTTTAACATTATGCCACATTAGCTCACTCATTTGATGCAAGATTAGTATACCCTATAGTGTTAAGGTAATTTAAATGTACATTCTAGTTTCTCTCCATTTTGCTAACCATTTCTTTAAAATGGGACTTGATGCTCCACTTCTCACTTACAGTCCACTACTAGCAAACACCATTTGCACCTGTTTTGAGGGTCGACCTAACCATATAATGTAAATAGAAGTAAGCAGGGTTTGGGCATAATACAGAGGATCTCTGGATGTCCTGCCATATCAGAAGACGAAAGAGAAGAAGGAATTAAGTTTTAAACTTTCATTAATTATGTTTCTTGAACTTCTTGGATTCCGTTATCGATTCTGCAGCTGTTAGTGTTTTTTTACTGGGCCGGACACCCAACCCTCCTCCTCTTTTGGGTTTTTGACCCATTAAATATTGGTGTGTTATGTGTTTTGCACTAGCTGTACCAGTGTGCCAAATACATCGATCAACCATAACATTAAAACCACATACTTGTTTCTACACACATTGTCCATTTTATAAGCTTCACTTACCATATATGAGCACTTTGTAGTTCTACAATTACTGACTGTAGTCCATATGTTTTTCTGCATGCTTTGTTAGCCCCCTTTCATGCTGTTCTTTAATGGTCAGGACCCCCACAGGACCACTACAGAGTAGGTATTATTTGGGTGGTGGATCTTTCTTAGCACTGCAGTGACACTGACATGGTGGTGGTGTGTTAGTGTGTGTTGTGCTGGTATGAGTGGATAAGACACAGCAATGCTCACTGTCACTGCTGGACTGAGAATAGTCCACCAACCAAAAATATCCAGCCAACAGTGCCCCGTGGGCAGCGTCCTGTGACCACTAATGAAGGTCTAGAAGATGACCAACTCATACAGCAGCAATAGATGAGCGATTATCTCTGACTTTACATCTACAAGGTGGATCAACTAGGTAGGAGTGTGTAATAGAGTGGACAGTGAGTGGACACAGCATTTTAAAACTCTATCTGCATTGCTGTGTCTTATCCACTCATACCAGCACAACACACACTAACACACCACCACCATGTCAGTGTCACTGCAGGGCTGAGAATCATCCACCACCTAAATATTACCTGCTATGTAGTGGTCCTGTGGAGGTCCTGACCATTGAAGAACAGGGTGAAAGCAGGCTAATAAAGTATGTAGAGAAACTAATGGCCTGCAGTCAGTAATTGTAGAACAACAAAGTGCTCTATATGGTAAGTGGAGTTGATAAAATGGACAGTGAATGTAGAAACAGAAAGCTGGTTAAAATTAAAGCTCAAAGTTACAACATAACCCCCCTTTACACATTCACTTGCCCCATAGTACTCTGGCATTGTGTGTGGACACTGAATAAGAACAAAATCAAACAAGTATCAGAAAGTATGGCATCTTTATTTAAATAGCAACTCAAAGACATAAAAGATGAAAATAATATTAGAATACAGTATTTCGTCTAACAAACAGATCACAAACCATAGCAAAACACCTTAAAATCAAAATTTCTACGAAAACTATGCCTGTTCTGACACTAAAGCTTTAAAATGACTTCTACATTTCTAATACAGCGACACAGTGGCAGGGAGGGGCCATTGTTCAAATAGCCATCAAAGCCTTTTTTAAATGTTTAACAGGAACATTTAATAAGTCGTTTTTAATGCTGGCGAGAGATCAGTACGATGATTTACTTTAGCAGTGTTAGCTTAAAGAGTGTACAGTTTATCATTGGCAATGTTGTGCTTCACTTCACTTAAATTTTCATGCAACCCTGGGTTTGTCAATAGTCCATATGATGTTCACATATCAAGGCTGAAGTGGCAAAAATCTATCGTGTTTAGTCAGGTAATGAAAGCTGGAATGTTCACGCAGATATAGCAGATATCTGGCACATATGAGAGTTATGGGTATATAGATGGTTAACAAATTAAAGGAAAAATCTGCTTTCTACAGATCTGCTGCGTAAAACTATTAATCAATTACCTTGTTGTGTGGAATGTATAGAAAGTTTGACCCTGACTGATCGAGATGACCTTTAAAAAAGATGCAAATCTTAAGTGGTTTTAAAACACAAAGGGAACAAAAACAAATAGAAACAGGTCTACAGATGTGGAAAAAGGTGGCATGGTCATATGAGTCAAATGGATGAGAGTGTGTGTGGTGTACACCAAGAGAATGGTACTGGCCTGAATGCCTGACTACTTAAGTGAGGCAGTGCTGTTACTCTGTTTAGGTACGGGGAGTTCACTCACTTTGGAAGTAAGGGCCACGGCAAATCAGTCTAATAAAACATTTATATCCTAATGAAAAGGACAGACCCCACCACCATCATCAAAACACCAAGTGACAGTAGATATTTAGTACGAATTATACTGTATATATAGATACTTGAACATATACTCTGTTAATACTCTGTTGGATTTTTTTTTTCCTATAATGCTGTCACCTGTCTATAGACAAAAATGATTTGTTTAGGGTTTATTTACAGCCTGCATCACAGTAGGAGTTTTAAAGAGATGTGTAATAGCATATTTATTACATTGTAATTAAACATCAGAAAACGATAAAGTATTCCTTTGCATTTTACTCTCTCAGTAAAACAGAACAGTTATGGGATTTGGCACACCGGCAGAGTCCCCCCCCCCTTTTTTCAAGTGGACTATGTAAGGGATCCAACTGAGGAGAAGTGGGCTACTGCCAGAAGAGGCTGATAACTGCACTTGGTCGTGTGAACACAGGAGAGGTGGAGGGTCAAAGAGGCACCACAGGCACTCAGCACAGTAGAAAAAACAACACTTAATACAGCCAGAGCTACAAAACTCTTTATCGATTTATAATTAATAGCACAGAGATCTTTCAGGGCAATAAGAGCAAGCAAAAAGCTATCCAGCCAGCATAATTTGGAACTGAAGCTTTAGTTTTAAAATATTCATGCAGGCATTGGGGAGATCATTCGTTCTTATGTCCTTATTTCTGCTGGGAGAAAGAGAATATTTGGTACAGCTTCACAAAAACGTCTTGGACTAAAAAAAGCATTGGGCTTGGCTGAGGATCTGAACTAAGCAATGTGGTCCCGGGATTTCAAATTCTAAAAAATAATTAGGGTTAGGATAAGCAATTGTAGATTTTTTTAAGTTACTATTTCATGCGTGTCATTTTTTCTCCCTTTTTAGCGCGTCCAATTGCCCGATTGCATCATGCTTCCTCTCCACCAATGCCGATTCCCGCTCCAATTGAGGAGAACGAAGCTAACCCACGCCCCTCCGACACGTGGGCAGCAGCCGTATGCATTTTGTCACCTACACTTTGACGAATGCAATGCGGATCAGCACTGTGTACGGAGAGACACACCCTGAAAGCACTCTTTTCCCGTCTCAGTGCAGGCGCCATCAACCGGCCAGCAAAGGTCGTAATTGCATTAGTTATGAGAGACACCCTATCCGGCTTTTTAATATCCCACCTTATCTGAACAACAGGTCAATCGTTGTTCATGTGGCTGCTCAGCCCAGCCAGCAGGCAGAGCTGAGACTCGATACGATGTATTCAAGAACCCAGCTCTGGTGTCCAGCATGTGTTTTACCGCTGTGCCACTTGTGCAGCCATGTGTGTCATTTTAAATTACATGCCATTTACTCTTTAAAACTATTATTTTGTACAATCAAGTAAATAGAGCCACAATTTATGTCTTACTTGTATTTGAACATTTAAGATAAAGGTTCTTCATTGTAGTGCCAGCATTGGTGGTACATTTTAGCAGTGAGTGCTTTTGCAAGCACTGTAAATGCAAAACAACTTACCAAAGTTAATGTACTGTATACTACATTAATTCCAACATTTTGTGCATTAAAAGTATGCACTACAATTCAACAGCCTTGCTCGACAGCCTGTCTAAGGTATTTGCAAACAAGGTAGTTACCTTAAACAATAAAAAATTTAAACAGCTACACTATTAAATTCACACACATACACACACACACACACACACACACACTGGCAAATAATTAAGAGCATCTGATTGGATAGTTACTGCAGTGATTAATATGTTTTATCTGCATGTTGGAAGAAGTATTGCATGGAGTTTCAGGAGGATCAAATTAATGGTCTGCATCTAGCAAAAATAAAAAAAACAACTAAAGAGGCTTAAAATACTAGAAGTGGGTTATGAAATGTCCAACGCAAAAGCTGGAGGAATAGTGGTGGGCTGTCAACCGTCAAAAAAATTAAAATCTTGAATGACAGCTTGGTGAAAATGAATCTGAAATAAAAAAACTGACAGTAGAACTCCTGGCAATATTTAATAGTAAAAGTAAAATATTTCCAAATGCACAATGCCGTAAAACATAAAGGATTGAGACTGAACAGCTGTGTGGCCATAAAAATACTGGCTAGTAAAAATAACCAAAATAGGTTTCATTTTCCTAGGGATCATAAAGATTTTCCAAATGTAGCATTAAAAAAAGGTCAAGTTGGCTGATGTGTCCAGGTTTACTAGAAGCAATGCACCCATCACCCATTGAGGCAGTGCTATGATCTGAGGTTGCTCTAATTGTTATGTGGCAAAACAATAAATACATTTAAGCTGATTACCTGAACATACTGCATGATCAGGTTATTCCATTAATGGATTACATGACAACAACGCCAATATTCATGGGGCTCGATTTTGTGGAACAGTAATTCAGGGCGCATAAGGAATCATTTTCACTCATTAACTGGCCATCATAATTTTGACCTTATCTTTAATAAAAGTGTTCAGGATGTGCTGGAGAAAACTTTAGTTGGGGAAAAGTAAAGTTTTGTAAAGTCTGCCATTGTCAGTAAAATAAAATGTGGTGTTGCATAAGGTTGTCAATCAAAGCAACTGTGAATGCATGGCATAATCAAAGCTAAAGGTGGTCCAACAAAATATCACAATGAGAGCGTGCAATTTTTGTTGGTCAGGCAGTGTAAATGTATTAATAAATAAATGGATGGATGGCTGGATAGATAGATGGATAGATGGATAGATAGATAGATAGATAGATAGATAGATAGATAGATAGATAGATAGATAGATAGATAGATAGATAGATAGATAGATAGATAGATAGATAGATAGATAGATAGATAGATAGATGGGTGGATAGATGGGTGGATGGGCTGATGAACTAATGGATGGATGGATGGATGGGTGGGTGTGTGGGTGGATGGATGGATAGGTGGACTGATGGATTAATAGATGAATGGATGGATGGACTGATGAATGGATGGATGGATAGATGGCTGGATGAATTAATAGATAGGTGGATAGATGGATGGATTAATAGATGGGTGGATGGATCAATTAATGGATGGATGGATAGTACTAGTCACACAAGAAATAAACCTTACTTTTTTTCTTCACCAACAGCATGCAAATATAACATGGACCATAAACAGGGACCATACATGGACAATAAATGTAACAGTAGCTAGCAAGCTAATTATTTATTCATTTTTGTAACTGTGAATATAGCATACCAGAAGTCTGATGATACTATAAAAGAGTAAAGTTTATTTGTTTTTAACCACAACAAATATTCACATTCGTACCCCCAACACACATCCACGCTGGCAGCTTTAATCAGATAATTTAATAAATGTGCAGAACACCACCTTGTCCTGATTGGTTAAAATTTACCTGCCACCACAGTCACCCCAACAGAGACCAGCTCTCAGAATGTGAAAAGAACACATTCATCTAATCAATAATTTTCATTAACCACTTTATTTTGGGTAATCTTTCAGAGTCTACCTGAAACACAAGGACAGAGCCACAATTCATCACAAGGCATCAAACACTGACACATCCACTGATTCACAGCTAGGGGGGGAAAGAGAAGCCAATTGACCTATGGTAATGTTTTTAGAAAAAGTGCATGGAGGACACACTAAGGACATGCCAAAACCACACACAGACAGTGTCTGGATGTGAAATGTCTACCTAGAATACAGACCAGATGGAACTTTGTTATGTTTGTAAATTCACAGGGTTTAATTAGTTACTTCAGCAACATTACTTGTGGAAGAAAACTGCCTTGTATTTTTGCAAGGTCCTTTTCCACTTAAGTAAATCAGTTTTTATTTATTTATTATTTTGCCAGACAGATTTTACTGTTTCCTGCGTGACTGCTTTAAAAATAATGCAGCAAAGCAGTTCTTGTATTTGTCGAGTACACACATTTCATAGTTCATAAATTACAAAACTCAAACTTCACATTAAAGTTTTACATCTGCATTACACATCTGTGGTCTATGGTAATGAAAACTGTTGGTCATGGCAAATTTCACTAAAATGAATGTAAATTAGATGGACAGAAGTCTGATGTTTCCATGGATTGAAGAGTTAAATAGTAAAGCAGTTGGATAGGTCAGTTCTTACTGCACACACTGCAGTCCCTCAGTAATGAGCTGCCAAATCCCAAGCTGTGCAAATGAAAACTTTGTCACTAGCATTTTTAAAACCGTCTTATGTCATTTCAGTGCAGAAAACCCACTTGCAGTGTGATGCACACACACACACACACTCACACATTATCAATTCAACATCTATGTGAAATTCACTTCTGCATATCTCTCAAAAGGTCATTTGGCACAACAGATAATTTGGCAATAATCATGATGCATGGCTGAGGCGGTAAGCCGTAAACATTTCATTAGCGTTTGCTTTAGCGTAGTATTTCTGTGGTGCTGAATTAAACAATGCACCTTCATCACATCTTTCACACAACCACTTGCATTTGTTTTATATTCTTATCTACAGCTCGGAATGGGGCGCATATGCTGAGTTTGCTTTGTCTGATGCTGTTAACTCACACAGGAAGATGCCTTTAAAGCATATTTACTATCACATCAGTCAGTGTGAATAATCCAACTCCAACTTCAACTCCCTTTATGTATATGTCTCATTGTAGACGTCTGCTGTTTTGCACATCATTAATAATTTGATATCAACACTATAAGTCTACACTTCAGGTCTGTGGATGCTACGGAAGTAGGCAGAAACAATGCAAAGTAATAAAACTCACTAGTATGTATTCGGTCATCATGATCTTACAGTAGAATGATATGTTTACTGCAGAAAATATCTGAATGATGAACTCACTAAAGCAGTATAGAGCTATTTTGCTTACTAAATGCAAAAATAAAAAGTGCTCTGCTAAATTAAGAATTTCTGTTCCCCACAACAAGTGGCTCGGTGGGTAGCACTATCGCCTCACATCCCCAGGCCGGGCGGTCCATGTCCTTTCTATGTGTAGTTTGCATGTTCTTCCCGTGGGTTCCCTCCGGGAGCTCCAGTTTCCTCCCACAGTCCAAAGACATGCGGTCAGATTAACTGGAGACACTGAATTGCCCTATAGGTGAATGGGTGTGTGTATGTGTGTGAGTGTGTATGTGTGTCTGCCCTGTGATGGACTGGCACCCCGTCCAGGGTGTTAATGTGTGCTTGCGCCCATTGAAAAGCTGGGATAGGCTCCAGTGAGTGTGAGTGTTCCCCACAACATTGTACATTCTCCAATTCATCCCATCATTTAATGTGATGTTTATTACAAATAATAAGTATGGTCACTTAAGTGGTTCAGTGGTCTATTATGCTAGCCCAACACTTCTGAGACCTCAAACCTTTAAGTTTAACCTTTGCAGTGCTATCAATCGGACCAGGCAGCCAAAAAAGCCATGCCTGAAGGAGGGGCGTTGGCGTGGTTTCCTTGTTGTTGGAGAAATGCAACCTCTGGTGTTTGGTTGATGTGCCTGCATTTAGTGGTGCACAGTTCACAGAGAGCATAGCGTGACTCTTTATATATGACATAGCTCTCTGTGAGAATCTACTGCTAGCAGGTATAAAGAAGTGGCCATGTAAAAGTCTGCGGCTCTTCTCTTTATTTGTCATATGTACATATACACGTGTACAGTACAACAAAATTCTTTTTCCGCATATCCCAGCTCGTTTAAAAGCTGGGGTCAAAGCCCAGGGTCAGCCACTGTACGGCACCCTTGGAAGTCGAGAGTGTTAGGGGCCTTGCTCAAGGGCCCAACAGTGGCTGCATGGCAGAGCTGAGTTTCGAACTCTCAACCTTTGGATTGACAGCCCGAAGCTGTACCCACAAGGCTACCACTGTCCCTGACAGTGTTGGGTAGGTGCAATCTGTGAGGGAATTGCAATTGCCAATTAACTATGACCACACTGGGGAAAAAAGGGTAAAATGCCAAAATAATAATCAAAATATAAGAAATGGGTGATGTGGATGCAGTTTTAAGTTCTACACTAACAAATGTAATGCATTGGGTACTGCAGTTTTCAATAATGGATAATGCAATAATGCAGTGATTATATTAGTGATGTGATAGCATTCTAACATCCTTTAACAGCAATATACTCTAACAAAACAGCTCACAACATGACTAACCACAATGAGGCACAGGACTGATACATAAGACAACTTTTCAAACAGCCCAAGAGACTCTGTCAGTCATATGCTATTCTGCCATCTAGTAGGAGTTGTTTATAATATATAAGCTTGAAAGCAGTGGACATCTAAGGTCCTCGAGTTCCCCAGGGTGACTTTCCCATCTATTATATACTACACAAAGTAGTGCTACTTCAAACAGAACAAGTCCTTACTTGTAGCAAGCAGACGAAAACAAAAAGCCAACGCTTCAAAACATGCAGCAAATTAAAGGACTGTTTTTCCTTTTCACACATTATGTACAAGTAGCCTCTGCAGACAGATATTCTGCAGTTTTCGAGTAAAGTTAAAGTAGCACGGTTAACAATACACGACTCTGGCTGGCTAGGGAAGTACAACTAGCAAACAGCATAAAAATGGTATAAAAAAATGGTGCCAGGTATATAACATCAGCCTAGTCCAGCAATAAGCAGCAGAATTACAGTGTTTCAGGAGACTGGCAGTGATGAACTTACATTAATAACTTCGAAAAAACTGGTAATCATGGCTTAGACTAAAGCAGGTAATTAAAGTAAATATAAATACAATCTCTCTCTTTTTATCATATTATTTAGCTTAAGTAAGATTTCTCCATAAAAATAAGAACCTCAGAATTATTTGTGTGCAACAGAAAAAAATACAGTGAACTGTTGCACATACTATTGTCCAAGCATCAAGTACTATAGATTTGTGATATTTACAAACTATCCTAACTGTTAGCTAGCCTTAAATATATGTGTATTGTACCTGTTTGCTCCACTATATTAATACTGTACATTTGCATTAATGCTCTTGGGCGGGAGAGCCCAGCTGCAATTTTGGAGAGTTGTCCAGTATAGTTTGACAGCTCCCATTCTAAAATATACATGTGAATGAATCAATCAGTACATTTCCAGTTTAACAGGAATGTAACAATACATATACATATATTTTACAATATATAGTCAAGTATTAACATACAAAGTAAAAGACATTTGATCATGAGTTCTGAAATGTCTAATTGGATGTAATTCAAGAACCACCAAAAATTAACTTGCCATCAATTAAAAGTCTGTCAATGGCAAGCAATGTTCAAGCAGCTTCAAATATTTAGCAGACATGATTTTTGTCTGATCCACTCATACCAGCACAACACACACTAACACACCACCACCATGTCAGTGTCACTGCAGTGCTGAGAATGATCCACCACCCAAATAATACCTGCTCTGTGGTGGTCCTGTGGGGGTCCTGACCATTGAAGAACAGGGTAAACAGATGGACTACAGTCAGTAATTGTAGAACTACAAAGTTGTTCTATATGGTAAGTGGAGCTGATAAAACAGACAGTGAGTGTAGAAACAAGGATGTGGTTTTAATGTTATGGCTGATCAGTGTATATGACAGTGTATATACGTTCCAATCATTTAGTCATATACAAAGAACTGGAGTGGAAAAGCAGCAATTGTGATACACTTTCCTTGCTCGGGTAACTTACACTTTTTGGTGGGAGGACTGGGATTCCAGTCTATCCTGTAATTAGGATGCACCAGCCAATCCCAGATTTCTGCAAGCTTGTGCGATTGGAAGTGGGCAACAAGCACCCTCCTCCAAAAGCAATCTGTCTGACATAGCAAGAGCTGCAGCTTTTAAAAATCCATTTGGCTGGCTGCATGTGTCTCAGAAAAAGCACATTCTAGTGCTCACGCAAGGTGTCTGCTGCATGACAAAGGACAATCCGAAAGCAGATCGAAATTGGTTAGGGAAAAAGAGCAAAATGTTTTCACACACGTTCACAGTATGCTAGACTATTCTAAGCCAATTGCTGTAATGGTACACCTGTGAAACTGCAGTGTTCCGGAACAAAACATTGTACACAACAAGAGACTAGCTTTTACCTCATGTAATTGCTATTTTTCAGGTACACCTATATAAATGCACTCCGTGGGTATACACTTACTGACTGAAGTCCATCTGTTGCTCTGTACCCTCTCCATCAATGGAACGGAAACCCATAGGACACCCACAGAGCAGATGTTATTTGGGTGATGAATCATTCTCAGCTCTGCAATAACACTAACCAGGTAATGTTATGGTAGTTTGTGTTATATGAGTGTATTAGGTGCAGCAATGTTTTTTAATACATCAGTGGCAATGCAGGTTGAATAATAGTGCCTAAAAAAAAAACAATAAAACACCAATAATGATGTACAGAGAGTTGACCAGATATGAAGAGTAACAGATGGGCTACAGTCAGTAATTGTATATGTAAAAAGTACATCAATATACCTCCAATTTTTGTTTTAAATTAATATTATTGTTATTTTAATATTATTAAAATAAAACACAACAATTAACATTGTAAATATAATAAATTGTACATAATTTAATAATAATTTTCTGATACACCTGTTTCTTAAAAGAAGTATAATATTAAATAATATTAATATTATTATTAATATTATTTTATATTATTTCCAAAATGGCTGTCTAAAACATTGAACATAAATAAGTAAATAAAAAAATATAAAAAAATAAATAAATAAATAAATAATGTATATATATTGTTACATTCTCATGGTTTAAGAAGAGTACTACAGCAGGGCTCCCCAGCTATTAAAGCCTCATTTTTCTGTGTAAATTGTCTATCATGTATATGTACCAAATAGCATAAATATGTGTTAAATTCCTATCTCTATATAAATATATTAATTGGCTGCTGTAAATTATTATTATTTACACTATTTGTTTTAACATACAATACCAACACCCTATAAACTAACCCTACAACAGCCCTCAGGACAGTAGGGGATCTATAATCTCCAGATGAACTGATTTTGGAGAAGCACAAGATACAGATTAGACCTCATATTGAAATATGACAGTATGGTGTAACTGGAGGTGATTAACATTAATGAGGAGATTGTCATGCATTGATGTACTATTAGTAGCGCGTGTGATGTATCGATGGACAACCCTCTGTTTCATTTCCCATCCTGCAAAACTAAAATAAGCATTTTGTTGCAAGGAAAAATCTGTAAAGCCCTTTAATATTAATTATAAAATGTAGTTTGATTTTCATTCAAGTAATTATAACATACAAGAACTTAAACCCTTGGTTGTAAAACGTCATACATCTGTTTGGCCGGATATCTTATGTTGTTATGGGTGGTCATGTCAGGTATCATAAGAGTGTTAGGTTACCAGTATATGTAATTTTTAGCTCATGATATAAGCTGTATTGATATACACCATATTGCCAAAAGTATTCGCTCATCTGCCTTCACGCGCATATGAACTTGAGTGACGTCCCATTCTTAATCCATAGGGTTAAATATGATGTTCGCCCACCCTTTGCAGCTATAACAGCTCCAACTCCTCTGGGAAGGCTTTCTACAAGGTTTAGGAGTGTGTTTATGGGAATTTTTGACCATTCTTCCAGAAGCGCATTTGTAAGGTTAGACACTGATGTTGGACGAGAAGGCCTGGCTCGCAGTCTCTGATCTAATTCATGCCAAAGGTGTTCTATCGGGTTGAGGTCAGGACTCTGTGCAGGCAAGTCAAGTTCTTCCACACCAAACTCGCTCATCCGTTCCCACAAAGTTGGGAGCATGAAATTGTCCAAAATCTCTTGGTATGCTGAAGCATTAAGAGTTCCTTTCACTGGAACTAAGTGGCCGAGCACAACTCCTGAAAAACAACCCCATACCATAATCCCCCCTCCACCAAACTTTACACTTGGCACAATGCAGTCAGACAAGTACCGTTCTCCTGGCAACCGCCAAACCCAAACTCATCCATCACTTCCACAAGCGAGGAAATTTCACGACTGGACTTGTTGCACAGGCGGCATCCTATCACGTACCACGCTGGAATTCACTGAGCTCCTGAGAGCAACCCATTCTTTCACTAATGTTTGTAGAAGCAGTCTGCATGCCGAGGTGCTTGGTTTTATACACCTGTGGCCATGGAAGTGATAGGAACACCTGAATTCAATGATTTGGATGGGTGAGTGAATACTTGTGGCAATATAGTGTACACTGTCATATAATTTGTAGATACTGTTAACCGAACACTTTTAAAGAACCTGAAATTGATTTTGGAGGTGGGCCAAGTCATGGTTCAGACCCCAGCAATTTAAATATTGTGGCAGGGCCTAAAGAGACCTGGTAATTTACCCATCCCAGAGTGGCCTTAAATTAATCTTCACTTAGGCAGCTCTAATAGGCAGCTATAGAAAACAGTGCTGCTAAAAAAAAGATTCTGCAAGAATTTACAACCCTTTTTTAGCCTCAACAGTAAATAATAAGTCAAAATATTATGACCAGGTTTAAGCTCAGGTTAGATTTTGTTAGTAATCAAGGTCACAAACTTTTTCTTGCAACTTTAACTTTGCACCATCAAAATCAGTAGTTCCAATGAAGGATGATAATCTATGTTACGGACTTAAAGCTATTGGTTAATAGCTATCGCCATAATGGTCGGTTTAATGTTTTTTTGCTTAATATAGCTTGCTGTCACATAATTACATACATTACACAAATATAAAAAGTCTTTTTTTCTTTCAAATGTACACATAAATCTGGCACTTTCTAAGTAGAGAATTCAAAAGGTTAAAACTCATCCATAATGAACTGGCACACTATTTTACATATAATACATTAACGTATACCTGTACCTATGATACGGTCACAATGGCTACTGTAAAACCACAGTACAAATGGAGGCAAAAGCACATGTGGCCTAGGTGTGTTGTGTTATGTAACATGTCATGTCCTATTCACAGTTTGGCTTTTATAACAACATGGCACAGTAATTAAACCTTTGCACTTGGTTGTGTCTAATCACTTGCAAGAAAAGTTATGGAGGCTTGTGAGTTATCAGTGCAAAAGTGAATAAAAATATAAGAAATATAAGTAGGCAATATAAGTGGGTAAAAATAGATGGACATTCATGCTGAATAAGTAAATAAAATTAAATAAATAAACTGCACATACCTGTACATATAACACAAAATAGAGGATTCTCAAAGGTGTTTTCTTTTTATTATACAAATTTTCCCCACTTCCCCCCCCCCAATTTTCTCCCCTAATCTATTATCCAATTGCCCTGAATGCATACTCTATACTGATTCAACCCTTCACCACTGACTGAGGACGCCTCTCAACTGACATACGCCCCCTCCGGCACGTACAGTCAGTACAGACTGCATTTTTAACCTGCACGAGTCAAGTTCATACACCGACGGGCACTGTGTACGGAGGGCCACACCCCCATCAGCATTATTCCTCAGCCCTGTGCAGGTGCCATCAGTCAGCCAGCAGGGGCCGCAGTTGCACCAGTTATGAGGACCTATAATCCGACTTTTTTACCCTCTAACCCTAAACAACCGCCAATCGTTGTTCATGCAGCCACCCAGCCCAGTCGGAAGGCAGAGCTGAGATTCGATACGATGTATTCGAAACCCCAACTCTGGTGTGCTAGCGTACTTTACCGCTGCACCACCTGAGCGGCCTCTCAAGGGTGTTGTTTTTTTATTTTTTTATTTTTTTTTTTTTTTTTTACTTTTTCTGGATATTCAAGTAAATTTCTTAAGTGGAATTTGGGCATGTTTGGGTGTCGTTGTCATCGAATTATTTTTACCAGAAGGATTCCTTTAAAATTCTAGCTTGCCTGCACTGTCTTAACATCACTAGAAATTGTAGGAATTTGGAGATAGATTCAGCATCTGGACCGATCCTATCAGTTGTAATGAGTAAAGAATTATGCAGCCACTATATTAAGATTGATAGCAAAAATATGTTAAAAAGATGTTTTTGATCGTACACCATTAGTGCAAGCCTGTATAAATGGGAGTGTTGCATCAGATGTGCATCTGGAGTAAAACCGAGAGCAGCCAAATGGAATCTTCATCATCATTTCTTCTTTAGCTTGAGGAATAAGCTTTACAGATTACAAAAATATTGTTGTCGTATTCATTGGTGATTTTAAATGACTTTCTTACAAATTTAAATTGGTGCACTAATTTGACCCCTAATGCTCTTGACATGAACCACAGCCCACTATGTTAGTTCAACCAGAGATCAATTTGTGACTGGGTTAAAAAGAAAAAGCTCAAAAGCACTAGATATACAATTTAAACAGACTGCGGTACACAAAAAAACTGCCAGTGTGAAAACACCCTTGGATGCCCCTGTTGAAGCTCATTTAGCAAATATGTATACGCAAGGAAGCTATAAGCTTGAGGAAATGTCAGAATGTGATGAATGTTCATCTCAACAGGAGAGTAATTGAGAAAGGCACACCATTTCTTTACCTTTGAGCCTGCTTGGGCTGCTAAGACAATAAGAATCAACAAACTGGAAAGAAAACCACAGTGCTACAAGCCATGAGGATGAAAAAGAATTCGAGATGATATTGCTTTAAATTGGCTAAATCTCCAGCAGCAGACATGGATGGCTATAAATGATGCACATGCAGACGTGGCTGCTGGCTGCTGAAGGCTACGGGCGTTCACCACTGCAACTGACAGCCAACGACGGCTCAGGGTTTTCTATCTAATGATAGGCAGTGTGTGGCGAGCACACAGCCTTCTATATGGCATTGATCACCCTGAATGACTGACATCAAGCAAGCTGCTGTTTGGATTCTGTCATCAGTGTCAGTGATGATAACATAATACAAGGCTTAGGAAAAGGACATCAAAGCTTCTTGGGTTTGGCTCCAGATAGAACCACTGGCCACACCTAAGGGCATTGTAGCACAGCCAGTAAGCCATCTGCATGTTTTTGGGAGGTAAGAGATAACCAGAGTACTCACACGGTCACGGGGGGAACACGGTAAACCTTTTACCTTGGGTCTGTCCGAAAACCTAGTGAGCTCTATAAATAGACGGCATTTTACATTATCCTACACGCTGCCGAGAAGAAGGCTGTTTGAATTCTTAGATGCCTTAAAATGCTGCCTACTGAGGTGCCTTAATTCAAAGCGATAATCTGACTGAATAACGGCGGAGCATTCGATGCTTTCTTAGCAGTGAAGGCTAAGGTCAGCATGCTAGCTGGTTATCCGCCTTAGCCCATTGATTTAAATAGCCTGAAGCTAACTGTGTTAGCTTAGTAAGCAAAAACTGCAGTGACCTAATCACCGTAATCACTGTCTAAGTAGTGTGTCTAAATAACCTGCCTTATAACGTTGATGTCTTTAGAATCTTCTCCACTTAGGCAGCTGCCTAGGTAGGCAGTAGGCAGCAAGGCAGCTCACTGGGTTTTTGAACAGACCCAGAGAGTAACCAAAGGCAAGGATAGAATCCAGGACCTCAGGGACCTCACCATTAAATCTAAAACAACATCCAACTTTCATCCAACACTGATAACCGAACAAACAATGACATGTACATGAAAGCAACGTAACTGTGTACAAAAATATCTAGCGTAAATAAAAACACAATACGAATGTGGTAGCACGGTATGGCTACTCCAGACTTGACTGGACTTTCTTCAATCATTGTTGTTTCTTAAGTTGCTCAGGCTGTTTCAGGTTTATCCCTGGTTGTTGGACCTTTTCATAATTGGCTTTATGTTGACGTAGGTGGCCCAGTAGGCCAGGTTAAAGATGAAGAAAAGCACAGGAAAGATGATGCGGGAGATCTTGTCCACTTTGCTGACCCGGTTGTAGGACTTCTTCATGCCTTCTTCGATGTACTCGCCATCCATCCTGGAGAGCCGGACTTGCGGTTGCGGGGCCGGGGAAGGGGCCGAAGCCGCGTTCGAGGCGCTCTTGGCGATGGTGGTTAGTCCCGGCTCCTTGACTACGTTCATTGCGTATGTAGTGCCAACAATGTTGAACGTGTTGTTGGTCTTTTTGGAGAAGGTTGCTGATTCACGTCTCTGTGGGAGCAAAATCAGTAGCAAAAATTAGTAAGATTGTTATGAATGAGGAAACATTCAAACACTTGAACCGAAGAATTAGGGTTGGTATTTACATACTTTTAGTCATACAGCAATAAGTGTGGCTAAAACATGAGTATTTTTAATGATCTTTAATGATCTAAAGTATTACTATAGGTCCGTTAAAACAGGGTTTGACAAGTCCGGTATGGGGGAACTCCAGTGGCTTGCACAAAATTCAATCCCACTGAATTGTTATTAATACACCAGAATGAATTAGAATCTTGATTACAAGCCAGGTATTCTCACCAAGCATCAGTGCCTGCCCACACAAATGCTCTTTTTTGTAAGAGTGGGAGGGTGGGCGGTTGCAATGGGATGTCCAGCATCCAAGGTTAGGTGTCCACAAATGTTTGACCATATGTTGTACATTATGGTTGAATTCAGGAAAGATAAATAGATAAAAGAGAGCCATGGCTGAAACCTGGCAACCCTACCAGTGTGATGTGTGATGCTGCTTCATTTGTGCCACATTGTTTTGTTTCTTGACGCAGCACAAATGCAATAAAAACAATTACAATGATAATACTTTAGTCTTTTGATATCCTTACAAACATTTCACTTTCATTTCCTTATATTTTTGTCAGCAATTAATAACAGTCATGGTTGAATACGTTTGTCCTTTTTTGTTTATTATCATTTCTTGAATTAATTGGATTAGCACTGTTGTGTTTCTTCATTCATAGAAAATGTAACAAAATTAGCTTTTTTTATTTGAGATCAGAATTAAAAGTGAACAATCCCAGATCTGCTTATGACGTGTCTTAGTTTTAGCACAAAAAAGATTGATATACCAATTTTTCTGCTGCATTATAACTTAATATGCTTTGTTTTTCAATTTTAAGTTATAATTTAAGATATTAAAAGTATTTGAATGGGCTTTTTAATGAGCAAAACAACTCACTTTATCACTTTATCTAATCTTTACATAAACTATATTATAATATAAACAATTTCATGGTACTGTAACGATGGGCTAGACGTGACAAGAGAGGTTGTGGACACACACACACACAAATGTTTTGCAAAGGCACAAGACAGATTTACACAAGACCAGACATAAACACATGAACTAAGCTAAAATGTTAATCTAAACACAAAAGAAACCTGACTAAACTATACTAAATCCTAAGCTAAGCTAAATGCTACACTAATTGCTAAGGCTAATCTAAACACACATGAACAAGGCTAAAGCTAAACATGAAACCTATGCTAATGCTAAACATAAACAAGGCTAAACACTAAACAAGACTTCTAAACATGAGCATGACAAACCAGACATGACAAATCAAACATGACAAATCAAACTAACATCAGCAAGAACATGAGCAAGACAATCAAAGTCATGACATCCAATCCAATCCAATCCAATCCAATCCAATCCAATCCAATCCAAACCAAACCAAACCCATGACAAGTCAAAGTCAAAATAGCCTCCAATGACTGAGCCATAGCTGCTTCCTTAAATCCTTTGAGCATTATCCCTAAATCAAGGTGCAGCTGGGGATAATTGGCAGTGGACCAATGATGATAAGGGGGCATTTACTTGGCAGTGAAAACAACATGTGCTCCTAGGGAGAGAGGCGTGGCACATATGAAGAAGAAGATAAAATATATACTTTATTTGTCATATATACATATACTGTACATATATACTGTAGATGTACAGTACAACGAAATTCTTTCTTTGGATATCCCAGCTTGTTTGGAAGCTGGGGTCAGAGCAGAGGGTCAGCCATCGCACGGCGCCCCTGGAGCAGAGAGGGTTAAGGGCCTTGCTCAAGGACCCAACAGTGGCTGCATAGCAGAGCCTGGATTTGAACCGCCAATCTTCCGGTTGATAGCCCAAGCGCTACCCACTAGGCTACCACTGTCCCACGATGAACGATGAACGATGAACGATGAACATGAACATTGCTCCAAAAGCACAAAGAGGTTTGATTCATTACAGGTACACTAAACAAATTGCCATAATTCCAATGGGATTCTACTTTAAACATGACAAAAAATATGTTTAAAGTTTGTGAAGGGTGGGCGGTTGCAATGGGATGTCCAGCATCCAAGGTTAGGTGTCCACAAATGTTTGACCATATGTTGTACATTATGGTTGAATTCAGGAAAGATAAATAGATAAAAGAGAGCCATGGCTGAAACCTGGCAACCCTACCAGTGTGATGTGTGATGCTGCTTCATTTGTGCCACATTGTTTTGTTTCTTGACGCAGCACAAATGCAATAAAAACAATTACAATGATAATACTTTAGTCGTTTGATATCCTTACAAACATTTCACTTTCATTTCCTTATATTTTTGTCAGCAATTAATAACAGTCATGGTTGAATACGTTTGTCCTTTTTTGTTTATTATCATTTCTTGAATTAATTGGATTAGCACTGTTGTGTTTCTTCATTCATAGAAAATGTAACAAAATTAGCTTTTTTTGAGATCAGAATTAAAAGTGAACAATCCCAGATCTGCTTATGACGTGTCTTAGTTTTAGCACAAAAAAGATTGATATACCAATTTTTCTGCTGCATTATAACTTAATATGCTTTGTTTTTCGATTTTAAGTTATAATTTAAGATATTAAAAGTATTTGAATGGGCTTTTTAATGAGCAAAACAACTCACTTTATCACTTTATCTAATCTTTACATAAACTATATTATAATATAAACAATTTCATGGTACTGTAACGATGGGCTAGACGTGACAAGAGAGGTTGTGGACACACACACACACAAATGTTTTGCAAAGGCACAAGACAGATTTACACAAGACCAGACATAAACACATGAACTAAGCTAAAATGTTAATCTAAACACAAAAGAAACCTGACTAAACTATACTAAATCCTAAGCTAAGCTAAATGCTACACTAATTGCTAAGGCTAATCTAAACACACATGAACAAGGCTAAAGCTAAACATGAAACCTATGCTAATGCTAAACATAAACAAGGCTAAACACTAAACAAGACTTCTAAACATGAGCATGACAAACCAGACATGACAAATCAAACATGACAAATCAAACTAACATCAGCAAGAACATGAGCAAGACAATCAAAGTCATGACATCCAATCCAAACCAAACCAAACCAAACCAAACCAAACCCATGACAAGTCAAAGTCAAAATAGCCTCCAATGACTGAGCCATAGCTGCTTCCTTAAATCCTTTGAGCATTATCCCTAAATCAAGGTGCAGCTGGGGATAATTGGCAGTGGACCAATCATGATAAGGGGGCATTTACTTGGCAGTGAAAACAACATGTGCTCCTAGGGAGAGAGGCGTGGCACATATGAAGAAGAAGATAAAAGATATACTTTATTTGTCATATATACATATACATATATACTGTACAGTAGATGTACAGTAGATGTACAGTACAACGAAATTCTTTCTTTGGATATCCCTGCTTGGGGTCAGAGCAGAGGGTCAGCCATCGCACGGCACCCCTGGAGCAGAGAGGGTTAAGGGCCTTGCTCAAGGACCCAACAGCGGCTGCATAGCAGAGCCTGGATTTGAACCGCCAATCTTCCGGTTGATAGCCCAAAGCGCTACCCACTAGGCTACCACTGTCCCACGATGAACGATGAACATGAACATTGCTCCAAAAGCACAAAGAGGTTTGATTCATTACAGGTACACTAAACAAATTGCCATAATTCCAATGGGATTCTACTTTAAACATGACAAAAAATATGTTTAAAGTTTGTGAACGAGTTCTATTAAAGTGCAGGAAAAGATGATTTACTCCATGTTAAAACCTTAATAAACCCTAAATCAGAATAATACTTATTTTACAACAGCATAATGATCTAAGTTTTGACTGTAACCTATGGAACGAGGTTTTTACTGGCGTCCACATACTAAAGTTTTATTTCTTTAATTACAAATAGAAATAATAAGAAGCAAGTGACTTTCTTTTTTTGCAAGTTTTGTGGCTTTTAGACATTTATTCTTTTATACTAAGAGGTCCCAAGGGCACTTCAGCCAAGCGTATACTTTGGTTCTGTCATGATTGTGGCTTATTAACACAGTCTTCCAGTATTCCCCATTGAACAGCATTCCAACACACTAAAGAAATCACTAGTCAGAACTAAATGAAAAGACCAAAGTTTATTTTAACTCCACTTTAGTAAGCACTACACCACTGCAGCGACTCTCCGCTTTGCATAAAAGAGAGCAGAAGAGGTTCTTAAGAGCAGCAACACAGCTCATCACATGGTAATGTGTCAAAAGGAATAGGCCGTAATTTGTGTGCAGTAGGGAAGCTTGTTATTTTTGAGGTCTATCATACATTTGCTCCGTGTCTCCACGGGGTGATAGGGTGAGCGTTAGAGGAGTTCAGAGCATGAGCTGGTGCTCACAGTTTAGAAAATGAGAGCATGTCTGAGGTCTTGAGAATGAGCAGCACAAACCCAGGAATCGGAGAGGATTCTAGCACTTTCACACAGAAACACGACCCACATTTGCTAAACGGTTCGTTTTGTAAAATGCAATAAAAAAAGGAATCTGTGATTTGGTAATTCTCTTAAATCTTTATTTAACTGACAAAAGTATAAAGAAAGAATTTCTAATGTTTTCACTTATATTTCACTTCATTGTATTATGTAAATATAGAGACACATTTAAAATTTGATGCCTGCAACACACTCCGAAAAGTTGGGACAAAATAAAAATTTTAAGATTATAGAATATTCAAGTTACAACATTCCACAATAAACAGGTACATTGGTAACACGTGAGGGAATCATGATTGGGTATAAAAAAAGAATCCACCAAGGAATCAGTCTTTACATGCAAGGATAAGTCAACTTTGTGCCAATTGCATAAGAGAATTTCCAATCAGTTCACAAAGAACATTGCTCAATGCAAGATCACAAAGAATTTTGTCTTTCACTACCTACTGTTCATAATATTGTGAAAAGATTCAGGGAATCTGAAGAGATCTCAGTCTGTCCAGGGCAAAGTCAGAAACCACTATTGACCTTTGAGCTCTCAGATGGCATTGCATGAGAAACCATCGAGCTATTGTAATAAATAAGGCCACTGGGACTTGGGAGTACTTCAGAAAACCATTGTCACATTACAAAGTCCGCCACTGCGTCAAACAGTGCAACCTGAAATTCTATTACATAAAGAGAAGGCCAATCATCAAATCTATGCAGAAACATCTCAGAGTTCTCTGGGTCCAAGTTCATCTGAAACAGAATGCAAGATGATGGAAATGTGTGCTGTAGTCAGATGACCACCCAGACAGACTATTATCAGTGAAAAGTGTGTCATGGTATGAGGGTGCATCAGTGCCCTGTATATGTGTGAAAGTACTCGTAATGCAAAGGCGTATATTGGGATTATAGAGAGACACATGCTGCCATCAAGACGTCAAAACGTCTTTTCCCGGACAGACAATGATTATTTTAGCAAGATGATGCCAGGCTTCATTCTGTATGCAGTACTGCCATAGACAGAGAATACACAAGCATTTCTGTCTGCAATGAAATAACTGTCAAAGTAAATGTAAGAAACACTGCATGTTTAGTTTTTATTTATCTTACTGTCCCAAATGATTTGGGGTACTTTTATTAAATAAAGATTCAAGAGAATAAATCCCAAATCTTCTGAAAATAATGTTTGTAAATAGATACGTATTGGTCAAAGCCTTAAGCTTTGAACTGAGGCAGATTTCACCTGTCAGGCTGCCTATATCTTCGCTACAAAAACGTTCGGCAGCCGATGTCAAGCACCTGTCAGAACTGAAAGAACCCCCCATCTGGATGATGAGGTAGCAAGCAGAATGTTTAAGTAAATAAGGGAAGCCTCTGTACAACCAGCCAAGCTGGAACAAATATGTATCAGTAGGAGGTGTGATGGACTGACAAGCCCAGTGCTGAATTTTTAATGCCCATGTGCTGTTTATAAAGTGCAGGTGTGTGGGATTTAAATTACGCATCTGCATTCAGACCAGCTGTTTTTAAACCATAGGGTAAGAATTTTTTTTTTTTCAGTATATTTATACACATTTTTATTAATTATTCAAAACATTTATTTATTTCACTCATGTATAAAACAGGCTTATGCACTTTAAATTTCATGATTTGGGCCCATTTATTCTCTTAGGCAACAGCAGCTACTGAAAATCAATACAAAATCATTTGGTGAGTGGTGGTCTCTTCTAGTATAGTGGCACTGGGACAGATTTATCATTATTCAGAGACTTAAATGTATGCGAGAAACCAAGTTCAAAAATTTTAAAGGAAAGTCAGTTAAGTAAAGTGTGTCCCAAAATGCAATATACTGCATTAAATAGTTCATATTATATGAACTATTATACTATTATACTTATTATACTATGAACATCCATTGCTTCATTCTGGTTTCCGCAGTAACATTGGGCAGAAGGCAGGAACACACTCTAGACACCCTTTTGCATTAACTTTCTCCAGACAAAAAAAAATCTCATTAAGAGAGCAGTGAATGGCATGGCAAGACAAATTCCAGTGTGATAATGACATCAACAGGAAAGGAGCGGTAACTAAATGGTTTAATAAGCATTAAAATTACGTAAAACGTATACTATGGCTTTACCGGTCACCCTAGCTTAACCTGATTTAATACCTTTAGCTTTTGGACCAATTCTTTGCTCTCTGACACCGTCTAAAATCTTTCAAAAGAATCATATTTTGTTCATTTAGTATGGTTCCAGAAACTTATAGAAGCTTATTAGTGGCTTGTGGTGGCTCTACATTGTACTAAGACATTTTTATGTAGTTTTCTTTTAGACTAAGTTCTAATGATTTTGTAAATTTACCATTATCGTTAAGTGTGTTGTGTTTAGTGACCTTCCTGTTTCTGTTCTTTGCTTGTATAGTATAGTGGGATGGATCAGCCGTATATCAGATCTGGTCGTTTTTTCCACCTACAGTGAAAGCAGAAATGTTTCCGTTTGTCTCGCAGACAACACAGTATAAATAAAAAATAAATGCAATATTAAATACAATTCACTCTTTTTGTACCATTATAGAACTGGGCTCTTGCTAAAGCACCAGCATATTTTACCCCAAAAATGTAACCCATTTAATCGGCTTGTATTTCTACATTATTTGTTCTACTGGCTTCCTATTAACTTCAGACATAAAAGCCTGAAACAGCTACAACAGCCCAGAATTCCTTTCATCAATATGCCCTTAATAATTTTAAAAGCCTGTTTGAAGAGACAGCACAAACCTACGAGTTTTAGTCGGTGAGATGCCAGGAGTCGACATCCATAATCTGATGCCGATACTTGTGTAAATGAAACTGGCAGAAAAGATGGGCGTATGCAGGCTTTCCATCTTACCGCCCTAGCAGGGTCTATAAATTACACAGTAGGTATTCAGCATTAAGTACAATTTCCTGCTCTATTTTGACTGAAGCAATTTAGATTGTTTCAGCGGGTGTGGAAAATCTTGGCATCGCAATAACTGCAGCCTGTAAAAATATATACTCGCTGAGTATTTGTAAGTGTCAGACGCAGCAAATTCCGGTGTTATGCTTCGACTGCGGTTTTGCACAAAAGGGGAAAAAAAGCTGGACTGTCTGACAGGTTAGATTTATTTCCATTTCACTGACAGAAAGCTTAAAATGCAAATGAAGCAAATAAAAAGTTCAATATGCACAAAAAGAACGAGCTTCAATGAGTAGTCATTATATAAGACTCATTTTATTCTGCTTTTGGAACCAGTTTTGACAACATTAGATTTGATTTTGTATCTCTGCTCCAGCACAGCATGGCATACTAGTGAAATGTCTATAACCACTGCACATTATTATTTTCAGTGCAATATTACATTAAGTCAATCTTTGTTTTTAATTTAATTTTTTTTATTTATTTTAAACCACCACCAATTTTATTGTGTCAGGTTAGATTGGTGTAAATAATAAGGTTAATTAAAAACGGCATTATTTTATCAGTTTAAAAAGTATTATGGCTTTTCTGAATTTTGGTCTGCATACCTGATTGGGCACTTCCTAATGCAACCCTTCTTATTTTAATCTGGGCTTACTGCATACATTTTACATTACATTTTCAGCATTTAGCAGACGCTTTTATCCAAAGCGACTTACACAATGAGCAACTTAGGGTTAAGGGCCTTGCTCAGGGACCCAACAGTGGCAACTTGGTGGTGGCAGGACTTGAACCGGCAACCTTCTGTTTACTAGTCCAGTACCTTAACCACTGAGCTATCACTGGCCCTAGACTTAAAGGATGACCTGATGAAGGCTGAGACAAATGTGTCGTGGCACCCATAAGACTAGTTAACAACCACTTAAGTACTTTAACAAGACAATAATCCCAAGCATACTTTCAACCAAAGTCAACCAAAGTTGTTTTAAGAGGCTCCAGATTTAAATCCTATAGAAAACCTTTGGTAAGATTTAAAGAATGTAGTTGCAGCATGAAAGCCTTCACTTGACCAAGAAGCACAGGAGAAGTCAATTGGAATACCCCAGAAGCAATTTGGATTGCCTTTCAAAGTCCTCGAACACAGTTCTATGGAGTGACAAATTTCAATTGGAACTGTTTGGCCATATGGATCAGTGGTTTGTCTGCTCATGACCAGAAGAATGCTATCCCCACTCTCAAGCATGGAGATGGGTCAGTGATGATGTGGGGGTAAATCTCCCTTCAGGAGATGTTTTTTAACTGTATTTTGAATATCTGAAACAAGTGTGACAAGCAAAACTGAAGGATCAGAATGTGGCTAATACTATTTTACAGCACAGCATGGTACATTTGGATTATTATGCTAATCACCGGGCGAGCTGGCATTGGTTTATTTTCAGTAGAAAGGTATGCATCATAAAACCAATCTTAATATTATCTGTCATAACTGCATAAATGCCAACATGATTTTCTTTTTGTACCATGATCTTGATTTTGCTGTTTTAACATAGAGGTAACATGACTGTGGATACATTTTTGCTCACTTTTCTTTGATAAATTGATAGGACCTTGACCCGGCCACTCCAAAACCTGAAATTTGTTTCTTTTGAGCCATTCCGAGGTGGACTTGCTTGTGTGCTTCGAATCATTGTTCGGATCAAAGCCATGCAGTTCTTTAGATCTTCAGTTTTGTGATCTCCTAGATGACTCGTCAATGCATTCATGGTGAAATTTTGATAGGTCGGCCACTTCTGCAAAGGTTCACCACTGTTCTGTTTTCTCCATTTGTGGATAATGGCTCTAACTGTGGTTCGATGAAGTTCCAAAGCCTTGGGAATGGCTTTGAAACCCTTTCTACTGTAGATTTTAATGACTGTTATGGACTGGTATCTGGCACCAAGATGTTGGCAGAAAACCTTTAACTCCTGTAAGTTGTGAGGTGGGGCCTACATGGATCGGACTTGTTTGTCCAGCACATCCCACAGATCCTCGATTGGTTTGAGATCTGGGGAATTTGGAGGCCAAGTCAACACCTCAAACTCGTTCACTCGTGTTGTGTCATTGTTGGCGTTTTTGCCAGTGGACAGGGGTGAGCATGGGCACCCTGACTGGTCCGCGGTTATGCAGCCAAATACGCCACAAACTGCGATGCACTGTGTATTCTGACACCTTTCTATCAGAACCAGCATTAACTTCTTCAGCACTTTGAGCTACAGTAGCTCATCTGTTGGATCGGACCACACGGGCTAGCCTTCGCTCCCCACGTGTCGCCGGTTTACCACTGTTTCTTCCTTGTACCACTTCTGATAAATACTTACCACTGCAGACCAGGACACCCCAGTTTTGGAGATGCTCTGACCCAGTCGTCTAGCCATCACAATTTGGCCCTTGTCAAACTCGCTCAAATCATTTTTCCTGCTTCTAACACATCAACTTTGAGGATAAAATGTTCACTTGCTGCCTAATATATACCACCCACTAACCAGTGCCGTGATGAAGAGATAATCAGTGTTATTCACTTCACCTGTCAGTGGTCATAATGCTATGCCTGGTCGGTGTAGTTGAACTGCCTTTTGGAAAGGCAGAATGAGAATGAGAACTCTCTGATTTGTAAGCATAGTTGTATCATTAGATGTGTTAATTGTATTTCTGAAAGGTCTAGCAAAGACTAATACTCTTAATTACGTCTAGTTCAATTTAAATGTTTTTGTTTACCCACAAATGTGTATTGGTTAAAAGGATATGTGACTTCTCAGATTTAATCAATACTAAAAAATCCTTACCAATATATGAAGCCTTAAGGCCCAACATCTATCCACCCTTCCCAGTATATTCAAGTTATAGCCACCCCACAATGAACAAAGTCTACCATTGGAATAAATCTTATTTACGAGGACACTTACATTCCTGTGTTAAATCCAGAGTGTGTTGTGTGTGTCGAGCGTCACAGGGCTCGGTTGGCTCTAGCTTTTAATGGCACTGGGACTGTGGTGCAGTGTACCTTCATTATTGCTTGGTGTATAATGCATGGACTGTCAGGCTACATTAATTAAACCAGTTCTAAATCCCTTATCAGTGAAAACAATGGCTCTTCTTAGTGCGCACACTTTTCCCTCTCTGTCTTAGAGGCACACAGAGACATATACAGAAATACACGTAGTTAAATATTCAGCTGCAGGACAGTATGTGAACCTTTTGGAATAATATGGATTTACATTGGAGTACATTAACCACACAATGTTATTAGGAATGCACAACAGGAATTGGACAATATTGAAATTGGCCATTTATTTTTGGCTCAGAACACGATCTGCAATGTGCTATTTTATTATTTTCAAAATGGACTTTTCTGTGCTGTCATTTAATGATAAAAAATAACATATGCCAGGTAAGTGCACTTAGGCTGCATTTGCTAAATATGACGCAAAATGTGTAGTGCTTCCTCTTCACAAATATTGCAGCCCTTGGCAAACATATAATCTTAGTTGGGACAAAAAGTTCCTGTTTATAGGAAATACAATGAAAAAAGTCCATTTTACCATTATAAATGTTTAAGTCAAATTTATGTTGGCAAATCATTGTTAACAGTCATGACTGTAATAGGATAACAGCTCTTGTTTTGTTCTGTAATGCTAAATAAAAGTAAAGAACACATGGCATCTGAGGTCATTTCTCTATACAGAATCCTTTTAGATACCTTAGATTTAAGGTAAACATTTGTGAACTCTCCTCCTAAGCTCCTCATAAGCTTTCCTATGTGGATTAGGTCAGAGACATAGGATAGCCATTAAAAAACCTTGATTCTGTGGTCAGTAAACCAATATTGTGTTGATTCTGGGGATCAACGTCCTATTAAGAGATTTAACCTTGACATAGTTAAAGCTTCCTGGCTAAGTCAGTCAGATTTTACTTTAGGGAAAAAAGACTCACAGATTTACCTCCATGCTTCATAGTGGGAATGAGACACTTTTCTGCATGATTATCTTTGTGTCTGCACCAAACCCACCTCTATTTTGTTTTTTTGCCAAGGATGGCAGACTGTGGGTACTAGAGTTTGTTGGTCATTTGATAGCTAATGTTACCTTCTGGCAACCCTTCCAAACAACTTCTGATTATGTAAGTAGTGTATTATTGTAGTAAAAGGAAAAAGGATACAAAGTCAAAGCAAGAAGGTACTGGCACAGTGGAAAGTCATTAACAGGCTGCATAGGTTGAAACAACATGTAGAAGATACCTTAGACCAGACTTTTTACAGCTTTTACTTCAGGTCTACCTATGACACCCCTCTAAGCCCTAGCAACCCTTGCCTTGGGAAGAATATGAAGAATATGACAAAGACTGCCAAATCTGTAATGCCTGTACTTCCTGCAAAATCACTCTGGCACAAAGTCATCACGGATGACAGTGTGACCAAGTCCTGCAAATAGGGTAGTAAGCAGGATGCAAACAGTGGCCACTTTTTACCACATCAACAGCTAATCCACTTTCTCAAACATGGAAGATAGTGCAGAAAACCAGGGTAATATATATCCTGGGTGATATATATCCTGGGTGATATATATCCTAATATCTAAAAACAGCTGGGAGTGGACTCATAGGGAAAAGGGTAGTTTCTGGAAAGACAAGACATTGGGAAATAAAAGAGTCCTTGGGTAAGCTGCAGGGGGTGTCTAGGAGATGTCCGTACCACTACACAACTCCCAGAATTAATGGAGCAAATATCAACAACGGGTATCAGTGCAACAGGCAACACTGTCCAGAAGATACTCCACCTTCCTGTGTATTTATCTGTATTTCACTGGTGGTGTACTAATTATACAATCTATTTACAAGGCCATTTGTAAAAAAAAGAAAAAAAAAGAAGAAAAAAAAGAGTTTGTAAAATGCAATAAATACAATATATTATTTTTCAACCTTTATTTAACTGACAAAAATACAAAGAAATGCCTTTTAATGTTTTGGCTGACCAACTTGTTCACAGTGGTAAACATGCCTCTGTCCCAACTTTTTAAAATGTGTTTTAGGAATCAAATTCAAATTTTTTTTAAATATAATTTTTTATTTACAAAATGAATATTGGGCAGTAAAACACTGTAAATCTTAATAAAGCTTTAAGATACCTAACACATCACAGATTCTTGTTTTAATTGCATTTTACAAAACTTACATTTACATTTTCGGCACTTAGCAGACGCTCTTATCCAGAGTGACTTTCAGAAGTACTTCCATAGTGAACATTACCTTACTCTAGATACAAATCTGTTGAAACCCTGTTAGAACCAATGTTTTTTTTGCAAGAAATAAACAAGAGTGTTAGTAAGTAAGTACATGTCAGCTTAAGTGTTTAGCAAAGAGGTGGGTTTTAATCATCTTTTGAAGACAGCGAGAGACTCAGATGTTCGGACAGACAAGGGAAGCTTGTTCCACCACTTGGGTGCACGTACAGAGAAGAGTCTTGATGCGTGTCTTCCTTGAGTTCTGGGTGGAGGATCAAGTCGAGCGAGACTTGTGGCTTGGAGGTTGCGTGGTACAGAGCAGGATTTTATTAGACCTCAAAGGTTCAGTAGCTTGGGGCTCGTCCATTGCTCTTTGTAGGCAAGCATCAGTGTTTTAAACTGAATGTGTGCAGCTAAAGGAAGCCAGTGAAGAGAACGCAGCAGTGGGGTGATGTGGCAGTGTTTAGGAGAGCAGCTGCATTTTGAATTAGTTGCAGGGGTTTAATAGTGGACATGAGAGCACCTGCCAGGAGGGAGCTGCAATAGTTCAACCGTGAGATTATAAGTGACTGAACAAGAATCTGAGTGGCTACCATGAAGAGAAATGGCAGAATCCTCCAGATGTTGTAGAGGAGGAACTGGCACGATCTTGTCATGTTGGCTACATGAGAAGAGAAGGTCAGCTGGTTATCCAGGACAACACCAAGGCTTCTTACATTATTTAATGGTCTGATGTGGGAGTCATCAAGAAAGATGACTAGATTCTGGGTTGGAGACTGATCTCCAGGAATAAGTAACTGCTCTGTCTTGTTAAAATGTCCCATTTTTTCCAGAAATACGGTTTTAGGCATGGTAGTATGTGATTTGGGACACAGCATAATAGTTTAAGTGAACTATGCAAATTAGGATTTTCTTTAAACTGGCAGAAAGGATGAAGATTGGTTTCTTTGTGCTTGACTAATGACCATGACGCTTGACTCCTCATTGGCATAAAGTAAAACCACTTTGTCATGTTGTCCCACTTCCATTGTTAATGCAGTGCAAGTAGAAGTGACTAACAAGACAGAAAAAGGAAATTGCTCTCAGAACCTTCTGTCCCTTGAGCTAAATTAAATCAATCCAAACCTCCTCCATGTTTCTTACAAAACAACCCCACAATAGCAAGTAGAGTAACTTAGTCTCAGTCTGAGTGATGTTCATTGCTTGATGTTCGTAGTTAGGCACTGCTCACACATAAAGTAAAGCTCATCTACACAGAATGTTCCTCACTGCTAGCAAGTAACACGCCAACTTGGTGAGCACACTGTCAAGCTAAGGAGAGATGAGCAGCAATTCTGCTAGTCATTACCAATATTTCATTGCCACAGATTCTCCTCCACAACTCATCCGAATTGTTTTTCGCCGCCTCTAGTCATTTTATGCCTGGCCGTAGAAAATCAGTTTAGGCACAACTTTTGAGCATTATAGCCTTCTGATTTAGTTTTCAATTGTGCCTCCATCATCTGGGGCGGTCTACTTTCTCACTATAAATACCCCTTTAAAAAAAGAAAAGCTTAGTAAAAAGCAGTATGAGATTTTAATGAGGGCAGACTCTTACCAATTCAATTATCACAACGTTCAGTAATAAAACAACAGAGCTTGTAAAATTCAACTATAAAAACTTTCAAAGAACGTAAGTATTTTGTGGGTTTTTTGCTGTAGTTATATATATATATACACCAATCAGCCATAACATTAACATTTTATCAGCTCCACTTACCATATAGAAGCACTTTGTACTTCTACAATTACTGACTGTAGTCCATTTGTTTCTCTGCATGCTTTTTAACCTCCTTTTACTCTGTTCTTCAATAGTCAGGACCCCCACAGGACCACTACAGAGCAGGTATTATTTGGGTGGTGGATCATTCAGTGACACTGACATGGTGGTGGTATGTTAGTGTGTGTTGTGCTGGTATGAGTGGATCAGACACAGCAATCTTATTTTAAGGGAGTTTTTCCTTGCCACTGTCGCCCTCGGCTTGCTCAGTAGGGTTTTTTTGTCTGTTGGTCCTAGATTCTGTAAAGTTGCTTTGAGACAATGTCCATTGTAAAAAGCACTATGCAAATAAATTTGACTTGACTTGACTGTGACCACTAATGAAGGTCTACAAAATGACCAACTCAAACAGCAGATCGTCTCTGACTTTACATCTACAAGGTGGACCAACTAGGTAGGAGTGTCTAATAGAGTGGACATACCAGCACAACACACACTAACACACCACCACCATGTCAGTGTCACTGCAGTGCTGAGAATCCTCCATATGGTATAGAATATTCTATATGGTAAGTGGAGCTGATAAAATGGACAGTGAGTGTAGAAACAAGGAGGTGATTTTAATGTTATGGCTGATCAGTGTATATATTTTCTTTCAGCTGCTCTCATATTTTCTGGTATTTTCTTTGACTGTGTTTTACTGCCATTATCGTTTGTAGTATATGTGGTTTCCCTTATAGTACAAAAACCCCAAAAGCATCACTGCAGGGTATAAAAAAGACTTGCACATGCAGTTTCACATTAATAGGTTGCTTTCACATACACACACACACACACACACACACACACACACAATAGCTGTCAGAATCCACTTGGAATGGAAATCCATAGTGGCTATACTGTAACTTTCTATTGTATTTTTGTTTTGGTAGCTTTGTAAATGCTAATTACCATCTTAATCTGGGGGGGATTAATTTAAGACCTACATGCATACAAACTTTTTAAATTCAAAGTTTGATAGGCTTACTTGACACCTATTTTTAGTCAGTGCAACTAAGTAAAAGACCCCTGAAGGTGTGCTGTGGTATCTGGCACCAAGATGTTAGCAGCAGATCCTTTAACTCCTGTAAGTTGTGAGGCGGGGCCTCCATGGATCGGACTTGTTTGTCCAGCACATCCCACAGATGCTTGATTGGATTGAGATCTGGGGAATTTGGAGGCCAAGTCAACACCTCAAACTTGTTATTGTGCTCCTCAAACCATTCCTGAACCATTCCTCGGTTTTGGAGATGCTCTGACCCAGTCGTCTGAGGTTAAGAGGTCTTGTTGAGTCCATGTCTCAGAGGTTAAGATGTCTTGTTGAGTCCATGTCTCGGAGTTTAAGAGGTCTCACTGAGTTCATGTCTCGGCGTTTAAGAGGTCTTATTGAGTCCATGTCTCAGAGTTTTAGAGGTCTTGTTGAGTCCATGTCTCGGAGTTTAAAGGGTCTTGGGTCCATGTCTCTGAGGTTAAGAGGTCTTATTGAGTCCATGTCTTGAAGTTTAAGAGGTCTTGATAAGTCTATGTCTCAAAGGTTAGGAGGACTTGTTGAATCCAGGTCTCTGAGTTTAAGAGATCTTGTTGAGGTTGAGAGGTTAAGAGGTCTTATTGAGTCCATGTCTCTAAGTTTGAAAAGTCTTATTGAGTCCATGTCTCTAAGTTTGAAAAGTCTTATTGAGTCCATGTCTCAGAGGTTAAGAGGTCTTGTTGAGTCCATGTCTCGGAGGTTAAGAGGTCTTGTTGAGTCCATGTCTCGGAGTTTAAGAGGTCTTTTTGAGTCCATGTCTCGAAGGTTAAGAGGTCTTTTTGAGTCCATGTCTCGAAGGTTAAGAGGTCTTGTTGAGTCCATGTCTCGGAGTTTAAGAGGTCTTGTTGAGTCCATGTCTCAGAGTTTAAGAGGTCTTGTTGAGTCCATGTCTCTGAGTTTAAAGGGTCTGGTTGAGCCCATGTCTCAGAGTTTAAGATATCTTGTTGAATCCATGTCTCAGAGTTAAAGAGGTCTTGTTGAGTCCATGTCTCGGAGGTTAAGAGGTCTTGTTGAGTCCATGTCTCGGAGGTTAAGAGGTCTTGGTGAGTCCATGTCTTAAAAGGTTAAGAGGTCTTGTTAAATCCATGTTTCAGAGTTTAAGAGGTCTTGGTGAGTCCATGTCTCAGAGTTTAAGGAGTCTTGCTGAGTCCATGGCTCAGAGTTTAAAAGGTCTTGTTGAGTCTATGTCTAAGAGGTTAAAAGGTTTTATTGAGTCTATGTCTCGGGGTTTAAGATGTCTTGTTGAGCCCATGTCTCTGAGGTTAAGAGGTCTTATTGAGTCCATGTCTCTAAGTCCAAGAAGTCTTATTGAGTCAATATCTCAGAGGTTAAGAGGTCTTGTTAAGTCCATGTCTTGGAGTTTATGAGGTCTTGTTGAGTTTAAACGGTCTTGTTAAGTCCATGACTTGGAGTTAAAGAGGTCTTGTTGAGTCCATGTCTTAGAGTTTAAGAGGTCTTATTGAGTCCATGGCTCGGAGTTTAAGAGGTCTTGTTGAGGTCACAGTGTATTTTTCCGGTGGTCTTAATCTTTTGTCAGTTTATTGCAATTTTATTGCCAAGCAATAACAAATTCTAATATATCTGCCAACCGTCATCATGTTGTGTGCTATATGCAGATTTCTTTAGCTTTGCTTGCCAAGTCACAAGTTTCTGTTCCATTGAACAGCTAATGAATAAATAAAGAGATTAACAGATTATACAAGTTTGACTATAGGATGATAAAATGTACATTTATATAAGCAATAAGCCCTTATTCCAAGTATAATATGGCTTCACGCTAAGCTTTCGTTAGAGTGTTTTTTAGCCATTAGCTCGGAGTGATTCATTTTTCAGTGGTTATCAGGAGTGTGGCAGAAGGAGGCAATAAGCAGGAGTGAGCAAATGCATTTGTGAAGCAATGAAGGGGCACTGAACTCTTGAGCAGAAGCAATCTTGCTGAAAAATGACATAAAAAGCTTCTTTCACTTTTTTTTTTTTTACAAGACGCCCACATGGTTTACAAAGAACTGTACTGTGGTCGTATTGAGCGTCCAGGGCAGGGCAAACCCGTCCATCTACGGCTCTTTTACTAGATGTGTGCAGTAATTCTGACAAATTTAATTCAGTTCTCTATTAAAAAAAAGCCTAAAATTAAAAGATTCTAATTATTTCAGAAGTAAGAGTGCATTATTATTACAAACCCAAATTCAGACAGCTAAGTGGCACTAGAATGGTACCCTTAAGAATTGTTAAGAACATTGTCCATTGTAAAATATTGTCCATAATAAAGTTCTGCCCTTAAGAAAAGCATTTTGCAGTATGCAAACAGTAAAACAGATCATAACACTTAGGCACCGATTTTAAGATCCCAAATAAAAGAGCACATTTCTAAACTCAGTTTATTGGAATGCACATCGTTTGTGGGTGTGTGTCAGATCATAGCAAGCACAAAGTTTCTTTTGATTGTTCTTTTCTCCACATTCATGGTAGGTTTTCTCTCTGACAGTGGGCTGTCACCTAGCCAGTGCTGCCAGGGGCGTAAACAATACAGGTATCATGATCAGATATACTGACTATCTGGAGGAACTGGAGCCAAGTTTTGTTCTGGCCAAAACTGTTGAATTTGTATATAATTTAACATATTTTTTGACAACATATTTCATGCCGTACATGTGTGTGACCGATAACAGATTATATTTAGAGACAAAGGACACAAATCTGTATAAATCAGGACACATAAATCACAACACTACACCTGTGCATGAGTGGTCTATGATCTGTTTCTCTATTTGCTGATACTTATAGCATTCAGATGTCTAAATAACAAGAAAAAAAAAAATCCAGGATGAATATGGTTTCTACAGCAGTTGTAGCCTAGTGGTTAAGGTACAGGACAAGCAATCAAAAGGTCGCTGGTACAAGCCCCACCACTGCCAGGTTGCCGCTGTTGGACCCTTATGCAAGGCCCGTAACCCTTAATTGCTTAGACAATGTACTGTCAAAGTACTGTAAGTCGCTTTGGATAAAAGTGTGTGCTAAATGCTGAAAATATAATGAAAATGTTTCTGACAAAAGCAAAGCCCAGTAGTTTTTAGGACATTTTTGGTATTTTACTCCTATAGGTTAAACTGTAATGTGCTTTAGGATGAGTTATTAGTGCTCAGGTAGAACACTATCGCTAGCACACCACAGCTGAGATCCATGGTTCAAATCTCGGCTGTGCTATCAGCCAGTCAAGCATCTATTTAGTCCTGATTTGCTATATCTGGAAGAATGGTTTAAAGCCCTGTCATACCTACAGTGGTACCTTGAAACTCAGCGTCAATTGGTTCTGGGAGTGACGAGTTTAAAATGCTTTGAGTTTCAAGGTATTTCTTCCCATAAGGATATACTGTATGTGAAACCTGCTAATGCGTTCCATGGTCCCATGGTCCTATATATATAATATATTTATATACTATATTTATATACAGTGTATCACAAAAGTGAGTACACCCCTCACATTTCTGCAAATATTTCATTATATCTTTTCATGGGACAACACTATAGACATGAAACTTGGATATAACTTAGAGTAGTCAGTGTACAGCTTGTATAGCAGTGTAGATTTACTGTCTTCTCAAAATAACTCAACACACAGCCATTAATGTCTAAATAGCTGGCAACATAAGTGAGTACACCCCACAGTGAACATGTCCAAATTGTGCCCAAATGTGTCGTTGTCCCTCCTTGGTGTCATGTGTCAAGGTCCCAGGTGTAAATGGGGAGCAGGGCTGTTAAATTTGGTGTTTTGGGTACAATTCTCTCATACTGGCCACTGGATATTCAACATGGCACCTCATGGCAAAGAACTCTCTGAGGATGTGAGAAATAGAATTGTTGCTCTCCACAAAGATGGCCTGGGCTATAAGAAGATTGCTAACACCCTGAAACTGAGCTACAGCATGGTGGCCAAGATCATACAGCGGTTTTCCAGGACAGGTTCCACTCGGAACAGGCTTCGCCAGGGTCGACCAAAGAAGTTGAGTCCACGTGTTTGGCGTCATATCCAGAGGTTGGCTTTAAAAAATAGACACATGAGTGCTGCCAGCATTGCTGCAGAGGTTGAAGACGTGGGAGGTCAGCCTGTCAGTGCTCAGACCATACGCCGCACACTGCATCAACTCGGTCTGCATGGTCGTCATCCCAGAAGGAAGCTGACGCACAAGAAAGCCCGCTTGTTGCAACAGTTTGCTGAAGACAAGCAGTCCAAGAACATGGATTACTGGAATGCCCTGTGGTCTGACGACACCAAGATAAACTTGTTTGGCTCAGATGGTGTCCAGCATGTGTGGCGGCGCCCTGGTGAGAAGTACCAAGACAACTGTATCTTGCCTACAGTCAAGCATGGTGGTGGTAGCATCATGGTCTTGGGCTGCATGAGTGTTGCTGGCACTGGGGAGCTGCAGTTCATTGAGGGAAACATGAATTCCAACATGTACTGTGACATTCTGAAACAGAGCATGATCCCCTCCCTTCGAAAACTGGGCCTCATGGCAGTTTTCCAACAGGATAACGACCCCAAACACAACCTCCAAGATGACAACTGCCTTGCTGAGGAAGCTGAAGGTAAAGGTGATGGACTAAACCCAATTGAGCACCTGTGGCGCATCCTCAAGTGGAAGGTGGAGGAGTTCAAGGTGTCTAACATCCACCAGCTCCGTGATGTCATCATGGAGGAGTGGAAGAGGATTCCAGTAGCAACCTGTGCAGCTCTGGTGAATTCCATGCCCAGGAGGGTTAAGGCAGTGCTGGATAATTATGGTGGTCACACAAAATATTGACACTTTGGGCACAATTTGGACATGATCACTGTGGGGTGTACTCACTTATGTTGCCAGCCATTTAGACATTAATGGCTGTGTGTTGAGTTATTTTGAGAAGACAGTAAATCTACACTGCTATACAAGTTGTACACTGACTACTCTAAGTTATATCCAAGTTTTATTTCTATAGTGTTGTCCCATGAAAAGATATAATAAAATATTTGCAGAAATGTGAGGGGTGTACTCACTTTTGTGATACACTGTATATTGTGGTTCAGACCTTGAAACAGCTATTTAGACCTCCAAATTCAGATTTTGGGCAGAATTTCAGTTGAAAACTCTCTCTTTATTGGTCGTAGAGGTATAAATAACAGCTTAGTTAATGAATGACCAGTTTCAGCTTTTTACCGTGAAACCCGAGAGAATAAATTAAGTTTGTTAGTTAGGTGAAGAAACACATTTGGATATTTATTTAAATATTCTGGAAATATTCTGAAAACATACAAGATGGCCACCAGGAAGAAAAACAAGTGGATTATATCCCTAATAGAACAACACATAGATGTAGATTTGGTCTCAGTTTAAAGAAGAGAAGCTCAGGTAAGCAGGTAATAATTTTATGCTGCTGTGTGGTTGCGGTGCTGCTGTTTACCGCGTGCTTTTATTTTGCAATGATAGCAAAGCATTATCAACTATTGAATTTTTGGGGATTTTTATGCTCATTTATTTGAAGTAAAACGGACAGCATAAATGTGAACAAAGCGACCGTCGCACACACTTTTTAAGGTAAAAGTCGAGTTTAAAGGTACAAAAGTATTAAGTTAAAGTATTAAGTAAAATAAATTATTTGCTTCCAACTTTCCTGTTCTTGGCCTACACAGGGCCCTGACCTCAACTGCAATAAGCATCTAGGGGATAAATTGTAACAAGCATAGATACGCATCACAGTCTGTAATGGGCGTAACTCTACATTAATGCCATTGGTATTGAAATATAAAGTCCAACAAGCTTGTGGTTATGTGTCCACATATTTTTGTCATTTTAAAATGCATAATTTCAGAGGGATTTTTTCAAACTTGCACATGTGTTTGCACAAAGAAATCCTAGCCTTTATTACTGTGAACTGAAAGCAGGCCTAATTGCTATGATTGTGATTAATATTCTGCAGAGCATAATTATGCAACATATATCACTCAATAGAAAAGAGGAATAACCCTGCTTACCCTGTTCTCCTGGATTTCTTTCTGGCCATCCCAAGCCCAGCTGCGCTTGGTGAAGTAGTTGACAGTGGCAAACTCGATGAGGGCAGAGAAGACAAAGGCGTAACACACAGCCATGAACCAGTCCATCGCCGTGGCGTAGGCCACCTTTGGTAGAGAATTTCTGGCGCTGATGCTTAGCGTGGTCATGGTCAGAACAGTGGTGACACCTTGAAACAGAAAGAGGTCACCACCATGAATAAAGGTTCAGCTTGTACTAATAAATATAATTAGATTACATTAATTACTGTAAACGACATATTAAGGGCATGCAGGGTAATGTGGTTAAACAGCAAATTTATTTAGCATAATTACCAATCTAACAACCTCCCATGAACATCTTATTAAGCTGTTTAATGGATTTAGCTGGGTAAGCACACTGCCTATTGCTCAAATGACCTCTTGATGATCGCTGTGTATTTTAGTTTGCAATTATACAGATTGAAGCGCACTGACCCAAGCTGTACCCATGTGCTCCCAATTAGCTGATTTGGACTTATTTCAGATGACGAGACATGAATTAACTTGACTTGGATGTACAGCATAACCTCAGGACTGTCTATCATGCAAATGTTTCTTATACTGTCATTTTGAAGAGGTCAGAATTGAAAATATTACTTAATAGTCTGAGTATTGATAAAGTGCCAGGGATGCCAAGGTTTATTCTGATTTCTCGCCATCTGTCAGAACACCTGTTGGGAATTTAAAACGAGCAGCATCATTGCAGATGTTTAGGCAGCGCTCGCTAATTTTAAAGGGCATAGCGGAATTCAAAGCGGATTCAGTCAGTTGAGCGGCGTTCCGGATGAATGGATTCACTGCTTAACCTGGCTAAACGTAGATGAACTGGAGGGCATTACCATACATCCTTGTAAGTGGATGGGAGATTTAAAAAAGACGACAGGTGAATACCCGCCTGGAGAATTTCTCTGTCCTACAGGCTATAAGAAGATTTATGAGATCATAAACCCCCGTGTATTTTGACAAGGCAGGGTTCCGTGCAATGCCTTTCTTTGGTAAGAGGACGCAGGAATGACGTTTAAGAGTAAAATGAAATCCATTACACTTTCAGACTTTCGGAATGTGAATTGAGAGCTCTGACATCCACCATGCTGTGGCGACAATCCAGATTTAAATTACAATATAAAAAGAAGGGAAGGGAAATAAATCAATCATAGTGGGAAATCCGAATTTTTCATAGGTCACTGTGTAGTGACCTAGCTCTTTCCATGCTGAGAATAAAATTTCTTTAGCACGATGAGAGACCAGTCCAGGTTTGATGCCCATTAAAGGAGATATAAGAAATCATTCCGCTTGGTCTGCTACCACCTGCCTGCTTGGCAGAATTCTAAATCACAGATAGTGGAGTGTGACATTGTATTACTCATTGCCCTCTATCTCTATCCAGGTTTATATACTAAGAACTGTTGAATAAAATAAACGCTGGCTTAGTGGGTAGCATTTTCGCCTCACAGCAAGAAGGTCCTGGGTTCGATTCCCATGTGGGTTTCCTCTGGGAGCTCCGGTTTCTTCCCACAGTCCAAAGACATGCAAGTGAGGTGAATTGGAGATACAAAATTGTCCATGACTGTGTTTGACAATAAAAGACTTGATGAACTGATGAATCTTGTGTAACGAATAACTACAGTATATCACAAAAGTGAGTACACCCCTCACATTTCTGCAAATATTTTATTATATCTTTTCAGGGGACAACACTATAGAACTAAAACTTGGATATAACTTAGAGTAGTCAGTGTACAACTTGTATAGCAGTGTAGATTTACTGTCTTCTGAAAATAACTCAACACACAGCCATTAATGTCTAAATGGCTGGCAACATAAGTGAGTACACCCCACAGTGAACATGTCCAAATTGTGCCCAAAGTGTCAAAATTTTGTGTGACCACCATTATTATCCAGCACTGCCTTAACCCTCCTGGGCATGGAATTCACCAGAGCTGCACAGGTTGCTACTGGAATCCTCTTCCACTCCTCCATGATGACATCACGGAGCTGGTGGATGTTAGACACCTTGAACTCCTCCACCTTCCACTTGAGGATGCGCCACAGGTGCTCAATTGGGTTTAGTCCATCACCTTTACCTTCAGCTTCCTCAGCAAGGCAGTTGTCATCTTGGAGGTTGTGTTTGGGGTCGTTATCCTGTTGGAAAACTGCCATGAGGCCCAGTTTTCGAAGGGAGGGGATCATGCTCTGTTTCAGAATGTCACAGTACATGTTGGAATTCATGTTTCCCTCAATGAACTGCAGCTCCCCAGTGCCAGCAACACTCATGCAGCCCAAGACCATGATGCTACCACCACCATGCTTGACTGTAGGCAAGATACAGTTGTCTTGGTACTTCTCACCAGGGCGCCGCCACACATGCTGGACACCATCTGAGCCAAACAAGTTTATCTTGGTCTCGTCAGACCACAGGGCATTCCAGTAATCCATGTTCTTGGACTGCTTGTCTTCAGCAAACTGTTTGCGGGCTTTCTTGTGCGTCAGCTTCCTTCTGGGATGACGACCATGCAGACCGAGTTGATGCAGTGTGCGGCGTATGGTCTGAGCACTGACAGGCTGACCTCCCACGTCTTCAACCTCTGCAGCAATGCTGGCAGCACTCATGTGTCTATTTTTTAAAGCCAACCTCTGGATATGACGCCGAACACATGGACTCAACTTCTTTGGTCGATCCTGGCGAAGCCTGTTCCGAGTGGAACCTGTCCTGGAAAACCGCTGTATGACCTTGGCCACCATGCTGTAGCTCAGTTTCAGGGTGTTAGCAATCTTCTTATAGCCCAGGCCATCTTTGTGGAGAGCAACAATTCTATTTCTCACATCCTCAGAGAGTTCTTTGCCATGAGGTGCCATGTTGAATATCCAGTGGCCAGTATGAGAGAATTGTACCCAAAACACCAAATTTAACAGCCCTGCTCCCCATTTACACCTGGGACCTTGACACATGACACCAGGGAGGGACAACGACACATTTGGGCACAATTTGGACATGTTCACTGTGGGGTGTACTCACTTCTGTTGCCAGCTATTTAGACATTAATGGCTGTGTGTTGAGTTATTTTCAGAAGACAGTAAATCTACACTGCTATACAAGCTGTATACTGACTACTCTAAGTTATATCCAAGTTTCATGTCTATAGTGTTGTCCCATGAAAAGATATAATGAAATATTTGCAGAAATGTGAGGGGTGTACTCACTTTTGTGATACACTGTACCTGTTCTGTCATGAATGTAACCAAAGTGTGTAAAACATGATGATAAAATCCTAATTAAATAAATACATATAATAAAGATTAAGCTATCATATATAAATAATTGTTTAACATCTACTGAAATGAAGAACATTACTTTTCTGAGTTTTCTATTTTAGCAAGAGAATACCCCCTTGCCCCATGAACAGGGCATAAGGGGCCACTATCCATCCATCCAATCCAATCCAATCCAATCCAATCCAATCCAATCCAATCCAATCCAATCCAATCCAATCCAATCCAATCCAATCCAATCCAATCCAATCCAATCCAATCCAATCCAATCCATCTATCTATCTAGCTGGTCCGTGATTTTACAGTGGTAGCCTAGTAAGTAGAGCTTTGGGCTGTCAATTGAAAGGTTGAGAGTTTGAATCCCAGCTCTGCCATGCAGCCACTATTGGGCCCTTAAGGCACTTAACCCTCTCTGCTCCAGGGGCGCCGTACAATGGCTGACGCTGCGCTCTGACCCCAGCTTCCAAACAAGCTGGGATATGCAAAGAAAGAATTTCATTGTACTGTATACCTGTATATATACACTGACTAGGCATACCATTATGACCACTGAGAGGTGAAGTGAATAACACTGATTATCTCTTCATCACGGCAGCTGTTAGTGGGTGGGATATATCAGGCAGCAAGTGAACATTTTACCCTCAAAGTTGATGTGTTAGAAGCAGGACAAATGGGCAAGCGTAAGGATTTAAACAAGTTTGACAACTCGCCGTGGTATCAAACCGGCGGTAAAACGGCAACAGGGTCAACTTGGTGCCAGATACCACAGCACACCTTCAGGGGTCTAGTGGAGTCCATGTCTTGAAGGGTCAGGGCTGTTTTGGCAGCAAAAGGGGGACCAACACAATATTAGGAAGGTGGTCATAATGTTATGTCTGACTGGTGAATATATGAGAAATAAAGGCATTTTATTCTATTTTATTAGAAAGCGACTAAGCAAAAACTGTTTTCAGTACTAACCAAAAGGTACATCATATTAAATATCTGACGTGGTGGAAGTAGTAACACTGTGAAGATGATTTGCTGCTTTATGGACAAGAAAACCTTGTAGGTAAAAAAATCAGTCCATAATCTGAAGCTTAAACACAATAGGATTATGCAACAGAAGAGTGCTTGGGTGGCACAGCAGTAAATTACACCAGCCCACTACTGCTGAGAACCAGGTTTTGAATCCCCATGTGGGATTCTATCAGGCAGTCGGGTGTCTCATCCAGACATAAGTGACTGCAGGGGAGGGAATGTGTTGGGCCGAGGCCCCATGCTGGATTGGCGTCTTTAACGTGGTGTGTTGCTGCACTGAACTCAGTTATTGGGGGGATACTGGACCCATAGCGACCCTAATTCTTCTTGAAAAATAAAACAGTCCACTTTTAAATGGTATAAACAAACAAACAAACATTTGGTTACCATAAATGCCGCTTAAAATGGCTAAACCAGCATGAAAAAGCTGTTAAATCAAAATTTTCTCTTTATTAATTAAATGAAATAGGCTGTGTTTTGTTTTACCTTATGTTCATTGTCTTATTAAAATGAAGAAAATCAGAAGGGCGTAAAAATAATTTTTCACAGCGCTGTATTTAGTGGAAAGGACAGTTAATTTATCTGCTGTGAAAAATATTTGCATCCCAATTTCTTCTATTTGCATATTTGTCACAGTTACATGTTTCAGCTCATCAAACTACTTTTAATATTTAAAAAAAGTAAGTATATACAAAATGCCTTAAAAAAAATTCTCATATACAGAAGGAAAAAATGCTGTTCAGCCCCTTCAGTGAAAACGTAATTGCCCCCTTATCTAATACAAGATTATCTAATAAAAGATAATACCTTATCTTATACAAGATAATACAGGAAATTGAGAGGGGGCAATTACTTTTTCTCAGCGTTGTACTGTATATTACTGTATGACCTATAAGTTCCTATTACGACCGGTCTTAATTTGAAACGCCCTATGCAATACTTTGGAGGGAATAATCATCCTCAAAATCACAGGGAATGAGTGCCCAGGTGGCGCAGCGGGATATTCCGCTAGCACACTAGCACTGAGATTCTGAACTCCTCAGTTCGAAACTCGGCGTTGCCACTAGTCAGCTGGGCGCCATCTAGCGGGCATAATTAGCAGTGTAGACCGGACTATGTGGGTAGGGTCTTCAAACGCTGTGTAAGGACCCTGATTGGCAGATAGAGAGGCGCCTTTGCAGAGTGCATAAGTGAGAAAGGGTTCCGCTAAGGGCTGCGCGCGGGTCAGAGGAGGCGTGAGCAGCAATATACCCACCTCAACTGCAATCAAGGATCCCCCAGCAGCGGAAGACAAATTGACTACGCTAAATTGGGAGAAAATGGGAGAAAAAATCAAGGAAACATCCAGTATTGTGACATCAGAAAAACGTCTGTGATGCCCTTGTCTGTTCCCATAAAGGTACAAAATAAACAAATGAATTCTGGTTTATTGGCACCTATAGGGCAGAATATCAAGCACAATGCTGATAATGCATCTTATTAAAAGATCTGATCAATTCTTATCTTAGGCAGTAGATGATAAAGCAAAACATTTCATTAGTAAAGAATTTCACTTGTGATGCTGTTGTGATGGAGAATAGACTGTTGTTTGGATCACGCTCTGAAACCATTAATCACAAATTACACCCACGCCAGCGTGAAAATTGTAAAACAGGATTATCCGCGTGAAACAGAGGGTCAAACCCATCACAGGAGAATTTTAGAAACTGGCTGTCATCCAGAGCATAAATGATTAATTAAATATCAGCTTCTAAGTGGTGTTTGGGAGTGGCACAAAGAGTCTATAAATTCAAGCATGAGATTCGCCTTTCGTTTAGAAGTGGAGCAGTGAACAGTTTCTCCACAATTTCCTAAAGATTTAACATGACCAGAAGCTAAGGCAAAAGGACAAGCCACTAAAATAAGTGCCCATTTTTCCCCATGAAGGAGCGATCTCAGCAGTCTTGAGTAAAAGCGTCTGCTGTCAGGAGTCTTATGTCCCTGAATATACTGGCAGGAAGAACCACTTCTGAGAGTTATTACTCAGTGGAGTCAGGTGTGGAGGAAGTGATGTACATGACCTCCAGACAGTTCAAAGAACGCTATTTAAAACATCGCCGTCTCCCAGACTGACCTGCTTCTGTAAGCAGATGCGCTGCTTCATCATAGCTACAGACAGTGGTAGTGCGAGTTCTACAGAATACTAATGAGGTTGTGCTCTGCACCTCATTAGGACCTCCAGACCGAAGCAGAACAACCCAGATTTACACGCTGTCGGCTTGCTGAGACAGAGCTGAAGACCTGGGACGCAATGATGAATGTCATCGGCACAAATTACTATTAACCTACGGAGCTTTGGGAATATAGGAGTTTCAAGCAATGCTGAAATCATTATTTATTTATTATGCTAGCACTAACTTTAGCATCAACTAAACATCTATGTAAAATAATACAAGAGTTCTTCAAAAAGTTTCCGCACTTTTAATTACATCACTTTTCTACATAGTCACCTTCCTTTGCGATGCATTGTTCCCAGCGTCGTATTAACTTTTTAATGCCATCAGCAAAAAAATTTTGTGGTTGAGCGTGTAGCCACTGATGCACTGCTGCTTCCACATCATCATCACATGAAAATCTTCTTTCCCTTAAAGCTTCTTTGAACGGTCCAAGAAGGTGAAAATCAGATGGCGCTAAATCCGGACTATAAGCTCTCTCAATCTCTCAGACACGACCATTTACTACTCCTCCCGCCCTCACCGTTTCCAACCAAAATATGAAAGTGTGGAGACTTTTTGAAGATCCCTCGTAATACATGTAGAGTACATCTTCATATGTTAGAAACTACCAGGGCTTAAAAACACCAGAGTTTGGGTGCTTTGTTGGTGCAACAATGAACATGTTAGCCCCACCTGACTGGGTGCTCAACAGACAACTGGATACAAACTGGCCATATCTAAGGAAGGACATGCCAAATGGGGTATTGCCTTATGGCTGCTGTATCAGCAAGTCATGTTTGGCTATGGTGCCAACACAAACTGTGAAAGAAATGGAAAGAATAGGTTGGTGCTTTGTGCTCAGGCTCTGCAGATGTGTGGGTGTCTTACAGCTGCCAGAGGTTGCCAGTCAGAAGTCAGGTGTATAGAAATTGGAATTACTGCCACTTTTGGTAAAAGTGTGCAGAAAAAAAGGTAATGTAAGTCATGTATTTACTAGGTACTGGGCTAGTAATCATAAGGTCGCTGGTTCAAGCCCTACCACTGCCAGGTTGCCACTGTTGGGCCCTTGAGCAAGGCCCTTACCCTCAATTGCTTAGACAATATACTGTCACAGTACTGTACCCAGTTCAGTGCTTGATAATATGTATCATCACCATCATTATTTCATGTTTTACCATTAATTTATCCAGGTCAGGGTTGGGGTGGGTCAGGTTTCCTCTTAATCAATGGGCACAATACAGTTACACACACCAGAATAAACAGAATGCCAACCCATCACAGGGTGCTTGATAATATTGATAACCAAACCGGGTGGTGCAGTGGTAAATAACTCTAGCTCACTGATCCGTAAAATTAAAAAGCACTCCAGTCCAACTCATGAATAGCTGAACCCTAAAACAATTGATCTTAAGTTATGTGGCCTGGTAACAAAGTCGGCTTTTACAGTGGAACAGTGCAAAGAAAGTTTGTAAAGAACTCTTAGTTCCAAAGTGGACTTTAAATTGGATTAGAAAGTGTTCGATTAAACACTGCAGCAGTGTGGATTTTTATACAGTAATTCAACAGTTCGAATGAAGTTGAATGATTTTGGTCAGAAACCACACATTTGTTTTTGCCCCAGGCTGGATGGCTGTTTTCTATTGATACATATCGGCAAGTTGTCACTGTACTGGTCTGCAGAAAGTTGCTCATTTTCCTCATTGCAGCAGTCCAGATGAACTATACCTGGGAACTCTAACACCTTGCCAAAGTAAGCTAAAGCTCAATAAGCTCAATATTAACCCCTTAACTCCTACAAGCAGGCGTACGCTTCTTGCCGGCCGGTGCCAATATCCTGCTGCTTCTAGGTTTATCTTTCTTAATCTGTTAGCCCCCTTGAGAGGAAGCACATCTGCACTTTCAGCTTCAGCTTCATCTTGCGCCAAGTTTGGGTCCAGCTAATCTGTTCTTAATTAGGTGCTTCTGTTGCAGTTGTAGTAATTGCAGGTCACTCCATTGGTTTCTGTACACGTTTAAAAGAGAATCTATCACTGGCCGAGCTTGTGCTGGCCAGTCAGCAAATTACCTAATCCCCTTCAAGTCCATCCCCCATCCAACCACACACACACTTTCTTTTATTCTAAGCAGAACTTTTAAATGCCATCCTGACTTTATCTTGGTCCAGGATAGATATGAACAGAGAAAATTGTATTTGCAATGTTGGCAAAGTAGGATTGTACAAAGTTTAGTCTGGAAAAACTCCAGTCTCCTGCATAGAGCCCTGACCTAGGACAGTTGGTAGCTTTGTGGTTAAGGTAGTGGACTGGTGATCTAAAAGTTGGTAGTTTAAGCCACATCACTACAAGTTGCCAATGTTGGGCCCCTGAGTAAAGCTCAATTGCTTGCATTTCATGGTTGCAACTGTTAGTCACCTCTGCTTCTACCATCAATTGTCATAAATGTCCTAACTCCATGGCACACATTCGAGATGAATGGAAACATCAACTGCAAGCCAAGACTAAATTAGCACAAATTCCCACAGAAACACCTTGAATAATTCTGTGTAAAGCCCTTCCAATAGTGTAAAGACTGTTACAGCCTGAAGACAGAAGGGACAACTCCATGGGTCTGTCTGAAAATCTAGTGAGCTGCCTTGTTGCCCACTGCCTACACAGGCAGCTGCCTAGGTAGAGAGGATTCTAATAGGACATAAAACTCATAAGGCAGATTATTTAGACACACTACTTCGCACAATTAGCCTTGGGTCATTCAAACCAATGGGCTGAGGCAACACAACCCACTAGCATGCCAGCTAACATCTTCCTCCGTGTACAGACAAGCCCGAATTCGCAAATAAATGACACTTGTGCACCTTTATACAAATTAATAATCAATGAGAATTTATTTATATTTAAAAAAGAACTCCGTTCGTTGCTCCGCATTCATCCACCATATTTGTCATTTTTTGGGAGAAAAGTTGAAAGTCACATTGAATGCTGGGATTGCCTTCACTGCTAAGGAAGCATTGGAAGCTCCCTTGTTATTCACTCAGATTATCACTTAGAATTAAGGCACCTCAGTAGGCGGCATTTTAAGGTATCTAAGAATTGAGACAGCCTTCTTCTCAAGAGCGCATGTAGGATGATAGGTCACTAGGTTCTCAGACAAACCCCATACGAATGATCATGGTTTTGGTATAGATGTCCAACAGGTTTTTGGCCAAGGTATGCACAGACTTTTGGTGATATAGTTTATATTTAAAATACAAAAGAATACAGACTTGTTTCATCATGAAAAATGACCTATTCATAGTTTGTGCTATTAATGGGATCACTTACCAAAAACGGTACGTGCTGGCACAGATTCACGGTTGAGCCAGAAGGAAACCTGGGAAAGAATGACTGTCATGATGCAGGGCAGATACGTCTGAATCACAAAATAGCCGATTTTCCTTTTCAAATGGAAATGTGTTGTCATCACCACATATTCTCCTGTAAAGAAAGAAAAAAGAAAAGATGCATTATTAATGAGATCAGTGTCACATCCAGACAATACGGACACATCAATAAAATATTTCATTTTCTTTTTATTTCATTTTCATCATCCAATTTATCCTGGTCAGGCTTACGCCGGGTCACAGGAAACACTGGGCGCAAGGCAGGAATACTCTAGACAGGAAGGCGATCTCACCTCAGACATTGCTAATTATGTCTGTGTACACACCCGGCTGGTCTATAGTATATATATATATATATATACTGTATATACAGTGTATATATACAGTATATATACAGTGTATATATATATATATACAGTGTATCACAAAAGTGAGTACACCCCTCACATTTCTGCAGATATTTAAGTATATCTTTTCATGGGACAACACTGACAAAATGACACTTTGACACAATGAAAAGTAGTCTGTGTGCAGCTTATATAACAGTGTACATTTATTCTTCCCTCAAAATAACTCAATATACAGCCATTAATGTCTAAACCACCGGCAACAAAAGTGAGTACACCCCTTAGTGAAAGTTCCCGAAGTGTCAATATTTTGTGTGGCCACCATTATTTCCCAGAACTGCCTTAACTCTCCTGGGCATGGAGTTTACCAGAGCTTCACAGGTTGCCACTGGAATGCTTTTCCACTCCTCCGTGACGACATCACGGAGCTGGCGGATATTCGAGACTTTGCGCTCCCCCACCTTCCGCTTGAGGATGCCCCAAAGATGTTCTATTGGGTTTAGGTCTGGAGACATGCTTGGCCAGTCCATCACCTTTACCCTCAGCCTCTTCAATAAAGCAGTGGTCGTCTTAGAGGTGTGTTTGGGGTCATTATCATGCTGGAACACTGCCCTGCGACCCAGTTTCCGGAGGGAGGGGATCATGCTCTGCTTCAGTATTTCACAGTACATATTGGAGTTCATGTGTCCCTCAATGAAATGTAACTCCCCAACACCTGCTGCACTCATGCAGCCCCAGACCATGGCATTCCCACCACCATGCTTGACTGTAGGCATGACACACTTATCTTTGTACTCCTCACCTGATTGCCGCCACACATGCTTGAGACCATCTGAACCAAACAAATTAATCTTGGTCTCATCAGACCATAGGACATGGTTCCAGTAATGCATGTCCTTTGTTGACATGTCTTCAGCAAACTGTTTGCGGGCTTTCTTGTGTAGAGACTTCAGAAGAGGCTTCCTTCTGGGGTGACAGCCATGCAGACCAATTTGATGTAGTGTGCGGCGTATGGTCTGAGCACTGACAGGCTGACCCCCCACCTTTTCAATCTCTGCAGCAATGCTGACAGTACTCCTGCGCCTATCTTTCAAAGACAGCAGTTGGATGTGACGTGCACGTGCACTCAGCTTCTTTGGACGACCAACGCGAGGTCTGTTCTGAGTGGACCCTGCTCTTTTAAAACGCTGGATGATCTTGGCCACTGTGCTGCAGCTCAGTTTCAGGGTGTTGGCAATCTTCTTGTAGCCTTGGCCATCTTCATGTAGCGCAACAATTCGTCTTTTAAGATCCTCAGAGAGTTCTTTGCCATGAGGTGCCATGTTGGAACTTTCAGTGACCAGTATGAGAGAGTGTGAGAGCTGTACTACTAAATTGAACACACCTGCTCCCTATGCACACCTGAGACCTAGTAACACTAACAAATCACATGACATTTTGGAGGGAAAATGACAAGCAGTGTTCAATTTGGACATTTAGGGGTGTAGTCTCTTAGGGGTGTACTCACTTTTGTTGCCGGTGGTTTGGACATTATTGGCTGTATATTGAGTTATTTTGAGGGAAGAATAAATTTACACTGTTATATAAGCTGCACACAGACTACTTTTCATTGTGTCAAAGTGTCATTTTGTCAGTGTTGTCCCATGAAAAGATATACTTAAATATCTGCAGAAATGTGAGGGGTGTACTCACTTTTGTGATACACTGTATATATATACAGTGTGTATATATATACACACTGGTGGGCTAGTGTAACAGACCTCTGCGCCACCAGAGTACTTACTGAAATGTTTAGAATTTAATTTAATAAAGTTAATACAAGTGAATAGTAGGACAGAATGCAGCATGAGAAAGCGGTGCCTATAGGTCAAGATTAAACTCAGCAGTACTGCTGGTTTAGATTTTATGCCGAATTACAATTAAACACCGATGAGGCATAACATTATGACCATCTTTCTTATATTGTGTTGGTCACCCTTTTGCTGCCAAAACAGCCCTGACCCCTCGAGGCATGGACTCCACTAGACCCCTGAAGGTGTGCTGTGGTATCTGGCACCAAGATGTTAGCAGCAGATCCTTTAACTCCTGTAAGTTGTGAGGCGGGGCCTCCATGGATCTGACTTGTTTGTCCAGCACATCCCACAGATGCTCGATTGGATTGAGATCTGGGGAATTTAAAGGCCAACACCTCAAACTCGTTGTTGTGCTCCTCAAACCATTTCTGAACCATTTTTGCTTTGTGGCAGGGCGCATTATCCTGCTGAAAGAGGCCACACCCATCAGGGAATTCCGTTTCCATAAAAGCCTAAGCATGGTCTGCAACAATGCTTAGGTAGGTGGTACGTGTCAGTCAAAGTAACATCCACATGGATGGCAGGACCCAAAGTTTCCCAGCAGAACATTGCCCAAAGCATCACACTGCCTCTGCCGGCTTGCCTTCTATCCATAGTGCATCCTGGTGCCATGTGTTCCCCAAGTATGCGACGCACACGCACCCGGCCATCCATGTGACGTAAAAGCAAACGTGATTCATCAGACTAGGTCACCTTCTTTCATTGCTCTGTGGTCCAGTTCCGATGCTCATGTGCCCATTGTTGGCGCTTTCGGCGGTGGACAGGGGTCAGCATGGGCACCCTGACTGGTCTGCTGCTATGCAGCCCCATACACAACAAACTGTTCTGACACCTGTCTATCAGAACCAGCATTAACGTCTTACAGCAATTTGAGCTACAGTAGCTCCGTGTTGGACCGGACCACACGGGCCAGCCTTTGCTCCCCACATGCTTCAATGAGCCTTGGCTGCCCATGACCCTATCGCCGGTTTACCACTGTTCCTTCCTTGGACCATTTTGATAGATACAAGACACCCCACAAGAGCTGCAGTTTTGGAGATGCTCTGACCCAGTCGTCTAGCCATCACACACTGGTCCTTGTCAAACTCACTCAAATCCTTATGCTTGCGCATTTTTCCTGCTTGTAACACATCAACTTTGAGAATAAAATGTTCACTTGCTGCCTAATATATCCCACCCACTAACAGGTGCCGTGATGAAGAGATAATCAGTGTTATTCACTTCACCTGTCAGTGGTTATAATGTTATTCCTGGTCGGTGTATATGTATTTGTATTTAATAATAATAAAAAAGATTTAATAAAGAATGAATCTATGAATCTCTTGTCCTGGATTTGACGGCCTGAGGTACAAATTAAGTTCATTAAAGAGACCTTAAAGAAAAGCTGTATGTCTGGAAGAAAGGGATTCTAAGGCTTTCACCGCAATCAGAATTTAAGATCAAATGAACTGTTGATCAACCACAGTAGCAAACTTCACAAGGTGTACTTTTAATTTAAATCAACCTTAGTCCTGGCTTTATAGCTATGGTGGTAGATCCCTGTCCTTTATCCTACCTGCAATGGTTCTTATCTCTGAACTTCCGGAGAGTATTTCCACATTAAAGGGCTAAAAAGTTTGGGGATTAATTTTGCTTAGTAGTTGAAAAATTCATGAGAAGCTCAATCTCAAATCAAAGCGTGAGCTCTTTGGGCTTCGGGCAGTCACTGCTGTTGAGAATTTGAGTAGACATAAGAGAGGATATTTAAGATGCTGTGGGTGTGTCAGTCTTCGAGACAGGCCTGTCAGGAGCCATGTAAGAAAATGTTGTCTTGTTCTTTAAGATAGGACTGGTCAATGAATAATAGAACTTCAGTCCTTTTTCCCTATGTCTTTTATTATTTAACTTGTCGCTGGGCTTTGAGGAGAGAGAACTGCACAGTCCTTATTCAAGCACAAAAGCAGGCAGACACACAATCAAGAAACTTTTCCCTTTGCACCAGTGACACAGTAGCCCCAATAACTGCAGCAGAAAGCAATCGATGAGCTCAGTGCCTGCAAAGCAGGTCTGACAAATTACTTTGGAAATAGACATAAATGGAATTTGTAAGCATACTGGCACAAAAGGAATGGAATAAATAAAATAAATATATAAAAGAGGAAAAAGGGAAGGGAGAGGAGATTTATTCATTCTGGTTGCCTGCTGCTAATAAAAAGCTACGCTTTGTAAAAGAACATGTTAATGGGGCTGCTGACTATTGTATGGTTTATGAATATGTCTAAAAATTAATATGTTAAGGTGTATTAGCCTCCTGTGTTAGGGATAGCAGATGGATGGATGGATAACTAGATGTTTTATTGTTTCCTTCCTTCTTCTCTTATATCTGCCATCGCTTCCTATCTTCCCCCCCATTCATTCCTTTCTCCCTTCTTTTCTTTGTTCCTTTGGTTTGTTACTTTCTTTGTTCGTTGCATCCTGTCATTGCTCTCTGTACATAGAGAATTTAATTAAATGTTGAAAGGCAGTCGGCCATTTCCACATATTAAGCTTTGGCATTCATCGAACACTGGTCTGTCATTTTCCCCCACGTACATTATTATTTGTGTTCTATTTATTACTAAAGCTTAAACACCACCCATTTTCATCTACACCATATGCATTCACAGGGCATGAATGTAGTGCTTATGTAGGTATTATAAGAACTAGACAAATTGGCTAGCACCCACCATAACCCACAAAGAGGAGCATAATAATTCTCTAAATGTCATCTGAGGAATCAAGGATATCAAACAAATTAAATGAAGCTTGGTGATTAATGTACCGGACATACACTGATCAGCCATAACATTAAAACCACCTGCTTGTTTCTACCCTCACTGTACATTTTATCAGCTCCACTTACCATATAGAAGCACTTTGTAATTCTACAATTACTGACTGTTGTCCTCTACATACTGTTGTTTCTCTACATACTTTTTAGCCTGCTTTCACTCTGTTCTTCAATGGTCAGGACCCCCACAGGACCACCACAGAGTAGGTATTATTTAGTTGGTGGATCATTCTCAGCACTGCGGTGACACTGACATGGTGGTGGTGTGTTAGTGTGTGTTGTGCTGGTATGAGTGGATCAGACACAGCAGTGCTGATTCATCTGACCACAATATACGTTTCTACTGTTTGATGGTCCATCCTAGATGCCTCCGAGCCCAGAGAAGTCGACACCGCTTTTAGACATGGTTAACATAAGGCTTCTTTTTTGCACAGTAAAGTTTGAAGTGGCATTTGTGCATATAACTCTGTATTGTAGTGCTTGACAAAGATTTGCCAAAGTAATCCCTCACCCATGTGGTTATATCAGCTATTGTTGAGTGGCGGTTCTTGATGCAGTGCCGTCTGAGGGATTGGCCTTTACGCATTGAAATTCCTCCTAATTCCTTAAATCGTTTAATGATATTATGCACTGTTGAGGGAGAGATATGCAAATCCCTTCCAATCTTTCTTTGAGGTGCATTGTTTTTAAACATTTTAATAAATTTCTCACACATTTGTTGACAAACTGGAGATCCTCTGATGCTGCTTTTGTACCAAACCATTATTACAATCACCTGTTGACATCACCTGTTTGGAATTACATCATTATTTAGCTTTTTCACTAGTTATTAGCCCTAAATTGCCCCGTCCCAACTTTTCTGGAATGTGTTGCAGGCCTGAAATGCAGGAATGGATGTTTATTAATAAATGAAATGAATTTGAACAGATAAAACATGAAATATCTCGGGTTCAAACTGTCTGCAATCAAATATAAGTCAAAGTAAATGTAAGGAACACTGCATTTTTATTTTTGCATTGTCCATACTGTCCCAACTTTTTTCTGATTTGGGGTTGTAAAAGTGGCTTAATAAATACCAAAATGAATTTAAGCCTTTTAAATTGCCCCTTAAAACACACATTTAAAACAATCAATGAAGCTTAATGGAAAGTTCTTGAATTGAAAACAAATTAAATATACTGTACCGTAGATCTTCAGTCAAAGAACCGAAAGCTTCTATTCTTGAACGATAATCAAGCATTTCACCCAAATATTTTTGTCATCCTTGAGGGCATTCTAATAGGGATTAATGCTGTCCTGGTGGCAAACAGTGGTACTCAATTCCTAGAAATAATTACTTAATATTCAGAAGGTCTTCAGACCCCTTGACCCCTTCTTGAGCGCCTTGTGTTGTATATTTTATTTTGAATGGATATAATTGCCACTTTTACCCACTCATCTACTCATAATGACCTATAATAAAGTAAAAACATGTTATTAGTGTTTCCTAAAAATTATATTAAACATTCTAAACTGAAGTCTTTTATTCACAAAAGCATTCAGCCCCTTTGCTGTGGCACTCCAAATTGTGTTCAAGTGCATCCTGTTTTCTTGGACCCACCTGTTGTAATTTGTATTGATTGAACATAGTTTGGAAAGGCGCACACCTCTACAAGAGTCTACAAGGGCTTATAAATTACACCACAGTATCAGAATTAAATACAAGCCATGACATGAAGTTCAAGGAACTGACTGTGAATGCCTACGCAGTGATTACAATGTGGCAAGCCATAGATCAAGGCAGGGATATAAATCAATATCTAAGGCTTTGCATGTTCGTATGACCACAGTGGCCTCAATTACTTTGAAATGGAAGAAGTTGGCACAACCTTGAACTCTCCTAGAATTGGATATTTAAAGTAAAACTTCCGTGATGTTCACAAAAACATTTAACCTCATACTTTTGGTCCATGAAGGAGTCAGGAATCATGAAAAGACGGGAAGTAGGTGTTGTGCTAATGACACGTCATTGCCATGTATCTCACTGTGTTAGAAAAGTTGAATGGCTGATGACATTACGAGATAAATAAATTGAAACTGCACTTTCTGTACATGCCTATACATGTTCTATTTAAACTACACTATAAAGCATTCTCTGCGTCTGATCAAAAGATGCTCGCTACATTTGCACTAGCAGCTGACACTCAGATCTGGCTTTAAGCTAGTGCTCCTGCTAGCAGAGCTTTAGCAGAATGGTAGCACAATTCTGGATCTTTAGCAATCACAGACATCTTTAAGGCTAAGGTTATCTTCATGGGTGGCATTTCAGTTTTAAGGTTGTTTTGCCAATACCAGTTTTCTGGGTTTCCTTGTCTGTGATAAGCATTTGGGGTGTACTTGCTGGTGGACTGAGTAGCTGAGCCTGTCCCTGTGTTTTCCATATTTTCTGGTAATCGAGCATTTATTTATTTAGTTATTTAGATTTTAACATCATGTTTTACATTACACAAGATTGATCAGTTCAAGTTTTTAATGTCAAACACAGTCATGGACATTTTTTTTTATCTCCAATTCTCACCTGTTGTGATTTGTATGGATTGGATATAGTTTGGAAAGGCACACACCTCTACAAGAGTCTACAAGGGCTTATAATTTACACCACAAAATCAGAATTAAATACAAGAAACTGACTGAATATTCGTAGGACCACAGTGGCCTCAATTATTTTGGGAGTGTACTCGCCGGTGGACTGAGTAGCTGAGCCTGTCCCTGTGTTTTCCATGTTTCCTGGTAATCGAGTATTTATTTAGTTAGTTATTTAGATTTTAACGTCATGTTTTACACACTTTGGTTACATTCATGACAGGACAGGTAGTTACTGGTTACACAAGGTTCATCAGTTTAAGTTTTATAATGTCAAACACAGTCATGGACAATTTTGTATCTCTAATTCACCTCACTTGCATGTCTTTGGACTGTGGGAGGAAACCAGAGCTCCCAGAGGAAACCTACAAAGAACATGCGAACTCCACACAGAAAGGATCCGGACTGCTTTACCTGGGAATCAAACCCAGGACCTTCTTGCTGTAAGGCGACAGTGCTACCCACTGAGTCACCGTGCCACCCTGGTAATCGAGTAGAGTGCATTGTTTTTGCTCCTGAAATGTCCTGAATGTCTATTCTGTTCTCAAGACCCACATCAACCCATGGATTACATTTGGTTTTGATTTAATTCTTGAATTTTATAAACTAGTTTATTTAATAATTAGAGTTTTATATACTTTTTTGTTTAGCCAAAGTATTGTTCTTCCTTGCTTCCTCATAATTGGGTTAATTTTCCAGTATTTCTGGTGTGGCTCCGTTCTACCTGCCTCTGTCATGAGGCACTCTACACCCTGTGACAAAACTTTACTTTAATCCAAAAAAAAAAAAAAAGTGGAAACAAGTTAGAATTATCGATTTGACACCGTCTGGTCAGTAAGGTCAGTTAGTTATACCTGTCCAGCTGAAGCCAACTTCTATCGGTAGAGCTCCGTCATGTAAAAGCACATTCCACAACACTACTACCATCTGCTGCACACCCAGTTCTAAGATCAGCGTAGTTTAGCTACAGAAAGCTACCTGTGCTTGAGCTGATGGTCTCTTTTCCTATGACATGACCCAGCAGGTCGTACTGGTTAAGACGGGAGCCGTCAGGAGCCACAGCCACAGACATGTCATCTGCTGTCCAGATGTAGACCACCTCGTTGTTAGTATAAGCATCTATAAAAGAGACAGGGTGGTAAAGCGTTTTTAAAATGAACAGTTTTACAAGTATTGTTATAAAGCTGCCCTGTTCAAATAGAATTATTCAAGTACAAGCAGTTTAACAGTCATAATATTTTGGCACATATACAACTCCTACTGTGGAAAAGTAACTGCCCCCTTTTTTATTACCATCAATACATATTAAAATGCCCTTACACAGAGTGAATCTAAGTAAAGCACATTATTTAAAACATATTTTTTAATTCTGTATTTCTGTAACAGTGTTATGTTTTCAACACCCATATCACACTAAAAAAGCTCTTAAATATTTAACTGCAACTAAATATGACTGGCAATTTACAATCAGTATTTTACATCATTATGATTTTCTTTTTTGCCTCGGCTTCAGCTAACAAACAGATGACCTTAACCCTACCAAGAATCAAGATAAATTGTCACTGTGCCCTTGAAGAAACAGGCAGGGCCATTCTGTACAGTAAAAGCCACTGTTGATAAGTGAGGGAAGTATGAAACAATGGAAAATTTATTCAGAAGTACATATTACATAGTATCCACCTTAAGACTACTAAATGTAGCTGTTATAATAGTAATTATTATTATTATTAATACCGCTCATTTGGTGCAAATTACACTAGTCCACTACAGCTGACATCCAGGGTTTAAATAAACAGACAGTGCTTTCGACTGGTTGGGCATCCACATACAGATTTAATTGGCTATGTCTGAGGGGGATGGCTAAGGTCCGGCGATGGATTGCCCTGTACATGCAGTCATGACTGGATATGTTTGAGGAGGATTGTGGGGTTGGCCGAGGCCTCGTGATGGTATGGACAGGACTGTGCAAGGCTGTGCATCTGACAGTTGCAGCAATCATGTGATGCTATCATGGATGTTTCCAACATCTTGTAAGGCTGTTCAAATGGGTTCCAACTGTTTGTAGTATGGTGTTCCTGACAAAGGAAGATGGGTGTATGTCAAATCTGATTAGATGTAATCCAGCATTTTAGGCTAGTTTTGGTCCAATGTCAATATTTGATAGAGCAAGAGGACATCCCTAGATAAAATGACAAAAAAGGGGGCTTCTCAGGAGGTCTTCATTAATGCGTACTCAGCACACAGAAAATCTTTAGACCCCATAACACACACACACACCAGTAATTTTAAAAATAAGGACATGGTTTTAATGACCATGGTAAAAAAAAATTGGCTGAAGGACCCATTAATCAAATGATTAGCACATAACATTTAATTACACTTCATCTAAAATGAACTGTAATTGGCAATTCATTATGTTTTTTGGGCTTTAAATACATAAATTACAGACTGTGGCTGGTGACAGTGTTTGCAGTTTGGTTTACATAATCACAGCCCTGCTGATGGGCAAGTAATACAAGTAAAAAACACCAATGTCATCAGCTTTTAGCACAAGAAATGTGGAAAGAATAATATGAATGTACCAAAATAAACATTTATATGGAAACAATGCCGTGGAGGATTTAAACTTGATCTTAAAAGCAAGGCAGGAATACCCTGGACAGGGTGCCATTCCACATCAGGGCACAGATATATCCAATCATGTTTGTGTAGATGCCCACCTGGCCAAATAGCAGCACTGAGATTGAAACCCGAATCTCAGCAGAAGTGGACTAGAGTTATAGACCACTGCCTCCTCACCTGATCGCTCAGTGTAGAAGATTGTATAATGATATTTAGTTTTTTTGCAGGTCCTTCTTATTATTTCTCACTGATTATGAGTATCTGTGTCTATATTAATTCATATGTAAATATAGCTTGTTTGGTTACACCTATTATGAAGCTCATGGAACTGTGGACTCAAACTGTTACCCCAAGCTGAGAGAGAGAGAGCAAAAAATAGTAGTATAATAGTAATATACACTGATCAGTCAAAACATCAAAACCACCTCCTTGTTTCTACACACACTGTCCATTTTATCAACTCCACTTAGCATATAGAAGCACTGTGTAGTTCTACAATTACTGACTGTAGTCCATCTGTGTCTCTGCATACGTTGTTACCCCCCTTTTACCCTGTTCTTCAATGGTCAGGACCCCCACAGGACCACTACAGAGGGGGTATTATTTGGGTGGTGGATCAGGATGCAATGACACTGACATGGTTGTGGTGTGTTAGTGTGTGTTTTGCTGGTATGAGTGGATCAGACACAGCAGCGCTCCTGGAGTTTTAAATACCGTGTCCACTCACTGTCCACTCTATTAGACACTCCTACCTAGTTGGTTCACCTTGCAGATGTAAAGTCATAGACAATCGCTCATCTATTGCTGCTGTTTGAGTTGGTCATCTTCTAGACCTTCATCAGTGGTCACAGGAAGCTTCCCATAGGGCACTGTTGGACGGATATTTTTGGTTGGTGGACTGTTCTCAGTCCAGCAGTGACAGTGAGGTGTTTAAAAACTTCAGCAGCGCTGCTGTGTCTTATCCACTCATACCAGCACAACACACACTAACACACCACCACCATGTCAGTGTCACTGCAGTGCTGAGAATGATCCACCACCTAAATAATATTTACTCTGTGATGGTCCTGAAGGGTTATGTTATTGCTGATCGATATATATAAAGAGAGAGAGAGAGAGAGAGGCATATATAGGGATAAATATAAAATATAAAATATAACAAATATCAAAGAGGAATATGTAGGTTTGGATATGGTGATGCAAATGTGTGTTTTAGTTTGAGTAGGTAGTTAGTTTAGTTATTGGAGGAGTTATTATTATTATTACTTTTTTTCCGGAATAGGCAGCTGTAAACACAACATAAAGCTCGGTCACACAAAGAAGTAAAAATCAAAATACGAACATACAGTGTATCACAAAAGTGAGTACACCCCTCACATTTCTGCAAATATTTTATTATATCTTTTTATGGGACAACACTATAGAAATAAAACTTGGATATAACTTAGAGTAGTCAGTGTACAACTTGTATAGCAGTGTAGATTTACTGTCTTCTGAAAATAACTCAACACACAGCCATTAATGTCTAAATGGCTGGCAACATAAGTGAGTACACCCCACAGTGAACATGTCCAAATTGTGCCCGAAGTGTCATTATTTTGTGTGACCACCATTATTATCCAGCACTGCCTTAACCCTCCTGGGCATGGAATTCACCAGAGCTGCACAGGTTGCTACTGGAATCCTCTTCCACTCCTCCATGATGACATCACGGAGCTGGTGGATGTTAGACACCTTGAACTCCTCCACCTTCCACTTGAGGATGCGCCACAGGTGCTCAATTGGGTTTAGTCCATCACCTTTACCTTCAGCTTCCTCAGCAAGGCAGTTGTCATCTTGGAGGTTGTGTTTGGGGTCGTTATCCTGTTGGAAAACTGCCATGAGGCCCAGTTTTTCGAAGGGAGGGGATCATGCTCTGTTTCAGAATGTCACAGTACATGTTGGAATTCATGTTTCCCTCAATGAACTGCAGCTCCCCAGTGCCAGCAACACTCATGCAGCCCAAGACCATGATGCTACCACCACCATGCTTGACTGTAGGCAAGATACAGTTGTCTTGGTACTTCTCACCAGGGCGCCGTCACACATGCTGGACACCATCTGAGCCAAACAAGTTTATCTTGGTCTCGTCAGACCACAGGGCATTCCAGTAATCCGTGTTCTTGGACTGCTTGTCTTCAGCCAACTGTTTGCGGGCTTTCTTGTGCGTCAGCTTCCTTCTGGGATGACAACCATGCAGACCGAGTTGATGCAGTGTGCGGCGTATGGTCTGAGCACTGACAGGCTGACCTCCCACGTCTTCAACCTCTGCAGCAATGCTGGCAGCACTCATGTGTCTATTTTTTAAAGCCAACCTCTGGATATGACGCCGAACACGTGGACTCAACTTCTTTGGTCGACCCTGGCGAAGCCTGTTCCGAGTGGAACCTGTCCTGGAAAACCGCTGTATGACCTTGGCCACCATGCTGTAGCTCAGTTTCAGGGTGTTAGCAATCTTCTTATAGTCCAGGCCATCTTTGTGGAGAGCAACAATTCTATTTCTCACATCCTCAGAGAGTTCTTTGCCATGAGGTGCCATGTTGAATATCCAGTGGCCAGTATGAGAGAATTGTACCCAAAACACCAAATTTAACAGCCCTGCTCCCCATTTACACCTGGGACCTTGACACATGACACCAGGGAGGGACAACGACACATTTGGGCACAATTTGGACATGTTCACTGTCGGGTGTACTCACTTATGTTGCCAGCTATTTAGACATTAATGGCTGTGTGTTGAGTTATTTTCAGAAGACAGTAAATCTACACTGCTATACAAGCTGTACACTGACTACTCTAAGTTATATCCAAGTTTCATGTCTATAGTGTTGTCCCATGAAAAGATATAATGAAATATTTGCAGAAATGTGAGGGGTGTACTCACTTTTGTGATACACTGTATATATATAAAAAAAAAACATAATAGTAAAAATAAAAATCATGGACCTCAAAGTGCTGCCATGACAGACATGTAGAGACATGTAAGGTGACTATAAATCTTGCTGTGTGTAATCAATACACATTTGACATAAAACCCACTTGGCTTTTTTATTTTGTTATTCTATTCATGCAGTTTCCATTTCTTCCCCATTCTGGTCAAATCTAATTACCAATCTCCTTTACTGCTTCAAACCTCTACCCTAACCAAAGAGGGCTGTATCTAACACACACCCACACTCTGATATCGTGTGGGCACCCGGCAGGCAGCAAAGCCGAGATTCAAACCCGAGATCACATCCTTTAACATCCAATCATTTGTTCCGTGTGTAAACAACAGTTTTACTTCTCAAAATGTCAACCGTGACTTAATATCGTGGGCTGAAAGTGTGGAGATCAATACAGTAATGTTGCCATCAAGCTTTAACACCTAACTCAAACAGTAGCAAAAACAGCACAAAGTAGCAAAGTTTTTATTATTGCAAATACCAGATGAAACAAGATGAAACAGAATTTCTGAAACTATTCGATCAAAGCAAATGCATCCGCAGGCTGAGAAAACAGCATGTAAAAAACACACACAGAGCCGGTCTGGCTTATTTACATTCCTCTTGCTAATCCCATCATAGACATACCTCCAAGTGTGGTTCTTTTTTGCCACAATCTTTACTGCTTGCAAATCAAAAAATAGGTGGGCTTCCTTGTTAAACCGCTAACATATCAGCAGCTTATCAGTATATGACTGTGGCGGGGTATGACAGCCTCTGTAAGTCACCTTTCTACCAATTTTAACCAGTGCACCAAGAGTTAAAGAAGAAAATCAAACAGAACCTTGAGTTGTTTATGTGCTTGCCCTGTCCAGTATGCGGCTTAAGACCCAATGATCCGGCTGAATCTCCTAATGTTTCAACAGAGGTGTGTGTGGTGCTTCAGGTGGTCATGATCCACTGTGGTATGGAGTTACAGGAGCTATGGGTTCATTCTCAGATCTCACATTCGAAAATATCAATTTCATGCTGTTCTTCAATGGTCAGGACTCTCCCAGGACCACCACAGAGTAGATATTATTTGGGTGGTGGATCATTCTCAGCACTGCAATGACACTGACATGGTTGTGGTGTGTAAGTGTGTGTTGTGCTGGTATGAGTGGATAAATACAGCAATGCTGATGGAGTGATGTGGTCTGCAGTGGTCAGTATCTATCAAAAGTGGTCCAAGGAAGGAACATTGGTAAACCGGCGACAGGGTCATGGGCGGCCATGGCTCAGTAATGCACATGGGGGAGCGAAGGCTGGCCAGTGTGGTCTGATCCAACAGACGAGCTACTGTAGCTCAGATTGCTGAAGAAGTTAATGCTGGTTCTGATAGAAAGGTGTCAGAATACACAGTGCATCACAGTTGCAGGGCTCTTTTGGCAGCAAAAGGGGGACCAACACAATTTTAGGAAGGTGGTCATAATGTTATACCTGATCTGTGTATATGGTATTATGATTTTACATAGTATCTGTATTAAATCTCTGAGCTTTGAGTCACTTGATTTTACAATTTTATAAGAATCTGTCACAATCAGTAATGGTGTGCTAAAGTGTTTCATTCAAACCAAAAATAACCAAACCAGCAAATTCGCTTTGCTGATTTTCAAGATCCGAAGATCAAAGAGTATTTAAAAAAGGACTACATGATTGCCGAGCTCAGTTTGACAGGCAGAACGAGTTAGAATGGAATAGGGAGTGATTAGGGAATGAGTGAATGAGAGGGTACAGGCAGGAGAGGGAGGCAGGAGGCAGTACGCTCATAATTGTCAGTCACTAACAAAAGCTGCTAATTACTCGCTGATGGGATGGCGTTGGCTGTGTAAAGGAGCCAATTGTTCTTTTCAGGCCAATTTCCGATGATATGCGGGGAGATCAAATGAGATCCCCCTCTGTGAGGTGCTAATCAGAGCGAGGGCCGGTGGTGGCAGGAGAAAGGTGCAGCGAAATCCGCAGGAGTGGAAGTCTTTTGTTTTACTGCCTGGGCAGATGTATTATTCATGACGACATGCCGGTGGCTACGGTCTTAATTTAAACTTTATTTCTTTTAAAGACAAATCTGTCTGACTACAGTTGAAACAGTGTTTAAAACTAGTCTAGTGTTTAAAAACTAAGTTAACTGAGAAAGCAATCACGAATGATATACATTCATTCATTCAGTCTTTGTTTATGCAGCTGCTTTATTATTTATTTAGGGCCGCGGTGGGTGTAATTCACTGGGCAAAAGAAAACACCCTGGACACACACACAAACTCATACTTGGGGGCAATTTTGTATCTACAATTAATCTGACTGCATGACTGTGTGTGAGGAAGACTCTGACATTTCTACCTGGGAATCAAACCCATGTCAGTGTCAGTGTCACTGCAGTGCTGAGAATGATCCACCACCTAAATAATACCTGCTCTGTGGTGGTCCTGTGGGGGTCCTGACCATTAAAGAACAGGGTGAAAGCAGGCTAAAACAGTATGTAGAGAAACAGATGGAGTACAGTCAGTAATTGTAGAACTACAAAGTGCTTCTATATGGTAAGTGAAGCTGATAAAATGGACAGTGAGTGTAGAAACAAGGAGGTGGTTTTAATGTTATGACTGATCTGTGTGTACCATGTTGGTCCTCAATAAGCCTCTGAAACACCTAGCCTTGGTCTGTTTTGTACAATATTAGTTTTAATGTAGTAAGAATACAATAAGCTAAAAATAAGTGACTGAGAATGAGACACAAAACAAGTCCAAGACCAGACTTGAGTCCTACATGGTTCGCTCCTTCAAGTTAGCAAAACTAGAATTATAAGTCATATCTATATTTCTAACTGCAGGTCGTTTGAGTGGCACTGTGCTAAATTACACCAGCCCACTACTGCTGAGACCTAAGGTTCAAAACCCCAGAGATGGTAATAGCTGGTCAGGTGTTTACATACAGACATGACTGATTGTGTCTGCCCAGTAATTCTGGCTAAGCAAGAAACACTGTGACAAATGAAAATGGCACAATTTTATATCTAAAACTCATAATACCGTTAAAACACGCTGGCACACCAAAGCTAACATCTCAAACTCTACCGGCAAGCTGAGCGCATACACAAACAACGATTGGCTAATTCACAGGGTGGATGCCGAAAGGGATTCCTCATAACTTATGCAATTGCGACCTCTGCTGGCTGATTGATGGCAACTGCACAGAGACGAGGGATAATGGGATCAGGATGTGTCTCTCCATACACAAAGCTGATCCACATATAAACTCGCCTCGTGCAGGTGAAAAGATGCAATCGGCTACTGCACACATGTCGGAGGGGGCGTGTGTTAGTCATGACTCTCCTCAATCAGAAGTGGAGGTCAACATCAGTAGAGAGGAAGCGTTATGCAATCGGGTAATTGGATACGACTAGATTGGCCAATTATCTACGTACTAATACTAATAAGAGGGATTTTCTAAAAGTTTCCGCACTTTTACATTTTGATTGGAAACGGTGAGGGCGGGAGTAGTAGTTAGTAATTGGTCGTGTCTGAGAGAGAGCTTATAGTCCGGATTTAGTGCCATCTGATTTTCACCTTTTTGGACCACTCAAAGAAGCTTTAGGGGGAAGAAGGTTTTCATGTGATGATGATGTGAAAGCAACGGTGCATCAGTGGCTGAAGGCATTAAAAATTTGTATGATGCTGGGAAAAATGCATCAAAAGGTGACTGTAAAAAAGTGATGTCGTTTGTTTTTGAAATTCTTAATAAATAGAGTTTAAAAAATGCGGTACCTTTTTGAAGAACCCTCGGACACAGATAAATAAGCTCAACGTTCCTGAATCAATTACATTTTAGGACATCATTTCTTTTGATTCTGTTATGAATCCACTCAGCAATCACCAGTCACAGGTATACAGGAAGATCAAAAGACTTACAGCTTCCAAACTTGAGTGGGCAGGCATGGGCATCCATTGGAAAATCCTCCAGATGCATGGGGCACTCGGCGTGAATGGTTAATCTGAAAGTAAAAACAAGAACGAGTGAGCAAAGGTGAATGACAGTCAAAGTATTAAGTGGAAAAAAAACTGTACGCTGCTAATTTAAAGCCTGTCATGATTAAATTGTGCATGTATCTGGGACGGTTTGCTGCTATGAATGTTAAGTTGGAAGATGATACAAAGATGGAGAATCAACCTAACCAATTTTCCTTTAGTTTCTTTTAAGCCGTGGATAGGAGCATGACAAAAGAATGACATTATCTTCTGAGATGGACATTTAGCGCTTTGCTACGTGCCAAAAATTAATGAGATTTCAAGGGCAGCTAGTGGTAAACACACTACAGCTTTAAACTGAGTGGTGGTGTGTTCCTGAAGCAGCTGAGTCATGGGTACCCTGTGCACACGTATAACACTGTGTTCTTGATTAAGTGAAGCCTGCTATAAATAGCCCAGAGTTGCTAATTAGCTCGTCTGATTCTTAAAGGGTGAATCAAAGTCACGTCACTTTATGACTGGTGTAAACAGTAAACTGTTTGCTATTGGAATTGTTCTAGGCACTGGAGAGCTAAAGGTGGTTAAATGGATGATGCTGCACACTGAATGATAAATGTGTTGTACTGAAGTGTCTTGAGGTAATCTGACATGTGTGTTTTATGGAAAATAAGTGAGCATGTCCAGGTAGTGGCCATAAAAAAAAAGAAGAAAAAAAAGCACATGGAGGTCATCTAAGCCTCTTAAAACACCCCATCACTGGTGTGAGGCAACAAGTAGATTCAGTAGACAATCAGTAGATCAGTGAGATTTATATTTACAGCATTTAACAGACACTTAACACTTAACATTAAAACCACCTGCTTGTTTCTACACTCACTGTCCATTTATCAGCTCCACTTACCATATAGAAGCACTTTGTAGTTCTACTATTACTGACTGTAGTCCATCTGTTTCTCTACATACTTTTTTTTAGCCTGCTTTTAACCCTGTTCTTCAATGGTCAGGACCCCCACAGAGCAGGTATTATTTAGGTGGTGGATCATTCTCAGCACTGCAGTGACACTGACATGGTGGTGGTGTGTTAGTGTGTGTTGTGCTGGTATGAGTGGATCAGACACAGCAGCGCTGCTGGAGTTTTTAAATACTGTGTCCACTCACTGTCCACTCTATTAGACACTCCTACCTAGTTGGTCCACCTTGTAGATGTAAAGTCAGAAACGATCGCTCATCTATTGCTGCTGTTTGAGTTGGTCATCTTCCAGACCTTCATCAGTGGTCACAGAATGCTGTCCATGGGGCGCTGTTGGCTGGATATTTTTGGTTGATGGACTATTCTCAGTCCAGCTGGGACAGTGAGGTAAAAACTCCAGCAGCACTGCTGTGTCTGATCCACTCATACCAGTACAACACACACTAACATACCACCACCATGTCAGTGTTACTGAAGTGCTGAGAATGATCCACCACCCAAATAAAACCTACTCTGTAGCGGTTCTGGGAGAGTCTGGACCATTAAAGAACAGCATAAAGTGGGCTAACAAAGCATGCAGAGAAACAGATGAACTACAGTCAGTAATTGTAAAACTGTGCTTTTATATGGTAAGTGGAGCTGATAAAATAGACAGTGAGTGTAGAAACAATGAGGTGGTTTTAATGTTATGGCTGATCAGTGTATATTGTCCAAGCAACTGAGGGTTAAGAGTCTTGCTCAAGGGCCCAACAGTGGCAACCTGGCAGTGGTGGGGCTTGAAGGGAGGGGGGGTATTTGGGGCTGGAGCCTATCCTAGTTTTTCAATGGGCACAAGACACACAGTAACACCCTGGCCAGTCCATCTCAGGACAGACACACATACATACACACACCCATTCACCTATAGGGCAATCCAGTGTCTCCAATTAACCTGACTGCATGTCTTTGGACTGTGGGAGGAAACCGGAGCTCCCGGAGGAAACCCACGCAGACACGGGGAGAACATGCAAACTCAGCACAGAAAGGACCCAGACCGCCCCGCCTGGGCATCAAACACAGGACCTTCTTGCTGTGAGGTGACAGTGCTACCCACCAACTCTCCGTGCCGCCCTTAATAATTTATTAGAAATATTAAAGAATATGGCAAATAATCCATCATTCATCATGATATGAATGCAAATCAAGCTCATGGTTAGGTGTCCACATACTTTTGGCCACATAGTTAACACTGAAAAAGTATTCACAGCTGATGTGTTTATTAGGATATTTTGTTAATATATATAGAGTATCACATTTTAAAAACATTTGCTAATAAATAATTTAGACAAACTGTTCCAGTCCTTGGGTCAATGGCACAACAACAAATAATCATTTATGAATTCAGAATTTGCCATCTCATGCAAAAGATTAGAATTAGCACATTTAGAAAAGACATAAATAATAAATGTGCCAGATTTAATATTTTCTTCCACCTACAGTAATTGTGCATTACAATGTGCAAAAGTTTGTTCCTTGTACAGGATGTTTGCATTTTGTCCTGTTAGAAAAACAGCAGAAGATAAAATCTAACCATAGGTGTTGAAACTTATGCATACAACTGTTTGCAAACTTTAACTTGTGACAGTTGCTGAAAAAGTAGTCCAAAAATATTGCATTCCAGTAGGGATGTAACGATGCACCACAAGACAGTTAAAAATCGGTGCACATGTGCCACGATTCGAATCGATAATTCATTTAAGATGAATCAATATTCACTTTAAACAACAGAGGGCACTGGCGCTATTCACCTCGCCTGGTTGACATCACTACAGGGTTGCCAGGTTCAGAATTTTCCAGCTAAAAATCTATCTATGTGAGGACACTTTCTTTATTTGTATTATTCATTTATTATTCATTTATTTATATAATGTTGGATTTGTTTTCAAATTTCATATCAGTTTTTTTTTTACACAATAAGCATTATTTGCCATCGTTTGTACCTACCTCAGAAATAAAAGGGCATTCATTATTTAGATGAATAAAAAATTTACACAAATACAGTATTTTATTTTGTTTTTTTAAAGAGAAATAATAAAAGTAAACGTTCGGAAAAAATTCGGGGAAAAATCGTATTGTGAACCCAGTATCGTGAATCTTATCACATCGTGGGTAGAGTGTATCGTTACATCCCTACAGTCCAGTGATCAAATAGTGATAAGTTTATTGGTTTATAGTAAAGTAGAGCAAGCGGTAGCCTAGTGGTTAAGGTACTGGACTAGTAATCAGAGGTAATCAGAAGCTGGTTCAAACCCCACCACTGTCAGGTTGCCAGCAAGGCCACTAACCCTCAATTGCTCAGACTGTATACTGTAACTGTAATGTAAGTCGCTTTGGATGAAGACGTCTGCTAAATGCTACTAATGTTAAGTATTCATTCTGTCCTTAATAAAATGAATGAATGATTCCTTAAGGCTGCTCCTATAAGGGATCGTCACTTGATCATTCATACACATATTTATTTGACAGTTTTTTCACTGGATGCCCTTTCTGAAGCAACCCTCCTATTTATCCTTGCTTGGGACCAGCACTAAGGGTGCACTGATATGTGCCCCCCCTAATGGCTAGGTTCATGTAACACCATGTGCTTATTGAAATAGTTTGTCAAACATTTTATTGTATATGGAAAGTTATTTTTAAAAAAAGCCAATCGTGCAGTTGGCCATCTTGTAAGGATTGTGTATTACTACATTTACCTTTCCGCTGCCCTTTCTTGATTACTTTTTGACCCCAAAAAATGTATCAAGACACCTGTTCTTGGAGTAAATTGAGAAATCAAAGTCCATCTGTCAACGCCCACTTTTAAAAACCTCCACACAGGACCAGGCCTGGAACACGGGTTTGACTTGAGTCCCTATTTCTCTGACTCAAACTATGTTGCAGTTCCAAGTGTCAATTAGAATGCCTTTATTTGTCATATATACATATACATTTAAATTTTTTAGCAGACGCTTTTATCCAAAGCAACTTACAGTTGTGACAGTATACAATCTAAGCAACTGAGGGTTAAGGGCCTTGCTCAAGAGCCCAAAAGTGGCAACCAGCAACCTTACTGGACCAGTACCTTAACCACTACAGCTGTACAGAGTACAGCTGCCCTAAACTTGTAGAATTAGAATGCCTTTATTTGTCATATATACATATACATTTACATTTTTTAGCAGACGCTTTTATCCAAAGCGACTTACAGTCTAAGCAATTGAGGGTTAAGGGACTTGCTCAAGGGCCCAACAGTTGTAACCTGACAGTGGTGGGGTTTGAACCAGCGACCCTCTGCTTACTAGTCCAGTACCTTAACCGCTAGGCTACAACTGCCCTATACAGATGTACAGTACAATGAAAGTCTATTTTGCATATCCCAGGTTGTTTGGAAGTTGGGGTCAGAGCACAGGGTCAGTCTTTGTACGACACCCCTGGAGCAGAGAGGGCCCAACTGTGGCTAAATGGCAGAGCTGGGATTCGAACTCTCAACCTTTGGATTGATAGCCCAAAGTTTTATATTATTTTTATAATTTCTACAGTATTCAGATTTCTGAATACAATATCTGCCATTACATTTCAATGTAAGTGTGCACATGTCATGGCATCACTATTCATTTATCAGCACCAGTGTCCTCTATTTTTTAAGGGCAGGCAGGTCCTTTTTGAGCGCAGAGATCCATCTCTTGGGACTGTCATACCGCTGCCCTTTCTTGATTACTTTTTGACCCCAAAAAATGTATCAAGACACCTGTTCTTGGAGTAAATTGAGAAATCAAACTCCATCTGTCAACGCCCACTTTTAAAAACCTCCACACAGGACCAGGCCTGGAACACGGGTTTGACTTGAGTCCCTATTTCTCTGACTCAAACTATGTTGCAGTTCCAAGTGTCAATTTTATTTACCATATTGTAAATGCTTACTGCTATGGTTATTGGTGCTGTGGTGGGTATATACTTGGTAATATATCACAATTTTTCTTTAAATTTAAATTTCTTCAAATTTTCTTTTTGGGACAGTGGTAGCCTAGTGGTAGAGCTTTGGGCTATTGATCGGAAGACTGTCTGTTCAAATCCAGGCTCTGCTATGTGCAGCCACTGTTGGGCCCTTAAGCAAGACCCTTAACCCTGTCTGCTCCAGCAACCAAATGAGCTGGGAATTTCATTTTACTGTACATGTGTATATGTATATTTGACAAATGCATTTTATTCTTCTTCTTAATTATTATTTTCCCCTGACGACTGCCACAACGACACAATGAAAATATATTGAAAAAAGAGTAGGTAGGTAGGGTGCATGTTTATAATCTTACAGCCTTTAATAGGCCAGTTGTAACCTAGTGGTTAAAATACTAGATTAGTAATCAAAAGGTGGTTAAAGCCCCGCCACTGTTGGGCCCTTAAGCAAGGCTCTTAACCCTCAATTGCTAAGACAATATTCACCAATCAGCCATAATATTAAAACCAGCTCCACTTACCAGTTCTACAATGACTGACTGTAGTCCATCTGTTTCTCTACATACTTTTTCAGCCTGCTTTCACACTGTTCTTCAATGGTCAGGACCACCACAGAGCAGGTATTATTTAGGTGGTGGATGATTTTCAGCACTGCAGTGACACTGACATGGTGGTGGTGTGTTAGTGTGTGTTGTGCTGGTATGAGTGGATCAGACACAGCAGTGCTGCTGGAGTTTTTAAATATCGTGTTCACTCACTGTCCACAGGGCGCTGTTGGCTGGATATATATTTGGTTGGTGGACTATTCTCAGTCCAGCAGTGACAGTGAGGTGTTTAAAAACTGCAGCAGCATTGCTGTGTCTGATCCACTCATACCAGCACAACACACACTAACACACCACCACCATGTCAGTGTCATTGCAGTGCTGAGAATGACCCACCACCCAAATAATACCTACTCTGTAGTGGTCCTGGGAGAGTCCTGACCATTGAAGAACAGCATAAAAGGGGGCTAACAAGGCATGCAGAGAAACAGGTGGACTACAGTCAGTAATTGTAGAACTACAAAGTGCTTTTATATGGTAAGTGGAGCTGATAAATGGACAGTGAGTGTAGAAACAAGGAGGTGGTTTTAATGTTATGGCTGATCGGTGTACTGTCATAGTGCTGTAAGTCACTGTGGACAAAAGCGTCTGCTAAATGCTGAAATTGTAATGTAGTAAACAGATTGAGAAACTGATACAGCTAGAAAATGTTAGTAAACCTGTCTTGACTAGTAAGTTCTCCAAAAGGTCTTCCAATGTATGACACAAGATTGAAGCTGACGTGGTGTCCAGTGATAAATAATCACCCTGTCTTAGGTGTAATCTTGCTTTGCCTCAGGGCAGGGACTAAAATAAGGCAGTAAGTGATGTGGGTTGGTTTTACTCATTGAAAAAATCTCATACCAGGCTAGAGCCTAAAATATTAAAATGACTGAATACTCATTGAATAAATGACTAGGTCATGATTGTAAAAAAAATTAATAGTTGGATGGTAATGGTTGGAATATTAAAATGACGGAATAATCATGATCAGTGAATCAATGAATCACTAGTAATACTGTATTAAAAATAGCAGTGTAATGGTTAGATGATGAGAATAACCCAACGCCTATGACACAAGTTATAGCAGAAAAGAAAACTGTTTTAAATGCCCTAATAAGATTCTAGACATTACACCAACTGAGATTGAGTGACTTGATTCAAATAGTGCTGCTCATTCAAAAAAGACTACTAGTGTGACCATACGTCCTCTTTGTCCAAGACATGTCATCTTTTTTGGATTTCTAAATCACCAAAAATGCCCAGGATTCAGCTTTTGTAGTCTGTGTGTGCTGTTCTGTATGTGTTTTTGCACTGATTTCACCTTTTTTGTTTAGATGCCGCCTTCTCGCACTTCTTTTAAAAAATGCCCAAGTGCAAATTCATATTCACAGACAAATTACAGAAAAAATGAGTGTTTTTGTCTCAATCGGGATCCTTGGGAAGCATAATGCATGACCTGCAATGCTGACACATACGTGATAGCACCACATTCTGTCGAAAAAGCTCTACTAATGAACTATTTTATTTGTTGTTATTGTTTAGGGCTAAACGCTGAATTGAAAGATGATCTGACCATAATGGCATGTGTTAGTTGTTTTGTTAAAAAGTAGCTGTTTAATAACATAGTTAAATGGTAATTGAAGCATTTGTCTAATATTTTTTATATTCTTTCTCCAATTTTCCCCCCAATTTTCTTCCCTAATCTCGTCATATCCAGTTACCCTGATTGAGCTACGCTTCACCTCTACTGATACAACCCTTTACTGCTGACTGAAGAGCTTCGCAACTGACACACGCCCCCTCCGACACGTGTGCAATACTGACTGCATCTTTTCACATGCAAGAGGTGAGTTCATATGCGGATCAGCCTTGTGCACGGAGAGCCACACCCTGATCAAGCATTATTCCCCAACTCTGCGCAGGTGCCATCAATCTGCCAGCAGAGGTCATAATTGCACCAGTTATGAGGAACCCTGGTCCATCAAACCATTGTTCATGTAGCCGCACAGCACAGCCGGATGGCAGAGCTGAGATTCAATTCGATGTATTTGAAATCCCAGCTCTGGTGTGCTAGCGTAATTTACTGCTACTCCACCTGAGCAGCATTTCTCTAATATTTAAAACCCTACTTCATACACATTGCCATGGTACCACCAATTACATGAAATTACTTTGCCAATCCAACACCAAGAACCAAAATTTCACCCTAGTGCTGGTGTCCGTCTGGCCCCTGCTGCCATCCTGCCAAGTGTCCTCTTTTTTGAAAATCAAAATATGGTCACCCTACCCCAACACAGTTCACATCTGATTAATAGCTATGAGAAATGGTATTGCTGCTAGAGGAAGTTTTACCACTTATTAAACACAAAGATTTAAACACCATTTCCAGTCTGAATTGCACCTGCAGAGTAAAATTCTCTTGATTCTGTTATGCCTGCCAGTTATGCACTCAGTGTGAGGAAATGAATGCAAATTGCATTCATCAGTCTCTACGGGCTACATTACAAATACAATCTTTATTACAAGCCTCAATAGGAACAAATAATACGTTTTTAAATGAATCATATTTGTTAGCACTTTATTAGAAGAGGCATTTATGACATATAAAGCATGACATAAGACAGGAACAAAGCAATGATGAAGGATTTAGAAAAAAGCTGTATCAAATCGTTGGAATACATTGTTTATAGAGTTTTTAGAGTTTATTTCCATGTCTGTTAGTATATAGTTTGCTTGCCTTTGCATCTATAACAACTTCCATTATACTGCTAAAGCTTTTAAAAATAGTAAATAAGAGTAACACCATTGTAGAACAAACCCAGTAAGGAGCGACCTGGTCCACCACAATGTTTTGGTAGATGACACCTGTCATAATTTTAATTACGAGGGTTCTTTAAAAAGTTTCCACACTTTTTTTTATCTCTATTTGTTAAGAATTACAAAACCAAATGACATCACTTTTCTACATTGTCACCTTCTGATGCATTTTTCCAGCGTCGTACCAACTTTTTAATGCCATCAGAAACAAATAGTTTGGTTGAGCGAGTAGCCACTGATGCTCCGCTGCTTTCACATCATCATCATCACATGAAAATCTTCTTCCCCTTAAAGCTTCTTTGATTGGTCCAAAAAGGTGGAAATCAGATGGTGCTAAAACCAGACTATAAGCTCTCTCTCAGTCTCTCAGACACGACCAATTACTACTCCTCCCACCCTCACTGTTTCCAACCAAAATATAAAAGTGCGGAAACTTTTTGAAGATCCCTCTTATTACATATTATATCACTCTTTCCAACGGCTTGTCATCATCTTACAGTGCATCCTGGTACCATCTATTTTGTGAGTAAACAATGCACAAAGGCCTGACCGTCCATATTAACTAAAAGATAATGTGATTCATGAAATCAGGTGACCTTCTTCCAATGTGTCAATGTTTACTTTTGATTCTTGCATCAACAGTATTAAAATGATCAGTGGGACACAGTAGCTCTTCTATGAGCATCCCTTGTTTTGGAGATAATTTAATCCAGTTGTCTGGCCACTAATCAAAGACCTGCGAATCTACACCGATCAGCCATAACATTAAAACCACCTTTTTGTTTCTACACTCACTGTCTATTTTATCAGCTCCACTTACCATATAGAAGCACTTCGTAGTTCTACAATTACTGACTGTAGTCCATCAGTTTTTTCTACATACTTTTTTAGCCTGCTTTCACTCTGTTCTTCAATGGTCAGGACCCCCACAGGACCACCACAGAGCAGGTATTATTTAGGTGCTGGATCATTCTCAGCACTGCAGTGACACTGACATGGTGGTGGTGTGTTAGTGTGTGTTGTACTGGTATGAGTGGATCAGACACAGCAGCGCTGCTGGAGTTTTTAAATATCGTGTCCACTCACTGTCCACTCTATTAGACCCTCCTACTTAGTCAGTCCACCTTGTAGATGTAAAGTCAGAGACGATCGCTCATCTATTGCTGCTGTTTGAGTTGGTCATCTTCCAGACCTTCATCAGTGGTCACAGGACGCTGCCCACGGGACGCTGTTGGCTGGTTGATGGTCTATTCTCTGTCCAGCAGTGACAGTGAGTGTTAGTGTTTAAAACTCCATCAGCGCTGCTTTGTCTTATCCACTCATACCAGCACAACACACACCAACACACCACCACCATGTCAGTGTCACTGCAGTGCTGAGAATCATCCACCACCTAAATAATACCTGCTCTGTGGTGATCCTGTGGGGGTCCTGACCATTGAGGAACAGCATGAAAGGGGGCTAACAAAGCATGCAGAGAAACAAACAACTGACAACTACAGTCAGTAATTGTAGAACTACAATTACTTCTATATGGTAAGTGGAGCTGAGAAAATGGACAGTGAGGGTAAAAACAAGGAGGTGGTTTTAATGTCATGGCTGATCGGTGTATATGCTGCATTAAATGTGTTTTTCAATTAACAACCATTAGCTCAACATCTAACATATCCCTGACTGTGGCATTCATGAGAGTTGTGAAATAGGTGTTAATATTTGTATTGCAGCATTTGGTTTCCACTCATCAGTGTATTTGTAAGGTAGCATTAAGACGCTTTGTAGCACTGCAGCACATTATCTTCAGATTTCCGATTTCAGCAGTTTTGTTAAGAATTTAAATGCTTACATGATGCACCACACTGTGTACAGTACTAAAGCAGTTTGCTCTTGCATTTGAGCTTTTACAAGTGCATGTAATCGGATATTTGCATTTGACGCTTAGATAAACCTGACAAATGTAATTACTTACAATATACTTGCGTTGGAAGTTTTATGGTGCATACTAAGCTATTTATAATTGAATACTAAAATGCATTATCAGCTGTTTATAGAAAATCTGTAGGCTTTGTGATGAGACTTCACTCGATTGTAAATCATACTTTAATCCAGATCTGACTCAGTCTTATTCAGAGTCGGATCCTCATTACCCAAATCCTAGAGCCAAGGCTCATTGATGCACGTGGGGAGCGAAGTCTGGCCCGTGTGGTCCGATCAAACAGACGAGCTACTGTAGCTCAAATTGCTGAGAAAGTTAATGCTGGTTCTGATTGAAAGGTGTCAGAATACACAGTGCTACTGCACAGCACAGCAGCAGACCAGTCAGGGTGAAAGCACCAACAATGGGCACGTGAGCATTGGAACTGGACCACAGAGCAATGGAAGAAGGTGGCCTGAACTGATGAATCACGTTTTCTTTTACATCACATGGATGGCCGGGTGTGTGTGCGCACTCACCTGGGGAACCCATGGCACCGGGACGCATTATGGATAGAGGGCAAGCCGGCAGTTTGATGCTTTGGGCAATGTTCTGCTGGGAAACCTTGGGTCCTGCCATCCATGTGGATGTTACTTTGACACGTTCCACCTACCTAAGCATTGTTGCAGACCATGTACACTCTTTCATGGAAACGGAATTCCCTGATGGCTGTGGCCTCTTTCAGCAGGATAATGCGCCCTGCCACAAAGCAAAAATGGTTCAGAAATGGTTTGAGGAGCACAACAAGAAGTTTGAGGTGTTGACTTGGCCTTCAAATTCCCCAGATCTCAATCCAATCGAGCATCTGTGGGATGTGCTGGATGAACAAGTCCGATCCATGGAGGCCCCACCTCCCAACTTGAAGGAGTTAAAGGATCTGCTGCTAACATCTTGGTGCCAGATACCACAGCACAACTTCAGGGGTCTACTGGAGTCCATGCTTCGACGGGTCAGGGCTGTTTTGGCAGCAAAAGGGGGACCAACACTATATTAGGAAGGTGGTCATAATGTTATGCCTAATCAGTGTAAGCTCTTTAAAACAAACCATCCAAATATGTTTGAAACCTTGGTGTTGTCCTGGATAGCCAGCTATTCTTCACAGCTTAAATTATAAACCTGATCCGATCATTCTGATTCTTCCTCTCCATCATAAAGATTCGATCATTTCTCTCTAAAAAAGCCATTCAAATTCTTGCTCAATCGCTTGTCATTTCGAGGCTGGACTACTGCATTTCCCTTTTGGCAGGTCTTTCCAGGTCCACCATCAGACCTCTGCAACTGATTCAGAATGCAGCCACATGCCTGGCTTTCAATCAATCCAAGTGCTGCTACATCACCCCACCGCTGCGCTCTTATCAATGGCTTTCAGTAGCTGCTCGCATTCAATTTAAAACGATGCTTGCCTACAAAGTCAAAAATGGACAGCTTGACCTACTGTAGCACACTCATCAAACCCTGTTCTGTACCACTTACTATAAGAGCCACAATCCCTGTTTTACCAAGATATCTTTGTGTTAACAGGATTTCATAATATTTCTGTTCCTGGACTGGTCTGGCTGGACTAGAGTAAGCACTTCTGTAAGTCAGTCTGGATTAGAGTGTCTGCTGAATGCAGTAAATGGAACTGTCAGCTAGGAAACATATTGTTATATGTTCCTTGTAACTGTGCAATATGATGCCAGCACTCTTTATCTTTTCCTTGGAACCCAGTCGGCGGTGCAGCATTTATCACAACAGAACTGCCCTGGACGGGCAAGTTGCCTCCAGAGCCTTGGTGACATGATGACATTTTTCAAAGTGGGCCCCACATAGCGCTTTTCCACCAAAAGAACCATGGTTCTTGAACCGGTTCTGTTCAGGTTTCTTAGAACCTTGGTGTTCTGTAGAGAACCGACGCGCATTTCCACCAGTTTTTGAGAACCAAGCCTGCATTATCAGCTGTGGGCGTTGCTTAATGAAAGTTAAGAGTAGTAATATGATGGCGGAGCGTGTAGATTATGTAAGAACATTTGTGCTGTTGTTACAGATGTTCGTTTTTATGAAAAAAGCATCGATCAGCTATTGGTAATAAGAAGATGTAGATGTGTTTGTCGCAGTTGTTGTTTTTTTTAGTTCACTGACGTGAGAAGCGTTTTGCACTTCGCTTTCACCGCGACTCTCGGCGCAAATAGATGATTTGCTCAGCGCTCGGCTTAAACGGTGAAATATCACTAAAGTTCCACAACACAAACATCCATCTGTGTGAAATAACTATCAAATCTACTCTAAAATACTACATGTATCTGTGTTTAGCTGGATTTACTTCACGTATGGTGTTTATGCAGCTCGGGGTTCTGAATCCGAGAGAGTGGAAACATGCGGAACCGGATCAAAATCAAGTTCGCGAACCAGAACCGTTCCGCGTCGATGGAAAAGGGGTAACATTGGGATCCACACTGGTTGCTGACAGTTCAGGTGGTGGAATGGCTGTTCCACTCACTTTATTGCCTTGTTCTCTGAACTTGAGATGTTGATTGTCGAAGGCCTGTGAGTTGAGCCTTATTGTGACAAGCAGTTTTCATTCTTACTCTGTCCATTCACAATCCACTTTCTCTTCTGTAGAGGTTTTGTTCCTTTCTTTTGTTACCTTTTTGTTTCTGTTATATTGACTACTTTGTTATTTTCCCATTGTCCTTTTTGTTTGTGGCTTTTAGCCACAGCATTATTCTACCTTGGTTAGGAATCCGGCAAATCGGGTGCAATACTTTTTTTGTTTGTTTGTTTACGCATTAAGCTTCCTCTCTACTGATGTTGATCTCCACCCTGGTTAAGGAGAGCCCAAACTGACACACGCCCCCTCAATGTGTGCGGTAGCCGACTGCGTCTTTTCACCTGCACGAGGCGAGTTTATATGCGGATCAGCTTTGAGTACAGACAGCCACACCCTGATCAACACATTATCCCTGGTCTCTGTGCAGGCACCATCAATCAGCCAGCAGATTTTGTAATTGCATCAGTTATTCCAATCGTTGTTCATGTAGGCACCCAGCCTGCCGGATGGCAGAGCTGAGATTCGATCCGATGAGTTTGAGATGTGTTTTACCGGTGCACCACCTGAGCTCCCGCATTTTTAATTCTTGTAGGTGCGGGGCTGCACCTTGTGCCTCATGCATTGACAAGACCTGCCCTATTATTCTAGTAATGCAAAGCAGTGCCATCCAGCTTTCCATGAGTAAAGCAACAGTCTCGCTTCAGCTACATTCGACCAGGTGTGAAGTCTCAGTGTGAAAGCAGCTTGAATAAAAAAAGTATAGCCATGTGTTCATCCCACACCTTAATCTAACTGTCCTCCAGCAGTAAAGTAGTAAGCTATAGAAGTGCTTTGGTAGGGAAAAAAACTGCAAAGCTGGGTAGTATGACAGACAAATCAAACACTGCCCAGTTGTAGACAGTAGATTCGTGCTAAACTTGCTGAGTTGGTAACAAGGCTTCATGGTTAAAATGCTCCAAGTTTAAAAGGTATTAGGACAAAAAAAACCCTCTGAGCTAGCCACTTCTCTAAATGTCAGGTGCTGCTATTTCTTCTAGATGGAATATATACAAAATCTGAGGCTGCTCTTTTAAAGAAAAGATCTGTCCATGTGAATTCTGCCAGACGAATCCACTTTAAAAGGACGGGTAGAAAAACTGTATATCTGAAAAATGCTACATAAGCATTTATATATACTTGGTTGTATAGCAATCCACAAAAAGGAAAATGCTGAAAAAGGATAAAACACTGTAAGGGAGATATATTGTGTGGCCAAAAAGCTTGTTGGGCGTTTCATACCAAAACCATGAACAATGATATTTAGTTGCCACCCCAACAACACTCAGTGTTCATTTTATCAGCTCCACTTACCATATAGAAGCACTCTGTAGTTCTACAATTACTGACTGTAGTCCATCTGTTCCTCTGCATGCTTTGTTAGCCCTCTTTCATGCTGTTCTTCAATGGTCAGGACTCTCCCAGGACCACCACAGAGTAGGTATTATTTGGGTGGTGGATCATTCTCAGTACTGCAGTGACACTGACATAGTGGTGGTGTGTTAGTGTGTGTTGTGCTGGTATGAGTGAATCATCAGATGGAGTTTTTAAACACCTCACTGTCACTGCTGGACTAGTAATAGTCCACCAACCAAAAATATTCAGCCAACAGTGCCCGGTGGGCAGCGTCCTGTGACCACTGATGAAGGTCTAGAAGATGACCAACTCAAACAGCAGCAATAGATGAGCGATCGTCTCTGACTTTACATCTACAAGGTGGACCAACTAGGTAGGAGTGTCTAATAGAGTGGACAGTGAGTGGAAACGATATTTAAAAACTCCAGCAGCGCTGCTGTGTCTGATCCACTCATACCAGCACAACACACACTAACACACCACCACCACCACCACCACCATGTCAGTGTCACTGCAGTGCTGAGATCATCCACCACCTAAATAATACCTGCTCTGTGGGGGTCCTGACCATTGAAGAACAGGGTGAAAACAGACTAAAAAGGTATGTAAAGAAATAGATGGACTACAGTCAATAACTGTAGAACTACAAAGTGCTTCTATATGGTAAGTGGAGCTGATAAAATGGACACTGAGTGTAGAAACAAGGAGGTGGTTTTAATGTTATGGTTGATCGGTGTATATATACACACACAAACACACACACACACACACACAGGTGTCCTATCAGTGTCTCCAATTAACCTGACTGCATGTTTTTGGACTGTGGCGCTCCCGGAGCTCCCAGATGAAACCCACACAGACACAGGGAGAACATGCAAACTCCACACAGAAAGGACCCGGACCGCCCGCCTGGGGATCCAGGACCTTCTTACTGTCCAATCGAGCCACCGTGCACCTGGCTCACAGTGAACATTTAATTATCTCATGTGTTCAATGGGGTGAGTTCAGGACTCTGGAGTTCCTCCACATTAAACTCATTAAACATGTCACAGTGGATTTCGCTTTGTGCATAGGGGTAAAGTCATGCCAAAACAAGAAAGAACCCTCTCTAAAGTATGGTCACAATGTTGGAAGCAAATCATTGATAATTTGTTTGATTAATTATTAATTTACAAGATATACTTAATTTTGTACACTTGTTAGCAATCAATGATGCCAAAACTCATAATCTTCCTTATTAGTTGGGGTGTCCATGCACTTTTAGCCATACAGTGTATGTCATAACATCCTTGGGATTATACTGATTTCTGTCAGAACACACTTTTTGTAAAGGTACAGTGTATCACAAAAGTGAGTACACCCCTCACATTTCTGCAAATATTTCATTATATCTTTTCATGGGACAACACTATAGACATGAAACTTGGATATAACTTAGAGTAGTCAGTGTACAACTTGTATAGCAGTGTAGATTTACTGTCTTCTGAAAATAACTCAACACACAGCCATTAATGTCTAAATAGCTGGCAACATAAGTGAGTACACCCCACAGTGAACATGTCCAAATTGTGCCCAAATGTGTCGTTGTCCCTCCCTGGTGTCATGTGTCAAGGTCCCAGGTGTAAATGGGGAGCAGGGCTGTTAAATTTGGTGTTTTGGGTACAATTCTCTCATACTGGCCACTGGATATTCAACATGGCACCTCATGGCAAAGAACTCTCTGAGGATGTGAGAAATAGAATTGTTGCTGTCCACAAAGATGGCCTGGGCTATAAGAAGATTGCTAACACCCTGAAACTGAGCTACAGCATGGTGGCCAAGGTCATACAGCGGTTTTCCAGGACAGGTTCCACTCGGAACAGGCTTCGCCAGGGTCGACCGAAGAAGTTGAGTCCACGTGTTCGGCGTCATATCCAGAGGTTGGCTTTTAAAAATAGACACATGAGTGCTGCCAGCATTGCTGCAAAGGTTGAAGACGTGGGAGGTCAGCCTGTCAGTGCTCAGACCATACGCCGCACACTGCATCAACTCGGTCTGCATGGTCGTCATCCCAGAAGGAAGCTGACGCACAAGAAAGGCAGCAAACAGTTTGCTGAAAACAAGCAGTCCAAGAACATGGATTACTGGAATGCCCTGTGGTCTGACGAGACCAAGATAAACTTGTTTGGCTCAGATGGTGTCCAGCATGTGTGGCGGCGCCCTGGTGAGAAGTACCAAGAGAACTGTATCTTGCCTACAGTCAAGCATGGTGGTGGTAGCATCATGGTCTTGGGCTGCATGAGTGTTGCTGGCACTGGGGAGCTGCAGTTCATTGAGGGAAACATGAATTCCAACATGTACTGTGACATTCTGAAACAGAGCATGATCCCCTCCCTTCGAAAACTGACCCCAAACACAACCTCCAAGATGACAACTGCCTTGCTGAGGAAGCTGAAGGTAAAGGTGATGGACTAAACCCAATTGAGCACCTGTGGCGCATCCTCAAGTGGAAGGTGGAGGAGTTCAAGGTGTCTAACATCCACCAGCTCCGTGATGTCATCATGGAGGAGTGGAAGAGGATTCCAGTAGCAACCTGTGCAGCTCTGGTGAATTCCATGCCCAGGAGGGTTAAGGCAGTGCTGGATAATAATGGTGGTCACACAAAATATTGACACTTTGGGCACAATTTGGACATGTTCACTGTGGGGTGTACTCACTTATGTTGCCAGCCATTTAGACATTAATGGCTGTGTGTTGAGTTATTTTCAGAAGACAGTAAATCTACACTGCTATACAAGTTGTACACTGACTACTCTAAGTTATATCCAAGTTTCATGTCTATAGTGTTGTCCCATGAAAAGATATAATAAAATATTTGCAGAAATGTGAGGGGTGTACTCACTTTTGTGATACACTGTATGTGTATCTAATGTAATCCAAGATCCAACAATAAATAGTCTGCACTGAAGCAAAATCTGGCCAGCATTGTGGCTTGGAGCTGTCACCACACAGCAAGAAGCTCCTGGGTTCGATTCCCAGGCGGAAAGGTCCAGGTCCTTTTTGTGTGGAGTTTGCATATTCTGTTCGTGTCTGTGTGGGTTTCCGCCAAAGACAGCCCAAAGACATGCAGTCAGGTTATTTGGAGCTACAAAATTGCCCTAGATGTGAGTTGTGGGTGTGTTTGCCCTGTAGTAGACTGGTGACCTGTCCTACCCTTCGCCTGGTGAATTATACCCACCATGACCCTGAGTAGGATGCAGTGGTGGTAAAGCAGTCAATGGATGAATGAAGCAAAATCTGCTGAAACACAGACGTCCATGATCAAGCAAGCTTCACATCTTGATGAGTTTAGAAGCTGTCAAACCCTAAAGCTTGGATGTTTGCTGATGAAGGAAAAAGCCTTCTGGATGTTTGGCTTTAGCTCCAATGCCTATGGTTTGTCCAACAAGATCAATGAAAGGTGTCCACATACTTTTGGTCACCTTGTCTATTTTTAATCGGTCACATAGAACATAGTTGTGTTTTTACACTGTATGTCTGGCCAGTTCCTAATTTATGCTGCAGTTTAAGCTCGTTCTCCTTCATCGCTGCATCCTCTTCCACTGCAAGATCCATCTATCTTTAAGTGTTTAATGAGATGAAGTTCGGTGCCTCTGGGGTAATATTCACACATAACGTCGACTACGTTTTTGGCCTTGCAAATTAACTGCTCACAGCAAGAGGAGGACTTTTGGCAGGCTGACATTAATTAATAAGCATCAAGCATATTCGTGAAGCCTCCACATCCCACCATCCATACTAAGTTGACCCAGGGGCCGTAGTGCTAAGGAGTACCTCCTGGGAGAACGTTTTCGCACTCACACCAGTAAAGTGCTAGTCAATCCATCAGCATGTTTGTTGTCGCCAGCGGGCCGTTCTGCCAAATGTGCTTTTCGTCAAGAATGACCTCCCGTAGCCTGGCTTCACTGAAGATAGACGGTGAGTGCTCGTGACGTGGTTAAAAAAAAAAAAGTGGAATCGGGCCAGCGCTGCAGTGTTCATCATACTTATTATTATTAGGAGCGTGTTGGAGGATGATCAACGAGTGCTTAGGGTCAGAATTCCCACTGTGCCATGTTTGCTTTACTGAAATGATGGCAGTTTCATAAAAAAAAAAAAAAACGGCAGAGCAAATGTGCTTCTCATCAGTCGATGTACACATGAGACGTCAATTACAAGAAGGACACGTTACTAATAGAGCATGAATAACACTACACTTCTCATTACACTTCATTTAAAAGCAAAAACATGGTTAAAAAACAAGTATTCAACAACTTGTTTCATTTAACATATGCTAATGAGCCAAAACATTAGGGCCACATCAGAAAAATGTAAGTGGCAATGCTTATTTCATACCAATTGTGCATGTTATGAATCAGAAATATATTAAATGTTCTGCTGATGGGAGTTCCTCATAGTTTACATGTTGAATTCAGCAGATGTGAGTGACTTTAATAAGGGTCAAATCGTTATGACCAAATGATTGGGTCGAAGCGTCTCCGAAATAGCAAAGGATGCTTACAGGCAGCCATCGTGAGTACCCACTGACTATGGTCTGAGAAGGGACAGGTCACGAACTGCCACATGTTATTGGGTGGCAAGGACTCACCGATGCCAGAGCTCATGAAGGTTATAGTGGTTGCAATTGCAGATCATTGTAATACTGGTGACGAGGTGAATGTGTCACACTGCATCAAACTCTTGTGTGTATATGGTTGCTTACGCCAAGTTGACACTACACGACTTTCGGAGTTGCCTGGTCGCTGTACAGTTCACACTACACAACTGGATCTCTTGCACTCGGGAGTCTTTTAAGTCGTTGTGGTTTTCACACTACATGACTGATCGATCACCAGGATGAGTTGGTCTGGTTTCCCAAACTACGTTTTGTCAATAAAACAAACGCGAGACGTGACGAGGAGTTTAATGAAACCGTGTCCAATAATTGAGCGATCAAACTTATTTGTGTGCCAATGTGTAGCGTAAAAGAAAAGAGGAAAAATAAATGAATCTGAGCGGATTTGGCAATGCGACCAGCAGGGATCATCTGTTCTGTAGTGAGTTGGAGGTTAATAAATATTTTTTTCTTGGTATTGTGGTTTGTCGAGAACGATAAGGTCAGAAATACTGTAAAGCTTGTGTGTGTGCCCATGTATTCTGATAGAAACTATATTATGCCCCTGTCTCATGTTTTTACACCTCTCCCCCGGATTTCCAAACCCCATATCTTGCGTTCGCATTGGCTGTAGTTCGACACCGCACTCACTGCCAGTTGGCCGACTGATCCAGATATCTAGCATGCTAGAGCGCTCGGATCAAGTTGTTGAACAGTTCACATATAGCAATCGAGAACCGAGTTTTGATCTCTGAGCGAACGCCGAGTTTCGACCACTGGTATCGTAACTGGACATAAGAGCAGATCAGGGTTTCCTCCGAGAGCTCTGGTTTCCTCCCACAGTCCAAAGACATGCAAGTGAGGTGTACTGGAGATACAAAAGTTGAATCTTGTGTAACCAGTGACTACCTGTCCTGTCATAACCAAAGTGTGTAAAACATGATGTTAAATTCAAGCTGGGCAAGTTTACCAGCAAAAGAGATGGCACCAGGATGCACTAAAGGATGATCCACCTTAAAAGGAACCCCAGTGGCTTAATGGATAAGTGGGTTCCAGTCCCATATGGAGTGTTTAGAAAGCAGATGCATTCCTACTTCTAGGACAGTTGTAGCCTAGCAGTTAAGATACTCGACTAGTAAGCAAAAGGTTGCTGGTTCAAGCCCCACCACTGCCAGGTTGCCACTGTTGGGCCCTTGAGCAAGACCCTTAAGCCTCAATTGCTTAGATTGTATACTGTCACAAATGTAAATGTAAATGTTATTTGAATGGTGGAGCATTCTCAGCACTGCAATGACACTGCCATGGTAATAACATGCCATTGTGTTTGGTAGTGGAATGAGTGCATCAGGTGCAGTGGTGTTGTAGAGGGTGTTCACACTTCAGGTGCTAGACCAAAAATATAAAGCCAACAGAGTTCTGTGAGCAGAAAGCATCTAAAAGACTAAAGCTGATAAAAGACTAAAGGAAGGTTGCCATATATTGTGAATAAAAAAAAAAAAAAAAAATCCCGGGCGCCCAGGTGGCACAGTGGGATATTCCGCTGGCACACCAGCGTTGAGATTCTGAACTCCTCAGCGTTGCCACCGGTCGGCTGGACGCCATCTAGCGGGCATTATTGGCAGTGCCTGCGTCAGACATGGTTCTTCTAGGGTGGGATGACCGTACTATGTGGGTGGGGACCCTGATTGGCAGATAGAGAGGTGCCTGTGCAGAGTGCATAGGTGAGAAAGGGTCGGAGGAGGCGTGAGCAGCTATATACCCACCTCAACTGCAACCAGGGATCCCCCAGCAGCGGAAGACAAACTGACTACGCTAAATTGAGAGAAAATGCTTAAAAATAGAATAAATAAATAAATAAAAAATCCTGTCGTGTCTGTCAGTATCACATCATAATCTCAGCATAACATACCTTAATCTTTCAGATCAGTAACCGTCAAGGTATTTAAATTCTATTTCTTTATTTTAATCAGCACATTCCTGTTTGTCAGTATAAGAATCTTTACTGGAATCTAGGAGTCAGAAACTTGACTAAAGATTAAAGAACTAACTGTTTTTAGATTAGATTTTTTACTGAATGGCATCAGGGAGAGTTTGGAAAGCAATCTCAAAATGAATCCAACTCTTGTTTTAAAAAAAGCATCATGGCAGCATGCCAAGTGGATCTAAGCATCTCAGGTCACTCTTTAAAAAGTCCTCTGCATGATTAAATTAAACGAAAAGGGAAAAAAAATGAAAAGATGACATTGCTCAACTAGATGATGGACTGATTATTTGGATGAGCGAGTGAAAGAAAGGATTTTTGTTTTTGAGCTGCTTTCAAGGTCAGGAAATAACAAACGCTTTACCGTTGCCTTGGTGAGTCACATTTTGGCTTGTATCTCAGTGCCTGCAATTACTTGCAGGTGTCTCACCAAGCTCTCATCCTAACTCACTGGCAAAATAAAAAAATGGAAGGAGAAACCACAGCTGTGACAAAATCTTGTGCTTAAAGTGACCCTGAACTAAAAAAAAAAAGAACAAAGAACCAAAATATAGATGAACAAAGAACACATGAAAGAGGTGCTGCATTCATTCCATTTGATCTTAAGATAGACATCATAATACAAGCTCCACAATTATCAATCAAACGTGGGTTGTGTAATAATATCACCCACATATATGTTAGAGTAGCCTTAAACTGACCAGGCATAACATTATGACCACTGACAGGTGAAGTGAATAACACTGATCTCTTCATCACGGCACCTGTTAGTGGGTGTGATATATTAGGCAGCAAGTGAACATTTTATCTTCATAGTTGATGTGTTAGAAGCAGGAAGAAGCACTGCAGGGTGTTCCCAATCTACAGTGCTCAGTATCTATCAAAAGTGGTCCAAGGAAGGAACAGTGGTAAACCAGCGAAAGGGTCATGGACGGCCAAGGCTCATTGATGCACATGGCGAGCGAAGGCTGGCCCGTGTGGTCCGATCCAACAGGCGAGCTGCTGTAGCTCAAATTGCTGAAGAAGTTAATGCTGGTTCTGATAGAAAGGTTTCAGAATACACAGTGCATCACAGTTTGTTGCGTATGGGGCTGTATAGCCGCAGACCAATCAGGGGTCTAGTGGAGTCCATGCCTCGATGGGTCAGAGCTGTTTTGGCACCAAAAGGGGGGCCAACACAATATTAGGAAGGTGGTCATAATGTTATGCTGATCGGTGTATATACCAGTGTATATACCAGTGTATATACCACAAATGCTTATTTGACTAAATAAGCACATATTTTCACAAAAAACTCCAAAATCTAACTGAAAGCCCTTCCAATAAAATGTTATAGTCACAAAAGGGATGAACTTTATATTAATCCCCTAGCTTAAATGATGGTTTGGTAAAAAATATTATACACTGGTGTCCACATACTTTTAGCTATAAAGTGTATGTTGCATGTTTGTCTACTACTAGTTGCTACTGCAGACATAATCATGTAATTCAAGAGTCTGATATGAATAAACTCCTCTGGTTCACACCTGGGACTAATACCCAGTACACTTACTAGAAGCTAGCTGGAAGCCTGCTTGTTATGTTTACTTAAATCAAAGGTATTATGTACTTTCTAAACTATATTATTTATTTTCAAAAATGTTAAGCTACTTAATTAATTGCACACAAGAGATAATAACATCACAGCTTTGATTCAGTGGTTTTACAAAGCACAAAGCTTCAAGTGTTCTGTTGTTTTTCTATGGCAGTATGAAGTAAAAAAAAAAAAGTAAAGAATAAACCACAATAATATCTTTTAAAACCGTTTTTTGGAATGTGTTACAGGCCTGAAATGCAGGAATGGATGTATATAAAAAAAAAAAATAAAAAAAATAAGATGGCTTCATACAGTCTGCAATGAAATAAAAGTCAAAGTAAAACACACTTGGATGGATGGATGGATGGATGGACAGATAGTTAGCTGGATGAATGAATGGATGGATGGATAGATAGTTAGCTGGATGGATGGATGGATGGATAGTTAGATGGATGAATAGATGATGGATGGATAGTTAGATGGATGAATAGGTGATAGATGGATGGATTGATGAATAGTTAGATAGATGAATCAGTGGATGGATAGTTAGATTAATAGTTAGATGGATGAATCAGTGGATGGATAGTTAGATGATTAGATGGATGGATGAATAGTTAGATGGATGGATAGATGGATGGATGAATAGTTAGATTGATGGATAGATGAATGGATGAATAGTTAGATGGATGGATAGATGGATGGGTGGATAGTTAGATTGATGGATAGATGGATAGTTAGATTGATGGATGAATGGATGGGTGGATAGTTAGATTGATGGTTAGATGGATGGATGGAAAATTAGATGGGTGGATAAATAGTTAGATGGGTAAATGGATGGATAGTTAGTTAGATGGATGAATGGGTAAATGGATGGATGGATGAATGGATAATGGATGGATGGATGAATGATGGATGGATAGATAGATGTATGAATGGAAAATGGATGAATGGATGGATGGATGGATGGATAGTTAGATGGATGAATGGATGGATAATTAGATGGATGAATGGATAGTTAGATGGATGAATGGATGGATAATTAGATGGATGAATGGATAGTTAGATGGATGAATGGATGGATAATTAGATGGATGAATGGATAGTTAGATGGATGAATGGATGGATAATTAGATGGATGAATGGATAGTTAGATGGATGAATGGATAGTTAGATGGATGAATGGATAGTTGGATGGATGGATGGATCGATGGATGGATGGATGGATGCATGGTTGGATGAATGGATGGATAGATAGATATATTTTTATCTAAAATATTTTTAAATAAATAGATATATTTATCAAGGGGTTTTTGTATCTGTTGGTCCTGGATTTTGTAAAGTTGCTTTGAGACAATGTATATTGTAAAAAGCGCTATATAAATAAAGTTGACTTGACTTGACTTGATATATAAATAGATGATGGATGGATTGATGGTTAGATGGATGAATAGATGGATGGATGGATGGATGAATGGTTGGATGAATGGATGGATAGATAGATATATAAATAGATGATGGATGGATGGATGGATTGATGGTTAGATGGATGAATAGATGGATGGATGGATGGATGAATGGTTGGATGAATGGATGGATAGATAGATATATAAATAGATGATGGATGGATGGATGGATTGATGGTTAGATGGATGAATAGATGGATGGATGGATGGATGAATGGTTGGATGAATGGATGGATAGATAGATATATAAATAGATGATGGATGGATGGATGGATGGTTACATTTACATTTTCAGCATTTAGCAGACGCTTTTATCCAAAGCGACTTACACATTGAGCGGAACACAATGAGCAATTGAGGGTTAAGGGTCTTGCTCAGGGACCCAACAGTGGCAACTTGGTGGTGGCGGGGCTTGAACCGGCAACCTTCTGTTTACTAGTCCAGTACCTTAACCACTGAGCTATCACTGGTTAGATGGATGAATGGATGGATGGATGGATGAATGGTTGGATGAATGGATGGATAGATAGATATATAAATAGATGATGGATGGATGGATTGATGGTTAGCTGGATGAATAGATGGATGGATGGATAGATGTTAAATTGATGGATGAATAGTTAGATGGATGGATGGATGGATGGATCAATGGTTGGATGGATAGATAGATATATAAATAGATGATGGATGGATGGATGGATGGTTAGATGGATGAATAGATGGATGGATGGATGGATAGATAAATGGATGGATTTTTCAACAACCTGATCAGAATCCTGATCAGAATCGCGGTGGGTCCGGCTTCTCTGAAATCACTAGGAGCAATGCAGTGACACATCCCAGACTGGATGCCAATCCATCGAGGGCCTCAGCTAAACTCCCCCCAACTGAGACGTAGCCAGTTATTTGTCTGTATGTAGATGCCCAACCAGCCAATAGCACCAATGAGTATTCAAACCCTGGATCCCAGAGGTAGTGGGCTAGTGTAATTTACCACCCTGCATCCCCATCAAACAACTGTTCTCATCAATTATTTGAAGACTTTAAATTAGCAGTTCAGACACATTAACATTTATGCTGGTCTGGTGAAGCAGATTGATTAAATGTTTTATTAAAACTTTTATTATAACAACCAGCACATCCATCAACTAGTACTGTGCAAAACATACCAGATAATCAGAGCACACTTCACTTTCTTAATGAACCTGCATGCCATCATTAGTTCTGGTGCCATCCATATCACAAAGTCAAACATAAGAGCTTTTATTTAGACTGGTGTGATTTCACAAGTGGAGCAGCTATGGAGAAGTGCAATGTGTTCAGGCTAAGGGTGCTACTTGAAAATGAGCCATGTGCTGTTTCGACACAACGTGGCAGTCAGCATTCCATAATGACTGTAATTATCGTTATTAGAAGCGACTTACAGAATATCTTTTGTGTCAAATTGCCCGGTGGTGTGTCCAGCAATTTATCATTCAAACTGCGCTATGGAGTGCATGTCAGAGAGGTGGCGCTGGTATCCGTTTAGTATTGCTAGCTCAATAAAGATGCTGAAAGCATGAAGGAGAACACAAGGCCGTAGTAGTTCAGGGCTGTCGGCGGCATTGTGCTAATCTGCGTCAAAAGCCTGTTGCTTGGAAACCCTGAGTAAGGACCATATTTTTAGTCTAGTAGTATGGAAAAAGGTCTTTTTCTCAATAAAGGACTCTATTCAGAAACCAAATTATCATCTTCTCACAGGGCAGGATTGCTTCTCTGCATTACCCTTAATAAGGCTGAAACCTGTGTGTGGCTTATTATTACGCCCATGACTGCATGTATGTCAAATGCTAAAAAAAAATAAAATAAAAATAAATATAGCATATAACCTTCAAATGACAGGACCTGCTCACTATCCTCTTTAAATGCAAGAGGAATGCTGAACTGAACCGTAATTCTAATAACCTTTCCAGCTAATTAGGACTTTTTTGAATCACATGGTAGAAAAATATAAGAGAAATGCATCTGGAAAGTGTAATAAAAGCAGTGGAAAAAAGCTGGAAAATCATATTTAATTCATACAATAAACTACACTATACACTGATCAGCCATAACATTAAAACCACCTCCTTGTTTCTACACTCACTGTCCATTTTATCAGCTCCACTTACCATATAGAAGCACTTTCTGTTTCTCTGCATGCTTTGTTAGCCCCCTTTCATGCTGTTCTTCAATGGTCAGGACTCTCCCAGGACCACCACAGAGAAGGTATTATTTAGGTGGTGGATCATTCTCAGCACTGCAGTGACACTGACATGGTGGTGGTGTGTTAGTGTGTGTTGTGCTGGTATGAGTGGATAAGACACAGCAGTGCTGATGGAGCCACTTTTGTCGGTTAAATGTTTAAGAGAATGAACAGAAAACAAATTAAATACATTAAAAAAAATACTGAAATGGAGTTTGTAAAAAGACTAATAATACAAAATAAATTAGATAAATTCTAATAAATTAGAATTGTCGAGAAGTTTCCTTGTGCGTTGTAGCACTGAACTGTCGACAGACAATTATCCCCACTCACCTACAGTCATGTAAAAAAGTTAGGACACCCCATGAGAACCTTTGTCTTTTTAAACATATTTAAAAATACAAACATTTAAGCTTTTAAATTACTTTTAAACACAAGTTAAAAAACCCCACATTTATTACTACCTAAAATGTCTAAAATTAGAATCAGGTGCACCAAATCAGCTGCAATGATAAGACCATCATTAGAGGATGTTGGAGTTTTATTTAAACTTCAGACATTAGTTTGGTTTGCTTTTGATTGTTGAAGGGAGTAGTATTACCATGGTGAGATCTAAAGAGCTTTCTGAGGCCTTCAAAAAGAAGGTTGTAGATGCATATGAGTCTGGGAAGGGATTTAAAAAGATCTCAAAACAATTAGAAATCAGCCATTCCACTGTCTGGAAAATCATTTACAAGTGGTGAACATTTAAAACAACTGCCAACATGGCCAGGTCAGGCCATCCTAGCAAGTTCAGCCCAAGAGCAGACAGTAAGATGAGTAAGGAAGTCTCCAATAATCCTACAATGTCATCACGGGACCTACAGGTAGCTCTTGCCAGAGTTAATAGCAAGTACATGCATCTACCATCAGAAAGAGAGTGCACAAGTTTAATTTTCATGGGAGGTGTGCAGGAAGAAAACCCTTGCTGTCAAAAAAAAAAGAAAAAACATCAGGGCAAGAGTTAATTTTGCCAGAGAACACCCAGACAAAGACCAGGACTTCTGGAACAATGTGCTGTGGACAGATGAATCCAAAAGCTGAATTATTTGAGGACAGTAACAGAAGACATGTTTGGCACAAACTAAACACAGCATTTTAGCACAAGAACCTCATACCAACTGTGAAGCATGGACATGGAAATGTCATGGTTTGGGGTTGCTTTGCAGCAGCAGGGCCTGGCAAACTCTCCATTACAGAATCCACAATAAATTCTTCACTGTATCAGAGGGTGCTTGAGGAAAATTGAAGACCATCTGTCCAAAAACTGAAGCTGAAGCGGAGGTAGACTTTGCAACATGACAACGACCCAAAACATTCCAGTAAATCCACCAGGGAATGGCTCAAAGAAAGAAATGGAGAGTTCTGGAATGGCCAAGTCAAAGCCCGGATCTTAATCCTATTGAGATGCTGTGGGGTGATTTGAAACTAGCTGTGCATGCAAGAAACCCCTCAAACCTCACACAGCTGAAGAAATTCTGCATGGAGGAGTGGGAAAAACGTTCTCCCAGTCGATATCAGAGACTGGTAGATGGTTATAGGAAACGTCTAATTGAGGTTATTTCAGCCAAAGAGAGAAATACCAGCTATTAGGACAAAGGGTGTCCTAACTTTTTTCTCACAAAAAATTTCCATTTGTGTTCATTACATTGTTTAATGATACCAGCTCCATCTCTCAGTACTGTTCAAATGAAGCTCAAATGTTTAAATATGTTCAAAAAGTCCCTTTTTCACATAACTGTATATTATATATACAGTGTATATAACACACACTTATTTGCTTCTATAACAGCCACTCTGAGTAGTGAGGAACTGATGCAACTCAATTAGGCAGACACACAAACTGTAAAATATGCCTTCATAATTAGAGCTGTAACCCTACTCACAATCATGTCCAACAGTGTGTACAGTAATGTTCTCATCCTGTTTAACGCTCTACTTTCCCTTCAGCTTTTTACTCCCAACATTGAGAGATAAGTGCCTCTGGTTTGATTTTGGAAAGAGGCTCTGAAGTATATCTCTGCATGTAGCAAATCTCTCATGAGATTAAGAGGATGAGGAAGAACTGTCAGCATGTACTTGCTAGTAAGACAGAAAGTAGCTTCTCGTTAACTGCATATACTGCCGTACGGGCACTCGCACAGCTGCTCTAATTGGATACGAGACATAATTCTAGCTACATATGGAACTTATCCTACTTCGTCTGTGGTCCAGTAATCAGCATGAAAAAGCAGTAAACTATTCCCATGACCACTGAATACAGAAAAACACCATCTCCATCACTGTTGTGTTGTACAATCAGCATTTTGTTTTTGATGCACAATGATGGTAAAAAAACTAATTACAGATGATTTAAACACCAAGTCCAGCAGCCCTATGATTTTGAGTTTTAGACTTGGCTTACTAAGACATAAACGCACACGCACCCGGCGACGCACACGCACCATGCCATCCAAGTGATGTAAAAAAAACGGCCACCTTCTTCCATTGCCCCAGGGGTCCAGTTCCAATGCTCAGGTGCCCATTGTTGGCACTTTTGGTGGTGGACAGGGGTCAGCATGGGCACCCTGACTGGTCTGCGGCTATGCAGCCCCATACACAACAAATTGTGCTGCACTGTGTATTCTGACACCTTTCTATCAGTACCAGCATTAACTTTGAGCTATTTGAGCTACAGTAGCTCGTCTGTTGGATCAGGCAACAAGGGCCAGCCCTCGCTCCCCACGTGCTTCAATGAGCCTTGGCCGCCTATGACCCTGTCGCTGGTTTACCACTGTTCCTTCCTTGGACCACTTTTGATAGATAGTGACCACTGCAGACCGGGAACACCCCACAAGAGCTGCAGTTTTGGAGATGCTCTGACCCAGTCGTCTAGCCATCACACTTGGCCCTTGTCAAACTCGCTCAAATCCTTACGCTTAAACATTTTTCCTGCTTCTAACACATCAACTTTGAGAATAAAATGTTCACTTGCTGCCTAATATATCCCACCCACTAACAGGTGCCGTGATGAAGAGATAATCAGTGTTATTCACTTCACCTGTCAGTGGTCATAATGTTATGCCAGGTCAGTGTATATATTTTTTTCAATTTTATACAGTGTTTTAATTGCAGCACATATTATTAGCATTAGTTGAAAGAAGAGTTTGTAGGTATTTTGCATTCTTAGATTTTTGACGTTTTTGACATTTTCTGACATTTTTGACGTTGACAGTCTGCCGTTGCATCAAGACATGCAAGCTGAAACTCAATTACACAAAGAGAAAGCCAGACATCAATTTATTGCAGAAAATCTGCCAACTTCTTTGGGCCCCAGCTTAAATTAGATGGTCCATCTAATTTGGACACATGCGCTGTGGTCAGATGAGTCCACGTTTCAGCTTGCTTTCATAAAAAACAGGATGTTGAGTTCTTCCCGCCAAAGACAAAAAGGACTATCCAGACTGATTCAGTGAGAGATGAAAAGCCAACAACTGTCATTGTATTGAGGTGCATCAGTACCTGTTGCATGGGTGACTTGCATATGTGTGAAAATAGCATTGGATTGGAGGTGTATATTGAATGTATTTTAGAGAGACACATGCTGCCAACAAGGCATTTTTTTCCTGGGAAGTATTTGGTTTTCTCAGAGCGCTTTTCCTTCAAAAGGTTCTGTTCGGGTTTCTTTGAATCTTGGTGTTTTGTAGAGATCCCACGTTTCCACCAGTTTTTGGGAACCAAGTGTTGCGCAACAGAAGTTAAGAGTGGTAACATTATAGCGGAGCGAGCATTTGCGCTGCTGTTACAGATGTTCGTTTTTATGCAAAAAACATCGATTCATCAACTATTGGTTAAAAGAAGACGTAGACTGTGACTCCGTGCCTTGTGTTTGTCGCCATTGTTGCTTTCTTTAGTGCATTCACGTGAGAAGCGTTTTGCACTTTGCTCTCACCGTGACCCTCGGCGCAAATAGCCGCTTTGCTCAGTGTTCGGGTTGGGCGGAAAGTGTTCCGTGACACGAACATCCATTTGTGTGAACAGCATCCACATGTTTCTGTGTTTAACTCAGTGGTTCTCAAACTTTTTCTGTCATGCCCACCTTTGGAAGATGAAAAATTTTCATGCCCGTCGTTCCAACAAAATGCTGACAAAAATAGGCCAATTTTAACTTTGTTGAAATAACTTTAAAGATCATGAATGTTCTTTTCACCTTTATTTCAGTAATTTCTGTTGTATTTGACTTTATCAAACCATTTTTTGACATATCACTAAACTGCTCCTTTAATTAGTCTGAAATAAATGAAATAAAATTTCCAAACACTTTGCAAAAAAAGATAACAAAGTTCAATCTGTGCCAAAAAAGTAATTTGTGAGAGTTTGAGTCTTATCACTGTATTAGTGGCTGCAATGAGCCTGTTTTGCATTGCACATCTTTTCAAAACGGGGTTGCAGGCTTGGTACTGCCACTCTCAAATGCTCAATGTTTGTTTTCAGTGTGGCAGCAGCAGAAAAACCCATTTCACAGAGACAGGATGTGGCAAAGGGAAGCAGAATGCCTTCGTCATATTTTTCTTGACTTGGTTTGTGGTTGATTACCGTCACTTGTTTTGTATGTCTCGGAAGCATCATCTGTTTTTCTTTTCTTCTGTCAAATACCTCTCCATTCTGTAAATCTAGACTCTCTGTCAGAATGAATACTGCTAGCCGCTCAGGTGGTGCAGCGGTAAAAACACACGCTGCAACCAGAGCTGGGGTCTCGAATACATTGTATTGAATCTCAGCTCTGCCTTGGCGGCTGAGCGGCCACATGAACAACAATTGGCCTGTTGTTCAGATGGGCGGAACTAAGCCGGATATGGGTCTCTCTCTGTCAGACTGGTGCAATTACGACCTCTGCTGGCTGATTAGAGGCGCCTACACAGAGATGAGGAAAGAGTGCTCCTAGGGTGTGTCTCTCCGTACAAAACGCTAGGTGGCAAAACACTCGTCAATGTGTGGGTGATAAGATGCATACAGCTTGCTGCCCACGTGTCGGAGGGGGCGTGGGTTAGCTTCGATCTCCTCAGTCAGAGCAGGGATCGGCATAGGCGGAGAGGAAGCATGATGCAATCGGGTAATTGGACACGCTAAAGGTGGGATTAAAAGGGGAGAAAATGCATTAAAAAAAAACGTGTGGTGGTTATGCAGGTTAGGGTGCTGAGAGTCAAAAAAGCTTAACGTAAAAAAGCTTAACATGGCTTACTGTACTAAAAGTACGACATAGGCACACAAAATTTCTCTCCGTTATTAATGTTTATGAGTGCTCTGTACTGCTGAAATTCCTTGGTTGTTGTTTTAGTACAACAAGCCACATTAAGCGTTTTTTGTACTGTCTGGGTCGCTTTTACCACGTCAGCACAAAAGCGGTTTTGCAGCTTCTCATGGAAAAGCACCTAAACCTCTACACTTTTGACACGCCCACAGATGACGTCACGGTTCGCTCTGAAAAACCTAGTATTCTGTGGTGCCCGCTGTGAATGCTAGTTCGCTGTTAGGAACCTCTTTTTTTCACAAACCGAAACGGAGCCTGTTCTGTGTCGGTATAAAAGGGGTATCAGTAAGACAATGGCAGGCGTCATTCTGCACAAGCTACAGCAGTGTGGCTTCGCAGACATTTGAGTGAAGGTGGTTGACTTGTCTCCTACTGAAAATATATGGAGAGGCCGGTCAGGTGGTGCAGCGCTAAAACACACGCTGAACACCAGAGCTGGGATCTCGAATACATCGTATCGAATCTCAGCTCTGTCTGCCGGCTGGGCTGAGCAGCCACTTGAACAACGATTGGCCTGTTGTTCAGATAAGGGTGGGATATTAAAGCCGGATAGATACTCTCTCAAAACTAATGCAATTGGCTGATTGATGGCACCTGCACAGAGATGAGGAAAAAAAAGTGCTCTCAGGGTGTGTCTCTCCGTACACAGTGCTGATCTGCATTGCACTCGTCAAAGTTTAGGTGACAAAATGCATACGGCTGCTGCCCACGTGTTGGAGGGGGCGTGGGTTAGCTTTGTTCTCCTCATTCAGAGTGCGGATCAGCATTGGTGGAGAGGAAGCATGGTGCAATTGGATGCGCTAAAAGGGAGAAAAAGGGGAGAAAATGCATAACCAAAATATGTATATATAAAAAAGAAAATGTATGGAGCATTATAAATGTAGCATCAGACAATGATGACCACAAACTGTTAAGCAGCAAATATTCCACTTGCAAAACTGCAAAAGTTAGTATCCTTAGTTCCCAAATGATTAAAAAGTATAAATATTATGCTTCTGTTAATAGCTTTTTTGAGTTTGTTGCAGGCATTAAATATTAAATTTGTTCATAGTAACAAAATACAATTGCGTTTAACAGTAAAAACTTTGGGAATCTTGTCTTTGTACTTGTCAGTTAAATAAAGGTTTAAGCCAAGTAAAAAATCACAGATTCTTCTTCTTATTATTTTTTTTTTATTGCATCATATAAAATGTTCCAGCCTTTCCGGAAAAGGGTTTTTTAGTACTAGTCTCAATGGACAAGTAACAGCCACTAAACCACTTCTTAATAAGGTAAACAATGCAAAATGCTTAGAACGAAAATAAAAACCATTCATAGTAGATCACTGAGAAAAATCCCAGAAAGAGAAGAACAGGAGAGATATTAAAACCACGCTGTATTAAAGCAACAGAGAAGCATGGTGGGAATATTTATCTCTGGAAGTGTTTTTTGCACCTGCACATAATTAACTACACCCAGACAGTACCACTCTTTCTTAAGAGTACCATCGTTCTTCAGAGACGTGCTCTTTTTGGCTCTTTGTGGAAAAGGATTGAAACTGCAGCAGGATAAAACCACACCTTACCTTGAAGCTTTGACACAACTCTCTGAAGACGATGGAAGATCGAGGAATGCCATCTATAATAGACTTTCTCTCACAGTCACCTGACCTGAACCCCATGTAGCAATTATGGGGTCATAGAAAGTCAGAGAAAGTCAGGGATTCAGGAGGATTACTGGATGATTTTTGGAAGTTTGTGAAATTGTGCTGGAATAACATCTTCAGATCTTGCACAAGCATGATACATACACCATATAGCTAAAAGTATTTGGACACCTGACCATGAGCTTGGTGGGCATCCCATTTAAAAAAACCCAAATGGTATTAAAATAAAGTGAACTCTATGTCATCTTTTCAGCTATAACAACAGCCACTCTTCTGAGGAGACTTCACACAAGACTTTGAAGTATGGAAATCTGTGCCCAATCAGTCAAAAAAAAGCATTTGTATGGCTGGGCACTGATGTCAAGAAAGCCACGATTAATGTTCCAGTTAATTCCAAAGCTGTTCAGTGGGGCTGAGGTGCAGGCCACTGGGGTTTCTTTACACCAAGCTTTTCTTCATGTCTTTATAGACCTTGCTTTGTGCCCAAGGACACAGTAATGCTGGAATGTAAAGGGCCTTCCTTCCACTGTTGCTGCAAAGCTGGAAACATATAATTTCCCTTTATATTATTGAGTTATTACACCTGTTCTACTTCTACTTTATTTTATTCCACTTCTATTTTATTTATGCATTTTCTGCCAATTTAGCGTAGTCAATTTGTCTTCCGCTGCTGGGGGGTCGAGGTGGGTATATTGCTGCTCACGCCTCCTCCGACCCTTGTGCAGCCATTAGCGGAACCCTTTTTCACCTATGCACTTTGCACAGGCGCCTCTCTATCTGCCAATCAGGGTCCTTACACAGCATTTGAAGACCCCTCCTACATAGTCCGGTTATCCCGCCCTATAGCAGAACCCTGTCTGCTGCAGGCACTGCCAATTAAGCCCGCTAGATGGCGCCCAGCCGACCGGTGGCAAGGCAGTTTCAAACCGAGTAGTTCAGAATCTCCAAGCTGTTGTGATAGGGGAATATCCCGCTGCACCACCTGGGCGCCTGGGGTCCCAATACTTCTGTCCATATAGTGTACCAAATACCAGTTCTGAAATTCTTTTTCATTATTCAAAGATGCAAAATAGAAGCATTTTCATGAGTGGTCATGATTCTAAACTTGGTGCACAGTCTATGCTGTAAGTTGCTGTTTCTAGAGCACTTGCTTTGTTTATGTGGCCTTTTTAATAGGCAAGGAATTTAATTGCATGGTGCTTGGTCATAACTTCTTGCAGAATGTCTTGCTCATTCACTTAAGTCAATACAAAAAAACCCAAAGCTTTAAAGCTGTGCTGTTATTCCAAGTTTTAGGCCTCATTAGTTTAGGTGACACCAGGAACGAGAACTTAAAAATTCAACCAAGTTGTAAAAGACTGTGGGTTGGCAGTATGTGATCAAATTGTACTCTGTAGTGTGTCCAGAATGCACAGGAGTCTTACATTGATCAGGATTTTTTGACCTCTCTAATTACTGTATATCTCTAGGTCTATCAAATTAATAAAACTCTATGAGTGCAGTGTAAGGTTCACCACAGTTTGATGAATGTGGTTTGGAGGAATACCAGCTGAAACCACAGAGCTTTGGCCTTAATCCCACAGAACACGTTTGAGATAAATGGATAACATGACTGTCAGCAAGGGCTTCTCATCCAACATCAGTACATGAATTCACACTGGCTCTTATGACTGAATGGGGTCAAATGTACACACCCCAAAATATTGTATAAGGAATTCAGAGGAGCATTAAACTGGAGCAATAACAATGCCTGTGGTTTGGGCATAAGATGTTGAAGCTCATATAGTCAGTAGTTCACATTTAGAGCTGTTGCAAACAATATACACCAATCAGCCATAACATTAAAACCACCTCCTGGTTTCTACACTCACTGTCCATTTTATCAGCTCCACTTACCATATAGAAGCACTTTGTAGTTCTACAATTACTGACTGTAGTTCATCTGTTTCTCTGCATGCTTTGTTAGCCCCCTTTCATGCTGTTCTTCATACCCCATGTTCTTTAAAATGGAGTTAAAGTTCACATTTGAAACTGTTATGGAAAAATGAGATTTTATGCTTAATATAACCTTGATATTAGGATTATGTTGTTTGTGCATTAAATCATTACAGCTGGTAAATCCTTATGTTGGTGCTTGATGTGTGGCTGGGAGTCTAAAGTACAGAGATAAGCAATGTCTGTCATTATGCTGTTGCAAAATGTTGTAGCAGATAAGAAACAACAGTTAGCACAGAATGCAGGTTGCAAAGTCCAACACCCAATGTGATGTGACTAGAGCAGTATAAAGGGAAGCCCACAATTCTGTTCCTTGTTCTTCTTCAGATACACTGCTGTAAGAACCCATGATCGTGCCAATAAATTCTCCAATCCAGTCAACTGTAGTCTTTGTTTTATTTTATCGTGTGACCTTAGTTTTCCATGACAAACCTTTATACCAAAATATTTATCTGATTGATGACACGATGACATTATAATTGCAGTACTGTTGAAGAATCCTTGCATTTAATCTAGCACAGAGTACACATTATATTGAACAGAATTTGTGAATAATTCAATATAATGTGTCAGGTCATGATCTTATTATATTACTATTGAATTCTGTCAAGTTGATTTCGACTCCTGGTGGCCATATTGATAGTGTTTCTCCAGAACTTCCTGTCAATTGTTTGGGTCTTTAGGCTTCTTAACGGCTAGTTCATTATTTGTTCATTATTGTGTCCATCTATCTTGTTGCTGGCAGACCTCTTCATCATTTTACCATTGACTCTTGATAAATGTAAAACTATTTTTTGAACACTTTTGCATGGTATTTATTTACATTTACATTTTCTGCATTTAGCAGCCGCTTTAATCCAAAGCGACTTACAATACTGTGACAGTATACTGTCTAAGCAATTGAGGGTTAAGAGCCTTGCTCAAGGACCCAACAGTGACAATCTGGCAGTGGTAAGGCTTAAACCAGCAACCTTTGATTACTACTGCCCTTTAACAGTGGTGAATAAACTAAAACACTGAGACTGGAAACACAAAGAAAATCTAAAGTGACTAAGGTAAGAAATAGTGCCAATACTACACTAGAAAATCAACACACTGAATTTATCACCACACTAACCAAGATTTTACACTATGCTAAATGCTATGCTATGATATCTACTATACATCGATCAGCCATAACATTAAAACCACCTCCTTGTTTATACACACATTGTCCATTATATCTGCTTCACTTACCATTTAGAAGCACTTTGTAGTTCTACAATTACTGACTGTAGTCCATCTCTTTCTCTGCATGCTTTGTTAGCTCCCTTTCATGCTGTTCTTCAATGGTCAGGACCCCCACAGAACAGGTATTACTTGGGTGATGGATCATTCTCAGCACTGCAGTGACACTGCCATGGTGGTGGTGTGTTAGTGTGTGTTGTGCTGGTATAAGTGGATAAGATACAGCAGCGCTGATGGAGTTTTTAAACACCTCACTGTCACTGCTGGACTGAAAATAGTCCACCAACCAAAAATATATCCAGCCAACAGCGCCCCATGGGCAGCATCCTGTGACCACTGGTGAAGGTCTAGAAGATGACCAACTCAAACAGCAGCAATAGATGAGCGATCGTCTCTGACTTTACATCTACAAGGTGGACCAACTAGGTAGGAGCGTCTAATAGAGTGGACAGTGAGTGGACACGGTATTTACAGCGCTGCTGTGTCTGATCCACTCATACCAGCACAAAACACACTAACACACCACCACCATGTCAGTGTCACTGCAGTGCTGAGAATGATCCACCACCTAAATAATACCTACTCTGTGGTGGTCCTGACCATTGAAGAACAGGGTGAAAGGGGGCTAAAAAGGTATGTAGAGAAACAGATGGACTACAGTCAGTAATTGTAGAACTACAAAGTGCTTCTATATGGTAAGTGGAGCTGATAGAATGGACAGTGAGTGTAGCAACAGGGAGGTTAATAATGTTATGGCTGATCAGTGTATACAAGAGGACATGGAAAAGTGTCCATAAAAGACGGAGCTATATGTAGATGGAAATTTAGTTATGGGATTATCCTTAGGTGTGTGTAATCAGTTACTGATGAGTGCTGAGCACCATGGGACTTGGAGTTTTGTACAATAAACGCATTATTATCTTTTCCAATAAACCGTCCAAAATAAAAGAGCTTCAGTTTGGTTATCTGGTTAGCTTTGAGTAAGAGCTGAGGTTTAATTTGTCAAGCATTCATTTGATTGTCTTCTTTGCTTCTCAAGGTACCCTCAAAAGTCTTTGCCAGTACTAAAGTAAAAATTCCTCCTGTCCAGCTTTTTTTGAAAATTCCGATCACTGAAATTGCAATCAATTTTATCTCTGTCTAGAACTGCGTCTACCACTTTAGCCTGCCCAAACATCCTTTCCTGCCTTTTCTTCCTTTTCTTTTATCAGCCTTTGTGCTGTATGAAAAGCCTGTTTATTCCCAGTAGCTGGCAAGAAGACAGCTAAACTGCCAATCTGTGTAAATATATTTAGATTTTAAACTTCCCTCCATTGCTGTTGTCAACATAGATATTAAAAGCCATCAGTCCTTCCATCTGTTATGTACAATCCCAATTTCCGTAAAAAGTTGGGACACTTTGTGAAATGCACTAAAAACAAGAAGATGTGATTTGTTTATTCCCCTGAGTCTTCATTTCACTGACAAAAGTACAAAGAAAGGATGTCCAATGTTTTCATTGAGCAACTTAATTGTATTTTATAAAGGTATGTTTACCACTGTGTTACATCACCTTCCTATTAATTACACTTTTTGGGACAAACATTTGGGAACCGAGTACCTTCACACATATGCGAGTCATGCATGTCGTTTGCACCCCTATTCCAAGACAAATGTTGACTTTTGCACCTTTCACTGATAACATTCTGGATGGTCCTTTTTTGTTCTTGGAACAGAGAACTGGATGTCCCTTTTTCCCTTAAAAACAAGCTGAAGCTGAAACATGGGCTGTCTGAAATCGCATACTTTAACTGTACGTACTAAATTTGAGGCAGTGAGCACTGCTCGGCCGGAAAAGCAGTACGCTGTTTCAGTACACAAGTGAGCAGTATGCACAAAACCTTAGACGTACTACGTCCACCATCTCACCAACGTCACGTGATGCATGACGTCACATCGCCACAGTTACAATTTTAAAATCAGACAAAATTCATTCTGTCGTTCTCCACAAAGCTGCTCATAACAATATTCAGGGTTGTACTTAATCATAGCATTTTTAATTGTTAATCTTTCTTCTTCCGCTTCGAACGCCTTTGCAGCTCCAGTTGAATTATGGGATAGATTATCGGACCACAGTATTTGCTTACATGCAGTTGGTCATCCGGGTACTATTCGCCTACTGTTTAATTAATACTACGTATTCAGACATACAAACTGCTCTCGCATACTGCTTTTGCGTACTGTTCAGTATGGAAGTATGCAATTCCGGACGCAGTCATGAACTCATCTGACCACAGCCAATATTTTTACTGTCTTTCAAGAACTGATGTATGACTTTCTCTTTGCGTAATAGTTTCACAATGCTGCAGCACATTGTAGACCACCGAGCTCGTGTGGCTATATTTATCACAGTAGAATGACACTTTCTTATACAGAGCCATCTGAGGGCTCCAAGGTCACACATTTCCAACTGTAGATTCCGTCCTCATTCTACACGTAATGTGGCAGCTGCAGCTGTTGAATGAGTTTGGCTGTGTGCCACGTTAAGAGTGTCTACTGCATTGCCATTTTGGTCGACAGAGGAGGCACAGAGGCGCAGATGATTGATGTGTTCATTTCTGTAGATGGAATGTCATAAAATCTCTAATACTTTTGTCCATATAGTGTATGTATGTCTCTTAGAACATCGTCCCCAATAGACACAGCCAAAAATGCTTGTGTAGCAGCTTGATGGTTATATGCAAGTTATAAGTCATTTTTTTGTAAATGTGTCAGTCTTATAAATGTTTGAGATAAATTAACAAATTACTATATATATATATATATATATATATATATATACAGGGGTTGGACAAAATAACTGAAACACCTGTCATTTTAGTGTGGGAGGTTTCATGGCTAAATTGGACCAGTCTGGTGGCCAATCTTCATTAATTGCACATTGCACCAGTAAGAGCAGAGTGTGAAGGTTCAATTAGCAGGGTAAGAGCACAGTTTTGCTCAAAATATTGCAATGCACACAACATTATGGGTGACATACCAGAGTTCAAAAGAGGATAAATTGTTGGTGCACGTCTTGCTGGCGCATCTGTGACCAAGACAGCAAGTCTTTGTGATGTATCAAGAGCCACGGTATCCAGGGTAATGTCAGCATACCACCAAGAAGGACAAACCACATCCAACAGGATTAACTGTGGACGCAAGAGGAAGCTGTCTGAAAGGGATGTTCGGGTGCTAACCCGGATTGTATCCAAAAAACATAAAACCACGGCTGCCCAAATCACGGCAGAATTAAATGTGCACCTCAACTCTCCTGTTTCCACCAGAACTGTCCGTCGGGAGCTCCACAGGGTCAATATACACGGCCGGGCTGCTATAGCCAAACCTTTGGTCACTCGTGCCAATGCCAAATGTCGGTTTCAATGGTGCAAGGAGCGCAAATCTTGGGCTGTGGACAATGTGAAACATGTATTGTTCTCTGATGAGTCCACCTTTACTGTTTTCCCCACATCCGGGAGAGTTACGGTGTGGAGAAGCCCCAAAGAAGCGTACCACCCAGACTGTTGCATGCCCAGAGTGAAGCATGGGGGTGGATCAGTGATGGTTTGGGCTGCCATATCATGGCATTCCCTTGGCCCAATACTTGTGCTAGATGGGCGCGTCACTGCCAAGGACTACCGAACCATTCTGGAGGACCATGTGCATCCAATGGCGGTGCCGTGTATCAGGATGACAATGCACCAATACAGACAGCAAGACTGGTGAAAGATTGGTTTGATGAACATGAAAGTGAAGTTGAACATCTCCCATGGCCTGCACAGTCACCAGATCTAAATATTATTGAGCCACTTTGGGGTGTTTTGGAGAAGCGAGTCAGGAAACGTTTTCCTCCACCAGCATCACGTAGTGACCTGGCCACTATCCTGCAAGAAGAATGGCTTAAAATCCCTCTGACCACTGTGCAGGACTTGTATATGTCATTTCCAAGACGAAATGACGCTGTATTGGCCGCAAAAGGAGGCCCTACACCATACTAATAAATTATTGTGGTCTAAAACCAGGTGTTTCAGTTATTTTGTCCAACCCCTGTATATATATATATATATATATATACCGATCAGCCATAACATTAAAACCACCTCCTGGTTTCTACACTCACTGTCCATTTTATCAGCTCCACTAACCATATAGAAGGACTTTGTAATTCTACAATTACTGACTGTAGTCCATCTGTTTCTCTACATACCTTTTTAGCCTGCTTTCACCCTGTTCTTCAATGGTCGGGACCCCCACAGGACCACCACAGAGCAGGCATTATTTAGGTGGTGGATCATTCTCTGCACTGCAGTGACAATGACATGGTGGTGGTGTGTTAGTGTGTGTTGTGCTGGTATGAGTGGATCAGACACAGCAGCGCTGCTGGAGTTTTTAAATACCGTGTCCACTCACTGTCCACTCTATTAGACACTCCTACCTACTTGGTCCACCTTGTAGATGTAAAGTCAGAGACGATCGCTCATCTATTGCTGCTGTTTGCGCTGGCCATCTTCTAGACCTTCATCAGTGGTCACAGGACGCTGCCTACGGGGTGCTGTTGGCCGGATATATTTTTGGTTGGTGGACTATTCTCAGTCTAGCTGTGACAGTGAGGTGTTTAAAAACTCCATCAGCATTGCTGTGTCTTATCCACTCATACCAGCACAATACACACTAACACACCACCACCATGTCAGTGTCACTGCAGTGCTGAGAATGATCCACCACCCAAACGGAGAGTCCTGACAATTAAAGAACAGAATGAAAGGGGGCTAACAAAGCATGTAAAGAAACAGATGGACTACAGTCAGTAATTGTAGATCTACAAAGTGCTTCTATATGGTAAGTGAAGCCGATAAAATGGACAATGTGTGTAGAAACAAGGAGGTGGTTTTAATGTTACGGCTGATTGGTATATATATACATAAAATAAAATATAAAATACTAACATAAAAAGCTTATGTCACTTGTCCAAATGAAATACATTATAGCTAAAGTACTTTTAAGGATGTGTTAGCAATTCAAGCAATTGGTTTTTGCCTATTTTTTATCGTGTACACCAGCTTGACATGTCAACATCTTGGGGTTTAAAAGGAAATCAGAAAAAAATGTTTACCTTGATCTTTCCCAGTGCCTGGTGTGGTGAGAAATCCAAGCTCCTTCTAATGTCAGATCTAATAGACTAGAAACTTAATTACTGGCTGTTTGGCCATAACTTGATACAGAATGTGTTGCTCATTCACTCAGTCAATGAGGTGGAATCACAGAAAGCCTCCAAACTTCCAAGCTGTGCTTTCATTTCAAGTTGTAGGCCTCATTAGCTAAACAAACACCGAGACACCTTAAGCAAGCCAAACATCAGACAGTGTTGAAGGAAACTGTGGGTTGGATGTATGTTGTTTATTTGGACACCAGCATGCACCAGAGACTAGCAGTGATCAGGATTGTGCAATATAGATCTTTCCACTTCACAAATTTTTTTTGGCCAGTGAAAGCAACCAGCAAACAGAATATTTTATTTCTATTTTATTTACACAAATTAGTGATGAGTCAGTATTTTCTAACAAACAAATAATTAAGAGCATCAAAATAATTAAAAAATTCTTTTTTCTATATTTATTTAAGCCTTTTCTTCCAATTATGTGTAGCCAATTAGACCCGGTCGCATTCAAAGAGAGTATATTCGCCTGACACATGCTCTCTCCAACTCGTGCACTCCACCAACCCTTTCTTTTTCGCACATTCGGCCAGTCTTGTGCACGGAGAATTCAGCACTGATCACTTCTGTACAGACGCCTCTGACTGCTAACCAAGATCCTTACACAGTGTTAAAGACCTCATCCCCTATTTTTAGCCCGTCTTTTCCCAGCCAGCAGACTAGTGGTAAATGTTGTCTGCTGCAGGCACTGCCAAACACTGCACATGCCATCCATTTGATCTTGAAAAAAATATATAAATAAAAAAAATAAATAAAAACATTGGTCGACCTTCTTTTATTGCTCTGATGTACTAGTGCCTGTTAGCCCATTAAAGATGATTTCAATTGTGGACATTTCAATGATTTCAATTGTGGAGTTAGCAAGGACACTGACTGCCCTGCGACTACACATACCTATAAACTGCCCAGTTTAAAAAAACTAAAAAAAAAAGGACTGCTCAGTCTTAAAAAAAAAGATTTGCAATTTGAGCCACAAATTCTAAGCCACCACTCTGTTGATCTGTTTAAGATGCCACAGACTTCATGTTCTCTGGCATCAGTGAGTCCCAAGAACATGTCAACAGTTAGCTGCATAATTATATACCCATATTAATATTATTATCACACATACCTAGTATTTCCATTTTTATGCTTATTATTATTATTACTATTATTATTATCATCATTATTATGTATATACAGTATAACTATGTATACAGACCTAATACCATATATGTAAATATCTTCTTCTTTCTTCTTCTTCTTTCGGCTTTTTCCCTTTTTCAGGGGTCGCCACAGCGAGTCATCCTCATGATCGCTCATTGATTTGTCACAATTTTTACGCCGGATGCCCTTCCTGACACAACCCTCCCTAATTTATCCGGGCTTGGGTCCGGCACTACGATGCACTAGTGCATCTAGCGGCTAGGTATCTATAGGACAATTCAGTGTTTCCAATTAACCTGGTGGCATGTTTTTGGACTGTGGGAGGAAACCGGAGTACCCGGAGGAAACCCACGCGGACACGGGGAGAACATGCAAACTCCGCACAGAAAGGACCTGGACCGCCCCACCTGGGGATTGAACCCAGGACCTTCTTGTTGTGAGGCGACAGTGCTACCCACTAAGCGCCCGTGCCGCCATATATGTAAATATCTATAGTTATAATTAATATACTAACCATAGATTTGTAAGTTTACTGATATTCTTTGTGGTTTTTTTTTGCCCACACAGGTGAGCTTTGTGGGTTTACTGACTAACTGTAGACCATTTGTTATTCTGTACACTTTCTCACCTTCCATACCCATTCCAAAAACATATGACCCCCACTAACAAGTTTTGGTGGTAGGCCATTGTCAGCACTGCAATGACAATAACCTGGCTGTTTGTGTTGTACTGACTTAAAGGTATCAGGTTCAGCAGTGTTGTTGGGATAAAAACAAAAAAATATATTTTTAAACTTACTGGCCTCTTTGTTCATACCCTGTTAGCACTCATTGTAGGTGTACAGTTAGAGAGTTGAGCTAATTTCTTTTTGTTATGGACAAGGTGTGGCAATCTTGTTTACTCTCTTATTAGTGGGTTCTGATAACGGAATGCTTTTGACTCAATATTTTTGGTTGGACTATATTCTTCCCCCAGAATCCCAACAACACTGCTGTATTTGATAAACACATACCAGTACAACTCACATAACCATGATATTGGGTTATAAGGGGTGGTGAAAACGTGTACAGTAATGATTGACTATAGTAAGTAATTGTATTCTTACAAAGTTCATCTGTAAGTTATGTATGGCTTACTTTTCTTAAAGAGTCTAGTGCACCAGCTTAAGAATGACTCTGCAGTTGTAATAATAATAACAAAACAAGAACAATAATAATATTAATAATAATAATAATAATAATAATAAAAACAACATCAAAACAATAATAATAATAATAATAATAAAAAAAAAATCAAAACAATAATAAAGTGTATTTCTGTCATTATGTTAAATCTTTTCTCTCATCTATTCACATTAGGTTTGTCCCAAAACTCATTTATTGAGCTAATTTCTTTTTGTTATGGACAAGGTGTGGCAATCTTGTTTACTCTCTTATTAGTGGGTTCTGATCACGGAATGCTTTTGACTCAATATTTTTGGTTGGACTATATTCTTCCCCCAGAATCCCAACAACACTGCTGTGTTTGATAAACGTATACCAGTACAACTCACATGACCATGATATTGGGTTATAAGGGGTGGTGAAAACGTGTACAGTAATGATTGACTATAGTAAGTAATTGTACTCTTACAAAGTTCATCTGTAAGTTATGTATGGCTTACTTTTCTTAAAGAGTCTAGTGCACCAGCTTAAGAATGACTCTGCAGTCTCCACACATTAAAATAATTAGCTTCTGTTCTATGGTCGTAATACTTGGCACATAGTGCTTTAATATGGACCTGATGGCAGCTGTAGACTAATTTAATCATGATTAGAAACTGGTGAAAAAGTGCAGGTGTATAAACATCATTAAAACACTGCCCTAGGTGCTCATTAGACACTATGAGTATAAAAGTGCCAGCAGTGGCTAGACTTGAAAATCAATGTAGAACTCACTTCTGTTCTTTGCGAAACACGAGGAAGGTTATCAGTACACGGACTGTTAATGTGAAAGATTTAATTGGAATACCACTTTTCATTCAATACAGGATGTCTCTCTTGGACAAAATGAGTATGCTGCAGGGGTTTAGCCAAATTATAGTACTGGTTTTGCAGCCCATATTGGCTGCATTCTTATTAAAGTGCATCTGTATAATGTGGATGTGCTATTTCATAAATTCTTACTCTGTCTGAGAAAGCATTTCAGACACATTTAATGGTCTTTATCTCTAGGGCTTCACAAAATCAGGGTTTTTTTTCCAAGCGACCCACATTTTGTCCATGATTTTCTTCACGACCCAGACAACACAAACAACACATCTTACTCTCTGCTATCTCTGTACAATCTGGTTCTACTGTGGTTTACAAGATGTAATATACAGCCTCCAGTCAAGGTGGTGTTCACGTACAAGCTTATTTAGGTATTGTTCTTTTTTCTGCGACCCACCTAAGGGCTGCGACCTAGAAGAACCCTGCAACAAATTGCTAATGATAATAAGGATGCTGGATGTCCTTACAGAAGCAACCCTCCTTATTTATATCCGAGCATGGGACTGGCACTGAGAGTGCACTGACGTGCACTTCCCAATAACTAGGCTGTTTGGTAAACCCCTTCCCCTCAGACATAGCCAATCATGTCTGTGTCGATGCTTGACCATCCAATAGCACCACTGACAGCTGAACCCCAGATCTCAGCAGTAATGAGCTAGCATATTTTACCCCTCCGCCACCCGAGCGCCTGAACATACTAAATATTTACAGTTGCCGATGATTATGATTTCCAATCCTAATTATTTGCAGTTACTGGTTGATTACTAGTACAATATGATTAGATTTTAAATGTTGCTGAAGTTAAGAACACTGACTAATCACAGTCCAAACTGGAAAAGTATACACACCCTTGTATTTATTAAGTGATAGAATCTTAATAAAGAATAATAATAGTAATTTTTATTAAAACAGTTACCATAATATTAATAGTAAAGTTATCATTACAGGAATTAATAATAATAATAATAATAATAATAATAACAAAACAACAACAACAATAATAATAATTAAACAACAACCACAAAACTATAAATAATAATAAAATAATAATAAAAATAATAATAATAATAACAAAACAATAATAATAATAATAATAATAATAAAACAACAACAAAACAACAATAATAATGATAATAATAATTAAACAACAATATTAATAACAAAACAACAACAATAACTATAATAATAATATTAATAATAATATTAATAATATTAATATTATTAATAATATTAATATTATTAATAATATTAATATTATTAATAATATTAATATTATTAATAATATTAATATTATTATTAATAATAATAATAATATTATTATTATTATTAATAATAATAATAATATTATTATTATTAATAATAATAATAATAATAAAAACAATAATAATAATAATAATAATAATAACAAAACAACAAAAACAATAATAATAATAATAATAATAATAATAACAAAACAACAACAATAATAATAATAACAACAACAACAAAACAACAATAACAAAACAACAACAACAATAATAATAATAATAAAAATAATAATAACAATAATTAATAATAATAATAATAATAATAATATATTAACCCTTTTCAGTTCACGCCATTTCAGAACATACATTTCCTACAATACTGTTGCTTTCTTTAGCATATTTAACTCACAGTCCTGCAATAATTATTATTGCAGATTGTGCTCTTGGTGTGATCTTTTGCAGTACATTCACTCCTAGAAAGAACAGTAACAGTGCTAAGTTCCCTCAAAGTTTAGATTGAATGTGTTTTGATAGAAGAACAGCTTCCATAAATTCTTTGTGAAAGGCAGACATTGTGTTTTCTTATTTGTCAACTGGGATGTGTCATCTTAATTTGAACACCTTACTTATACAAATGAGCCAAATAATTAGGACCACCCTCGAAATGAGGGCTGTATGTGTTACGTTCAGGAATATTAAATGTTGAGACTATGGTAGTTATCGATGGTAGTATGTGTGTTGAATTCAGATGTAATCAGGCATAAATACCCGAGTGACTTTCATAAAGGCCAAATCGTTATGGCCAGATGACTGGGTTAAAGTGTCTCAGAAACAGCAAGGGGTGCTGACAGGCAGTCATGGTCAGTAGTCACCAGAAAAGTTAGCTATTAATGGTGCTGACATTGAGCACAGCTATGCTTTGAAAAATCTAGTGAGAGTTTTCTAAAACACACTCCAGCATGAAAAAAGTTCAATCCACAACACACAATGCATGTAAGACATCTTAAACTTGGGTGTATAAACGGGAAACTGACTTACTATTTGTATTCATATTTACAGTGTATGTACTGTTCATGTTTACACATCAGTACAGTGGTACCTTGTAACTCAGCGACCCCTAAAATCAAACTTGACACCCTACGTTGAGTAATCTGTACCCTTAAACTTGACGTTTGTGCGACTGCTGCTTTGTTTAGCGCTTGGCTTGATCAAAGTGCGAATGAGATGAATTTGCATTTGAGTGGAATAACCGTCAAATTCACCCAGAAAGCGTCTACATGTGTCTGTGTTGGATTTTCCTCCTGTTTCACTTTTAAACTTGTGTTATAGCTCGGGGTGCTGAGACATTGTGAGAATCAGCTTTTCAGAGAGAGTAAAAAACACTTATCGTTAAAAAAGCATAATGTGACCATGTAATTAATGATGCTCTTTCAAGCATAGCTTACAGACCTCTGCATCTGCTAATCGCTTACTTTAAGGACACACACACACACACACACACACACACACACACACACACACACACATATATATATATATATATATATATATATATATATATATACATACACCAATCAGCCATAACATTAAAACCACCTTGTTTCTACATGCTCTGTCCATTTTATCAGCTCCACTTACTATATAGGAGCACTTTGAAGTTATACAATTACTGACTGTAGTCCATCTGTTTCTCTAAATACTTTTTAGCCTGCTTTCACCTTGTTCTTTAATGGTCAGGACCCCCACAGGACCACTACAGAGTAGGTATTATTTAGGTGGTGGATCATTCTAAGCACTGCAGTGACACTGACATGGTGGTGGTGTGTTAGTGTGTGTTGTGCTGGTATGAGTGGATCAGACACAACGGTGCTGCTGGAGTTTTTAAACACCTCACTGTCACTGCTGTATTGAGAATAGTCCACCAACCAAAAATATATCAAGCCAACAGTGCCCCGTGGGCAGCAACCTGTGACCACTGATTAAGGTCTAGAAGATGACCAACTCAAACAGCAGCAACAGATGAGCGATCGTCTCTGACTTTACATCTACAAGGTGGACCAACTAGGTTGGAGTGTCTAATAAAGTGGACAATGAGTGGACATGGTATTTAAAAACTCCAGCAGCACTGCTGTGTCTGATCCACTCATACCAGCACAACACACACTGACACACCACCATGTCAGTGGTCAGTCCTTATATCCTCTAGACTGTAAAATTGCTCCTTGTGCATCTTTTAAAATTATGTTGTGCCAAAACTCTTAGTGTAGAAAATATAGTCCTTAAAAAAGCTGACCTCTTTGTAGAGGCACTTAAAGTCTAAGAAGTCAAGCAATTCTGTGACCACAGTACATTTGCATTAAAAAATAAAGAAAAAAAAACAAACATCCTGCCCTCTGTCATAACCTCCACTTCATGGTAATGTAAGAAGACTTGGGTTTAAATGTTGTTGTGCACTTTTTCCAATACCGCGGTGACTTTCCTTCCAGTGAAGCGGGTAAGAGATTGGTTAGTATTGGCTTTGTGACAGCACTTTTGCCAATATCCTTTAAAAAAAGGCAGGTTTATAGCTCTGAACATGCAATTAAATTGTAACCTGAATGAACTGGTATTGAGCTCTGAATCAGGGCCAGCGCAAGTGGCTGGACTGATGAAGCAGAGCCAGGTTGATCTCAGTGCTCCCCTGGAGTCCCCACTGCCAGCTAATCCCAGGCTAACAAACTGCCACGGCTGGCTGCCCAGACACGGTATGAATGTCAACAAGAGGTCAGGAAAACTGAGCAGTCAAAGAGTCTCAGGGGGGTGGCTTCTTCTGTTCTGCTGGCTCAAATGATACAATAGAGTGACTTATACCTGTTCCTTCAGATATTTCAGGTAGTCCTGGGATGTAGAGCTACACTGGGATAGATATTTAAGGGAGTCCTGGGACGTAGAGCCAAACTGGGATAGATAGTTGAGGGAGTTCTGGGATGTCGAGCCACACTGGGATATATATTTAAGGTAGTCCTGGGATGTAGAGCTACACTGGGATAGATATTTAAGGGAGTCCTGGGACGTAAAGCCACACTAGGATAGATATTTAAGGGAGTACTGGGATGTTGAGCCACACTGGGATGTCGAGCTACACTAGGATAGATATTTTAGGAAGTTCCGGGACATCAAGCCACACTGGGATGTAGAGCCACACTGGGATAGATATTTAAGGGAGTCCTGGCATGTCGAGCCACACTATGATATATATTTAAGGGAGTTCCGGGATGTCAAGCCACACTGGGATAGATATTTAAGGGAGTACTGAGATGTAGAGCCACACTGGGATAGATATTTAAGGGAGTCCGGGGATGTCGAGCCACACTGGGATAGATATTTAAGAGAGTCCTGGGATGTCGAGCCACACTAGGATAGATATTTAAGGGAGTCCTGGGATGTAGAGCCACACTGGGATAGATATTTAAGGGAGTCCTGGGATGTCGAGCCACACTGGGATAGATATTTAAGGAAGTTCCGGGACATCGAGCCACACTGGGATGTAAAGTCACACTAGGATAGATATTTAAGGGAGTACTGAGATGTAGAGCCACAATGGGATAGATATTTAAGGGAGTCCTGGGATGTCGAGCCACACTGGGATAGATATTCAAGAGAGTCCTGGGATGTCGAGCCACACTGGGATAGATATTTAAGGGGGTCCTGGGATGTCGAGCCACACTGGGATATATATTTAAGGGAGTTCCAGGATGTCGAGCCACACTGTGATGTAGAGCTACACTGGGATAGATATTTAAGAGAGTTCCAGGATGTCAAGCCACACTGGGATGTCGAGCCACTCTAGGATAGATATTTAAGGAAGTTCCAGGATGTCGAGCCACTCTAGGATAGATATTTAAGGAAGTTCCAGGATGTAGAGCCACACTGGAATAGATATTTAAGGGAGTACTGGGATGTAGAGCTACACTGGGCTCTACAGTGAAACTATTTAGATATTTAAGGGAGTACTGGGATATAGAGTCACACAGGAACATTTTAATTAAGTGCACTGATAAATACTGCAGTTCCATCCATGATTTATAATTATATGCACATTCTAACTATCTAGCAATAACTAGCTGCTTGTATGATGCAAATACACAAACGTGACATGAAATATCCAAACATGTAGATATTTATTTTTAATTGATGTAGAGAATCATCCATCCGACTCTACAAATGCACTGCCAGGATTGCTTTCCTCTCAACATCAAAAGAGCCCCAAAGAGAGTTTCACTAACCACTCAAGCATCTCCAAACACCTCTTACATGCTATTAGCTTTGAGAAACTGAAGAGAGTATTTACCTACACATTCATTTAGTGTGTTCTGTCACTGTTCAGTGAAGTAGCTTGACAGTTCTTCACCATGTTTCCTTGGCAAGTCCCTTTCCTCATTAATTTCCTTTTCGCTGCTTTTGGATAAGAGCTGCTCATTTCAACCAGGATCTTTATTCTATTGTCTGAACAAAAAAAGGACCCACAATAAATCATGTCTCATCCGGCCGGAAGGTTCGGCGCGGCATATGTGTTGCCGCTGTGCAGCGAGGGGGGCTAAAAAGGCACCACATGTTTTCCCACCTTCTCAGTTTAGCCTGCATGTATAATGAGTGATGCTCTTTCAAGCATGGCTTACAGACCCCTGCATCTGCTAATCGCTTACTTCAAGGACATGTTTTGTTGGACAGGTTTGCCGTATGGAGAACTGTCACATCTCCTTCTTGAATCAGTTATTTATTATAAGTCTTCTTAGGCTGTTTATAAAGGATGCGAAAATCCATACTGTTAGCAGTGAAATGTGTAAAAGCCAACATCTGTCACAGTACAAGGTTGCATCAGCCCTGCATGACACTTATACTGAGATTTTAGAAAGACAGGTACTGACAGGAAGTAGCGTATTTTCCAGGGAAGTCCATGGTTATTTTAGCAAAACAATGCCTAGTCTCATTCTGCATGAGCCAATAAAAGCATGCTTAGTAGACACAGAGCACGTATGCTAGATTGGCCTGCCTACAGTCCTGATCTGTCTCCTATTGAAAATGTATGGCACATTGTGAAGAGAACAATTAGACAACAGTGACCATGAGATTGACTATTGAGAATTCAGTTTCAAGATATTTAAGGGAGTCATGAGATGTAAAGCCACACTGGGATATACGTATATTTAAGGGAGTTCTGTGATGTCGAGCCACACTGGGATATAAATTTAAGGGAGTTCTGGGATGTCGAGCCACACTGGGATAGATATTCAAAAGTATCGTGGGATGTCGAGCAACACTGGGATAGATATTTAAGGAAGTACTAGGATGTTGAGCCAAACTGGGAAGTAAACCCACACTGGGATAGATATTCAAAAGTATCGTGGGATGTCGAGCAACACTGGGATAGATATTTAAGGGAGTACTGGAATGTAGAGTCACACTGGGATAGATACAGTATTTCACAAAAGTGAGTACACCCCTCACATTTCTGCAAATATTTCATTATATCTTTTCATGGGACAACACTATAGACATGAAACTTGGATATAACTTAGAGTAGTCAGTGTACAGCTTGATAGCAGTGTAGATTTACTGTCTTCTGAAAATAACTCAACACACAGCCATTAATGTCTAAATAGCTGGCAACAGAAGTGAGTACACCCCACAGTGAACATGTCCAAATTGTGCCCAAATGTGTCGTTGTCCCTCCCTGGTGTCATGTGTCAAGGTCCCAGGTGTGAATGGGGAGCAGGGCTGTTAAATTTGGTGTTTTGGGTACAATTCTCTCATACTGGCCACTGGATCTTCAACATATCACCTCATGGCAAAGAACTCTCTGAGGATGTGAGAAATAGAATTGTTGCTCTCCACAAAGATGGCCTGGGCTATAAGAAGATTGCCAACACCCTGAAACTGAGCTACAGCATGGTGGCCAAGGTCATACAGCGGTTTTCCAGGACAGGTTCCACTCGGAACAGGCTTCGCCAGGGTCGACCAAAGAAGTTGAGTCCACGTGTTCAGCGTCATATCCAGAGGTTGGCTTTAAAAAATAGATGCATGAGTGCTGCAAGCATTGCTGCAGAGGTTAAAGAAGTGGGAGGTCAGCCTGTGAGTGTTCAGACCATACGCCGCACACTGCATCAACTCGGTCTGCATGGTCGTCATCCCAGAAGGAACCTGACGCACAAGAAAGCCAGCAAACAGTTTGCTGAAGACAAGCAGTCCAAGAACATGGATAACTGGAATGCCCCAAGATAAACTTGTTTGGCTCAGATGGTGTCCAGCATGTGTGGCGGCGCCCTGGTGAGGAGTACCAAGACAATTGTCTCTTGCCTACAGTCAGGCATGGTGGTGGTAGCATCATGGTCTGGGGCTGCATGAGTGCTGCAGGCACTGGGGAGCTGCAGTTCATTGAGGGAAACATGAATTCCAACATGTACTGTGACATTCTGAAACAGAGCATGATCCCCTCCCTTCGAAAACTGGGCCTCATGGCAGTTTTCCAACAGGATAACGACCCCAAACACAACCTCCAAGATGACAACTGTCTTGCTGAGGAAGCTGAAGTTAAAGGTGATGGACTAAACCCAATTAAGCACCTGTGGGGCATCCTCAAGTGGAAGGTGGAGGAGTTCAAGGTGTCTAACATCCACCAGCTCCGTGATGTCATCATTGAGGAGTGGAAGAGGATTCCAGTAGCAACCTGTGCAGCTCTGGTGAATTCCATGCCCAGGAGGGTTAAGGCAGTTCTAGATAATAATGGTGGTCACAAAAAATATTGACACTTTGGGCACAATTTGGACATGTTCACTGTGGGGTGTACTCACTTATGTTGCCAACTATTTAGACATTAATGGCTGTGTGTTGAGTTATTTTCAGAAGACAGTAAATCTACACTGCTATACAAGTTGTACACTGACTACTCTAAGTTATATCCAAGTTTCATGTCTATAGTGTTGTCCCATGAAAAGATATAATGAAATATTTGCAGAAATGTGAGGGGTGTACTCACTTTTGTGAAATACTGTATTTAAAGGGAGTTCTAGGTAAAACCACACTGGGATAGACATTTAAGGGAGTACTAGGATGTTGAGACACACTGGGATAGATATTTAAGGGGGTTCAGTGACCATAAACTGTTGAGAATTTGGTTTCAAAAGGTGATGTAACACAGTGGTGAGCGTGACCCCTCTCCCAACTTTTTTGGAGTGTGTTGCAGACATGAAGTTTTACATTTGTTATATTTGCAAAATGCACTTAAGTTGGTTAGTGAAAACAGTGGCACTCTTTTCTTTGTACTTTGACAGGTTAATATAACAAATCAGTCTGTATAACCTAAGGTTGGGTTACAACAGGGGTGTCAAACTCATTTTCACTGAGCGCCACATCAGCATTATTGTGGCCCTCAAAGGGCCGATTGTAACGTATCCTGTTGTGATTGCAGTCTGTTGTTTTTCTTGGAGGCTAAATTCTGCATTTATATTGTCCTCCTTTACCACAGACACGGCCTCATAACACAAGAGACGCACCATTTTCTCTTCCTGAAGCACAAACTTGTTTTCATTTTCATTAAATGTCCTCCTTCTGCTTAATTTTCTTACTTATCTTCTTGTACATTTTGGGATTATGTGTAAATATTTCTTAACATCATCTACTGGCAGGCTGTGTCACTTTGCAGGTCACAAAATCAGCATGCATTTTGAAAGATGCAGTTAATGTAGGCTTTTACAGTGTATTTTAAGACAATTGTTCTGCCCTCACTAATAGTTTATCCCCCTTGCTCAGCTAGACAGACAGACAGACAGCTCTCTTCAGAATACAGTCGGTTTTATTTGCTTCCCAGCTGTGATACACTGTGTGCACCAAAATGAAGTAAAAATAACATTGTACAAACAATAAAAACAATAAAGAACTTAATACAGTAAAAGCACACAGCTGTAGTCAAGTGTTACATCTGGTACAATATGAGATTTAACCAAACGTAAAATAGCACTAACGAGTTAGCATTTTGTGTAAAGATACTAATTGCTATAGTAACGGTAACAATTGTATTTAATTATGGTAAATTTTTAACTAAAACGCTGTGATATACTCACTAAACATTTACAAACAACTGAGAATATAAACGCCACTACTTACAGACGATGCTTTGGTAATATACTGCAAGATAATTATTTATATTTATTATTATTGTTTACATTACTTCCCGCATCCTTTTGCCATAAAAGTCACATGGCTTCTCAGCGAAGGTAAAAGTTAGTTGCCATGACTACGATGTCGCAGATTGCCGTTTAAAGGCGCAGGTGTCCCATTAAATTATAAGTGCGTCTCTGTAACGACTCGAACCAAAACAACAATTGTCGTTTAAGCTCTCGCGGGCCACATAAAATGAACTAGTGGGTAGAAGAAGATTTCCAAGACCTTGAATATTCATTGAGACACTATTTGGGGTATTGTTGGGAAGTTCAAAACATATGGTGCAGCAGCATACGTGCCTGACTGTGGGATAAAACCCTAAAATTTAATCGGAGGCCTAAGCGATCTCATCAGGACAACAAGTAAAAAACATGTGTTACTGCAAAAGATTTTTAGGTGACATTGTGAAGGCTGGGACAAATGTGTCAATGGCAGCCATAAGAAGGTCAGTTAACAACCAAGGTGTTCATGGCGAGTCAGTCTTGACCAAGAAGCACAGGAGGGCTTGACTGGAATACTCCAGAAGGAATCAGAATAAGCCTGCAGAGTTCTGTGACACAGTTTTATGGACTGACAAATCAGATCTGGATCAAATATACAGGTGCTGGTCAAAAAATTAGAATATCATGAAAAAGTTGATTTATTTCAGTAATTCCATTCAAAAAGGGAAACTTGTATATTATATTCATTCATTACACACAGACTGATATATTTCAAATGTTTATTTCTTTTAATGTTGATGATTATAACTGACAACTAATGAAAACCCCAAATTCAGTATCTCAGAAAATTAGAATATTGTGACAAGGTACAATATTGAAGACACCTGGTGCCACACTCTGATCAGCTAATTAACTCAAAACACCTGCAAAGGCCTTTAAATGGTCTCTCAGTCTAGTTCTGTAGGCTACACAATCATGGGGAAGACTGCTGACTTGACAGTTGTCCAAAAGACGACCATTGACACCTTGCACAAGGAGGGCAAGACACAACAGGTCATTGCTAAAGAGGCTGGCTGTTCACAGAGCTCTGTGTCCAAGCACATTAATAGAGAGGCGAAGGGAAGGAAAAGATGTGGTAGAAAAAAGTATACAAGCAATAGGGATAACCGCACCCTGGAGAGGATTGTGAAACCAAATCCATAAAAAAATGTGGGGGAGATTCACAAAGAGTGGACTGCAGCTGGAGTCAGTGCTTCAAGAACCACCACGCACAGACTTATGCAAGACATAGGTTTCAGCTGTCGCATTCCTTGTGTCAAGCCACTCTTGAACAAGAGACAGCGTCAGAAGCATCTCGCCTGGGCTAAAGACAAAAAGGACTGCTGAGTGGTCCAAAGTTATGTTCTCTGATTAAGTAAATTTTGCATTACCTTTGGAAATCAAGGTCCCAGAGTCTGGAGGAAGAGAGGAGAGGCACAGAATCCACGTAGCTTGAGGTCCAGTGTAAAGTTTCCACAGTCAGTGATGGTTTGGAGTGCCATGTCATCTGCTGGTGTTGGTCCACTGTGTTTTCTGAGGTCCAAGGTCAACGCAGCCGTCTACCAGGAAGTTTTAGAGCACTTCATGCTTCCTGCTGCTGACCAACTTTATGGAGATGCAGATTTCATTTTCCAACAGGACTTGGCACCTGCACACAGTGCCAAAGCTACCAGTACCTGGTTTAAGGACCATGGTATCCCTATTCTTAATTGGCCAGCAAACTCGCCTGACCTTAACCCCATAGAAAATCTATGGGGTATTGTGAAGAGGAAGATGCGATACGCCAGACCCAACAATTCAGAAGAGCTGAAGGCCACTATCAGAGCAACCTGGGCTCTCATAACACCTGAGCAGTGCCACAGACTGATCGACTCCATGCCACGCCGCATTGCTGCAGTAATCCAGGCAAAAGGAGCCCCAACTAAGTATTGAGTGCTGTACATGCTCATACTTTTCATGTTCATACTTTTCAGTTGGCCAACATTTCTAAAAATCCTTTTTTTGTATTGGTCTTAAGTAATATTCTAATTTTCTGAGATACTGAATTTGGGGTTTTCATTAGTTGTCAGTTATAATCATCAACATTAAAAGAAATAAACATTTGAAATATATCAGTCTGTGTGTAATGAATGAATATAATGTACAAGTTTCACTTTTTGAATGGAATTACTGAAATAAATCAACTTTTTCATGATATTCTAATTTTATGACCAGCACCTGTAGATCTGGAAAGCCAAAGCCTATGATCAGAAGAACACTATCTCTACAGCTAAGCAGATAGATGGGTCAGTGATGATGTGGGGATGTTCTTTTGCTGCAGGAACTGGCATTCTTGATCATATGGCTGGCACTATGGATTTACAGAAATATCAAATCATACAGATTTAATTCCAAGACAGTAATCACAAGCATACTTTCAAGTCAACCAAAGCTAGGTTAAAGAATCAGTCCTGGAATATGGTGTCCTGGAATGATCTTCTTAGTCTCCAGATTTAAATCCTATAGAAAATCTCTGGTGGGATTGAAAGATAGCAAATGCAACACAAAAGCCAACAAGCCTCGATGGGCTGGAAGCTTTTACAGAAGAAGAATCAGTGAAGATTCAACAAGAGAGCAGCCGGGAGCTTGTTAGTGTGTACCGAAATCACTTAGTAAAGATTATCAATGTGAAGAGGATGTTTCACCAAGTACTGAGGCGATATACTGTAAAGCATACTGTTGTGAATTAGATTTTAAACGAACGAATTTAATCATGAATATATATATATATATATTTATATATACTGTATATTCAATATATATGTTCTGCTGGGAAACCTTGAGTCCTGCCATCCATGTGGATGTTACTTTGACACGTACCACCTACCTAAGCATTGTTGCAGACCATGTACACTCTTTCATGGAAACGGTATTCACTGATGGGTGTGGCCTCTTTCAGCAGGATAATGCGCCCTGCCACAGGGCAAACATAGTTCAGGAATGGTTTGAAGAGCACAACAATGAGTTTGAGGTGTTGACTTGGCCTCCAAAGTCCCCTAATCTTAATCTAATTAAGCATCTGTGGGATGTGCTGGACAAACAAGTCCGATCCATGGAGGCCCCGCCTCACAACTTACAGGAGTTAAAGGATCTGCTGCTAATATCTTGGTGCCAGATACCACAGCACACCTTCAGGGGTCTAGTGGAGTCCAAGAATTTTACTCACCTATAGTCTTTATAGTCACAATAGTTAGATATGAAAGGGTGTGAGCCTGTGACCCCTCATCGTGCCAGGTCCTTTCCAGCTATGTAGTTAGTGTTACTTTTCCAGCTCAGTTTTAGGATGGCAGATAAATAGTCCTCAAAACCTCTTTGTGAGGTGCATCAGTATGGTTAGAATTGTCCAATGCGTTTAAAAACAAGTCAGGGATCTGATTATACAGAATCACTGACTAGCAGAGGGATACAAGGCCATTTTAGATCTTAATTAGTAGTAGTGTAGGTCAGGCCGCCAGTTTAAACTGCATCTACGCTACATACTACTATATAGTAGGGCAGTTGTAGTGTAGTGGTTAAGGTACTGGACTAGTAATCAGAAGGTTGTCGGTTCAAGCCCCACCACTGCCAGGTTGCCACTGTTGGGCCCTTGAGCAAGGCCCTTAACCCTTAATTGCTCAGACTGTATACTGTCACAGTACTGTAAGTCGCTTTGGATAAAAGCATCTGCTAAATGCTGAAAATGTAAATGTAAATATCGACCATGACATTGGACAACAATCCAAAAGCTTTCAATAAGTGTGTGTGTGTGTGTGTGTGTGTGTGTATACACTTAAAAAAATAATAATTACTGTCTGGTACAAATCAGTAGAGCACTTGAGATACAAGTGGTTTAAATTTTTACTAATATTGACAAGTAAACATGATTAAAAGTGAAGATACTAGATACAATTAACATTCAAAAGGCTTGTGTGTGTGTGCAGCTTGTAGCATGATTTAAGTATGCATTTTTCCCGTGTCAAATTGAATTTTCTTCCACCTCCCAAAAACATGCAAAAAGTGGATTAGCTGCTCCAAATTGCCCTGAGGTATGAGCGTAAATAAATGAGTGAGTAAGGCTCAGTGTTGGACTGGTACCCTGTTTTGGGAATATTCATGCACTGGCTTGGTGTTCCTGCACCCAGACACAGAGAATTCCAGATTATGATCAAGTAATTACTGAAAATGAACAGCTCTACTGGACCATCAGATGAACTGGTGAGAAGGTTGCGCAGTATGTTTTGTAGTGTAATGCTAAGTTCACACTACATGACTTTCAGGGTGTTCAGATGGCTGTACAGTTTACACGACACAACTTGATCTCTTGTAATTGGGAGTCTTTCAAGTCAGTGTGGTTTTCACACTACATGATTGATTGTAAATCAATATTTTTTGTAATGAAATGTTGGTATTATGGTATTATACACTGATCAGTCATAACATTAAAACCACCTCCATGTTTCTACACTTACTGTCCATTTTATCAGCTCCACTTACCATATAGAAGCACTTTGTAGTTCTGCAATTACTGACTGTAATACATGTTTCTCTGCATGCTTTGTTAGCCCCCTTTCATGCTGTTCTTCAATGGCCAGGACTCTCCCAGGACCACTACAGAGTAGGTGTTATTTGGGTGGTGGGTTATTCTCAGCACTGCAGTGACACTGACATGGTGGTGGTGTGTTAGTGTGTGTTGTGCTGGTATGAGTGGATCAGACACAGCAGCGCTGCTGGAGTTTTTAAACACCTTACTGTCACTGCTGGACTGAGAATAGTCCACCAACCAAAAAAATATCCAGCCAACAGCGCCCTGTGGGCAGCATCCTTTGACCACTGATGAAGGTCTAGAAGATGACCAACTCAAACAGCAGCAATAGATGAGCGATCGTCTCTGACTTTACATCTACAAGGTGGACTAACTAGGTAGGAGTGTCTAATAGAGTGGACAGTGAGTGGACACGGCATTTAAAAACTCTAGCAGCGCTGCTGTGTCTGATCTACTTATACCAGCACAACAGGGCAGTTGTAGCCTAGCGGGTAAGGTACTGGACTAATAATCAGGAGGTTGCTGGTTCAAACCCCACTACCGCCAGGTTGCCACTGTTGGGCCCTTGAGCAAGGCCCTTAACCCTCAGTTGCTTAGACTGTATACTGTAAGTATACTGTAGCATCTGCTAAATGCCTAAAATGTAAATGTAACAACACACACTAACACACCATCACCATGTCAGTGTCACTGCAGTGCTGAGAATGATCCACCACCTAAATAATACCTGCTCTGTGGTGGTCCTGTGGGGGTCCTGACCACTGAATAACAGCATGAAAGGGGGCTAACAAAGCATGTAGAGAAACAGATGGACTACAGTCAGTAATTGTAGAACTACAAAGTGCTTCTATATGGTAAGTGGAGCTGATAGAATGGACAGTGAGTGTAGAAACAAGGAGGTGGTTTTAATGTTATGGCTGATTAGTGTATATGTACAAATACTGTAAAGCTTGTGTGTGTGCTGATGTATTCTGATAGAAACTATAATATGCCCCTGCTCCACACATTTACAACTCCTCCCCCAGGTTTTCCCTCACTCCGTATCATACGTTTACAACAATCATAACCTGATCGCAACACCTTTCACAGTACATGATTCGCTGACAGGTCCAGATATTTAGTCTGCAAGCGATTAAAGAGTCGCTCCGATCGAGTCGTTGAACAGTTCACACATAGCGATCGAGAGCCGATGTTCGAACCCCAAGCGAATGCCGATTTGCCTCCGAGTTGGCACATCTAGCGGCAAAAATCATGTAGTGTAAACTAGGCATAAGCAGTTGATGGTGCTGGAAATGAAACATTGGCTCCGGGTGGCACAGTGGCTCGGTGGGTAGCACTGCCGCCTCACGGCAAGAAGGTACTGGGTTCGATCCCCAGGCGGGGCGGTCCGGGTCCTTTCTGTGCGGAGTTTGCATGTTCTCCCCGTGTCTGCGTGGGTTTCCTCCTGGAGCTCTGGTTTCCTCCCACAGTCCAAAAACATGCAGTCAGGTTAATTGGAGACACTGAATTACCCTATAGGTGAATGTGTGTGTATGTGTGTATGTGTGTCTGCCCTGCGATGGACTGGCGCCCCGTCCAGGGTGTTACTGTGTGCCTTGCGCCCATTGAAAAGCTGGGATAGGCTCCAGCACCCCCCCACAACCCTAATTGGATAAGCAGTTAAGAAAGTGAGTGAGTGAGATAAATTACTAGTCATGTCTTTGACTCCACAATGCTCTTTTGCTTCACCTATAATTCATCTCAGCTTCCTCTGCAAACCAAATGCAAAGTAATAAACAGGCAGGATAGATAAGGATTCCAGAAAAGTCTCCAAATATTTAGTGGCTCGTTATAAAGTCCAGGCCGAACACATGGACATAGGTTCAGCTAGCTTTAAGACGGATTACTCAAAAGTTGATTAAAGCAACTCGAAGTACTGTCACCTCCTCAGACGATGTCTAGCCGTGCACATCCAACGAGAGAACGCTAAACAAATTAAAGGTCAGTACCAAGTGGGAGGTCTACAGCTGCTGTAAACTGTCTCCTACAGTACAGAATGCAATCAGTATCTCATTAACTCCTGCTCTGTTGATTTAGTGCCTTGGCATATTGACTTCCACGCCTCATGTTTCCTCCTCTTTAAACACAAAAGCTGCTTGTGGTTACACACCAAGTACTATTTAAGAAAAATAAAAGAGAACACAGCTGTGTTGAAGTGATGCCACAGACAATAATGACTTGGATGAGGTTCTTATTTCTCAAGGGAAACTTGAGAAACATATGGATTTATTTTATTTATTTATTTATTTAATTATTTATTTATTTATTTCGATTTTAGATTGTGGCTGCTTCTGGGATTAGGAGTTTCAATCTAAGTGCTTCTATCTAATTAAGCCCTTGGAACTCTGTGGATGATAAATAACAATATCCAATTTTGAAACCTGACTATTTTTAAGACAGATGTCTCTAATTCAAATTCAGTATGCATGGCTGTGCTTTATAAACAAGCAAGCTGAAACGATGCCTAAAGGAATTAAACAGACATCTATCTTTCATCTTTCAATAATGAACTGAAGCACAAAATAATACAATTATTTTAGTGTATTCAAATCAAAAGAAACAAACAGCATTTAATAAGAGCTACAGTGTTAGGCAAAAGTTTGAACAAGACTAAACTAATTCAGTGTTTATTATTCTAGGTTCCTAGGTTAAAAAATACACATACACATAATTGTGCACTCGGGTGGCTTGGCGGCCTATCATGCTAGCCCACAATTGCTGAGATCCGGGTTCAGATCCTGCAATTTATTTGCGCTCTCTCCAGGGAATTTCTGTCTTGCACCTATGGAGACCCACTGTGACCCTGAATAGGATCAAGCCGTTGATGAACAATATTATAAAATGATGATAAATATTTATAAAAGAAATGTATGTTTGGAAGGTTTGAAGGTAAAAGAGGAGGAGGATGGCCAGCAACAAGATGAATGAATATAATTACAGGAACTATGAACGAGCCATTAAGAAGCCTGAATAACTCAAACAGTAGACAAAATATTCTGGAGAAACACTATTCATATGGTTGCCAGGGGTTGAACTTGATTTGACGGCACTTAATGCTTAATAATAATATTAAGTATACTACAATAATCATTTCATGACGTATTAACTTATTTACAAATAATAATAATAATAATAATAATAATAATAATAATAATAAAACTTAATAATAACTTACTACTATATTAATCATTTCATGACTCGTATTGAATTATTTACTACTACTACTACTACTAGTAAAAAAAATAATATAACAATATACTACTATAATAATCATTTCATAACACGTTATATTGAATAATTGACAAATAATGATAATAATGATAATAATAATAATAACAATAATAATAATATAACTCAATATACTTCTATAAATAAAATTTAATAATAATATAACCTAATATACTATTATAATAATTATTACATGACACGTTATATTGAATTATTTACAAATAATAATAATAATAATAATAATAATAATAATAATAAAAATAAAGTTTAATAATATAACTTAATATACAACAATAATAATACTTTCATGACGTTATACTGAATTATTGACAAATAATAATATTAATAACAATAATAATAATAATAGTAATAACAATAATAATAACAATAAAAATAATATAACTTAATATACTTCTATAAATAAAACTTAATAATAATATAACTTAATATACTACTATAATAATTATTACATGACACGTTATATTGAATTATTTACAAATAATAATAATAATAATAGTAATAAAACAATAAAAATAAGAAGAATAATAACAATAATGATAATATAACTTAATATACTTCTACAAATAAAACTTAATAATAATATAACAATATACTACTATAATAATTATTACATGAACATTATATTGAAATATTTACAAATAATAATAATAATAATAATAATTTAATATACAACTATAATAATAATTTCATGACACAGTATACGGAATTATTTACAAATAATAATAATATAACTTAATATACTTCTATAAATAAAACATAATAGTAATATAACTTAATATACAACTATAATAATTATTACATGACATGTTATATTGAATTATTTACAAATAATAATAATAACAACAACAACAACAACAATAATAATGTAACTTAATATTCTTCTATAAAAAAAACATAATTATAATATAACTTAATATACTACTATAATAAATATTACATGACATGTTATATTGAATTATTAACAAATAATATAATATAATATAATAATAATAATAATAATAATAATAACAAAACAACAACAAAACAACAACAACAACAAAACAACAATAATATTAATAATAATAATAATAATAATAATAATAATAATAATAATAATAACAATAATAAGCCAGCTCTGATCCCCCCAAGACATGGACTTTACAAGACATCTGAAGAAGTTCTGTGGTATCTGGTACCAGACCACAGTAGCCCTTCTGTTGGTCCATGCAACATGTCATAACACTTCATGTCTTTTAGCCTCAGTAAGTCTTGGCCAATTACATGTCAGCATTTTGTGGTGTACTCACTATACTCACTTCTCACTATAGCTGCCTGTAAGCACCCATTGTTGTTTCTGAGATAATTCAACCCATCCATCTACCCATAACAATTTGGCCCTTATCAAAGTGACTGTGCCTGATGCATTTAGTGCAAGCACTATGAGTTACTATCATCAGCACAGCATTTAATATATCCCTAATCACTGCATGTGCAATTGGTACAAATTAGTGGTTCTAATGTATTGCCTGATGCGTGTATACTCCATATGGTGTCAATTCAACCCTTCACAGTCCATCTGACTTAAGGTACACCTACATCATCTGCTAAATGATCATTAGTGCAAATTTAGTCTAGATGGGACCTGTCGAGACAGATTATAACAGCAGCTAGTTTTTCCAGTGTGTGTCAGCTCTCTTTCGAAATGCTGAGATGTTAGCATCTATTGTGACATGCTGTATTGCAGTTAAATAGGCATGAGGTACCTGGCTATTTCAAGATTGTCTGTTTAATGGCATGGTCCTTTTCACCTTAGTGCCTGATAAACACAACCAAGGACTTTCCAATAAAAAAAGAAAGGGGGGGGGGGGGGGGGTTTGAAGTCATGGCCTCAACATGCTTCTGCTGCACTGATAAAGCATAGAGCAGACTCATTTCTGCTCTGTCACTTTTACCAGAGTCTGACTGAAGGGAACATTTTTATTTATACACAGGAAACTGCTTGTGCTTTGACATTTATTGATTAATTAAGACACAAATGCTAGTAATTAATAATTTAATTGTCCTGTTGAATTTCTTGCACTCATTATATTACACTATATTAAGCCATATTATACTAATCTATACAATTCTATATTTTAAGACACTATATTATGTCATATTATACTAACTATACCATATTATAATAATCTATACGATACTGTATTATACTATACTATATTACACTATACTATACCATATTATACTATACTATATCATATTATACTACACTATACCATATACTATACTATACCATATTATAATAATCTATACGATACTGTATTATACTATACTATATTACACTATACTATACCATATTATACTAATCTATACGATACTGTATTATACTATACTATATTACACTACACTATACCAAATTATACTAACTATACCATATTATAATAATCTATACAATACTGTATTATACTACACTATATTACACTATACTATACCATATTATACTATACTATATCATATTATACTACACTATACCATATACTATACTATACCATATTATACTAATCTATACGATACTGTATTATACTACACTATATTACACTATACTATACCATATTATACTATACTATATCATATTATACTACACTATACCATATACTATACTATACCATATTATACTAATCTATACGATACTGTATTATACTATACTATATTACACTACACTATACCAAATTATACTAACTATACCATATTATAATAATCTATACGATACTGTATTATACTATACTATATTACACTATACTATACCATATTATACTATACTATATCATATTATACTACACTATACCATATACTATACTATACCATATTATACTAATCTATACGATACTGTATTATACTATACTATATTACACTACACTATACCAAATTATACTAACTATACCATATTATAATAATCTATACGATACTGTATTATACTACACTATATTACACTATACTATACCATATTATACTATACTATATCATATTATACTACACTATACCATATACTATACTATACCATATTATACTAATCTATACGATACTGTATTATACTACACTATATTACACTATACTATACCATATTATACTATACTATATCATATTATACTACACTATACCATATACTATACTATACCATATTATACTAATCTATACGATACTGTATTATACTATACTATATTACACTACACTATACCATATTATACTAACTATACCATATTATAATAATCTATTCGATACTGTATTATACTATACTATATTACACTATACTATACCATATTATACTATACTATATCATATTATACTACACTATACCATATACTACACTATACCATATTATACTAATCTATACGATACTGTATTATACTACACTATATTACACTACACTATACCATATTATACTAACTATACCATATTATAATAATCTATTCGATACTGTATTATACTATACTATATTACACTATACTATACCATATTATACTATACTATATCATATTATACTACACTATACCATATACTACACTATACCATATTATACTAATCTATACGATACTGTATTATACTACACTATATTACACTACACTATACCATATTATACTAACTATACCATATTATAATAATCTATACGATACTGTATTATACTATACTATATTACACTACACTATACCATATTATACTAACTATACCATATTATAATAATCTATTCGATACTGTATTATACTATACTATATTACACTATACTATACCATATTATACTATACTATATCATATTATACTACACTATACCATATACTACACTATACCATATTATACTAATCTATACGATACTGTATTATACTACACTATATTACACTATACTATACCATATTATACTATACTATATCATATTATACTACACTATACCATATACTATACTATACCATATTATACTAATCTATACGATACTGTATTATACTATACTATATTACACTACACTATACCAAATTATACTAACTATACCATATTATAATAATCTATACGATACTGTATTATACTATACTATATTACACTATACTATACCATATTATACTATACTATATCATATTATACTACACTATACCATATACTATACTATACCATATTATACTAATCTATACGATACTGTATTATACTATACTATATTACACTACACTATACCATATTATACTAACTATACCATATTATAATAATCTATACGATACTGTATTATACTATACTATATTACACTATACTATACCATATTATACTATACTATATCATATTATACTACACTATACCATATACTATACTATACCATATTATGCTAATCTATACGATACTGTATTATACTATACTATATTACACTATACTATACCATATTATACTATACTATATCATATTATACTACACTATACCATATACTATACTATACCATATTATGCTAATCTATACGATACTGTATTATACTATACCATATTATAATAATCTATACGATACTGTATTATACTATACTATATTACACTACACTATACCAAATACTATACTATACCATATTATAATAATCTATACGATACTGTATTATACTATACTATATTACACTACACTATACCAAATTATACTAACTATACCATATTATAATAATCTATACAATACTGTATTATACTACACTATATTACACTATACTATACCATATTATACTATACTATATCATATTATACTACACTATACCATATACTATACTATACCATATTATACTAATCTATACGATACTGTATTATACTACACTATATTACACTATACTATACCATATTATACTATACTATATCATATTATACTACACTATACCATATACTATACTATACCATATTATACTAATCTATACGATACTGTATTATACTATACTATATTACACTACACTATACCATATTATACTAACTATACCATATTATAATAATCTATTCGATACTGTATTATACTATACTATATTACACTATACTATACCATATTATACTATACTATATCATATTATACTACACTATACCATATACTACACTATACCATATTATACTAATCTATACGATACTGTATTATACTATACTATATTACACTATACTATACCATATTATACTAATCTATACAATACTATATTATACAATAATATATTACACTATACTATACCATATTATACTATATTATATTATACTATACTATACTATACCATATTATACTACTCTATACGATACTATATTTTATTACACTATATGATATTATATTATACTATACTATATTATACTATATTATACTATATTGTACTATACTATACCATATCATACTATATTATATTATTTTATTGGGCAAGCCTCACCTGCTTATGCCACCGACCGTGGGAGCGCTGTATTTCCATGAAGCAGCGCGCCCACAGGGTGAAATAGTAATAAGGGTTAAATGGGCAAATCCACCGAGGCACGGGCAAAAAAGAAGGGGTTAAGGGACTGCACACGCATCTGAAGGGACGTGGAGCAGGCAAATATACCCTACGCGAATGCAATCGCGATCTCCAGCACCGGAACACTAGTTGGCTATGTTAAATCGGGAGAAAAAGGGAAAAAAATTGCCATAAATATATATATATATATAAATGAAATAAAAATGAAAAATGTCTTGCAGAAAATAAATGTCCTACCTACATATTTTAGCTTTTGCTAAAAGCACTTGTTACATACATTGTGAATGGAAACATTTTACCTCAGCATAGTAATGAATATATTGACCCCAAACCCACTTCCTAAATTCAGCCACCCACAAGGTTTTAAGCTTTATTTACAAAAAATATGCTCTGTGCCACTTTATAACCGAACTTCAACTAATTCTAATACTAGTGAAATAAACGTGAGACGGATTGACCAGGAGCTGTCAGAAATTCCATTCATGACATGGCATGCAAGTTATCTGAGCCCACCACTGCCCACAGCTACCCGGAACACGCGCCCTATTCTATCAGTCTCATTTTATTATGACAGCACATCAAGCTGGCACTGTGAAAGTGCTGGCATATACATCACAGGCTTAAACAATGCAATCATGTCTCAGTACATAACTGTGATTAGACGTCAACCTTCAGCGCTCCGGGTGCACGGACTCGTGACTTTGCAGAGACTCGCTGTCCTCACCGGCGAGACAGTAAATTGTCCAAATTCAAATGTTACTCCTAGCCTTGGGGGAGCGGGGCGCGGCTATGTCGATTCGAGGCTGAAATTTAACTAGAGCTCCTTCACCCCTCCAGTACTCGGGTAACTAATGTTTCTGAATATGCCATTACAGATGGACCACATACTACCTTCCTTACCAGTCAGGTCCCTGCGGATAAACACTATTAGGAAATAGAGTTAGCCGTTTAGATTAGGGTAATATATAATGTGATATAAAAATGCTGAAGGTGGCATAAAGAGATGATGCTTAGAAGTGAATACATCATTTTTCAGCAGGATTTTGCATCTATAGGAAATAAAAAAATGCAAAATGTTGCACAATAAAAGCTACTGGACTTTTTAAATCTTCTAAATGTTTAAATTAGTCGAGGCATCATGATTTTTTAATGAGGATATCTGATTTAAGGCTCGGATTATAAAACCAAAGAACCTGAAGCTGCAGCAGTCACAATAAATAAAACAATTTAATGATTTAAGGAAAGCAGAGTCAAAATGATGAACCATGGCAGCGTATGTCAAACATGGACAGAGGAACAGTGGAACAGTGGAAACCTGCTCACAGGGTTAAATAAGCACATTACATAATAGGTATAGGTATAGTTATACACTGATCAGGCATAACAATATGACCACCTCCTTGTTTCTACACTCACTGTCCATTTTATCAGCTCCACTTACCATATAGAAGCACTTTGTAGTTCTACAATTACTATGTTAGTGTTAGTATTAGTGTTTCCCGGTGAAACCTGTCTAGAAGAGCTGGTTGAAGTTGTAAGGGACAGAGATGCCTGGGCTGCTTTGCTTGCCCTGTTGCCACCACAATACTCAATGGGCAATCAAACATTATGGTTTTTTTTTTTTTCTAGAAAGAACAACCCCCTTATGACAAGCTTAAATAAAACCTACTTTATTTTTTGAGAAGATGATCATCTGATTAACCAATAACTGAAAAAGAGTTCAGACTGATGATCTGAGACTCACTCATACCCACCCTAAGTGTGGCATGTGCCAGCTAGGTGTACAAACTCATTTGAGACTTACTTTCACCCACCCTCAGTACATAAGGACAGTGGTAGCCCAGTGGGTAGAGCTTTATAAATTGTAAAGTTGAGAGTTTGAATCCCAGTTCTGCCATGCCGCCTGTTGGGCCCTTGAGCAAGGCCCTTAACCCTCTTTGTACTATTTCACATGTGCCAGCTAGGTGTACAAACTCATTTGAGACTTACTTTCACCCACCCTCAGTACATAAGGACAGTGGTAGCCTAGTGGGTAGAGCTTTATAAATTGTAAAGAGGCCCTTAACCCTCTTTGTACTATTTCACATGTGCCAGCTAGGTGTAAAAACTCATTTGGGACTTACGCTCACCCACCCTTAGTATGCATGTGTCAGCTAGGTGTACAAATTCATTTGGAGAAAGTGTTGCCTTTTTAATCCAATCATCTGTACTATTACACAATAACACCCCAAATAGTGACGCTGTTGTGTCCGTATGGAGTCTGACTGTATGTTCAAGTCAGTACATCCAGGGCGCTCCGGTGGCGCAGTGGTGAAACACGCTAGCAAACCAGAGTTGACATCTCGAACTCGTCTGTTCAAATCTTAGCTCTGTTACCAGCAGGCTGGGCGCCTACTCAAACATTGATTGGCTTGTTCGTAGGGACAATGCTGGAGGGAATTCCTCATAACTGATGCAGTTATGACCTCTGCTGGCTGAGTGATGGCGCCTGCACAGAGACGAGGGATAATGGGGTAAGAGTGTGTCTCTCCATACACAAAGCTGAACCACATGTGAACTCGCCTCGTGCAGGTGAAAAGATGCAGTCGGCTACAGCACACGTGTCGGAGGGGGTGTGTGTTAGTCACGGCTCTCCTCAGTGAGAGTGTAGGTCAACATCGGTAGAGAGAAAGCACAATGCAATTGGGTAATTGGATACGAATACATTGGGTGGAAAATTGGGAGGAAATCTGTGTGTAACGTTAATATTTTTTAACACATGACACTTATATTGCGCCATAATGTTCCAGTATAAAGGTAAACTGATGTGTTATATATTGTATTCGAATGCTATATGGTTGTAAACAATTAGATGAATAAAATAACCCATTTCTGGGCACAAAAGACTTCACGGACTCTTTTTTGTGTTTAAAACAAGCACATATTTAAAGCTTGAGCTTAAGGTAATGACAGTGATGGAAATGGGCTGCATTTTAAACTACGACACTAACCAATATGTCATGATAGTATAATATTATAGTAAGGTTATCACACCATAGTACATAGTGCACCCTGTAATTGCTTGTAAATGCTAGTCAACACTGTCTGAGAAAAAAAATGCAGGTTTATACTCCACGTGGAATCACAAAACTGGACAAAATACTTTTAAAAATGTAGTTTGCTTCTGCTGGTTTATGGGTCAATTTTAAGAACTAGGACAGCTGTAACTTGGCTTGAGGATTCATACTGCCCTTTCTCGCAGATGTGTATGCCCATGGGGCACATTATAATGGCCAGTAGTGTCGACTTGGCCTGCTCTGTGTGTGGCAGCTGGACACATTGTTCTGGACAGCTCTGGGAAAGACAGTCACAACTGAATTCCTCAAATAATTCTTCAAGCACTCTTTATTCTTCAGTGCTCAGGATAGGCCAGAGGCGTCCAGCTCTATCTGAGACCTACTTAACCACCCATGTTTAAAAAAAAAGAAAATAAATAATTCCTCTCAAACACAACACAACTGGTCAAGTTTTTTTAACAGAGGTTAGTAGGATATGATATTAATGTACCATAAACCCTGATTGTTATTATTTGTCTTCTCTTTCAGCACTAGAGGCAGAATAGTTGCATGCTGTACGGTCCCAAATAAGGATTATCACAATGAACAGATTACCGCCACACTGTAACGTTATACTATCCAATTACTAATCTCTTATTCATAAACATGTACAAGAAAGCATGACCATCTAATGCTCATAAGAAATGATAACATTATGATCTCCTTCCTAATATTGTGTTGGTCCCCCTTTTGCTGCCAAAACAGCCCTGTCCCGTCAAGGCATGGACTTCACTAGACCGCTGAAGGTGTGCTGTGGTATCTGTCACCAAGATGTTAGCAGCAGATCCTTTAACTCCTGTAAGTTGTGAGGTGGGGCCTCCATGGATCGGACTTGTTTGTCCAGCACATCCCACAGATCCTCGATTGGATTGAGATCTGGGGAATTTGGAGGCCAAGTCAACACCTCAAACTCATTGTTGTGCTCCTCAAACCATTCCTGAAGCATTTTTGCCCTGTGGCAGGGCGCATTATCCTGCTGAAAGAGGCCAAAGCCGTCATGGAATATCGTTTCCATGAAAGGGTGTACATGGTCTGCAACAATGCTTAGGTAGGTGGTACGTGTCAAAGTAACACCCACATGGATGGCAGGACCCAAGGTTTCCCAGCAGAACATTGCCCAAAGCATCACACTGCCTCCGCCGGCTTGCCTTCTTCCCATAGTGCATCCTGGTGCCATGTGTTCCCCAGGTAAGCAACGCACACGCACCCGGCATCAGACCAGGCCACCTTCTTCCATTGCTCCGTGGTCCAGTTCTGATGCTCACGTGCTAATTGTTGGCTCTTTCGGGGGTGGACAGGAGTCAGCATAGTCACCCTGACTGATCTGCTGTGCAGCCCCGGTCGCAACAAACTGTGATGCACTGTGTATTCTGACACCTTTGTATCAGAACCAGCATTAAGTTCTTCAGCAATTTGAGCTACAGTAGCTCGTCTGTTGGATCGGACCACACGGGCCAGCCTTCGCTCCCCACGAGCATCAATGAGCCTTGGCCGCCCATGACCCTGTCGCCACTTTTTCACTGCTCCTTCCTTGGACCACTTTTGATAGATGCAGACCGGGAACACCCCACAAGAGCTGCAGTTTTGGAGATGCTCTGACCCAGTCATCTAGCCATCACAATTTGGCCCTTGTGAAACTCGCTCAAATCCTTATGCTTGCCCATTTTTCCTGCTTCTAACACATCAACTTTGAGGATAAAATGTTCACTTGCTGCCTAGTATAACCCACCCACTAACAGTGGTCATAATTGTTATGCCTGGTCGGTGTATATGCAGCCTTTAAAGACTAAATAGTGTGAACCTTTCAATAGTGTGAAGGACGTGTATAATACGTTCAACCAGGGCAAGTGATGGCATTGGAAAGGTTAGGAAAATTTGATCATGATTAAATAAGGTGTCAGTGATGTGAAATCCACGTGCTGGTGCCTACACCCCTAGAAAAGGTCTGCTTTAAAAGTACAGTGTGGAAGAATATAGAGACAAGACTGAGCTACACATGTATAGAGGCAACTGTGTTCATATACTTGGAAATTAGTTGAAAGAGTGGTCCATTTTTGGGACACACAAGCATGAGGTGTGGACGTGTTTAGATATATTTTTGAATCCCTGATACAGAGCCTGACAAGGGAATGGTGGTTTTTAGAGTTAGTCCTTAGATCTCACCTCATGGTGTACAGCAGGGTCCCGTTGTCCACCAGTCGAAGGAGTTTATTAGGAGTGGTCATGTTGTGGGCCACTGACTTCTTCCCATTGTGAAAAAAGGTATCGGGTGTCCAGATCTTGCTGGCCAGCAGGTTGTTGAGTGGAAGAACCTGCATGGGCCCATCAAACTTTAGCCTCTCATCCCGCCAGCTCTGCCGAAAGAACACATCAATCGTGTATTCCTACAGGAGACAGAAAGAAAAAAATAAATAAATAGTGAGTCAGAGCTTTATTCTGTGCTGTGTGAAAAAAAAAACCTTGCTTCACTTTTGATGAGTTTGTCAACTCATCTGATCTAATGGCTTTTGAGTGAGAGAGCCTGGAGCAGCACAAGTAACCCGTGTCCAATCTTAGAACATGAGTCAGTAGCAGATCTCCTCGGTGCTCAGCTCAGTCCTCCAAAATGTCTAGCCTTGATTGGTTGAGATGCTTCACTGATCCTGGATTTTAATAATTCATCGTAGCTTTCTCCTACATCAAGAAGATGAGCAGCTTTGTTGCGGTGGGAGCCTTAATGCACTCTTACTTGTATGATCACATTTTCTTGGCTGTCACTGGGAGCAGATTGCATATCTGCATCGCTGCATATGAGTCATACACAAAGGAGGAATTATCAATAGTACAAAACAGCACTACACTTAAAATCAATGTCATTAATAATCACAACACGTTCATAATGTGCTAAGTCAAGCAGTTTGAAGTCAAAGTTTTACCTCCACTATTCTGGGTTTCAATACTTATGGCTTGGGAGTTTAATTTTTAATGCAATAGTGGTTTATTGGCATGACAAATATTTACACTTGTACAGCATTGCTTTGATTTAGGATTAAGCGTCATGTTTTACACACTTTGGTTACATTCATGACAGGACAGGTGGTTACTCGTTACACAAGATTCATCAGTTCAAGTCTTTTAATGTCAAACACAGTCATGGACAATTTTGTATCTCCAATTCATCTCACTTGAATGTCTTTGAACTGTAGGAGGAAACCGGAGCTCCCAGAGGAAACCCACACAGACACAGGGAGAGCCTGCAAACTCCACACAGAAAGGACCTGAACCGCTCCATCTGGGAATCAAACCCAGGAGATTCTTGCTGTGAGGCGACAGTGCTACCCATCCAGCCACCGTGCCGCCAACATGCTACACAAAAGGTAAAATAAAAATAACAACAATAACAAAACTACCACACCTACTTTCAATGGCAGTAATAACAACTATAATACAATATACTACAATGGCAACTCTCCTTTTATTTGTCATCATACATAATAACAATAATCATAATAACAACTACAATAATAACAGTATAACAATGGGTCTGTCCGAAAACCTAGTGAGCTCTCTACACAGACAGCATTTTACTCCTAAGAAGCAGGCTGTTTAAATTCTTAGATGCCCTAAAATGCTGCCTACTAAGGTACCTTAATTCTAAGCAATAATCTGACTGAATAATGAGGCAGCATCCGATGCCTCCTTAGCGGTGAGGGCAATCCCAGCATTCAGTGCAGAGAAACAAACACTCAATCACTGTCTAAACCGCTTATCCAATTAGGGTCGCGGCGGTGCTGGAGCCTATCCCAGCTTCTCAATGGGCGCAAGGCACACAGTAACACCCTGGACAGGGCGCTAGTCCATCGCAGGGCAGACACACATACACACACATACACACACACATTTACCTATTGGGCAATTCAGTGTCTCCAATAAACCTGACTGCATGTTTTTGGACTGTGGGAGGAAACCGGAGCTCCTGGTGGAAATCCACGCAGACACAGGGAGAACTTGCAAACTCCGCACAGAAAGGACCGGGACCGCCCTGCTAGGGGATCGAACCCAGGACCTTCTTGCTATGAGGCAACAGTGCTACCCACTAGTTTTCTAGTGCTTTTTGAATCTGACCATTTGGATGCATTTTCGTTTAGCATAAGATACCAGCTGTGGTCAGTCATTACTACTGGTTTCATTTCATTTTCATGCTTTACCACTGCTTTACCCTGCTGGTCAGGGTTGCGTTGGGTCCAGCTTTCCTGGAATCTTTGGAATTGCAATGCCGTAACACACCTCGAACAGGACGCCAATCCATTCCCCCAAGACATAGCCAATCATGTCTGTATACAGACAGGTAGTGGGCTAGCATCATTTACCGCTGGACCATCTGAGTGCCTATTTATTTCTTGTTCCATTACATTAATTATTACTACTGCATTACATTATTATAACAGAGGCTGCCATGACATACATGTTCTGTACAAGCGTTCACAAAAACATCTGACATCAGCTGTATATCAGATAGTTATTGTTCTTCTTTCACATATGAAGCCAGGCATTTTTTAATTTACTGCTTAATGTTCAAATATAATGCACAGGTGAATTCAGGTGGAAAAAATAATACAGTTGAGTGTTATAAAGCTTTTGTCACGCTCCAAAAGTTTCAATTTGTTTAAAAGATATTTCAAAATCAACTGGCGTAAACCTGTATTGACTTATAAATCAGAAATGCCATAAACGTCTGATGTTATCAGAGAAAACAAGCAAGAAGTAGAAAGAAGTTGCAATTCATAATGTGCAGTGAAGTTTGATATTTTAGTGAGTAGGGTGCATTTCTTCAGAACATTTGAATTCAGGTTTGTTAGCACCTATAAGACCAAATCAAAAAGGTCATGACTCGGAAGGCCTGCATCACTTAAATCTGTTATTATTGATGAGGGAAATGTATCAGCTGTAGATAAATATAACATTATCATTTATTTAAAATGTTGGTCATGATTATTTCACTTACATTTGCAGCATTTAGCACATCACTGCTACCACAACCCCTTTATGCACATGACAAGTAAACTAATTTTAACCAGTTCAGTTTAAATCATCATCAATCTGGTATAACTAACTGAAGTACATTAAATTCAACCTATTGAAGCAAAAATCTGTGTTTAATCTAAGTGATGTTAAATAAACTACAGTACATTGTACCTACAGTAACAACCTGACTTATTAGAGGTAATGCTATAAAGGCATAAAAGGTATATACAAATATATTAAACACACTTTTCTATTGTCTGAAATGTCATTATGAAATGACAGTTAAAGGGAACTGAGGAGGGCAAACACTCTATTGTCCATAAAGACAAAGTATAGTCCTATATGTAAGGCCCTGCGTAATTCACGGCCGTGAAAATCACGTCACTGATCGTGAAAAAAAGCCTTTTTCCATGTAATATGTTGTAAAATAAAAAAAATAAGGTTTGTGTTTAGCGATTTACCATTTTTCATTCGCGTAGCATTCAAGTGTCTCACGTTTACTGGTTAATGTGCACTATGAGCCGGACCTAGCAATCCTACGGCAATTCAGTTAGCAATCGGTTAGTCAAAATGTCCAAGATGTCGAAGTGTAAAGCAGCTAAAAACACGACTCGTGTAACTGAGTTTGGAAAACTCCCAACCAATTTTGTGGACACGGGGGCGAGGGGTCAAAACACGGACGAGTATCTTCGTATTTGAGACATGAAGTCTTGCACCATTGCTGAAGGTTTTAGGTTTACATTCATTTGCTGTGCTAGGCCGCTCAGGTGGCGCAGCGTTAAGAAACACACGCTGGAACCAGAGCTGGGATCTCGAATACATCGTATTGAATCTCAGCTCTGCCTGCCGGCTGAGGCTGAGCGGGCAACATGAACAGATGCACAGAGATGAGAAAAGAGTGCTCTCAGGGTGTGTCTCTCCGTACACAGTGCTGAGCTGCACTGCACTCGTGAAAGTGTAGGTGATAAGATGCATACGGCATGCTGCCCACGTGTCGGAGGGGGCGTGGGTTAGCTTCGTTCTCCTCAATCAGAGCGGGGATCGGCATTGGTGGAGAGGAAGCATGACGCAATCGGGTAATTGGATGCACTAAAAGGGAGAAACGGGAGAAAATGCATTAAAAAAAAGGTAGGCTGTGCTGTGTATTGTAGCTTCCATTTATTCTACCATTTAATTTATGAGTGTAATTTAATAACTGCTGTAAAATGTATCACTTTTCTTTAAAAATCCGGGGTCCATGAATCTAAGCACATTTTCCTGTGAATGTACGTGCCAGACAGGTGTACCTAATAAAAGTGCTCGGCGTGTGTGTATACAAATCTGTTACTTTCTTTTACATTTTTTACAGCAAATTATCAAAGGAATCTGTGTGGCTTTGCTTTAAGCAAACATCAAATCAAAGCTCGACTCAAGTCCTCTGAGCTGCTCAGAACGTTCACAAGCACAGTTCAGATCGACACAAACATAAAGCAAGCGACAACACCATGAAAATCTAAATACATGTACAGTGTATCACAAAAGTGAGTACACCCCTCACATTTCTGCAAATATTTCATAATATCTTTTCATGGGACAACACTATAGACATGAAACTTGGATATAACTTAGAGTAGTCAGTGTACAGCTTGTATAGCAGTGTAGATTTACTGTCTTCTGAAAATAACTCAACACACAGCCATTAATGTCTAAATAGCTGGCAACATAAGTGAGTACACCCCACAGTGAACAAATTGTGTGCAAATGTGTCGTTGTCCCTCCCTGGTGTCATGTGTCAAGGTCCCAGGTGTAAATGGGGAGCAGGGCTGTTAAATTTGGTGTTTTGGGTACAATTCTCTCATACTGGCCACTGGATATTCAACATGGCACCTCATGGCAAAGAACTCTCTGAGGATGTGAGAAATAGAATTGTTGCTCTCCACAAAGATGGCCTGGGCTATAAGAAGATTGCTAACACCCTGAAACTGAGCTACAGCATGGTGGCCAAGGTCATACAGCGGTTTTCCAGGACAGGTTCCACTCGGAACAGGCTTCGCCAGGGTCGACCAAAGAAGTTGAGTCCACGTGTTCGGCGTCATATACAGAGGTTGGCTTTAAAAAATAGACACATGAGTGCTGCCAGCATTGCTGCAGAGGTTGAAGACGTGGGAGGTCAGCCTGTCAGTGCTCAGACCATACGCCGCACACTGCATCAACTCGGTCTGCATGGTCATCATCCCAGAAGGAAGCTGACGCACAAGAAAGTCTGCAAACAGTTTGCTGAAGACAAGCAGTCCAAGAACATGGATTACTGGAATGCCCTGTGGTCTGACGAGACCAAGATAAACTTGTTTGGCTCAGATGGTGTCCAGCATGTGTGGCGGCGCCCTGGTGAGAAGTACCAAGACAACTGTATCTTGCCTACAGTCAAGCATGGTGGTGGTAGCATCATGGTCTTGGGCTGCATGAGTGTTGCTGGCACTGGGGAGCTGCAGTTCATTGAGGGAAACATGAATTCCAACATGTACTGTGACATTCAGAAACAGAGCATGATCCCCTCCCTTCGAAAACTGGGCCTCATGGCAGTTTTCTAACAGGATAACGACCCCAAACACAACCTCCAAGATGACAACTGCCTTGCTGAGGAAGCTGAAGGTAAAGGTGATGGACTAAACCCAATTAAGCACCTGTGGCGCATCCTCAAGTGGAAGGTGGAGGAGTTCAAGGTGTCTAACATCCACCAGCTCCGTGATGTCATCATGGAGGAGTGGAAGAGGATTCCAGTAGCAACCTGTGCAGCTCTGGTGAATTCCATGCCCAGGAGGGTTAAGGCAGTGCTGGATAATAATGGTGGTCACACAAAATATTGACACTTTGGGCACAATTTGGACATGTTCACTGTGGGGTGTACTCACTTATGTTGCCAGCCATTTAGACATTAATGGCTGTGTGTTGAGTTATTTTCAGAAGACAGTAAATCTACACTGCTATACAAGCTGTACACTGACTACTCTAAGTTATATCCAAGTTTTATTTCTATAGTGTTGTCCCATGAAAAGATATAATAAAATATTTGCAGAAATGTGAGGGGTGTACTCACTTTTGTGATACACTGTAAGTGTGATATTACAAGCAGGTGGTTAAGATTTGAATGTGAATGTTTCTTTATTTTTTATGGCTGCTCCTGTATTAGGGGTCGTCACAGCTAACCATTGTGGTCTGCACATCTAATCTGCCACAGTTTTTTACCCCGGATGCCCTTCCTGACCCAACCCTCCCAAAGACTGTCCAGCCACCCAGCAAGGAAAATAAAATGAGGGAGTCTTTTCATTTAATTTTCGCAATTTTCAAGTCCAGATTGATAACATGTTTATTTACTCAGGCTTTTGATTGGTCCTTTCAAACCAGGGATGTATGGCTCTGATCCTGGAGGTCTGGGCAGTCTGGTGCTCTGATGTTTCTGGCTTTGCCTGGTTTCTGCCCTCTAGGACCGTTACTGTCCCCCCTGACTACAGACAAAGGCGCAGAGCTTGGGGGTTTAGGGATGTTGGGTTGCTGTCGTTGTGCCTCTCTTGTCTGATCACTCAGGTTTATTGACAGTGGGAGAGGTGGGCACTGACATCCTGTGAAAGCCCTCATGACTGTATTACCTGCAAGCTCTCCTTTTTAGTTATGCTGTAATAATTAGGGGTGCCAGGTAACTAAATTTTCTGTTGTTTAATATAAACGACCCATGCACCTGAGCCGCCGATGAAGACTGGGACAAATGTGTCAGTCATGGCATTCAATAGAAGTAAGGCAGAAGAAATTTAGAGTTCTGTGACATAGTGCTATGGAGGAACGAATCAAAAGAGGAGCTGTTTGGCCATATGGATCAGTGGTTGCAGCACAAAAGCCATCAAACTACAATGTGCTGGAAGCTACTGCACAAGGTGAATAGGTGAAGATTCCACAATAGAGCTGTCAGAAGCTTGTTAGCACTTACAGAATTCACTTAATAGAGGTAATCAAGGATGTTCCATCAAGTACTGAGGCTGAGGGTTGAATTAGAACTAGATGTTTTTCTGCTGGAGCCTATCCCAGCTTTTCAATGGGCGCAGGGAACACACACACACACACACACATTCACCTATAGAGCAATTCAGTGTCTCCAATTAACCTGACTGCATGTTTTTGGACTGTGGGAGGAAACTGGAGCTCCCGGAGGAAACCCACGCAGACACAGGGGAGAACATGCAAACTCCGCACAGAAAGGACCCGGACCGCCCCGCCTGGGGATCGAACCCAGGACCTTCTTGCTGTGAGGCGACAGTGCTACCCACCGAGCCACCGCGCCGTCCATGATTTTCATTTCAACTCAAAATGATTTAACCTAGGTTCTCTGTTTACTGACAAATTGTACATTTTCTTGTATATTTATTTTTATACACAGCGATAAGTCCCTACATTATTCATTTGTTAAAGTTAATTTGCACTATGAGGTGGTCCTAGCAATCCTACGGCAATTCAGTTAGCAATCGTTTAGTCAAAATGTCCAAGGTGTCGAAGTGTAAAGCAGCTAAAAACATGACTCGGGTAAATGAGTCTGGAAAACTCCTAACTAGGGATGTCCCGATCACGTTTTTTTGTTCCCGATCCCGATCTCGATCTTTAATTTTGATCCCGATCTGACACCGAGTCTCAAACCAATATTTGTATTTTCTGGATATTGTCTAGATAAGAACTAGATAACACTGTTCACACAGTGCACACTTCAAGTACATTACAGTTATTCAAATTAATCCAATGTACATGTTGACATGAACAATAGCTCAGTACAACTGAATAGCTCTGCAATGCTGTAGGAAAAAAATTGCCTGCCGTGTTGTAACTGTAACAAACTTTTCTGTGGTTGTATTGTGACAATGGTTTGATGGAAGTTTCTATGCGAAGTGAGTGTGTTTTGACCCTTTGGGGCTTCCATAGTGCTTGGAATAGCATGCTTGGCTAACGCGATGACTAGCTGTCCGCTATTCGGTACCGCAACTGAAGAAGTTAATAAAGTGTTATGCTCCCGACAATTTGTGAATATACCGTGCATTTATTTCTTTATTAAGCATCACTACGACGCTCGGTTACATAACTAAGCCAATCAGAGTGCTTGATACTGAGATGTCGTTCAGTCTTGTAACACGTAAACTCGTAAAAGCTGTATGTTCTCGGATTAAAAGTTATTGTTTTGTAAACCGGTGTGATCCTTGACTCACACACCATATAAACAGTAAAATTCTACAGTAATGAACGCAGCTCTGCTACTACTTTACAATTTAAAGTATTTCCACACAGCGGACATGCTGACGTAAAACAAAGGATCGGAATTAGGATCAGCCTTAGTAAAGCCGATACCGATCAGTTAAAAAATGCCTTGATCGGCCCCGATTCCGATCTTTGACATCAGATCGGGACATCCCTACTCCTAACCAATTCTGTGGACACAGAGAGGGGGTGTCAAAACACAGATGAGTATTTTTGTATTTGAAACAGAGCCTTGCACCGTTAGCTGGATGTTCTAGGTTTACATTCAACCGTTAAGGTAGGCTGTGCTGTGTATTGTAGCTTCCATTCATTCTATCATTAAATTTATGAGTGTAATTCAATGGCTGCTGTGAAATGTGGCACTTTTCTTTAAAAACGAGGTCCATGAAATTAAGCACTTTAGCACTTTTGAATTTAGTAGGGTCCTAGGCATCACCATCATACCATAATACTTTTCTATATCACATACATTTCCTTACAACATTTCTTGGAAAAGGCTATTGTTATTCCTACTCAATTACAAAAATGAGCTCTTCATACAACCCTATACTTTTATGATCGTATGTACTGTGTTGCCATTTACTTCACACAGTGTGCACACCTGATGATTGATGTCTAGTGTGAGCAGTACAGCAATGTTGAGATTTTGTAAGGCAGACAGTGTGTAAACACTTCAGCCCTTAATATTTCCGAGCTCTGTTAAAGTACCCCCGGTTACATTTTACCACAAGCACACTTTCACCAGAGAATCATTTCCACAAGACTTGAGCTGCTCACTTTGACCGGGAAAGCGTAACAGCTATTGCTCTTTAAGTAAGAGCCGAAAAATGAGTGAAGCCTCGAAGTGGGATTAATTTAAAGATGAAAAATAATTTGCTTCAGTGTACAAGCATGACCTAGCAGACTGGGCTGACAGCTGCTGCAGCCCAGAGAGCGCTGTGCACATTGTTACGCTAAATTAAAAGAAAATGCAAACCGTTAGACATATGGGTGGGGAAAGCAAAGTCTGCTCAGGGCTTTCCTTCAGCCTTTGCCTTGATGGAGAACTGGGCTTTGACCTAATTCCTTAAGACTGACTGGTGTGGGCATGCAGACCTGGCAGACCAAGACGCTCTGTGCCAGCTCCAGGCACCATTTCATCCCTCAGCTCTACAAGACAAAAAAATCCACTGACTTCTTGGTGCCGGGCATTGAGCCATAGCATGATGTTCTTGCAATATGGGGAAAGTTCTGGTATCTATTTAGCAGTCGCTAAGCAGGGACTGATGCCGCTAAACACACGCGAGACAGATAGTGACATTAGAAGTATACTTTATGTCCTCACTGAAGTAAAAATAGGCACGTATGGTACTGACGATGTAAAATACAGGCCTGAGTTGATGCAAGACACATGCTACACAGACATGCTTGGGTATGTCTGGGACTGTGGTGGCCAAAGGTGTTTGTGAGTGACTGGCGTCCTGTCCAGGGTATTCCTGTCTGCGGGAGGTCTGGGTTCAATGGGAAACAAGGCAGGCACACAAATCCATTGCAGTTCCTCAAACACTGCACCCACCCCCCCCCCCCCCCCCCCCCCCCCCCCCCCCCCCCCCCCCCCCCCCCCACAAGACACAGCCAATCATGTCTATAATAATTCAATAGAAACAACTATACTAATAATTAATAAAAACTTGTAGGGGAGGTAGGGTGGGAGGAAGGAAGGAAGAAAGAAAGGAAGAAGAGAAAAAAGGAAGGAAGGAAGGAAGGAAGGAAAGGAGTGAAAGAAGGGAGGAAGAAAAGGAAGGCTGAAGAAAAGGGAAGGAAGGAAGGAAGGAAGGAAGGAAGGAAGGAAAAAAGGAAGGAAGGAAGAAAGGAAGGAAGAAAAGAAAGGCTGAAGGGAAGGAAAGGAAGGAAGGAAAAAAAGAAGGATGGAAACAAGGAAGGAAAGAAGGAAGGAAAAAAGGAAGGAAGGAAGAAAAGAAAGGCTGAAGGAAAGGGAAGGAAGAAAGGAAGAAAGGAAGGAAAGAAGGAAGGAAACAAGGAAGGAAGGAAGGAAGGGAGGGAGGAAGGGAGGAAGGAAGGCTGATTGGAAAGGAGGGAAGGAAGGAAGAAAGGAAGGGAGGAAGAAAGGAAGAAAAGAAAGGCTGAAAAGAAGGAAACAAAGGAAGGAAGGAAGGGAGAAAGGAAAGAAGGGAGGAAGAAAAGAAAGGCTGAAGGGAAGGAAAGAAGGAAGGGAGGGAGGGAGGAAGGCTGATTGGAAAGGAGGGAAGGAAGGAAGGAAGGAAAGAAGGAAGGGAGGAAGAAAGGAAGAAAATAAAGGCTGAAGGGAAGGAAAGAAGGAAGGGAGGGAGGAAGGAAGGCTGATTGGAAAGGAGGGAAGGAAGGAAGGAAGGAAGGAAAGAAGGAAGGGAGGAAGAAAGGAAGAAAATAAAGGCTGAAGGGAAGGAAAGAAGGAAGGGAGGGAGGAAGGAAGGCTGATTGGAAAGGAGGGAAGGAAGGAAGGAAAGAAGGAAGGAAAAAAGGAAAGAAGGAAGAAAAGGAAGGCTGAAGGAAAGGGAAAGAAGAAAGGAAGGAAGAAAGGAAGGAAGGAAGGAAGGAAGGAAAGAAGGAAGGAAAGAAGGAAGGAAAGAAGGAAGGAAGGGAGGGACGGAGGAAGGCTGATTGGAAAGGAGGGAAGGAAGGAAGGAAGGAAGGAAGGAAGGAAGGAAGGAAAGAAGGAAGGAAAAAAGGAAAGAAGGAAGAAAAGGAAGGCTGAAGGAAAGGGAAAGAAGAAAGGAAGGAAGGAAGGAAGGAAGGGAGGGAGGGAGGCTGATTGGAAAGGAAGGAAGGAAGGGAGGCTGATTGGAAAGGAGGGAAGGAAGGAAGAGAGGAAGGAAGGGAGGAAGAAAGGAAGAAAAGAAAGGCTGAAGGGAAGGAAAGGAAGGAAGGAAGGAAGGAAGGAAAGAAGAAAGGAAAAAAGGAAGGACAAAAGGAAGGAAGGAAGGCTGAAGGGAAGGAAGGAAAAAAGGAAGGAAGAAAGAAATAGGAAGTCTGAAGGGAAGGAAGGAAGGAAGGAAAAAAGGAAGGAAGAATAGGAAGGGAAGGGAAGGAAGGAAAAAAGGAAGGAAGAAAGAAATAGGAAGTCTGAAGGGAAGGAAGGAAGGAAGGAAAAAAGGAAGGAAGAATAGGAAGGGAAGGGAAGGAAGGAAAAAAGGAAGGAAGAAATAAATAGGAAGTCTGAAGGGAAGGAAGGAAGGAAGGAAAAAAGGAAGGAAGAATAGGAAGGGAAGGGAAGGAAAGGAAGGATGGTAGGAAGGAAAGGAAGGTTGATGGGGAGGGGGGGAGGGGGGGAGGGTAGGAGGAAAGGAAAGGAAAGGAAAGGAAGGAAGGCAGATGGGAGGGAGAAAGAAAGATCTAGATCCAGTGAGATTTTTAAGACTGTCAGACAGCACGTCAGAACTTCATTTTAAAGTGTAATTCCTCATGGGCGTTTGAGGTTTGCATAAATGCACGTTGCTTTTGATGAAATGTGTTTTGTTGTCAGAGAATAAAAAGCAGATTTTTTTTTTAGATTAACTATGCAGATTAACTTCTATACATAGTTGACAATTTCACAACAATAAATTATGCGGCATGCGTGATGTAAAGAATTATTAATGTTATTTTTTTATATCCATCCTCTATATAACACAGAAGTCTCCTTTCTTAATTATATATGCTAGCAATTTAGGAATTGCTTAACGTTCCACAAACAATTCAGAATTCCCAGTTCTGCTGTAACTGTAGTCTGGTCCACTGTAGCGTCACACAATTAATTAAAAAGTGTCACTGTCATTCTACCATTTCATTCTTTCATGTGTTCACTTAATGTGTTAGGGACGTGATTTATGGAGCTTTTTTTCTGTGACTTTACATGTTTACTCTAGTTCAGTTCCGTTTCCATCTGCTTTTCATGGTGGTGATCACAGTGGCAAATGGCTGAGAAGGTCGACCTTTACAGATTACATCTCCTCCTGGAGGATCCCCAAATGTATTTAAGCCGACTGTAAGATATTTTCTCTCCAGTGGGTCCTGGGTCTGCCCTAAAGTCTCGAAAGTGCCTGGAACATCTCTAGTGGGAGCTGATCAGGGGACTTTCTTGTAAGATGCCCAAACAAGCTCAACTTGCTCTAGTTCCTAGGGACCCACCCCTGGAGCCAGGCCTGAGGGTGCCGTTCACTGGCAAGCGGCATGTAACCTGGTCAGGCTCAGCCCTGAATGGCAATGTGGAGCCTTATTATCATCAGGCTCAGCACCAAACAATGTGAAGGGTGGTCAGCTATGCGGCAAGCAAGGGATGAACAGATTTATGCCTAGTTCTCATTACACGATTTTTGCCCTGATTTTTGGTCGCCGACAGGTCTCCGCTAGATGTGCCAGCTCGTAGGCAAATCGGCGTTCGCTCGGGGCTCTGACATTGCCTCTTGATCGCTATGTGTGAACTGTTCAACAACTAGATCCAAGCGGCTCGCAGATCACTCACAGACTCAGGAAAAATATCTAGCATGCTAAATACACTATATTGCCAAAAGTATTCGCTCGTCTGCCTTCACACGCATATGAACTTGAGTGACGTCCCATTCTTAATCCATAGGGTTTAATATGATGTCAGCCCACCCCTTCGCAGCTATAACAGCTCCAACTCTTCTGGGAAGGCTTTCCACAAGGTTTACGAGTGTGTTTATGGGAATTTTTGACCATTCTTCCAGAAGCGCATTTGTGAGGTCAGACTGATGTTGGACGAGAAGGCCTGGCTCACAGTCTCCGCTCTAATTCATCCCAAAGGTGTTCTATCAGGTTGAGGTCAGGACCAAACTTGCTCATCCGTGTCTTTATGGACCTTGCTTTGTGCACTGGTGAGCAGACATGTTGGAACAGGAAGGGGCCATCCCCAAACTTTTCCCACAAAGTTGGGAGCATGAAATTGTCCAAATTCTCTTGGTACGCTGAAGCATTAAGAGTTCCTTTCACTGGAACTAAGTGGCCGAGCCCAACTCCTGAAAAACAACCCCACACCATAATCCCCCCTCCACCACACTTTACACTTGGCACAATGCAGTCAGACAGGTACCGTTCTCCTGGCAATTGCCAAACCCAGACGTGTCCATTGGATTGCCAAACGGAGAAGCGTGATTCGTCACTCCAGAGAACACGTCGCCACTGCTCTAGAGTCCAGTGGCGGCGTGCTTTACACCACTGCATCCGACGCTTTTCATTGCTCTTGGCTTGGATGCAGCTGCTCGGCCATGGAAACCCATTCCATGAAGCTCTACACTGTTCTTGAGCTAATCTGAAGGTTACATGAAATTTGGAGGTCTGTAGCGATCGACTCTGCAGAAAGTTGGCGACCTCTGCGCACTATGTGCCTCAGCATCCGCTGCCCCCGCTCTGTCATTTTAAGTGGCCTAACACTTCGTGGCTGAGTTGCTGTCATTCCCGATCGCTTCCACTTTGTTATAATACCACTGACAGTTGAGTGTGGAATATTTAGTAGCTAGGAAATTTCATGACTGGACTTGTTGCACAGGTGGCATCCTATCACGGTACCACGCTGGAATTCACTAAGCTCCTGAGAGCGACCCGTTCTTTCACAAATGTTTGTAGAATCAGTCTGCATGCCTAGGTGCTTGGTTTTATACACCTGTGGCCATAATCGTGTAGTGTGTGACTCCCTATCACCGATCAATCATGTAGTGTGAAAGCCACAACCACTTAAAAGACTCCCAATTACAACAGATCAAGTCATGTGATGTGAACTGTACAGCCATCTGACCACTTTGAAAGTCGTGTAGTCTGAACTTAGCATTAGACGGACTAGACCCTGGACAGGAAACTTTTTTTAAAGCGTATGTTGCGTCAGATGAAAAATGCAGCGCGGCAAATCTAAGCAGAAAGACCACGCTAGTTAAGCATGACCACTCTGGCTTCGTGTCTAATTGAGGAGGCTTTGAATATTTTCGGCAGTGCAGTCAGAGTGGATGAAGCGAACTCTCTGAGCTTACCAGCGGTGAAGTCGACTGCATCACAGAGCTTATCTGCAGGGCACAGCCTGTGCAAGACTGACACAACAACAATGAATAGCGTTCAAAGTAGCGCACAAATTGTGCCGAAGAGAAGTCACTCATCTAAAATACTTTTGGATGTTCACTAAGCGTACTGTGTTCACACATACATACCGTTCCCCAGCAATGAGGCTGGAAAGAGGTGCAGCCAAGCCTCTTATAGTGGGATTCTCTGACTGGTACATTTGCTACAATTATGTGATACAAATCACAATGTTTACGTCTTCTTTCTGATTAGCTGGCAGCTGCGTTTTGATTCCTTATAACAAACAAAATTGAAAGTGAATTCGGTCACAAGTTTGATCAGAATTCTGAATAACTGTGGCCATTAAATGATGACAACACATTGGAAAATGAAATTATATAGTGTTAGATTTTTCTTTAAACATAGTGTATCTTTTTGGAAAGCATGAATGATTTTAAAACAATGTAAAGCAGCATAGTTATAATAAAAAAGCAGCAATAAGGACTGAAAAATGAACCTTAACCTTGATTATACAGTGGTAAAATGTATTAACAGGACACTAACCCACTACTGCTGAGATTCAGGGTTTGAATATCAGCAGTGCCATCGCACGGACATGATTGGTTCATGTCTTGGGAGGGTGGTGCTGGCACGACGGCTTAGCCATTGGCAGGTGCATTTGTCAGTGCGCTCTTAGTTACGGTCCTAATCCTGGATAAAAAAAAAAGCTTGGCTGCGTTAAATAGGACGTCCGGTGTAAAAACTGTGCCAAACTGGACCACAATGAGGACCAGAATGATCTGCTGTGGCAACTTGTGATTATGACAGTACTTTTAGAATGTAATGGCTTGAACATGCTCCAAAAAAGTTGAAACAGGGGCAAAACGAAGTGAAAAGTATAGAATATTCAAGTTACAGCGTTTCACAATAAGTATGTGAATAGTAACAGGTGAGGGAATCATGATTGGGTATAAAAGGAGTGGCGGATGGGTCCTGGCTCACACCTTCATGCCAAATATCATGAGAGACTTGTCAGTTAATTTAGAAAGAACAATGCTCAATGAAAAATTGCAAATTATTTAGTCTTTCACCATCTATTGTACATGCTATTGTAAAAAGATTTAAGGAATCTGGAGGAATCTCAGTCAGTATAGGGCAAAGCCTGAAACCACTGTTAAATGTGCATGACCTTTGAGCTCGTCAACAGCAATG